>NC_140585.1:1323058456-1323716789 GCF_964204655.1 Triturus cristatus
AAAAGTGATTCTTTAAGTTGTCCTGCATGTGATATCAAGCACGATCTACTTATTTAGCGTCAAATGTTATCAGTTTGAGGCAGTGATCTGAACCACTTTCGCACTAACTAGTGGTTCGTTCCTATCAGCTCAATCAGGCATTTTCTAGTTTGACAGGAACTGATAGTCTAACAAATGGCACCTATGCTATGTTTATAAAGGCTTACCAGCAATATCTCAGGGTAGGTTGTTCGATTATTGTATTGTATTGTATTGTAATTGTATTTATATAGTGCTTACTACCCATGACGAGGTGTCGAAGCACCAGTGCTTAATTTGTAAAATATGAAGTCCAGGTGCTCAAATATTTGGCGGAGACCAAACTCACTTTCCCGGCTCCACCCACTTCATCCACTGACTCCACCCACTTAATCTATAGGCTCCACACACATCCTCAACTGGCACTACTAAAAGTCAGATGTAATACCCGATCTGAATTTCAGCAAGGGAGCCTTCCTCTTAGTAAGGTTTTGAAAGGAGGTTCCCCTGCCCTGTGCTTAACGACTGCTAGAGGTGTTGGGGTGGGAGGGAATTTTCCCCTCAAGAACATTTTGTATAAAGAAAGACCAAAATGGTGCACAACACATTTGCCATTACATATTTAGCTGTATTAACTTTCAAAGCATAGTTAATCACGAATGATGACCTAACATAAACACCCAGGCCAGAAAGCATGGGAATGTCACACATAAGCACCCAGGCCATTAACCGTGGAAATGTCACACATAAGCCCTCAGGCCAGAAAGGATGGAAATGTCACACGTAAGCACCCAGGCCAGAAAGCATGGAAATGTCACACATAAGCACCCATGCAATAAACTGTGGAAACGTCACACATAAGCACCCAGGCCATGAACCGTGGAAATGTCACATATAAGCACCCAGGTCATTAACCGTGCAAATGTCACACATAAGCCCTCAGGCCAGAAAGCATGGAAATGTCACACATAAGTGTTCAGTATCAGACCAGGAAGCATGGAAATGTCACACAAAGGCCCCGTGGCCTGAAAGCATGGGAACGTCACACAACGTATTTTTATCAACGTGGGTAGCTCTAGAGTTTGGAACGTAGCTCAATCAGGACCTAGAGAAACTTAGCCAATCTGTAAATTTTTGTAACCTAGACACCCAGGATTTTCTATGGTGGGCTGACTTGCGTGGCTCTCAGCAAGTATTTTTTTTACTCAGAATCCCTTGCAAATCTTCTTCCTGAATAAAAGTGAGATTATGCTGCATACTTGTTCATATTTTAAGTAGTTCGCACAGACACACATTTTAAAAACAATAAAGTTCCTAATACCCACCTTCTCTGAACAGTTAGCTTGCTGCCCCATCCACCTCCTCCCTATCCTCTGTTGTCTGAATCCATGGACTAGCCTCCTCCCTCCTGCCATGCATGGTCTGATGTGCTGCCACTGCCCTCCATTTAGCATGATGTACCAGTCCACTCCTCCTGCCCTCCATTGCCCAATTCTATGCCCCATCATTGACCTCCTGCTTAGCCTCTGTGCTTAGCTTGCTGCCCCTATTCTCCTCCCCCCTGCCCTCCGATGTCTTTGTGTATGCCCCTGCTCCATCCTTTTTGCCCACCATGTTCCATGGACCTGCCACTCCTATCTACTCTGAGTGTTCTATTGAGCTGCCACTCCCCTCCCACCTGCCTAGCCTTGTCAGATGACTGTAACCTGTCCTTGCCACCTCCACCCTGCCTGTCCACATTTCATGCCCCTATCCCCTTCCTCCTGTCCTCCATGGTCCATTTTACTGCCACACCCTTCTGCCCTCCCTGGTCTTTTGTGCTGCAACTGCTCCTCCTGCCTGCCCCGCGTGGTCTGTTGTGAGGCCCCTTCACCTGAACTCTCTTGTCTGTGCCCAGGTCCTGACCCTCCCTTCTATCCTCCATGGTCCTTTGTGCATGCCTCTGCACCCTCCTTCTTGCCCATCATAGCCAGTGTGCTGCCACTACCCCTCCCGCTTGCCATGCATGGTCTTCTGTGCTGCCACGGCCCCTCCCACCTTCCCTGTGTGGTCAGCTAGCATCAAAATGATGGTTAGTGCTCTAAAAAACTAAAATGAGGACATATTTTTGGAGTTTTCAAATAGCGACAAAGCACTTTTAAATTATTTGTTATCTTTATGTTTTTTTATCCAGTTGACCACTTGATTAAATGTTGCACTTAGGGGAGAGGATGTGGTGTTACTTCCAGAGCTGCAGACTTTGCAACTGGGGAACCAGGTTGGAGTTTCAGCTTCAGCTCGACATTCTGTGATTCTGGTCAAATCACTTAATCTCCCCATGTCTACAACCAAAATGAATTTGTTCTTGTGTGATGTAACCAATGCTCATGTAAAGCACTCCAATACCTGACAAGTCTGCACTATATAAAACTGCAAACACACAAAAAATAAAAAGTGTTTTGCACACTTCTGTCATTGGGCTACATGTGGGCTACATCTGGGTGATATCTGTGCTGCATTTGGGCTCTTTTGTCTCTGGTGGCCATCTTGGGAGACTTATTGGTTATGAAGTTTCCTAATTTCCTCATTTACTACAGTCTCCTCAGTAGGAAATATTTCAGTTTTTTACTTTGGTTCCATCAAGAAGGCATTCAGATGTGTCACACATTTGCCATACATTCTGAATGTTACCACTCTAGTTGCTCATTAGATCACTGTAGTAAAGCTACTGCTCACCAGGGAAGTCTGCTGCTGATATTTAAAGTGCATGTTTCAGTCTGCTTGTCAGAATTTTTTTATGAAATAGAAGAGGATTTGAGAAGTCAAAATGTGCCCTAATTTTTCTTTCTGCAGCACTAATCATACTTTCTATGGCAAAATGAACCCCCTCATTTTGTTCCTTTTTAAATTAAATGTTTTAAGAGTTACCACTTTATTCCAATCAAGATGGCTTCAGGTGTGCAATACGTTTGTCATAAGAAGGACTGTTAGTGCTCTAGTTGTTCTTTAGAACACTCTGGGAAGCTGCAGTAGAATACAAAGGAATCAACTGACAGTCTCTGCCCTTGTTGGATGTACATGTTTTACTGAGAATGTCAGACTTCATTCTCACATGACTGAGAAAGATAATGTGAATTTACAAAAAATATGCTCTCAGTTTAGCTTATAGACAACCTTCCAAACCTCTGTGGGAAAAGCATGAGAAAATAGTTTTCTCTCAAACATGATTCATGATATCCCAGCAGAAGGCTTTTTCACATGGTAAAATCACCTTAGAACACACCACAATTCCTAAAATGAGTATGGTACCATCAACAAATGATTTATAATATAACTAAAGTCTTAAAACCTTCTATTAACTGCAAGGCTTTTTAATGAGGTGCTATCATGTATATTGGTCCCAAGATGGCTGTCAACACTTCTTGGATGAAGTGCTGACAGCCAATCAGATCTCATGATGAGATGTGTGGTTTGGCTCCGCCCAGATATATATGTGAATTTACTTTTGATTTTCTCAGGAACTACTGAACGGATTTACACCATTTAACCAAAAGGCACAACTCTGAACCAAGGGCTACCTTTTTGCCAAATCTGGTGTAATTCCGTTCAGCAGTTCGGGCCGTAGCTGTGACTAAAGGTTCCTATGGAAAATTGCATGGGAAAAACACGTTTTGGGACCCCCCTTTTTTCTCGGCTCCCGCTTGACAAATCACCCCGAGACTTTCAGGATAGGAGCGGACCTGAGCTGGCCAAAAGCTTAGAAAATTTTGCGAAGATTCGTGAACCAGCACCAAAGTTATTGGGAATAGAATGTTGCGGATTTCCTATGGAAAATAGGTCCTAATTTAACTACCTACTGGCGACTGCCAGTAGGTAATAGATATATACACACATATATATATATATATAAATACATATATATATAGAAAAGTGTAAATGGGTGATCTCTCTCTCTCAGAGAGAGAGAGAGAGAGAGAGAGAGAGAAAAATCACCCATTTACACTTTTTTAAAATATATGTGTGGTTTCCCTGGTGGCGATCGCAGCTCCCAGGAGAACCACACATTTATAATAAAAACACTGGTGGTCACATGGGGTTGGCCTGAGATCTAGTATGCCTACCCCTAAACAATTTTGCGTCTTTTTTTTATTATTTCTACTTTTATTTCTCTGGGGAGCCCCCAGGGAAAACATATTTTTTCCCCAGAAAGGTTTGCCCCGGGAGGGGGGCCAGCCCATCACAAAGAGGGCTGACCCCCCAGAATCGATCCCTGGTGTCTTGTGGCATATCCTGGCTGAGGATCACACCCGTGTTGCGATCCACAGCCCGGAAACGGTGCCAAAAAGGCAGTCCTTGTGAGCCTCGTGGCACGCTGATCTCACAGATGGGCAGGAGGGGGTGCAGGGAGAGACATGAAAACGATTCCACATCTCCTAAAGCAAATAAAGGAAGTATTCTTTTTAGCCCTTCCTGGTGTCTGCCAATGGCCGACTAATGCACTGGGGAGGGTGTACATGTGTCGGCCATAAGCCGACGCTCTCACTTAAGGGATAAACTGCCTCTCTTTAGAAGCTGACAGACGAATAGTAGTCAACTCCTTTCTGCCCCGGGGATCTGTCAAGATAATGATTCTTATGAAAGTCCACTGATCTGGAGGCTGCTACTTGGATCAATAAAACATGTAGGAAACAACTTCTTACTTTGATAAAATCCCCAAAGGGCAGGTAGGAAATTGCTAACTGTAAGAAGAAGTATACACGGTCTCTCGCAGTGAGGAAAGGTGAGGTGAGGAGTGAGCACCGGTATAACCGGTCCCAGGCTTGCACTCTTAAAGACTTTTGGTCCTTCTGGAATTTGATTAACAACTATTCATTATCTGATGCACCTAAACAGGCCCTTAACTGTATCATTGCTCCAGAAGATTAGGTCAGGGGCATCGTGAACCCCAGCTTTAGCAGCTATAGCTGGGGTGGAGATCTTGATGGGCCTCTTTAGTCTGCAACTCAGCAGACAAAGGCTCATAATTATTGTCAAAGGAAGGAAGGGAGTGTCAGTGGTTGGGTGAGTGAGTGAAGAGATGATGCATGTATAGATGTGTGAATGAAAGGGTAGATACAGAGATGGATGGATGAATGAGTGTAATATTGGATGTAAGGATGAATACATGAAAGAATGGATGAATCGTGAAAGTTAGAGTGGAAGGATGGCTGATGAGAGAAAGAAAGGCTGGATGATGAGAGAAAGGATGGATGGATGCGCAAAAGGATGTATGGTTGAGTGAAAGGGTGGAAATATGAGTGAAAGGGAGCATGGACAGATGGGTGTATGGGCCGTGTGAAATAGTGGGTGGATGATCTAAAAGATAAATGATTAAGTGTGACAAAGGATCAGTGGCACTGTGAAGCACCCGCATTCAGTTCATGATGGGCTAATTCTATCTGCAACTCGGCAGACATAGACTCATAAATAATGTGAAAATGAGTAAGTGAAATGATAGATGAATGGCTGTGTGTGTGAACAGGTGGATGGATGGGTGAGAAAAAGGGTGAATGGGTAGATGTTGAATGAATAAGTAAAGCATGGATGTGAGGATGGGTGAGGGAAAGGATGGAATGTTGAAAGGGTTGATGCATAGGAGGAGTACAAGAATGTATGATAAGTGAAAGGGAGGGTGGATCGATGAAAGTTTAGATGGATGAATGAGTGGATGGATGGATGATGAAGAAAAGACAGTTAGATGCAGGAATGAATGAGTGAAAGAATAGATGGCTGAATGAAAGGCTAGATGGTGAAATGGATGGATGAGTGAAAGGATGAATGGATGACAGGATGGATGAGTGAAAGAATGGATGAATGTGTGAAAGGGAGGGTGGATGGATAAAAGGGTGGATGGATGTGTGAAAGAATGGTTACATGAGTGAAAGGGAGGTTGAATGGGTAGATAGATGAGTGAAGGCATGGAGGGATGAGTGAGTGAAAGAATGGACGAATGGAAGGATAGATGGATAAGTGGATGGATGGGTGGGTGGCAGGGGTGTTGCTAAAAAGCAGAGGTGGAGTTCTTCATGGACCTTTTCTGTCTTTAGCCTGGCAGACAATTATTATAATTAATGTGAAATTGACTGTGGGTGGCAGAGTGAGTGAAAGGATGGATGAATGTGTGAGTGAAAGGGTGAATGAATGAGTAAGTGAAAGGGTTGATGGATTGAAGGATGAATGAATGAGTGAAAGGATTAATACAAGGATGGATGAGTGAAACAATGGATGGATGAGTATAAAGGAAGATGGGTGGGTGAATGGATGAAATAGTGGATGCATGGATGAGTGAAAGGGTGGATAGATAATTAGAGAAAGGATGGATGGATGGCTGAGTGAATTGATGGATGGATGAGTGAAAGGAAGAATGGACGGATAGATGGATGGAATGGGGTGCATGGATGGATGGCGTGTGCATGGATGGATGGAGTGAAAGGGTGGATGTAGAAAAGGATGAGTGAAAGGGTGAGTGGATGGATTACAGGGTGGATGGATGAGTGAAATAATGTATGGATGAGTAAAAGGGAGGATGAATGGATGGACAGATGAGTGAAAACATAGATGGATGAGTGATTAAAAGGAAGGATGAATAAGTGAAAGTGTAAATGGATGGGTGGGCAAAAGGGTGGATGGATGAGTCAAAGAATTGATAGCTGAGTGATAGGGTGGATGGATGGAGCAGTAGGGAGGATGGATGAATGGAGTGAAAGGATGGATGGATGGATGAGCGTAAGGGTGGATGGAGGGATGGAAGAGCGAAAGTGTAGATAGTTTGGTTTGATGGATAGGTTTGGATTTGGATGGGCAGATGGATGGAATAGTTAAAGACTGACTGATGGGTGAAAAAATGAATGAATGGCAGAATATAAAGATGAAATGGTGGATATCAGTGGGTGGATGGAAGGATAAACGGTTGAATGAGTAGATGTGTTGGTGGAAGAGACAAGAGAACTCTTCTGGAAAGGGTCGTGATGACTTGCTTCACTTGCTTGGTGCCATAACAGCTATGGTTCGAAGCCTGGGGTATTTTAGATTTTTTTGCTGCACCCTTGGGCTGGGTAAATCACTTTCATCATATATTTGACCTGTAGGACAGTGAGCCTGAACCTGTCCAGTCAAATTCCCCAATTGAAACTTCCTTCTTCTTGGAAGAAGTTATATCAACTATCTAGCAAAGCCCAGCCAACAAAGTACCTGTCCCATATAGTGTCTCCAATGGACCTGTACAAGGGTAATATTGATGTTTGGGCTCCCCTGCTCACAAAGCGCTTTATTTCCTCCTATGTGGCTGAGTTCCCAGAGTCTTTGAGGTCTGTAATTATCATTCCAGTTTTTAAAACAGTTCACAGGCAGGATCCAGCGTCTTACCATCCCATCTGCCATATAGACACTTCTGTTGAGATAATGGGTAGAATAGTCTTAGATAGGCTTGAACTTTGGATATGTGATAATAATGTCCTGTCAGGACTCAGTATCTTTTTTGCCCTGGATTGGGTACTATCGAACAATGTCTCAATCTTCACCTTATAATTAGTAAGTATAAATTGCTAAAGCGCAGTAACATCCGTCTCACTTTTATGGATCTGTCTAGTGCGTTTGACAGTTTTAACAGATCCAAGCTGTGGGATATTATGACTGTTATGGGAGTGGAGATGGAGTTAGTGTAGTTTTTAACAGTGTTGCACTCTAAACTCTCTGCTACAGTGGGATATGGGAATAATTCTGAATGTTCATATCCCTTTAGCCTCCAGCAAGGTGTCCACCATGGGTGTGTGGTGGCCCTGATCCTGTTATTCATTCACAAGATAGAGTCTGTTTTGCAAGGTCTAGGAGTTTATGTTACATTAATCAAGAAAAGTTTGGTTCTGGTACTCCTTTGAGTGATGCCTTATTGTTAGCCAAAACTTCTAACAGACTTCAGGCTCTCATTGACGGTTTTCTGACCTTTATGGGGAAACTTAATTAGGAAACCAATAAATCCAAAACCTTTGTTACGGTTTGGGGCCATGAGTACGTGAAGACTCGAACTCTTAGGATCAAGGGCAAGCGTATTGAGAGAATGTGATTCTTTCCCTGCTGAGGTGTCAACTTTGAGGAAAGCCTTAGCTGGAGCGCATATATGGGAAATAGGAGTGTCAGCTTCTCATGTGCTTCTGGTTCTATATTTAACCTCTCAACTGGCATTGGGAGTAAGCTCACTCACCGGCTCATTGAGATTTACAGGCACAGGTGTGTCCCTGTTCTTACATATGGTGCTGGGATCTTGGGTTTGTCGTAAAATGGATAATTTACAAATTGGAGAAAATAGGGTGCTTTGTAAATTATTGGGATTTGCTCCCAGCAGACATAATCTTATGGTACATGAGGAGCTAGGTGTAGATTATGTGGAAGACTGCGTAAAACTGGCTCCTCTGTTACTCTGATGGTTTTGGTGTTATGTTCAAGCCTCCCTCAATAGAGATGTAATTGAGGATTGCATACCGTGTGCTCAGGATCTTTGATACCCTGGTTTTAGTACATCCAGTCAAACGTCTGTAGCTCTGGGAGACCTTGCCTCTTCACTGACCCAACCTCCATTTAGATAAAGTGCGCCAGCCTGGGGTCTGGTAATGTCCGCCTCAGATACCCTTAGAAGTTATGCAATTATCAAAAGGTGCCCTGGGATTGAACCATACTTGGAATGGGTAAATTCCTCTTGGGACAGACCACATCCCACTAGATCCCACCGGGGTCAGTTAGATGGAAACTATATTTCCCCTTTGGTCAATAAGCGTTACCTCCATCAGCTGCTGCCGTTGTGATGGAACATCTGACCAAAGTTTGTTAATATTGGTATTTTTCTGCAGATTTTATAATGAATTGTCTTTTGGCCTGCTTATCACAGTGATCCAAAAGGTACAGATTAAAAATTGTAGTTCTGCCCTAATTTATTTGCAGCCTCTAAGTATGCAGGAAACATGTTTTAGATTGGCCCTGTTTTCAAAATCTGCCATTAGACGTTGCAACTCAATTCTGTTTCAATACTATTTTTATGCAAAATCCTCCATTCTGTTTACCCTTCGACATGACTCGTGTTTTTGTTTGTGAATGGTGGTTTTAATTAAGTATTGCCTTATATAAGGCTGAATGATTTCAATGTATTATACACTTGATTATACTTGTATGTGCTTTTATTGTCATTTTTGGCCAAAATAAAGATAATTGAATTTGAAATTAAAATTCCTCAAACACCAAGCTTGACATTCCTACCTGCATCCAAACAAAGGATATCACTTTTTAAATGTAATAAGGTAATCCACAGCTATGCTATTAGAGTGGTAGACCTTGCAATAGTTAAAATGAATTTGAGAGCTTTTCACTACCAGGGCATGTAAAACAAACAAAAGTACATGTCCAAATTCATAAATACAACATACCCTGCCATGTGGGCTGTTTATGACCTACCGTAAGGGTAACATATGTATTAAAAAGGATAGTTTAGGCCTGACAAAAGGCTTATTTTGGCAGGTCAAATGGTGGTTTAAAACTGCACGTATAGCCTGAAATGGCAGGCCTGAGACATGTCTTGAAAGACTTCTTCAGTGGGTGGCTCAATAATTGCTGCAGGCCCATTAGTAGCATTACATTTACAGGCCCTGGGTACCTGTAGTACCAATTTACTAGGGGCTTATAAGTAAATTAAATATGCCAATCAATTATTAGCCAGTTTTGACATGTTTTAGGGAGAGAGTACAGACATGTTAGCACTGCTTAGCAGTGGTAAAGTGCACAGATTACTGAAGCCAACAAAGACAAATTCAGCAAAACAGGAGGGGTGAAGGCAAAAGGGTTTGGGGGGACATTGCAAAGAGGGCCAAGTCCTACTGAACTGACCTATGCAGTTTCAAGAACTACCTGCACTGCATGTCTTGACCCACTTGCATTTAACCATCCTCCTCACCATCACCAAGAGCTGTTATCCTTATCAAAAAGGAGCACAGACTTAGAAATCTCAAAATAAGATGTTGCATTGTAATCATGAGCAATGTAGCAGCAGAAATATGTTAGATGTAAATAAAGGAATCACAGCACATCTGTGGACCTTTTCACAATGCTCCTCTTGAATCCATCCATTTTATGGTAATTCTGTGCAGGGGGGAGTGTGGTTGCAATGCTCTGCATTGTGTAATGTGCATCTGTTAGGTAAATGACTTGTAGATCAAAAAGTTATGGTGCATTTATCATTGATAGTAAAAGTAATGCTTTAAAGCTTTTAAATCAGATTATACATAGCAAAAACGTGCAGCAGACACTTGGGGTCCAGTCTAGGGGTGGGCGGAATTTGCGTAATCGCGTTACGCAAATCTCCGCGAAACGGTAAAAAATCTCCGCAAACACGCAGAAATTCCGCGAACACGCGGAATTGCTTGTTCGCGATGCTTTTTTCCTGTTCGCAGTTGCTGTTTGCGTGCTCGGGGAGAAATATCTTGCGAACACGCATTTTGAGAACGCGAACAAGAAAAAATTTCGCGAAGTCGCGGAAAGCAGAATTTTGGGCAATTTCGCGTTCTCCGCGGAACGCGAAATTACCGAAATTCCGCAAATTCCGCGAGCGGAACGGAATTTGCCGCCCAGGCCTAGTCCAGTCTAGTACAGCACTCCCATTCTAGGAAATGTGTTATAGTTACGACATCATGAGAAGCAGTTGTTTGAATTTTGTTAAACTTTGTGAATAGTGGAACTCAAAAGAAATTCATAGCAACAGGCAGGAAAAGGAGTCACTCTTTGTACAAAGAAACACAAATGTACTTCTAGAAATACGCTACATGTTTAAAAACTTCACTCAATGCACAAGATAAACAAAAACATTTATTACTAGTCATCTAGAATTTCCTTCATGGCTCTCACAAGAAACGTTTTCCTGCTCTGTTGGACTTAACATTTTGAACAATGTCCACCCAGCCAGCAAGTTGGACCCTTTTCTATTTACACATTCCCTTTCATATATATGTTAGGGCTCTTCATTACAACCCTAAATAAATGATAGACACTTTTAAAAACTATTTTACGTGTGTAAAAATTAAGTGAAACATTAGTGTGTCAGCCTACGTTTCTTTAAGGAGTCCAATATAGTACATAAAGTTAGGTGGGAGCATAAAATGACTTGCTTAAGAGCCAGCGGTTTGTTGCAGTTACTGGCTCTGGCCAAAAGCTTAAGTCCATTGGGATCAGCACAGATACAGTCACTGCTATCTGCAAACACAGTAACAGGCTATAATAGTACAGCTACCCACACTCTGTTTTGCTCTGTTCACAGTACACACACCAATAGTCACCAGAGAGCTTCTGTAGCAGGGCAGTGGAAAACTAGGACCCTAATTTACAAGATGCCTGCCCCACCGGATTGTCATGTTTTATGACGATCCAGTGGCGCACCCCTCTCAAAATCATATCATTTGGGTTTTCCACACAAGGTCAAAGCTACCATCTCCCTTGTTCTGTCTAACCTTGATTATGCCAATAGCCTCTACCATGGATCACCTTTAACGACAATGAAAAGACTACAACGGATTCAGAACACGGCTGCCAGACTACTCTTGCATATCAAACCGCGAGACCACATCTCACCTGCCTTGAAAGCCCTGCTTGGTTACCGGTTGCCAGAAGATGCACGTTCAAGCTGTTTTGTATCACCCACAAAGCAATACATGGAATGGGACCGCTCTTCATCAGGAATAAAATCACCAAACACATTCAACAAAGGAACCTCCGCTCTAAAGGGGCACCTCGCCTCAAAATCCCAAGACACAAGAAAAAAAACATGGGTGGTACATCCTTCTCTGTTCAAGCAGCCAAACTATGGAACTCTTTACCCCCCAACATAAGCTCCACAGACAGCCACCTTATCTTCAGAAAACTACTCAAGAATTGGCTCTTCCCCACATAAGCACCATATGCAAACAGACATTTAAAGCATATCCCTCTGTATATAAGCATTTATTTTCACTATAGATATGTACCTATCCTTGTGTGTTGCTTTGTATAAACATGTAGAATAATTTAGTTGTTAAAAAAATAAAAAAGTACAATAACACTTGAAAACCGGAGTTTATCTGGTGCATCTGTGGTCTACATGTACTTGCTTCCATTGTGCATTTATGTACCTTCCATGTCCTTGGATCTGTGTGTTTGTTACTTTTCTCCGAAAAACGCATATCCAATGCACTGTCCTATTTCTCATCCTGTACCTCTATCAATATCTTTAATCTACATATACATACCTGTTTACGCATCTATATACTTTTAATGTACTTATGGATCTGTATATTTATCACTTTCTTCTAATTTAGCATTTCCAATGCACTACCCTATTTCTCAGCCTATACTTCTCTCAATATATTTTCTATCCCACCTTTATGACTCATCTCAAACTTCTTTCTACTACTCTTCCCAATACACTACCCTATTTCTCACCCTATACATCTATCAATATATCCTCTACATCCACTCTCTCATTTAGGGGAGCGTTGTGGCGCCACAGACAGGGCGACTGACGCTGGACGCTGGGGATCACGGTTCGATCCCTGGCTCCGGCGGCAGTGGTCTGCCCAGCACCATGCGACTCTGTACAGTAGCTCACTTAATCTTTGGCCCCCAGCGCCGAGATACCCCTTCAGGGGTGATTTGTGCGCTATACAAGTACTGGATTTATCCCAAACCCCATACCACTACTATGACCCCCAAAATAACCCTTTCTAGACTCTCCCCTACTCTACCTCTCCTTTCATCATCTGACACCTCTTTTACTATACCGATCCCCCAAAACAAACCTTTCTAAACTCTTCCCTCTGACGTTTCCCCTCCACCACCCCTATTTGCTCATCCAAAAGCCTCCTCCTACTGCTATGACCGCCACAAAAAAAAATATATATATATAAATCCTTCACTCTTCTATCCCTCCACTATCCTTTTCGATCAAAATAGCAGTCTTTAAAATAAAAAATGGTAAAAATGGTCAGTTTTCGGTGAAAAAATACGATGCGTCCATGTTGCATTTTGGGCCATTTCATGTCATGCACACTAGGTTCACCCACACAAGTGGGATGCCATTTTTATGAAGAGACTTGGGGGAATGGTGGGTGAATGGAAGTCTGTGGGTCCCCGCAGATTCCAGAACCTTCCATCACAGAAATGTGAGTACATTTTGCTTTTTTAGGCAAAGTTTGAGGTTTTCAATGGATTCTGGGTGAAAAAACATGTGGGAGTGACACAAATCAGCCCAGCCTGGATGGTTGTATGACAGAATCATGCATGGCTAAGCCATGAATGCCTCAAAAATATGATCCCAACAACGAATGTGTTTTGACCACGCATTCGTCTACCACACAAAACATTACCAGACAATTTTGTTGTACGGGCATGATTGGTAAAGGAATGCTTGGTTAAGATGCATTCACCCTAAAACTGCCCCAGCCCTGTAAACTGTCCCTCCCTCCTGCCCTGAGCCCTAAAACATGCCTCCACTTCTTAAAAAAATACCAGACCCTTGAACCGCCCACCCTGAGCCCTAAAAAAGCCCCAGCCTTGAAAACTATTCCCCCGTCTGAGCGTTAAATCTCGGCCCCCACATCCTAAAAACTACCCTGATACCAGGCCCCCGCCCTAAACCCTAAATCTCACCCCCCTACCATACAAACTACCCTTACCCCAGCCCACCCCGCCCAGAGCCCTAAAAACAGACCCCCCACCCCTGAAAATTACCCCATCCCCCTGACGTAAGCTCTAAAACCCAGACTACAGCCCTAAAAACTACACCAACCCCTCCTGAGCCCTAAAACCTACCCCCAGCCTTAAAAGCTATCCCCCAACCCCCCTAAAACATGGACCCACATCTACTTACCAGACTGCATCCCAGAGTTTTCCCTCCTGATCCTTCCTCTTATGCTCCACACCCATCCGCACATCTAGGTTAAGGCATATGCGTGGCTAAGACAAACATGGTTCCACTTGCGGTAAAATGGCAAGCGTGGCTAAGCCCACATTTTGAAAGCTGTTTCCCACCCTCGATACCCATAGGGGTATACAGTTCAGAAATGTACAAATTGGCTAGGTTTCCCTTGGAGCTGGCTGAGTTAGGATCCAAAATCTAGAGCTACCTACATTGGAAAAAAGGGGCAGTTTTCAATAGAAAAATGCGATGCGTCCGTGTTGTGATTTTGCCCACTTATTGTCACAGGAACCAAGCCTACCCTCAAAGTAAGGTACCATTTTTGGAAAACTTGTGGAAGCAAAGAATCTTAGACTGTTTGCTATTACAAATTTAGATTTTGCTGTGTTTGTGCCTTTCAATGAATGCCAGTGTGTAAGAAAGATGACATTTAAATAATGCCCTCTAAATCAAATGCTAGTACAGGTACCCACATATTCAGAGATGTACAAATAACCACTGCTCCTAAACTCCATATGTTGTCCCCATTTCAGAAATACACAGGTCTCCTTGATACTCATTTTTCACTCTGCCTATTTCGCTATATGAATTGGTCTAAACTGGGTATTCAATGAAAAACCATTGTACGGTGCAGCTCAGTACTTTACTCTGGGTACCTTTAGTTCTTGGAGAACCTACAAACCCTATATAAACCCGCTACCAGAAGGGTCTAGCAGATGAAATGGTATATTGCTTTTGTAATTTTGCCATAGTGACAAAAAGTTACAGATTAAAATGTTGCAGATATTTTGTTTGGGAAAACATGAGGGATCTATACAATGACATCTTGCTAAATTCAGAATGTTGTTTACTTTTCAGAAATCTATAGCTTTTCTGGATAAACCGTGAGTTTCATGCTCTCCTCCTACTCTTTATCCATGGGCTCGAGTACTGTTATTGAGAAGACTCCTGTGCAGTTTCAGTTATTAGGTCTAACTCTAACAAAGTACATGAGTTTGTCTGGGAGGGGATCACAGTGGCTATTGTAGAAGTCTCAGGTTCGGCCTGCTCAGGGCAAGCTGAGTGGTTACACAGAGGTGGAGTCAAGGTCGTAGACTGAGAAGGAAGAATTTTCCCATTCAAGGAAAGGTGGCACTCCGCAAGTTCTATCTGCTTTAAAATGACCCCCACAGGATGTGCCAAAAACCCATTAATGGTGGAAGTTTTAGGTGCAGCAAGGGGGGTTGGGGTTTATTTGGAGTGGCCTTTCTTTTACCCATTCTTCAGGCAGGTAAGAAACAAACAACCACAAACTGTAACAGAAGACCAAGGTGGGGCCAGCCCAGCTACTGTCAAATGATGATGGGCGAGGATGGGCCAGGTCTTGGCCCGGGTGCACCCCCAGGTGCGTCCCACTCTGCAGTCAGGGAAGTCAAGCTAAGTAGTGCCCAACCAGTGCAAGTATGCAGCCTCTCCTCCTCTACGAGCACTCGGGCTTGTGGGATTGTGGGCAATACAGTCTGCCCCTCTCCTTAGTGTTGTCTTGCGGGTCCTGCACTGTGGGCATGTAAACCAAGATATCTAGTACCCGATCGGTGCGAGCCTGCAGCCCCTCCTCCTCTCTGAGTGCTCAGGGCTTGTGAGAAATCCAGTCCACCCCTCTCCTTGGCAGTGTCTTGTATTGTAATTTAAAACCCTCTTTAATGATAAAGTCGGATTTTAAGTTACAATTCTGAAAATGCCACTTTTAGAAAGTGACATGTTCTTACCCTAACCATTTGGTGCCTGTAGCCTGTTCCTGGTTCTCATCACTAGGTAGTTGGCAGAAGATATTTGTGTATTCTTCCCAGACAGCCACAAATAGAGGGTCTGGATGATGGCAGGATGAGCCATCCTGACTTGATGACGGGGATGGAGCTGTCACCTGTCACACTTGCACTTCAGAGACACTGCCTCAGCTAACACACAAAGTACTTCACAGTAGCCTATTATGCCTGCAGACAGACTGGGACCATGACAGGGAGGCAAGTAATTCCAGAACTTTCTGTAGGGGGAAGACTCCAGAAGTTTCTTCCACTTTAAAATGGGCACTAGGTATAAAAAGGGGACCATCAGACCAACCCCTCAGTACGCTCCTTGACCAGTGGAAACTACAGAAGCTGGACTGCCCAGCTGTCACAGCAGTAACTCACTGCTTGAGGCCTAACCTGCTGTCCGAGATGGAAGACTGGAATGCACTCTTCAACCCAGGCTGAAGTGACTCCAAGGTTCAGCTGGCTGAACTCCTGTTCTGAGAAATGGGGACACAAGCACCAGAGGCATCCCTGCAACTGCGCTTCTGTACTAGACCTACCTTGACCTACAACTGACCCACTTGATCCCTGATTTCCTCTGCAGGAGTGAGTTTATGATTCCCCAAGAGGTGCCTCTCATGCCCTGGACCCTTGGTGTGGCATCATGTGAGACCCTCCAAAAAGAAAATTAGAAATCCTGATGTTTCGGGCTCTTCACGACTGTGAACAATGTTAGGCTAAAAGGGAAGACCCCCCAAACTGATAATGAGTGTCTTGCACTGTGATTCTCAAAACATATCAGTGGGATGGAGGAATCAGAATAAGCAGTAGGGTTCTTTATTTCCAGATCTATTTGATAATCCCCATCTAAATGAGAAGCAACAGAGCCTGGAGAGTTAGCATCTTGAGAGGCCGAGTTAGATCAAATTTGTTTACCAGTGATAGATGCACTACCTCTCTGCACTTTCCCAACTTTATCTACACTGGTAAATAAATAGAAAAGTTGCAGTTGAACTCTTCGCCATAAAGAACTGTTTCCACTGCTCTTTTGGATATCAAGTTCTGAATGTCATCTAACAGAGCTGATGTATTTATGGGATGATGAAGAGGCAGGGTTCATAGAAATAGATCATCCTCTGGAATTTTTACAACTTCAATGGAATAAACTCAATAACATATTTGTATCATTTGTTGATTCAAATTCTCACTGATATTCTTTGTTTTGCCTTTGATTCAGAAAAACCTTCAGGTGAGTTGATTGAAAATCCAAATAAATATTGATTTGTTGGAAAAATTCTTGAAGTTGCACACTGTTAGAAGTGGGGTTTCTGGTTTTCAGAGGTATGCACCCTGTCCAAGTTGGAACCACAATCCTAGTCAGGGTAAGTCAGTAACACACTCTAAATTAACTTGTGCTCATGCTCTGATAGCTTGGCACAGAGCACTCAGGCTTAAATTAGAGGCAATGCGTAAAGTATTTGTGCACACAACACACAGTAACACAGTGAAAGCATCACAAAAGTAACTGTGAGCGTAAAACTCTGCTCCACTCGCATAGTTTGCAGATTCTTTGCAACTCCACGTTCCCCGTAGAACGCGGAGTTACCGAAAACTCTGTGCTCTGAATTGGAGCAGAGGATTTTTTGTGTTTGTGAGCTCAAAATGCATTTATCGCGCACAAGGTAGCAACTTACCGGGATCCCTGTGATCGCCAACGAGATTTCTTATCCATTCGTGAGAGAGGCATGACATTTGGTAGCCGGCAGCACGGTCTTGTGAGAGTGTGCGATCCTGAACACGTCATTGGGCGCACCATAGGACTTCTGGCGGAAGTTTTGTGAAGATCGCGATCCCGAACACGCAGAATTTGAAATCTGGGGAAGAATCTCTCTCAAGCAGCATCAAAACCTTCTCAAAATGATGATTTGGATTTTAAAAAAAACTCCTCAGATTGACATTTGGCTGTACTTTTTTTTGAAAGGACTTCTTTTTCTTTTTCTACTTTTTTTTGGAAGAGGGAGGAAGTGCCCCAGTGTGTCCAACTCTCTGTTCCTGTCCAGCAGGCTCCTCCCAGTGCATTGTCCATCTCCTGTTTACTTTTCATTTGGATATGGAACTGGAAGGATCCCTCTTTGTGTCTGCTGCATCATATATCATTGGATTTGAGGACTTTTGAATTTGAGATTTCACAAGTAAGTTTAAAAAATAGTGTTGTTTGTTTGATTGGGGCATTGCACCTACATGTTTTTGTACTTTTCATCATTTTTTTTAAATTTATTGCGGTGGGTGGCCTGTAGTTTCAGTAGGGGCCTAGTTGTTTCTTTGCAAATAATTTTTCGTCTTTTATAAAGGAAACATGTTGCAAAGTTCACTAAATTTTCTCCAACTTTTGAAATCAATTTGCAATATTTATTTAATTCACTAGCCCAGTAGTCTGCCAATAGGCCTTTCAGCCAGTAGGCCCAGAGCTACTCTTGGGTGCATGAAACAACTGTTTATGTGGTGTCTGTTGAATTTAAACATCCATTTAAATATCATTTAGGGCATGGGTGGTATTGGATTGAAATGCAAAATTAGTTTTTTGGGTATTTCACTTTGTTATGTGTGTTAAATAAATGCCTTTGTTGGATGTGTGTGGTTGTAACTCGCAAACCTGTTTTAGTCCTGTGGATTTTCGTTTTTGGCATTTTTGCAGTAAAGCTGTGTTGTTTAGCATGCCTCCTTTGTCTGGCCAATGTGTGAGTGTGTTTGTAATAGTGGGCCAGCACTTTCGTTGGCTGAGCCTCCCCGTGTGGCCAGAGGCCATTTTGTAAAGTCTTTGTCTATATAGGCCTGCTTGAGTTCTTTGTTTTCCAGGCCTCCTGCTTGTTGTTGTTGTGAGTGACTGGCCATGTGGCTGGCAGCCATTTTGTAAAGGCAGCCAGTGTGCTTTTGCCATAGGCCTGCATTTCTATCTTCCCTTTCTTTTTGTTGTGGCGTGGCTATGTGGCTGGCGGCCATATTGTGAAGGCAGCCAGTGTGCTTCTGCATTAAGACTGCATAACTTTCTCTTTCCATTGTTCCTCTTGGCTTATTGCTTCTATCAATTGTCAGCTGCAGCTCCCGGAATGCTGAATCCCACGTGATGCACAATGTCAAAAAGATTCTATTACATTTGTATTTTTGTTGTTGTTGTTCTTCTTTCCTATCCTTCCTCAGTGTGCTCTACACTAGTACTAAACCATGAAAGCCCTTGTTTTTGTCAGTCTCACAAATCAAATGTCTTCATTGTATTGTTATTTTTTTTAAATAACTGAGGTAATACATTTAATAATATTAATAACACTAACAAGTGTGACCACACACTAAGTTACATATTATATTTGTTTGTTTGTTTGTTTTAGTAGTAATTGAACCACAACAATGAATACAATGTTTCACTGATGTTCTTCTTGCTTCTTTGCTTCTAGGTGCACAAAAGAGGAGGAGACGTCATCACCTATTGTGCTGCCAGACAGAAGTCCTGCTGCGCACGACAGCATGTTATGTTAACTGCGATTTATAAAGTGCCTAATACCGGCAGGTCTCTAAACGCTGAGAGAGAGTAGCCCTGGCCCACCCCCAAATGAGTGAATGTTGGCCCTTGGTCAGCAACAGCGTTACCTCCAGGCATCTATGAAGAGGAAGGTCTTCAGTTTTTTCCTGAAGGGAAGGAGGGCTTTTTCTGACCAGAAATGTCCAGGCAGCTTGTTCCACAGCTGCGGGATCAAAACTGAGAAGTTGCGCCCCCCATTAGTCATATTGTAAAACCGCGGGCAGGCCAGCTGACCTCCCTTGGATGACCGAAGGGTGTAGCTGGGGACATATCTCCCTAGGTGCTCCTTGATATATCCTGGGGCTTGCCCATGAAGGGCCTTGTGGGTGATGCATAGTCCCTTGAATCTGGCTCGTGGTTTGACAGGGAGCTAGCGTAGCTGTTACAGCAAAGGTGTTGCCCGTGCCCAGCTGGGGTGCCTGAAGATCAGACTAGCTGCATCATTCATTGCTACTTGCAGTTTGCCTAGCAGCTTTCCCGGTAATTCAATATATAGTGCAATGCTATAGTCTAGGCGGGACATGATCAGTGCCGTCACCACTGTCCGCATGGTGGAAAATGAGAGGAGGGGTGATCATTTCCTCAGCTGTCTCAGCAGCCCTACGCAGGTCCCAAACACAGAGGCTACTTGGTTAGACAGTGTGAGTTTGTCATCTATTTTAATACCAAGGCTTTTTACAACTGGAGCTGGAGTCAGTGTAACTCCCAGTTCCTGTGGCCAGAAGCGGTTGGTCCACGGGTTGCTTTTTGCGGTGATGGCAAGGACCTCCATTTTGTCTGGGTTGACTTTAAGTGAGTTTGCCATCATCCAATTTACCACGTATCTAAGGATATCTTGCACGTGTGTGTGGCCTTGTGGGGTGTTGTCTATTTGCAGAATTAGTTGTGTGTCAGTGGCGTAGTTGAACATCTGGCAGTCCTTTCAGGCCAAGGCACCCACCAGCGGTCTGAGATAGATATTAAACAACAGAGGCGATAGTGCCGATCCTTGAGGGACTCCGCAGGTTAGTCATCCTCTGTTGGAGCAAACAGTCACCCATCTGGATCCTTTGAGTCCGGTCTGTCAGGAAGGAGGTGATCCATTAGTGTATCATCCAGCGGATACCTATGTCCCTGATGCGTGTCAGGAGTTGACCGCGGTTGACCGTGTTGAATGCTGCCAAGAGGTTCAGGAAGACCCCGGCACCCAGTTTCTTGCTATCTGCTGTGAGCCTGATTTCATCCAACACCGACGGCATCACCAGCTCAGTGCTGTGGTGGGCTCTAAATCCTGCCTGCCTATCCTCAAGTAGCTGATGTTCCTCTGTAAACGTCGATAGGGTTTTGAGGACGTGCTGTTTAGCCAGGAAAGGAAGTTTGGATACGGACCTGTAGTTCTTCATGTTCGTGGTGTCAGCTCCCACCATTTTTAGTAGGGTGGTTACTCTGGGTTCCTTAAAGTCACCAGGTACCTTTCCTGTTTCCAGTGATCACTGGGAGGGCCAACTTGAATATCCTTGGTGGATATGGGTCTGCGGGTGAGCATGACTTAATATGGGTCACAATAGGGGACAGGGAGTTGTGGTCCAGCCTTGGAAATGTGGCAATAGGCTCTTTCATGTCATTGTGGCTCCTCCCTAGCTAAAGCGCTCTGGCTGATAGGGGTGTTGCATATGTCTGTTAAGATGTCCGTTACTTTATCTAGGAAGGAGGTCAGGAATCTGTGATGTGTCATGTGACGTGTCACCACAGACGTCTCTTCAACTTGTGCCACTGCATGCTGCTGACATCTCAAGATGGCCCCAAAGAAAGGTACTAGGTCCTCCAGTACCAACATAGTTGCCAGTGAGAAGAAGGCACCGCCACTTACCAAGACTGGTGTGTCGCTCAAGATCTTTTTTGGGAAAACCAAAAATTGCACCTGCAGCAGTGGTGTCCGGGTAGCAAGCTGAGAGCAGCACCCCCGCATCAATGGACCCACCCCAACAACCTAGGCCCAAGCCCATGTTTGTCACAGAGGCAGCCAGTCCAATCATGACAAAGCTGACGGGCAGTGATGTTGAAATTGACTTATCGTTATCGCAAAGTAGTACCCAACCAATGCAGGGAACTGAGATAAGTGGGCAACAACAGCTGCAACCACCCCCAATAGTAGTTGTTCCTCTCGAAGTAGGGGCTGTTCAGGAGATAGCGCTTCCTGCAGGGGATAAAGAAGAGCAAGCTACTCTTTCAGAAGATCCATTGTCTTCCAGATCCCCATCAAGGAAAAGGAGGGATAGTCCAGCAACTTCTTCTCCAAGCCCCCTTTCTTATGATCTAGACACCACTTGGATCCCACCTCTGTCTAAGCTGGACACATGCCACACCCACAAGATGAGGCTAGGAAAAAGGAAGGTTCCAGGAAGCCTTAGAGTTATAGAGGTAGATGTAGAAGAGGAAGATGATGATGATGAGCCAGTAATCATGGACATTAGTCCCGCCCCAGTGGAGACCCATATTATTACCCCATGCCACATTGCTGAGAGGGATGTAGCACGGATATCACCAACACAGATCAAACCACCAATACCACCTCCAGCTTCCATAATTCTCCGGCAGCCACCTAAATCCACCACAACCACCTCAGTAGAAGTAGGTAGTACTGCAGAGAGTTAAACTTCACACCCACCTACCAGTTCATCCGGCATTGCGGGTCGCACCAGCAGCGCCAGAAAGTTGACCTCCCCAGTTTGGGACTTCTTTTCAGTTAACAGGAAGGAAGTGAACATTGCTATATTCTCCAATTGTGGACAAGGTGTTAGTCGGAGTAACCTTGACACAAACTATGGTACAGGAGGCCAAACAACACATCTGAAAAAACACCACTTGATCCAGTGGGAGGCACACCTTAGCAGCCAAAAAACTGCACCCATTGTTGTTGGTGGGGTGAAGAAGTAGAAGACCCGATCGCGGTGGAAGGTGACCAATAGAGAGACATTTTCTCTGGTACACAAAGTAGACCTGTCCCCTGCAGTGCAGTGATACCGCCCACATCCTCATCAGCAGCATCGCAGTGGCACAAGAGTAAGAGTCAGTGTGAGATAGTTGGCCTGGCATATGCTGTCTCCTAGTTATAGGGGACACCTTGCACCAGTCCAATTCGACTCTTATTGATGATAGGTTTAAGACCACCTTTAAAGAAAGCTATCCTAGTGGTAGCTGTGAAGAGCAGCCTTCAGGCTAAGTCTTGAAGGAGTGTTAAGCTTATTGTTTTACCATAGATAACCTCTTGAATGACCAAATGAAAGAGTAGTCCACACAGGTATATATATAAAATATATGTATTTATTCTAAAAAGAATCCCACAAGTCTCTTTATGAGGCTGAGGCAAAGTTACAATTCAAACAAGCATTGATAGATACAATAAAATAGCACTGGAATCATAGGGCCCCAGGGGGGGACCAAACCATATATTAAAAAAGTGGTATAAGAACCACGACAATTCTACAGACAAGGCCCCTTAAGAATCCACCCCAGGTTATGAGGAAGGGGACCCACGGGAGGCGCGTGCAGTGGAAATAGCTGCTATCGGGATCTCTATTAAAGCCTATGGAGAATGTCGCGGTTTGATTTAAACAGATTAAAGTCACTTCTAGCAGGAGTACAAAGTTAAAACTTTAGAGTTAAGCTTTTGAGGAGCCCACTACCACGAGAGTACTGAGGTACCACTGTTACCTGCCCCAGGGAAGCCGTGTGCATAGGTTGTTTTCGATGTCAGTCGCTGGCTGATTTTCAATGGAGAAATGTTCAAAAGTGCTGCTAGCCAAAAGCGTTGATGATGCCGTGAAGATTGAAGTTGTAGATCTTGTAGAGAAGAACCTGAAAACAGAGGGGACAGAGTCTGGGTCACGGCACAGTGACCAGGGAACTCAAAGCAAAGAGCCCTTCAATGTCGGGTGCTTCAAGTGGAAAGAGGTGTAGCTTGGATCTGCAGCCACGGGCTCCGGGAGGCTTCAAGGAAGGCCAGCTTTGGGAGGACAACTGTCCCTCATCGGATGAGGGTCGCTGCTGTGTTAGTGTCCGGATTGGATCCACTAAGCCTTGGCAACCGCAACCCACGCAAGATAAACAAATCAGCTACTGGTGCAGACCCACGAGGTTTGTGAGAGGTCTCCTTTGGAGAGACTGTAGAGCAGGCCTGGAGCAACCAGGAGAACTCTTAGTTGTTGAGATTGTACTCCGCTCGGGCCCACAAGTTGAGAGACAAGGGACCGTGGAAGGCAGCAAAATGGAGTGCGTAAAACGGAGCCCACGGGCCACCGGAGGGGGCTAGGGCACTGATCTTTGGCACGGATGCTGCTTGGTGGTTGGCTCAATAATGGGCCAAAGCACAACTTCTCCACTGGTCAGGATCGTGTGCTACGCAAGAGGTGGCCGGTGTCCTGGGGTATTGGGAATCTCGGCACCCACGCGGTCCACGGTACACAGGTTTGCTGTGCACACTCACTGGCCTCTGGAATGCTTAGGAAATCCACCTCAAGGGTGCTGGAAGCCGACAAAGTTCATGAGAGCAGCAAAGTTCCAACCGGGTCACTTGCAGTGTTTCAGGTGCCTGCCAAGCAGGGGGATAACTCCTTTATCCCAAGGGAGATTTCTTCAGTCAGCTGGGCAGCAGCTTGTCAAAGGGCAAGTCTGTAAAGTCCAAGATTAATCTGAGGCTCTGGGGCCACGTTATTCACCTTTGCCTACGTGCAACTCTGAAAGGACATTTGGTGCACCAATCCACATATCCTGTCTGGGGAGATGCTAGCACCTCCCTGCCACAGGAGCCCTATTGTCCAGCTGGCGAGCAACAGCCAGCCAGAGTCGTGTGGGTGGCGGGTAGTAGCCATTTTGTACTACTTGTGCACTTTTAAATTGGTGTCTGAATTCTGCCGCATTTCCCATATCGCCCCTCTAGCAGGGGGGAATCGTGCCCTCATGCCCATGGCTGGACTGGGGGTAGGATTCCTACATGTTTTACACCAAACACGATATGGTTCTGTGTAGCCATTCTCAAGTTATCACGCTATAGCGATAGACTTTTAATGCTGTTTAGAGTATATGGTATGGCTACACTACAAACAACCCAGCAATGATTTTATGAGGGTTGCAGAGAGGCCCTACTCAGGTAGGGGTCCCCCCGCACACATACCTCAGCACCCTGCCCTGTAGGATTAGCAAGGCCTGCTATAGGGTTGACCTATGAGAGTACATGTGTTGTAATGGGGTGGGATATAGGGTACCTATATCCCTGTAAGGGGTGCTAGCACCACCTTACCCAGACTACAGTAGTGGTCTGGGGGTGTCAGTTTGTATGGCTGTCCCAGGGTGGCACAATACGTGCTGCAGCCCTGGTAGGCCTACTGAGGGACCCATGCCATGGGTACTTAGGGTACCATCTACAAGGGTCTGTCAAGGCACCCTCAGCATCCAATTGGTTTGTACCTAGGGTACTCACATCATTTTAAGGAGAAAGCAGATATGCTGGGGTCCTGGATAGCAGGATCCCAGACAGACTAGTCAAAAAAGTTGGGGGCAACCATTAGTCAGATTCCACCTTCCTACAGTCAGGCTGTGGCACCAAGAGGTCCCAGGCTAAAGAGTACTGCAACAAATAAACGTGTGCTGAGCCTAACAACATCTGGCGTCAAGAAGTCACCTGCATCAGTGGCAATAGAAAAGAAAAAAATCCAGGCTACCATTCTCAGCATGTTTAGGTCGGAGGGGCAAAACCACTTAGAACATTTTCAACAACAACAAGAACAGGAGCATCACCCCCACCAGAATCAGCACAGGCATGGTTTCTAACACAAGGGCTTGTTAGGTCCAGTGCTGAGGCAAAGGCAAAAGAGGCAGAGCAAAGCAGAGCACCCCTGAGCATTGTTTGAGCGGATGGTCCAGGCCTATCTGGATGACCCAACAGAGGTCTTCATTGATCAAAACCCATTGCTGTATTGATATGGGAAAAGCTGCCAATGGACAGTGCTCAGCAGGCTGGCGATAAACTATCCGGATTGCCCTGTCGCAAGTGTCTCTTCTGAGCGTGTTTTCAGTGCTGCTGGTGCCATTCTGACAGTGAGAAGGACCAGTCTCTCGCCCCCAAATGATTCAGAACTTTATACTACCGGATTACACCATACCTGAAGTAGCACAGCATGAAGATGATGAAGGAGACTTAGGTCATGATTGAAGTAGTGTGTTAGATGACCTACTTCTGGGTGAACCACCAGAGTTTGAGGATGAGCTCCACTTTCCTGAAAACAACTAGGTTTTCAACTTGTTACTTTCTTTAATGCTTTGATGCCCCCAAAAAAGCCCCCCAAAAAGATACAGCTGAGGAATATTATTTACTTTTATTATTTGTGTGTGTCAAAGTCTTTCTGGTTCGAATCACAACAAATCCATCACCACCGTCTTACTCTTTTATTGCAGGATTGGAGTTGCAACTGTGTGCAGTCAGTGAAGAAGTAAGTCCACTCCCCCGAGTCCTGTTCCAGTCCTGACTCCTGACTCGCCCTAAATCTATTTCCCTCAAGTCAGACATTGGACGTAGAATAGTACGAGAAATGTAAAATGTGTGCCTGCCTCTTCGAGTCCCTCCAAGGAACCTGACTATAGCTATCCTCCTTTCTGAGCCTAGAGGGACTGCCCTGTAAGAACAGGTAAATGATGGCATTCATTGGTCGCTGACTCTGAGTGATTGGTGTTTATGCTGTTGTTGTGCATGATGTCTAGTCTACTAGTATTTAATCTTCACATAAAAAAGTGACTCAAGTCAATGTTTCCTTTCTTGTTGTTCAATAACAAAATTGTACTACTGCAGGCCGATCCATTGCATTTTTGATTCTGGACTCACTTGGTACACTGCAGAGTTGGGCACCATGATGACCATACCATACTCGCAATCAGTCAGTAGGATCGGAGATGATTGATGGAATAACTTGGGCATTTCATGAAGTGGCCTAAAAGGTAAACAAGTCAACAACACCAGCACCAGACCTACATGTTATGTTATGTTATGTTACCTGTTTTGTAGAGCGCAAACAGCTGCCCCAGCGACGGGGCGTCCCGGCGCTAGAACCGTAACACAATCAGCTGGCAACGAAAGAGGGACCTACGGGGAGGGAAAGAGATGGGTTTTGATCGATCTGCGGAAAGCTAGCAGATTATCCGTGCAACGGATGTGGAGAGGGAGGGAGTTCCACAACTTGGCCCCCAGTAGTTTGAAAGAGCGCCCTCCGATGCGACAGAACTTCGTATGGGGTATCAAGGATAGATGTTGCCCCATCGACCGGAGATTCCGTTTGGGATTATAGGGGGTCAGCAATGAACGGAGGAGCTCTGGACCTTCGTTCTTCAAGATTTTAAAGGCAAATATGAGGGCCTTGAACTGGATGCGGGCTTCCATGGGCAGCCAATGTAATCTGTAAATGGTGGCTCTCACTGAGCACCTTCTTGGAAGACCTACTATAGCTCTTGCCGCAGAATTCTGGATTCGTTGGAATCTTTTTATCTCAGCTTTGTTTGCTCCTAGCAGCAGGACACTCGCGTAGTCCAGTCTGGACAAGATGGTAGACTGTACGATGAGTTGTCGTGTCTTGGAGTCGAAGTAGCCTAAGATGGGGTAGAGACTTCTCAGTAGGCCAATGCAAGTTGCGGCAACTTTTTTGGTGTGCGACTGGAAGCTAAGGGTCGAGTCCAGCCATACTCCTAGATTTTTTACTAAATTTTTTGGAGGGGGTGCTGGGCCCAGCGATTGGGGCCACCAGAGATCGTTCCAGTTGTTGCTGTTTTTCCCCATTATCAGCACCTCGGTTTTGCCACCGTTAAGTTGGAGGCAGTTTGCTGTCATCCATTTGGCAACAGCAGTCAGTCCATCCCTGAAGTTGGCGGCATCAGGAGAGGGGGCCTCACTAAGGCTGATGACCAACTGAGTGTCGTCAGCATACGACACCATTGTGAGGCCCCATGTCTTAGCAACCTCCGCCAAGGGTTGCATATATAGGTTAAACAGGGAGGGACTGAGAGCAGAGCCCTGTGGGACTCCTTGTCCTATATCTTGGGGTTGAGAGATAAACGGAGGGGCAGATACCCTGAATGATCTGTTGGTTAAAAATGAACGAAACCATTGAAGCGCCGAGTCTACGATTCCTATATTTTCCAAGCGTTTTAGTAGAATGGCATGGGAGACCGTATCAAAGGCCGCGCTGAGATCGAGCAGTATCAGCGCGGCACTTTTGCCGGTGTCCATAATTTCCCGTAAGCTTTCCGTGGAGGTGAGGAGCGCGGATTCCGTACTATGGCCCGGCCTGAACCCGTGCTGAGAGGGGTCCAGGATGTTATTTTTCGCCATATACTTACTGAGTATTTTATTCGCGTGCGCTTCCGCTAGTTTAGCGACCCATGGTAACAGTGAGACCGGCCGGTAATTCTCTGGTTTAGAGGGGTCTAGGGAGGGTTTTTTTATAATCGGAGTTACCCAGGCCTGTTTCCAGCAGGTGGGTACCGTGGCCGTAGCAAATGAGAGATTAAGGATTACGGTTAAGGATGGGAGGAAGAATTCCAAGGCTCCTAGAAAGTGAATTGGTCTCATCGGGTCTGTGGGTGCACCCGATTTCACCTTCCTACAGAGTTTGGTGAGTTCTTCACCGGAGATAGCGGGTAGGCATGTGAGCCTGACGTCTCCGAAGGTGGCGTTGGGGGGGCTGATGTCCTCTGGACTGTCCTGGGTGAAGGTGTTGTATATTTTCTTCACTTTATCCGTGAAGAAGGTAGCTAGGTCTTCACATTGTTGCGTGGAGGTGATGTGAGCAGCCGGCTTGCCCCCGTTTTGTAATTTTTGCACGATTTGGAAAATAGTTTTCGTGGGGTTTGAGCTGGCTTTTATTTCAGAAGCATAGAAGGCAGCACGGGCTGTCCGAATTGCCTTGTGGTATGATTTCAGAGTAGCCAAGTATGCGATTTTGTCCTCCTGCTTATATTCCTTCCTCCATTGCCGTTCCGTTTTTTTGCAGGCTTTCCTCATTATTTTGAGGTTCTCGTCATACCAGGGGTTGGAAGGAGTATTTCGCCCTTTAGTCCACTTGGCTGGTATGATAGCGTCCAGTCCCTTGGTGATCCAGTCCTGGAAAGACGCATACGATTTTTCTATGTCGTTTATGTTCTCCAGGGTAGGTCGCCCTAGGCTGGCCGCAAGGTCACATTGTTGGAGTTTGTGCCAAGGTCGCTTTAGACAGGAGGTGGGTGATTTTTTTACAGGAGGGGAGTTATTCGGAATGGAGAGGGTTACTAGCGAGTGATCAGTCCAGGCCATGGGTTTAGGATCGTCAGCTCTGGCCTCGGGAATGTTAGTGAATACCGGATCAAGCAAGTGTCCCGCTACATGTGTGGGGGATTTGACGAGCTGGGTTAGTTGCAAGGCAGCTAGGTCCGCTACAAAGTTGCTAATTTTAGCATCCGACATAATGTCTAAGTGGAGATTGAGATCTCCTAGAATCGTGAAGTTAGCCGAGCCAGTGATCAAGGCATGCGTTACTTCAATAAGCTCTTCCATGAAGTTAGTAGAGGGCCCCGGAGGTCTATAGATAAAAAGGCCCGAGAAAGTGCAATGGGGGCTCGTGGAAATTTTGAAGCGGGCGCATTCGCAGTCCGCAATACTTTCATTTTGAAATGAGCAGGTAAAGGGGGATCTATAGATGGCTTCAATGCCACCTCCTCTTGAGTCTCTATTGATGCACATCATAGAGAATCCGTCCGGTATTGCTAGATTGGGGATGCTAGTGAGGTCGTCTTTAAGCCATGTTTCACTTAGAAACATTATATCTGGGTTCTCGTCCATTAGGAGCGTTCTTACCTCTGCATGGTGTTTAACCAGAGATCTGACGTTCAACTGCATGATGGTAAGTGATGTTTCGTTCCTTTTAATCTCTTTATGGCCTATAAGGCGTGGTTCCGGTATGGCCAGATTACAGTGCTTGCAGTGAAGGGCGGTTCGACCAATGCAACCTTCTGTATTGTTGCATCTAGGGCCGGTGTTGAGTGACGGCAGTATGTTACTGTCATAAACAAATTTTTGGGCAGGGGGTCTGGCGAGAGGCGAGGACTTGGCGAGGACGGGCGAAGACGGGCTTGCCTTGGGCGCGCCTTCGGCGCGCTGACGGCGCGCCCGCTGCGCCCGTCCGCTGCGCGTCCGGTGATTGCACATACTTAAAAGAGGGAGAGGGGGCGAGTGGGCGTGGCCTAGAGGTAGGCGTGGCCTCTACTCCTCGCCGTCAATGGCGGCAAAACATTTGTTTTATTGTGGATCGTTGCAGCGAAGGAGTCGCTGTTTAAGCGTATCTCTAGCCCGCTATGGAGGTGGCAGACGGGTGAGTGCGCATTTTAAAAGAACAGATATATTTCAGTAAGTGACACAAGAAAAATGCAAATTTTTAAAAAAGTCCGTTGTCTCCCGGCTTCCGCCTCAGGAGATTGCAGGGTTCTGGCAAGGTAGCGCTAGTGACAGCGTTTTATATTGTGGCGGGTGGGCGTGGCCTAGAGGTAGGCGTGGCCTCTACTCCTCGCCGTCAATGGCGGCAAAACATTTGTTTTATTGTGGATCGTTGCAGCGAAGGAGTCGCTGTTTAAGCGTATCTCTAGCCCGCTATGGAGGTGGCAGACGGGTGAGTGCGCGTTTTAAAAGAACAGATATATTTCAGTAAGTGACACAAGAAAAATGCAAATTTTTAAAAAAAGTCCGTCGTCTCCCGGCTTCCGCCTCAGGAGATTGCAGGGTTCTGGCAAGGTAGCGCTAGTGACAGCGTTTTATATTGTGGCGGGTGGGCGTGGCCTAGAGGTAGGCGTGGCCTCTACTCCTCGCCGTCAATGGCGGCAAAACATTTGTTTTATTGTGGATCGTTGCAGCGAAGGAGTCGCTGTTTAAGCGTATCTCTAGCCCGCTATGGAGGTGGCAGACGGGTGAGTGCGCGTTTTAAAAGAACAGATATATTTCAGTAAGTGACACAAGAAAAATGCAAATTTTTAAAAAAAAGTCCGTCATCTCCCGGCTTCCGCCTCAGGAGATTGCAGGGTTCATGTCTGTGTAGTGAAGGCAGCAGGAGTGGTGGTATAACAGACAGCGGTGCATTGAGTTAATTTGGAAAATGCTATGTTGCTGTGTATGTATGCTCAGTGCTGTCTGGCTCAAAAAATCTAAGCTAAGTGGAGGTTGGGTGGGCGCCACGGGCCTGCTCCTGTTTTTGTTGTAGATGCTGGAAACAGAGTAGACATGATTTAGCCATTCCGCCTCTGAAAGTTTTGTTGTTTCACTCCTCCTTAATTTATTCAGTTTAACTTGTGTTTTCACCATGATTTTTCAATATCCCTTTTGTTTTTCCATCTACACTTGCATGTCGGCCTTCACCCTCTGCTATACTGGGAAAAACAACTCAAACTTACTTTACCAATCTGCATCCGCCATCTGCAGGCACCGAAGATTGACAGACAGCGTCCATGGAAGGAAGGACCAAGAGGAATGCCAAATGTCGAAATGCAACTCCCAATGCAACCATAACATAGTTATAGTATCATATGCTTTTCATTTGATTCATTTTTTCTCTTCAATCATTACAACGATTTCGGCGTGGAGTGGAGTCGGGGAGGCCAAGGCGTCCTCATGAAGCAAGGCGGTGCGGAGTGCGGTGCCCACAGGTCGAGGTGCGAGCAGCAGCTCGGTGGCGGCGTCAACAGGTGTCGTCCCTGATGCCAAGGTTGTGGTGCAGCGTTGCGGCGATGCTCACTGCGGTGCCAGAGCTTTGGTGTGAAGCGAGGCGGTGCGGAGTGCAGTCCCCACAGGTCGCAGTGCAAGCAACGGCTAAGTGGCAGCAGCAACAGGCGTCGTCGGTGAGACAAAGGCTGCGGTGCGGTGTTGCGGCGGTGCCCTCTGCGGTGCCTTCAGGACACGGAGTCGGCAGAGGCATCGTAGAAGTCTTCGTTGTTCCTGAGACTTTGTGAACAGGGGGCAAGCGCTACCTCAAGTCCTTGGAGAGGCTCACAATTCGGGTTGCAGAAAGTCCAATCCAGGCCTTTCACTGCCCAAGACAGAAGCAGCCACTGCAGGTCAGCCCAGCAAAGCACCCAGCAAAGCAGTCGTTCCTTTTTATCAGCATCTCCGGCTCTTCTTCTTGGCAGTCTTCTTGATCCAGATGAGTTCTAAAGTTCAGGGGTCTGGGACCCAGTACTTGTATCTGAAAATCCTTTGATCTTTCAGGCAGAGGGTATCTGTGCCCGGCCAGCACCAGTCTTGCCTTCCCTGGTGTGACTTCCTGGCAGGAGGTGGAGACGGTATTGCAGAGGCAGACCAGGCCCTTTGAGGTGCAAGGAAATCTCCTCCCTCCTCCCCATCGCAGCCCAGGTCTATTCAGCCCCTTCCTGACCTACCTAGACTACCGGGAGCCACCCTGCTTCCTAGCCATCTGTCGTCCAAAACCCAGACAGGCAATCCACATTCCATCAGAGGCACACGGGATGACTGAGCAAAATAATACCCACTTTCCGTGCTGCAGGCCCACGAATAGCGTTTAATTCACCAGCCCCGGCACCCGTAGTGCACTTTACTAGGGACTGACATGGAAATCAAATATCCAATCGTGAAAACATCAATCCATACACATTTTACCACTGGAGCACCTGCACTTTACCACTGATTAGCAGTTTGAAAAGTGCGCAGAAACATTACACCAGCATAAACAGAGTCAAAACCGGGAGGTCAGAAAGCAAAAAACTCAGGGGAAACATGCCAAAAGATGCCAAGTCTAACACATGTTCCCTCCAGCTGAAAGTAGGGAGAATTACCCACTCGCCTGGGAGTTCTCTTCACTAAGGCGGAAGAACCTGGACAGGCCATTTGCGTTGGCGTGTTCTGTGCCAGGGCGGTGTTCCACCGTAAAGTCCATTCCCTGTAAGGAGATGGACCACCTCAGCAGTTTTGGATTCTCCCCCCTCATCTGCATTAACCATCTGAGGGGCCTGTGGTCGGTCTGAACCCGGAAGTGAGTCCCAAACAGGTAGGGTCTCAGCTTCTTCATCACCCAGACCACAGCGAAAGCCTCCCTTTCTATGGCACTCCACCTCTGTTCCCTGGGGAGTAGTCTCTGGCTAAGGAAGACTACCGGCTGGTCAAGGCCCTCTTCATTCAGTTGTGAGAGCACCGCTCCCACTCCATGCTCTGACGCCTCGGTCTGCACAACAGATTCCTTGGAGAAGTCGGGTGCCTTGAGCACGGGTGCTGTGCACATGACGGCCTTCAGGGCATCAAAGGCCTTCTGGCAGGACTCAGTCCAGATCACCTTTTTTGGCTGCTTCTTGGAAGTCAGCTCGGTTATGGGGGCAACAATGGTGCCATATCCCTTAACAAACCTCCGGTAGTACCCGGTGAGTCCTAAGAAGGCTCTCACCTCTGTCTGGGTCTTGGGGGCTCCCAAGCCATAATGGTGTCAAAATTGGGCTGTAGAGGCACCACCTGGCTGCTCCCAACCTGGTGTTCCAAGTACACCACCGAACCCTGCCTTATCTGGCACTTGCTGCAATTAATTGTGAGGCCTGCCTTCTGCAGCGCCTTCAACACTTCCCCGAGGTGCTGCAAGTGTTCGTCCCAACTGGAACTGGGGATTTTTCAATATCCCTTTTGTTTTTACATCTACACTTAGAGGTCGGCCTTTACCCTCTGCTATACTGGGAAAAACAACTCACACTTACCTTACCAATCTGCATCCGCCCTCTGCAGGCACCCAAGATTGACAGACAGAGCGTCCATGGAAGGGAGGACCAAGAGGAATGCCGACTGCCGAGATGCAACTCCCAATTCGACCATAACATAGTTGCAGTATCATATTCTTTTAATTTGATTCATTTTTTTTCTCTTCAATCATTACAACGATTTCGGCATGGAGCGGCGGCATCGGGTAGGCCAAGGCGTCCTCGTGAAGCAAGGTGGTGCAGAGTGCGGTGCCCTCTGGAAGGTGGCAGGGGCATTCTTTAACCCAAAGGGCATCACACGGAGCTGGTAATGTCCCTCTGGGGTTGAGAATGCGGACCTCTCCTTGGCCCCCTCGGTTAAAGCAATCTGCCAGTATCCTGACGTTAAATCAAACGTACTAAGGAATTTGGCAGCTCCTAACCAATTGATGAGCTCATCAGCTGGGGGGATGGGGTGTGCGTCATTCCGAGTGACGGCATTGAGCTCCCGGTAGTCCACACAGAACCGCAGTTTCGGCGTGGCACCGGGTGCCGTAGCCTTCGGGACCAGGACCACGGGGCTGGCCCACGTACTGCTGGACGGCTCAGCCACCCATAACGCCAACATCTTCGAGACCTCCTCTTTGATGCTGGCCTTGACCCGGTCAGCCAACCGGTAAACCTTATGTTTCACAGGGGGGCTGTCGCCAGTGTCCATGTCGTGGGTAATCCAGTGAGTAACACCTGGGATCAGGGAAAACAGCAGGGCAAACTGCCCCAGCAACTGGCGACAATCGCTCTGATGCTTGGCGGTTAGGGTCGGGGTGAGAATCACCCCATCCACCTCCTCATCCCTCTTTTGGGCAGACAGGAGGTCCGGGAGAGGCTCACTTTCCGCTTTCTCCCCGTCGTCCGTCGCCAAGAGCATGCTCACTTCGGACCGAAGTGGGGCTTGAGGCAGTTCACATGGAGGACCCGTAAAGGGTTCCGGGGAGCCTGCAAATCCAACAGGTAGGTGACCTCACTTTTGCCCTCCACCACCTTAAAGGGCCCAGTCCACTTGTCCTGCAAAGCACAAGGTTCTACTGGGGCCATGACCCCCACTTTTTGTCCATGTTGAAACTCAACCAGAGTGGCATTCTGGGCATACCAGTTCTTAATTTCTTCCTGGCTGGCCTCGAGGTTCGCCTGAGCGAGTTTCCTAAAGCGGGCAGTTTGGTCCTGGAAGGCTAGCATGTAGCTAAAGACATCCTGGGGTGTCTTCCTGGGAGCGGCCTCCCACCCTTCTTTCACCAAGCTTAGAGGTCCTCACACCGGGTGACCGTACAGGTGATCAAAGAGACTGAACCTGAGAGACTTCTGGGGTACCTCCCGGTAGGCAAAATGAAGGCACGGTAAGAGGACGTCACATTTACGCCCCATGGGTTCGGTGAGACCCTTGATCATGCCCTTCCAGGTCTGGTTGAACCTTTCTACCAGACCGTTACCTTGTGGGTGGTAAGGGGTGGTGAACTTGTAAGTGACACCACATTCCTTCCAAAGGGATGCCATATAATTCGATTTGAAAATGGTCCCCCTGTCAGAAACTACCTCTCTGGGGAACCCCACGTGGGAAAAGATCCCCATTAACGGCCGGCCCGCAACTGGCGTCGTTGTTGTCCTGAGAGGGATTGCATCCGGGTACCAGGTGGCATGGTCCACCAAGACCCGGATGTACCTGTTGCCCATGGCCGTGTTGGGATCCAGTGGCCCCACAATTCCCATCCCTACCCTTTCAAAGGGTGTCCCCACAACGGGGAACGGTTGGAGAGGAGCTTTGACCTTCCTCCCACTCTTACCACTTACCTGGCAAGTTTGGCAAGACTGGCAATGCACATCCAACTGCCTTTGCATTTTTGCATTTGGGGCCAGAAGAAGTTGGTGACAAGCATGTCAACGGCCTTGTCCTGCCCCAAATGTCCTTCCAAAGGCACGTTGTGAGCCAGACCCAGTAGGAAGGTCCGCAAGCGCTGGGGTACCACCAGCACACAGGCGGACCCAGGTTGTGCGACCTTAGGCTCGGTATATAGAAGATCATTCTCCCAGTAGATCCAATGTGATCCGGACTGTTCACCAGTCACCTGGGCTGCGGCCTGCCACCGCAGACCCTCCAGCCCCTTCCTGACCTACCTAGACTATCGGGAGCCACCCTGCTTCCTAGCCATCTGTCGTCCAAAACCCAGACAGGCAATCCACATTCCAAAGAGGCCCACAGGATGACTGAGCAAAATAATACCCACTTTCTAAAAGTGGCCCTTACGAACTCACAATGGAAAAAGCACCTTCGCTAAAAGTTGCATCTTTAGATTCTGAGTTCAGACATACCAAACTTCATCTCTATACCTTTTTCCGAGCTACGTATGTGGGTGGCACAATCCGTGCTGCAGGCCCACGAGTAGCGTTTGATTCACCGGCCCGGCACCGGTAGTGCACTTTACTAATGACCGAGACATGCAAATCAAATATCCAATCGTGAAAACATCAATCCATACACATTTTACCACCGGAGCACCGGCACTTTACCACTGATCAGCAGTGCGAAAAGTGCGCAGAAACGTTACGCCAGCAAAAACAGAAACACGCCAAAAGATGCCAAGACTAACACTATAGAAATGATTAATTCACAAATCCACTTCCTTCCGAGTACATACTACATAGGGGTTTTAGTTGCAGAATGCACAGACTAGGAGGAGAGACTGACAGTAGTAGGACAAGTGAGGGTACTGTACCGCATCTATCTGTTGGTATGTTACACTACTGGCAGATTTCAAAAAGTGGTTGTGGCCCAGCAGAAAAGGAGGAAACAAGCAAGGCAACGTAAAAGAGCAACCCCCCCAGAAATGATTTACATTATAAATATTTTAAAACTATAAATAATTTATTACCCTAATAAATAAACTAGAAGAAACCTACAGCATCTGACCCACCCTTGTCCCTAACCACAACCAATGTCCAGTAAATTAAATGTCCATGATTGTCCACGTCACTCCAAGAAGTTCAAATGTCCAAGAACACCCAAAGTTTCCCCAATTCCCAACATCCCACCCACCAAAAAAAAAGATTAAAAAAGGGGCAAGGGTCAAAGACTGAGGTCTAGCTGTGGGCATGCTGGCTAGTGCGCTGCAGTACCTCCTCCATGCTGGCCTCTAGGCGCACCATTCGGAAGAGCATGCAGCGCTGAAAGTTCCTGCTGGAACAACAGGGGTGGGCAGCAGTAGTTGATGATGATGACGAGGTGTGGCGGGCAGGCTGCCAGAACACGACGCCATACCGCCAGAGGCACGGGGGGCCTGACTGGGGCCCAAGACATTTGAGGAACCTGCAGCTGCCGCCTCCTCCTCCTCCGCCAACACACCAACCAGCCTGCTATATTTGTCCCGGATGGCCTCCAGCTGGCCTTGCTGTGCCCTTGCTGCTAGCTCCTGCCTGTTGGGTTGGGAAGGAGTAGCTATATCAAGAAAAAAAAGACAATTGTAACTAATACTCTTTGCAAAACAGTAACACCAAATTATACACATAAAATTATAGTGGCACATTAAGTAGCACTAGCAGTACATACCATTTGTGGTATCCTCACTTTTTCTGCCCCTAAGATTTGGATGTGATGATTGATGGTTAGACTTTCATGCATTAGGCACCATGGTGTAGACAAGTATTCTTCTTCTCTCTTTTGTTTAGCACAATTAATCTTGTAGGCACTCAGATGGTGCCCTAGACAGACATACTCGTGTCAGAGACTCATGTCACTTTACTACTGTCTGCAGGTGGGGCAGTTGTACTAGACAATTATCTATTTTTCCATTATGGCCATACTCTGTTAAATCAATGGCAAATGCTCAATTTCACTTTCACCATGACTACTACAATAAGGCACATGATATATGCTTAATATAAATGATGATGATGATATATGGCACAATGTCACGTCACTCACGTGATGATGATAACATACTGATTTGTAAGTAGTTAAATAACCATGCAGCCGATAGGCCAGCCATGGCTGACACGGTCAAAATGACATGGGTAGATACTGGAGTGGAAGTGGCCCTCGGAGTCGGAGAGAGACGATTGATGATGGGTTGGTAGGGTACATAATACATAGTCATGCACAATATACATGTTGTGCTTGAAAACTACTGTGAGTCAAGGGAGTATTCCATTCTGAAATACAACCTCAAACCTTTGAATCAAAAACCTTGGAAAAAACTGCCTTGTTTATTCTTTCCTGGGCTTTTTTCATTTATCATTGCATTGCTCTTCTAGCATTATTTTATTCTTCACCTTTGGCTTTGGTACTCTGGCCCAGTTTAATTTTCTTTTACAATCTCTTCATACAGTCTGACTCTTCACCTACTTTGATACCATCCAGGAATCCATCCAAATATGGCTATGATAAACCTTTCACCAACAACATACATTTGTCATTTAACCACCACCCATGCGTCCTTGCTTGCCTTTGAGCTTGACCCCTCAAACCCTGCGGAGGATTCCTTAGACCCATACAGTTTCACCCACCCAAGCAGGCATCCTTTCTGTTTTCTTTTACCTTTTTCCCATCCTTCAACCACCAATGTATCCTATCAGCCACCTATATGCATCCCAGGGCACCTTCCTTTAGCCACGCATCGTTCTCTGCCAGTCATATATTTACATGTCGTCTGACTCTTTGTCTTCATCATAAAACTTTCTCTGTTGAGTTGAAGATAGAATGGAATAGGCCATTAGTTACTTAAACCCCGCTAATGCTAATGTTAAGTAAAGCAGGGTGTCTTCAACTGTTTAGTGTTCACAACAACTTATTCTCAGCAGACGTACAGTGTACTGAGTGTACACCCTTGTAGCGAGTGTATTCCTCATTCTCAATAAGTAAGGAATATTACTTACTACCGCCTGCCACTGCTGGCTCACCCCCTGCAGCTGTGGCATCTGCTCCCTTCGGAGTTGCACGGCCCTCTCCGCTAGCCCCGGCACTGGTGTTCGTACGCCTGGGAAAAATATTTCACATTATTTAGATGCCATATACGCCTCCCTTATTTATTTTTTTCATTAGCAAGATTGAAAGTACATAATAATACATAAACCACACACATCACTATCTACAATTTGGATACTAGAGTAGAGTAGACAGTATGTCCTATCAACAAAATATCCGGTTAGTCCTTTTGTTGGTGGCAATTTTTGAATAGCCTCTCAAGAAGAGGACAACCCAAAGGCCTGTACTTAGTGGCTAGAGCTATTGGTGCATCTCATTTTTTGAAAAGAAGAAAGAGTTGCCAACTGGGCGGACATGAGGTCTCTCTTAGTTGGAAAATAATGGTGCCCCTCCTCCTCCTCATAATTCCTTCCAGCCATGGTACACGGTAATCAGTTGTTCAGTGTTCACTATCAACTGCTGCTAACAAAAAAAGTAATTGACCTGGATTAGAAAAAGTAAAATACAACACTTTGGGGTGTCCAACGTGAGTGACCACCATTTACTGATTGAGCATGAGACAATCAGAATTTTATTAGAATAATGATGGTGAGTATACCTCACAAAGTTACCATGTTCTGCTTAAATGTCTGTCAACCTGCAAAACATGCAGGAAAAACACTGCTTTAGTATTTGCCCTGCCTGTCATAAGAGCAATAAGATGGATCCCTGCATGCCAATATTCAGTCTATCTCTGTGGAGTGCATTCCAACAACTGATGGGTCTAAAAAATAAATCTTCTCTGGCAAACTAATCGTCCTTCACCACATAATGTAATTAACTTGAATATCACTCTAGGAAACTAAGGATATCCCTTCTCCTGTGAACTCAAGGCCAGGCAGAAACGGAGAGTGAAAGTCAAGACTGCCCCATTCTATGAATATGATGGCATTTTTTGATTCCTGGTATAAACTTCCAACCAATTTATGCCTGATTTTTGTGCAATTTTGAAAACTTCAAAACTGATCTATGAGTTATGTTGTTATCTCTTATTGCATACCGAATTTCATGCATTTTAGTATCTTCTACCATGCAATATCAAAAAGGCAATTTTAATGTGAGAGGCTGTTGAATATTCCAGTGGGCACAAACTTGGCTTTTACAGTATGGGAAGAAAGACTAGGGGGCACACAAAACAAAACGTCAAACGTAAAAAATTACACATACATAGATAATTGACCATATATAGGTTATACACAAATAATCAGTTCCTTGTTTAAAACACATACAGTACCCCACTGTTAGAAATGGGGGTGTCTAGTTGGCAATGGTTTGCACCATTGTCCAAGTAGGGACCCTTCTTCCTAGTCAGGTTAAGGGGGATACACGGTTAAAATAACCCCTGCTCACTCCCTTGGTAGCTTGGCATGAGCAGACAGGCTTATCACAGAGGCAGTGTGTAAAGCATTTGTGCACACATACAGTAATACAGTGAAAACACTACAAAGGGACATCACATCAGTTTACAAACATAAGTAATCTTTATCTAAATCAAAACAAAACCAAAACGACAAAAATTCACAATACAGTACTAAAAATATGATTCTTAAAAGGTAGAAACAGTTCTATTCCACAGACACTTTTACACACAGTACCTTGGATGCATTGAAAAATGCAAACAAAACGGGTTGAAGGGAAGGTGATGTGTCAGTTCCTTACACTTATGGAAGGTGATGCTTCGGTTCCTTGCTCTGGGGGAGGTGATGCATTTGTTCCTTACTGCTGTGCAGGAGAGGTGATGCATCGGTTCCTTCCCAGAGAAGAGGTGATGCATCGGTTTCTTACTGCATGGGAGGTGATGCGTTGGTTTCTTACTGCATCCCCAAATGATGCGACTGACTTGATGCTTCAATGCGATGCATGACAATCTGGTACGATGCGATGCATGAAGACCCGGGATGCACTGCGATGATTTCAGCTGCATCACCTCGATGCATCGGTTTTTCCACAACAGGGCCTGTGTCAGAATCGGTGTGGAGATCTCGGACGTCGGTGATCGATGCAACAGGATTTGTTGCACGGCAGACACTTCAGCCATGAGCAGGCGCTGCATCGCTTCTTCGGCAGTGGCGATGAATTGGAAAATTCTTCTCGCACCGCTGCTATGCGTAGGAAACAGGCGATGCATCGATTTTAACAGCTCTTGCAGTTTCCAGTCCCAAAACAACCTCCAGATGTCCACTGGCATACACCTCTCAGCAGGTCAGAACTCCTAGCAAAGAAATTCAGGGGGCACTAGGGGTGACGTATTTGTGTCCCTGAGACTTCAGAACATGAGGCAAGGTCTATTTCAAGCCCTTGAAGATCTTCCTCAAGCAGAGGACACAGAACACAGCAAAGTCCTTCTCCTTTTCTTGGTAGAAAGTAGACATTGCAGACCAACCCCAGATAGCAAACAGCACAGGGGCAGAATTCCTCCTCAGTTTCTCCAGCTCTTCTCCTTGGCAAAGGCTCCTCTTGATTCCCAAAAGTAATCTAAGAGTCCGGGGGTCTGGGCCCCTCTTACTATAATACAAAATCCTTTGTTCTCTGTGGCAGATAAGCTCTTTGCTCAGCCAAAACGAGTCTGTCCTCTCTGGTGCAGCTTTATGCCAGGAGGTGGAGACAGCATTGTTCTCGGCAGACCAGGCTCATTCAGGTGTGAAAGAAATCTCCTCTCCCTGCTCTGAATGGAGCCCAGGTCTATTCAGCCTATTCCTGACTCACCCTGGCAAGGCAGGACACACCTCAAAAGCCGAAAAGTGGCTATCTGAACAGAATGCACATCACCAGACCCTTTAACTCAAAGGCCAGACAGTCAATACACAAGCTAGCAGAGGCATATCAAACTTTATTTTCCTAACTTGTTCCCATGGGCAGTAATGCTCATAAGATGTTATGAGCACACTCCCCATTCTATCCTATGGGAAAGATGGCCTTACAATAGTGAAAAACGAAATTGGCAGTATTTCACTATCAGGACATGCCACACACATCAGGCCATGCCCCACCTTTCACATACACTGCACTCTGCCCACAGGGACTACCTTAGGGGTGACTCGTATGAAAAGGGAAGGTTCGGGCCTGGCAAGTGGGTGTACTTGCCAGGTTGACATGGCAGTACTAGACTGCGAAAGGCACTGCAATGGCAGGCCTGAGACCTTGTTGCAAGGTTGCTTGTGTGGGTGGCACAATCAGTTCTGCAAGCCCACTAGCAGCATTCACTTAGTTTACAGGCCCTGGGCAGACATGGTACACTGTACTAGGGACTTATTAGTAAATAAACCAATCATGGAAACACCAATCCATAATAACAATTTACTAAGGGAGCACTTGAACTTTGGCACTGCCCAAAGCATCTAGACCAGCAAAACGAAATCCATCACACAGTAAAAATACAGGAGGCAAAGGCAAAAAATGCAGGGCAAACCCACACCAAGGATGCTAGGTCTAACACCCACTAATCAGAGAACTATAAATTCCTTCTGATTCTAACGGCAGCGTGAACAAAATTAATTACAGCTAAACAGATTGTATCAGAGTGGAGTGGTCGTAAAAGCACGCGTGCAGTTATTCATTGTCTCAAATCTAAAGTGCTTAATATTGGTACCAGTGCCGTTTCTTGTGTATTGAAACAAAATTTACAAAAAAACATAAAATTAAGACTATACTGGACTATACTCGACAGGCCGACTGTCACAGGGCAAAGCGGAAGTTCCGAGTGCCAGGATCAACATCTGGGAAACGAAAGTGAAAAAATAAACAGTACTAAGCTACAGGTTAAATAAAATCTATGCTGGGCATAAAAGAAAGATAAGATTCCATGAAAGCAAAAGTCAATCAGATGTGTTTTGCTGAGGTCCCTAGAAGCCCTTTTATCTTCTAAGTATTTGAAAAATACAAGCTTGAAAGTAGCTTTGGTTGGGGCATTTATAAAATCATGGTAGCAAAAAATTCTGGTATGCCAAATTCGCCACAAAACCTTAATGTAAAACATTCAGGGAATACGGGACACATTATCTAGCATTAGGTAGTCACGAATTATTGCCCTATTAAATCTGGCCTCTGGTTTTGCCCAGATTTAGGTGCATAGTAACAAAGGTCATATTTTAATTGACACCCTCAATTCCAGTAATCTTCTAAAAAAAAAAAATGTACCACCTTCTGTATTATGCCAAGTTCCGAATAACCTCATAAACCAGTTCCGTAGGTAACCACAGTGAGACGTTTAGCTTTTTATCATGTGACAATCTCTCTAATGGGCGCCTGGTCAAGTTTAGTAGAGAGCCTGAAAACAGCTTCAATTGCAGTGTCAAATTGTTGCTGTCAAACAGAATCCAGAGGTGTACCCAGGTAACTGAAAGTACGAACACACCCTATCTGTGTGCCACGGATTCGGGACCACAAGTCATAATAAATGTTTTAGTCCGGTTTGTCTTGAAATCTAGATTATCCATAAAAAGGAAAAAGGCATATAATAGTTTCTGAAGTTTGATGACTGTTCTTAACATTAGGACTGCGTCATCTGCATAAAAACTCACTGGAACTGGACATACTTCCAACTGCGACATTTTCAGTCCCTTTGGGATTAAAAACTTTCTTCAAGATTTATATAATGGGAGAAGAGAAGTGGCGCCAATACACAGCCCGGAAGAGCAGCTCTATTGATCTTAAAAAATTCAGAGCACTCAGCAGTCGGGTCAAATCAGACCTTAGCAGAGACATCCGAACGAAGGTGTCTCGAAAGGCAGACAGACAAGTGTCTCCTCCATCCCCATGAAAGTCACGATGGAGCGCTTTGACTAACACAATTGAAAGAGGAACTCAGGTGCATGAGCTCGAGGTGTAGGAAGCTTTACTTAGCTATTGTATACTTCCTCGTAAGCAAGCACACATTAGAAACTGTTCTGTAGTCCCCAGACCATCCAGAAATTCATACTGGATATCAGATATAACAGGATTCTGCTCAGCTCAAGTTAAGAATTCTGCCCTGCCCGTTATTGTTTTGGTGGAATCCAATAGCGAAATAGAACAGTAACACTTGGGATCAGCAATGTCGCCTTTTTTTAAAATAGGGACTCTGGCAGTCTGGAACCAAGGCAGCAGCTTCTTACAGCAGCCGCTACAATGTTGGTTACGAGGGGAGTCCATAGATCAATGTCATTTTTAGAAGAATCCATGGGGATACCATCCTGTCCGGTGTTGTTACAATTTGGGCTCTTTTTAATTGCTCCTATATCTCCGAAACCTAAAGGGTGATTTAAGGGAATTAACAGCCCTTAAGGTAGCCAAAAAAGAGAAAATCTAAATAAGCCCTACTAAAATGACTCACCCATCTTGAATTTGACATTTTCAATTTACCTGAAGAAACAATTAATGGCAATACGTTTTGGGAAGCTACCATCGACAGCGGATCAGCCTACCTGGGAGTACACAGGGCCTAAATCATGTCGACTTTGCGGTAACCACAAAGAGGATTTTATCCATATAATCTGTATATGCAAAAAACTTTACAATGCACGAGTCACCTTACTTAGAAAATGTTTTAATTCCAGAGGTATCAGGACCTGCAGAGCTGCAATAATTTCGGGGCTAAATCCATCTGACCCACAATTGAACTGTAATTTGATCAAATTCCTTAATGTCTTTGACCAGGCCCTGAAAACTGATCTTAAAAAAAGCAATTTCGAAGGTGGTTACGTTTGACTCCTTCAAAGTACTGTGACTCAAACTACTAAAAATAAATATATATAAATAAATCAAGTTCGTTAAAAGGGTTGGAACTTTGGCAGAGCAATGATCAAGAATCTGGAATAATAATTGTAATCAATTATGTATAATATTTTATGAGATTCATATTGATGTAAAAAGCTAAAAATTAGCAAAAATTATTGAAGTTTTTTAAATGTCTTTTATAAGGTTTTAATTGACCAAACAATAAAACTTACTTTGACTTTGACTACTTTGACTCACCCATCTGGATCCAGGCACTTCATTAAAGTACAAGGGGGCACATTTACAAGAAAGTGTCTAAGCGCGTGCCGCATGGTTGCGCCGCACTGAGTCATTTGTAAAGCACAGTCATGCGACATATTTACAACAATATGTTGCATCTCTGTGCTTCCCCCTGTGCTGACGCACAAACTGCTGCCATACGCCAGCGCAGGCACCCTTGCACCATGGTGCAAGGATGCCTGCGTCATGAAGAGATTGTTTTTGTTCAGGAAGGATTCCCTTCTTGCACAAAAAAAATCTGAAATGCTGTTTTTCAACTTTAATGTGTTTCAATCATTCTTTATGTGCAGGAAGGGGCACCGTTCTGTACATAAACAATCATTAGAGGTGATTTCCTCTTTCTATGTGTGCTGCGGAGTGCAGCATGCATAGAAAGAGGAAAAGAAAACGAGAAGAAATTAATACATTTCTCCTCGTTGCCCCTCCCTACGTCTCCCCTGGAGAGGCGAGGCATTCACACACATTTTCAGATTTACGATTCCTTGTAAATCTGGAAATGTGTCTGGTTCCATGTCTGTTGCGTGGGAAAACTCACAGCAACACCCATGGAACACCACTTTCACGCAAAGTACTGCGTGCAAAGGGGCCATATTTACATGGACAGGAAAAGTCACACAGGATGGCGTTTCCTCTCCTTGTACATATGGAGCAGTAAAATGCTCCAGGTACATCACAAAAAGTGATGCATTGGTGGCGCAAGGGGCTTGTAAATCTGCTCCAAGGAGTTTATAAGCTTCCAAAAGGCACAATTATCATTAGTGGCCCGGCTACAATCAGTGATGCGCAGGCTTCCTCTCAGTGCATAATTATATTCGGAAGGCCGCTACACTCTGTGCTTGCATTCTGCACCATGCATTGCTCCTGCCAGCACTGTCAATGACAGTACCAACATGCCACCTGACCATTCCACTCCTACAAGTGTGAACGTTGAGTCTATCTTACCCCACACAAAGCTATAATAATGGCGTGAGAGGCTAGTATTATTCATTTTCAGTGCGATTTGACTGAATAAACAGGGTTGTTATGCTCATCTCAAGATTAAACAGATAGCACCAACATGTGGTCGACTGTCAGGATGCAAAATGCGATGCAGCGCGCGCAACGAAATTCGTTTTATTTATTTAAATGTGTACTTACCTCCGTTCATCCATATTTCGGTGTTTACATTTCCCCGCCCCGCCTCACTGGCCCACCGAACTCCCTCCACGGGCCGCTACTGTCCACCACTACTCTGTTGTCGTCTAGTTCCTATAAACCTATATAGGATCTCCGTGTTTAGACAACATAGAATGTGGGATTGGTGTCCAGACTGATCCCAGACACCCCAACCGGCTATGTTTGCGTGCATACCAGCTAGCTCACAGTGCCACTAGACATTCCTCTTACCAAGGAGAGAATAGTTCTTGGCAACTACCAAACATGACAACTCTGTCTCATAAGGGATCGTGGAAATACTTTTTGCTCAGTCACTCGTGCTCACTTTGCCTCAAAGCGATACACAGAATAAACGTTGGGGACAATTTCAATAAGCATTTATTGAACCAGTGTCATTCTAGTATAACATAGGTGTGCAGAAACAACCATTAGACAGAAACAGATGTAAATGATTCCAAGCACCAACAGAGTAAAAGGATGGTAGAGTTCTACCAGAGTGCTAAAACAATGAATACAGGCAAGTATAAAAATACATGACAGTAAATATGCGTAATCCTACAATGCAACCCTAACTTGATGTTCCTAAGTGTACCGAGCATGTATAAATGACTAGATAGGATGAAATTGCCCCATGCGGTTGTGGCGCTTACTAATTCCGGTATGTAGTTATATATGGTATATCTATCTGTTGGTGCTCAAGGGAAGAGGGGTCATCCACCCTTCAGCATAAGTGACCCAAGGGGATCACACAACTATTTCTATAGGCTCGAGCACACATACAATATCATTCAAAGTTAAGCAAAGCAATGTAATGCACAACAACAATATATAATTCTTTTAATGTTCTTTCTTCCGTTGGTCCAACCAATGCGTTTCGTCACCCGGAAGTAACCCATGACTTCCTCAGGGCTAATTGACTTTGGAAGTGAGCGATCAACCTTTGGACCAGTTATAATTCCGTCCCGGCCAAGAGGGCAGGGTTAATTGGTTATTTCAGTTCACGTCTAGTTGTAGTTCCAACAATGGTTGCTCTATCCGCGTGTGTAGCCGTGACAAGTAGGACCGAGTCAGTCCTGACTTCCGAATAAAGAGAAAATAGCACTTTCGTACTCTGACGTGTTTCCGCGTCTCTCACTGTCACCCAGTAGCATGTATGTAGGTGTAGAGCCAAGAATCCCTCTAGGATAAAGTCAACCCTGTTACCTGAAGTGAGAGACTGTGGGACCCCGTCTTGGTCTTGAGATGGACACCCCGTGAGGGATGTCAGACCACTGCGAGCTAGAGTGTCTGCATGCAGGAACCTGATCGTCTAGCGTCAGTGTCTCTGCATGGAGTCCTTTTCTCCTCTGTTTAACCCAGCAAGATATGGTGTTTATCTACCCAAAGGGGTACCCTCAGGGGTTCTACCTTGCTGTGTCATGTCAGACTATGGATGACGGAAGGAATGACCATTAAACATAGTTATCATGCAGGAGATTTTAGTCCTGCTGAGTTTCTGAGAATCCTCATGCATCATGGATGAGACTAGTTTCCAAGGACAAAAAACTACGTCCTGTAAGCAGTACTGTAACTAGGTAAAATTTCAGTCCCAAGAACAGGTGTGTAGTGTAATGGCAGGGGAGAATATAGGTGAAAGGTTAGGTGACTACCTGAGCCTATATTGGGGTACCTATATGAAACATAACACTGTACGCCTCCCCACTATATGCTTCTCCACTCTACGCTATTACACTGTACGCGACTCCACTCTATGACACTATTCTCTATGTTATTCCAGTCTATGCCACTCCACTCTATGCAATTCCAGTGTACACCACTACACTTTACGCTATTCCACTCTATTACACTCAACTCTACGCTATTCCAGTGTATGTCTCTTCAGTATGTGCCACTCCACTCTACCAAACTCCTTGATATGCTATCACAGTCTACACCACTCCACTCTACCCCACTCCAATTTACACCACTCTATTTTACGCTATTGCAGACTATGTGATTGGACTTTACAACACTCTAATACTGTACAACAGAGTTTACTGTTGTACAGTAGAAAAGAGTGTAGTGGAGTAGAGTGGAGAATCATACGGTGCAGTGGCATTCAGTGGAATACAGTGGAGTGAAGTGGCATGCACTGCAGTTGTGTACAGTAGAGTGGTGTACAGTAGAATAGGATACAGTGGACTGGTGCAGAGTAGAGTGGCGTAGAGTGTAATAGCTTTGAGTGAAGTGACATACACTGGAGTTCCATACAGTGTAATAAGATACATTGGAGGAGTATTGATTGCAGGGGTATACAGTGGAGTGGCTTAGACTGAAGTGGCATAGAGCAGAAAAGCATAGAGTCTAATGGTGTAGCGTGGAGTAGTGTAGATTGGAGTGGCCATAGTGGTTGTAGAGTAGGACAGAGTAAAGTGGGGTAGTGTGGAGTGTCACACAATGGAATGATGTAGGTGGGGGTGGCCAAGAATGGAGTGGAGAGGAATAACATAGAGTGGTGTGTTGTAGAATGGAGTAGGTTACAGTGGAGTGGGGTAGAGTGTAGTTGTGTAAGTCTAATAGTGTAGAGTGGAGTGGTATAGAGCAGAGTGGCATAGAGTGGTGTGGCATAGAGTGGAATAGTGTAGACTTTTGTGGTGTGGAGTGGAGTGGAGTGTCATAGAGTGGAACAACATACAGTGGTGTAGTGTAGATTTGAGTGATGTAAAGAGGAGTAGCATTTAGTGTAGTGGTGTACAGTGGAGTGGCATACAGTGGAGTGGCATACAGTCAAACTGAGTAGTGTGGAGTGGCGTAGAGTGGAATGGAGTAGAGTGGAATATCGTACCGTGGAGTACTGTAGATTGAAGGGCCACACAGTACGGTTGTGCAGACTGCAGTATCGAACAGTGGAGTAGCATACTGTGCATTAGCATAGAGTAAAATTGCATAGAGTGGATCAGGGTACACTGCATTGGTATAGAGTGTGGTGGCATACAGTGAAGCAGCATAGAGCACAGTGTCATAGAGTGGAATAGTATAGATGTTAATAACATAGAGTACAGTGGCATAGAGTGATGTGAAATACAATGAAGTACCATGAAGTGAAGTAGTGTAAAGAGGAATAGTGTTAACTGTAGTGAGATTCAGTGGAGTGACAAACATTGGAGTGGCATGCAGTGGAATATGGTAGAGTGGAGTGGTGTAGATTGATATGGTGTACAGTGGAATAGAGTATATTGAATTGGAATAGAGTGGAGTGCCGGAGCTTGTCATGGTGTACACTGGACCAGCATATAGTGGAGTGGCATACACTGGAGGTGTATAAAGTGGAGTGGCATACAGTGGAAAAGCATAAAGTCTAGTGGTATTCAGTGGAGTGCTGTACAATACTATAGTGTACGTTGGAGTAGGATGGAGTTTAGTTTTGTAAACTGGAGTGGTATACAGTGTGGTAGTATACAGTGGAGTACCATACAGTGAAACAGTGTAAAGTGGATTCATGAAGAGTGGAGTGGCATACAGTGGAATAACAGACTGGAGTAGCATACAGTGGACTAGCATCCGGTAGAGCGACATAGAGTGGAGTGTAGTAGAGTGGAATACCAAGGAGTGGAGTGGAGTGTTGTAAACTAGAGTGGCGTAGAGTGTGGAAGTGTACAGAGGAGTGCCATACTGTGAAAAAGTGTAGAGTGGATTGCTGTAGAGTGGTGTGGCCTACAGGGTAGTGTACATTGAAGTGGCATACAGTAAAGTGGTGTAGAGTGGGGTAGTATGGTATGGAGTGAAAGTGCTTAGAGTGGAGTGGTGCAGAGTGTAGTGGAGTAGAGAAGAATAGCGTGGAGTGGAGTAGTTTACAGTGTAGTGGTGTACAGTGCAGTAGCCTACAGTGGAATACCATACAATGGAGTGGTGTGGAGATGAGTTTGGTAGAGTAGAGAGGCTTACAGTGGAAAAGCATAAAGTTTAGTGACATAGAGTGTATTCGCATCCAGAGGAAGAGTGTGTAGTGCATTGCCATAGAGTGGAGTGTGGTAAGTTGAAGTGGTATGCAAAAAAATAAGACACATTGGAGAGGTTATTGTGGAGTGGCAGAAAGTGGAGTGGCGTACAGTGTAATAGCTATGAGTGAAAAGCTGTACACAGGAGCTCCATACAGTGGACTAGCATACATTGGATTAGCATTGGTTGCAGTGGCGTAGAATGGAATGGTGTAGACTGGAGTGGTGTATAGTGGAGTCACATAGAGTGGCATATAGTGGAGTAGCTTACAGTGGAATAGGCTACAGCAGAATGACATATATTGCAGTTGCATAGACTGGAGTGGAGTAAAGTGGCATAAAGTGGAATAGAAGAGAGTAGAGTAGCGTGCAGTAGACTTACGTACAGTGAAATAGCAGACAGTGGAGTGGGGTAGAGTGGAGTGTCACACAGTGGAATGGTGAGGGTTAGAATGGTGAAGTGGAGTGGTATAGAGAGCGCTGGTGTACAGTAGAATAGCATACAGAGGCATGCTGTAGAATGGAGTAGGTCATATGGAGTGGGATAGAGTGCAGTTGCGTAAGTCTAATAATGTAGGCATTGAGTGGAGTGACACGGAGTGAAATCGCATAGAGTTTTGTGGTGTAGAGTGCAGTGCCATATAGTGGAACAGCATACTGTAGAGTAGTGTAGATTGGAACGATGTAGAGTTAAATAGCTTTCAGTGTAGTGACGTACAGCAGAGTGGCATAGAGTGGAGTGGCATACATTGTAATAGTGTGGAGTGGAGTGGAGTGGCATAGAGTTGACTGATGTACAGTAGAATAGCATAAAATGGAGTACTTCAGAGTCAAGTGCTGCAAATGGAGCTATGTAGACTACAGTGTCGAACAGTGGAATGGCATACTGTGCAGTAGCATAGAGTGGAATAGCATGGAGTGGAGTGGGACATGCTGCATTGATGTAGAGTGTGGTGGTGCACAGTGGATTTGCATGGAGTGCAATGTTGTAGAGAGGAATAGTGATAGTTTAGTGGTGTTGCATTGAGTGGCGTAGAGTACAGTGGCATGCGATATAGTACCATAGAGTTAAATGGTGTAGAGTGGTTTAGTGTTAACTGTATTGGTGTTCATTGGAGTGGCGTACAGTGGAGTGGCAACAATGGAATATGGAAGAGTTCAGTAGAATAACTAAAGCAGCATACAGTGGAAGAGAGTCTAGTGTGGAGTGCCAGAGAGTGTAGTAGAATACCATGGAGTGGAGTGAAGTGTTGTAAACTGGAGTGCCATACAGTGTAGTAGTGTAAAGTGGAGTGTCATACAGTGAAATAGTGTAGAGTGAATTGTTGCAGAGTAGAATGGTATACAGCAGAATAGTGTACAGTGAAGTGGAGTACAGTGCAGTGGTGAAGAGTGGAGTGACATAGAGTGGAGTTGTGTAGAGTGTAGTGTAGTTGAGTGGAATAGCATGGAGTAGCACTCTGTGTAGCATGCAGCGGAGTGTTATTGAGTCAAATTCTGTAACATGGAGTGGTGTTCAGTGGAATAGCATAAAGTGGAGTGGCATACAATGGAATATGGTAGAGTGGAGTGGCATACACTGGAGTGCCATTCAGTGGAATAGAGTATAGTTGATTGGCATAGAGTGGAGTGCCAGAGAGTGTAGTGGTTTATGCTTGAATAGCATACCATGGAGTGGAGTAGAGTGTTGTAAACTGTGGCATACACTGTAGAAGAGTACAGAGGAGTGCAATACAGTGAAATGGTGTAGAGTGGACTGTCACAGAGAGTAGTGGTGCATTGCAAATTAGTGTACATTTGAGTGGCGAACAGTGTAGTGATCTAGATTAGAGTGGAACAGTGTAGATTTTAGTGGTGTAGAGTGTAATGTAGTAGATTGAAATAGAATTGAGTGGAGTAGCATACAGTGTAGTGGTGTACACTGCCGTAGTGTGCAGTGGAATGCAATGCAGCATAGTGTATACAGTGGAGTTCGGTAGAGTGGAGTGGCGTACAGTGGAATAGCATAAAGTGTAGTGACTAGTGATGGAGAGTGTTTTCACATACAGTGGAACAGCGCATAGTGAATTGGCATAGAGTGGAGTTGAGCGGGGTACAGTGGAGTAGCACACAGTGGATTGGCGTAGGAAAGAGTGGCATAGACTATAGTTGCGGAAAATGGAATCACTGACAGTAGAGTGGCATGGAGTGGAATGGCGCAGAATGGATTGGGGTACAATAAAGTAGTGAAGATTGGAATAGCATGCAGTTGAGTGCTGTAGAATGGAGTGGCATGGAGTGTGGTAGAGTGGAATTGCATACAGTTGAATAGCGTACAGTGGAGTGTGCTAGAGTGGAGTGGAGTTGTGTACCGTTGAGTGGTGTATAGTGAAGTGTCATAGAATGGACGGTTAGAGATGGATAGCATAGAGGGTAGTATTTAGAGTGGAGCTGTGTAAAGTGGAATAACCTAGAGTTAGTAGGATACACTGAGTGGAATACAGTGGAGTGTTGTAGAATGGAGTGCCATAGAGTGAAGTGTTGTAGAGCAAAATAGTGTAGCTTGTAGTAGAGTATAGTAGTTTGTGTAGAGTGGAGTGGGGTGGTATGTATGTATAAAATATTTATAGAGCGCACTGCAACCCTACGGGCATCCTGGCGCTGACGACACAGTGAGGGGAGGGAGGAGAAAAAAAGGGGTTAGGCTCTGGGAAAGAGCCAGGTCTTGAGCTGCCGACGGAATGCTGTCAGTTCCTGGACCTGTCGGAGCTCCATAGGGAGACTGTTCCAGAGACGGGCTGCCGCAGCACTGAAGGCACGTCCCCCCAAGGTAGATCTCTTTATCTTGGGGGTAATGGCCAATCTGGCTGCTGAAGAGCGCAGACTGCGCGTGGGAGTGTACCAGTTGAAGAGATTTTGTAGCGGTCTAGGACCAAGGCCATGCAGGGCCGTAAAAACTATGCACAGGGATTTAAACAGAATTCTCCGTTGCACCGGAAGCCAGTGGAGATCAGATAGTGCCCTGGAGCTGGATGAAATACGAGGTCTCGAAAGGGCGAGTTTTGCCGCAGCTGACTGAATGCGTTGGAGGCGCTGGATCAGGTATCCCGGGGACTCGAGCATCAAGGCATTACAATAATCAAGCCGGCTGAGAATTGTGCAGCGAACCACTGTACCTTTAACATGGGGGGGAGCAATGGTAGGAGTCTACGTAGGCCTCTCATGATCATATGACAGTTGGAGGCCACCTTGTTGATATGAGACTCCAAACTCAGCTTCTCATTGAAGCATACCGCCAGGTTACGCACAGTTTTCACAGGAACCAAGGGAGTATCCAAGGGGAAGGGCCAAAAATTAGAAGGTAAAACTTGTGGCACCTTGCCCACTGAGCAGTGTAGAATCTCAGTCTTGGCACTGTTAAACTGCAGGGCGTTAGATCTCAGCCATGAGGTCATTTCACGCATGCAATTGTGAAAGAGAGTTAAAGAGTCCTCCTGGTCATCTTCCAGGGAAACAATCAGCTGCGTGTCATCAGCATAGTTGACAGCCATGATGTTACTAGAGTTGATAAGTTTAACTAGTGGTTGCATATAGAGTGGAGTGTAGTAGAGCGGAATACCATGTAGTGGAGTGTTGTGCACCGGAGTGGCATAGAGTGTAGGAGTGTACAGTGGAGTGCCACACAGTGAAATTTTGTAGAGTTTATTGGTGTAGAGTGGAGTGGCATACAGTGGAGTAGTGTATAGAGGGGTAGTGTGCAGTGTAGTGGTATAGATTGGAGTAGCATAGACCAGAATAGCATAGAGTGGGGTGATGTATAGTGTAATGTAGTATAGTGGAATAACGTTAAGGGTAGTGCCGTACAGTGGAGTGGGGTAGAGTTGGTTGCTGTATAATGGAATGGCATTAAGTGGAGCTGCATAGAGAGTTTAAAGTGGAATAACGTAGGTTGCAGTAGCATACAGTTGAGTGGTGTACATTGGTGTGTAGTAGAGAGAAGTTGCTTATACTGGAGTGGCATAGAGTGAATGGGGATGCAGTGGAATAGTATGCAGTGCAAAGTTGTACACTGGAGTGGCATAAAGAAAAGTGCCATAGACTGTAATAGAGAGGAGTGTAGTGTTGTAGGTTGGAGTTGCGTACAGTGGAATAGCATAGAGTGGAGTAGCATATAGTGGATCAGCGTATAGTGGAGCGGGGTACAGTGTAGTGGCATTCACTGCAGTGTTGTAAAATAAAGTGACCTAGAGTGTAATAGTGTACAGTGCAGTGGTTTACATTCTAGTGGCATAAAGTAGATTACTATAGAGTGTAGTGGTATGCAGGGGAATAGCATAGAGTGCAGTAAGGTATAGTCTAGTGACGCAGGGTTGAATGGCATAGAGTGGAATGTCATAAAATGGAGTGGCATGAAAGTGGGTGAATTGATGTAGGTCTAATGTGCCAGGAATATAGATTATGAGGTCTAAGTGCTAATATTTGGTAATAGGTGTAAATAGTGTAAGTACTGAGAAAGTTATAAATGTTAAAATACTTAGTAATATAAGGTGCTGCGGTATACCACAATGACTTTGCAGTAGACCTTGGTATATGCCAATAAGAAGGCAATATCGGATAGGCTAATGGCTGTTTTTACAAAATGTAACATGCAGCCATGTAGTTTTCAGCACACTTTTGCTGTTTTCTGGGTAGGACAATATATATAGACAAGTAGTAGGTTTTATATTCGTTCTCTACCAATTGAAAATACACTGTTGTACACTACATTTGTAAAATGTAGTGTAGGGCAGTGCATTTTGATTTTTTTCAGATTAATTCTTTTTTAAATAGTTTTGAAGTATTGAGGTACTCTTGAAGTAGTAAATTTTTCAAATTCGTATAAAAACTTACAAAATACTTTCCCCTACCTAGTACCGCTTAAATAAAGTGGTAAAAGATAGAGGAACATTTTAAAAGTATTACAGATCTAAATCTAAGTGCGAAATTCAACACACAGCCAAAGTGTACCTAAAAACAACATGGCTACCTTTAATTTTTGTAAAGGCAGTCATTAACTATCATCACTATGTATTGCGGTAGGTCCACAAAATACCACAAAAATACTCGAAATGCTGTGTACGTACTGTGACAACAGATATCACTAAGTAAAAGTTCTGTATAATTTAAAAAATACCCCCACTTACCTGTAGTACCCGAAAAGATGATCTGCATGCCATAATGTGTAATTCTGCTGAACTTCATCAAAATCTAATTGAGTGTATGGCTGCTACTTGGAAGTGCATCTATGTAAAAATACATTGCTGCCAAACGCATTTTGGGATCCTCCTTTTATCTTTGCTCTCCCTTGACCAATCCAAAAAGAACAATTGATGGACAGAATGCAGAACAATGTCATACATTCACGGCAGTACAGAGATCTGGATCTAAATCCATCATTTGTTTTGCTCCCCATGCCATTCCAGATTGAACCCAGCCATCTGCAAATCAGTTTTGATCATGCTCTCTATGGGAACAGTCCAGCCTGAACTGCCAGGCTAGGTCCTCCCTGGATGGGAGACAAGCATCCTAGGACCGGTTTGGGGGTTTCACCCCTCATCAGCCAAGATAGCTTGACTCCAGTGGCATGAAGAGCACAGGACCCCATATGGGCATATTCGTCCCACTCAGGGTGACAAATGCATAAAAGAACAACTGATGGAGAGAATGCAGAACAATGTCATACATTCACCCCAGTACAGAGATCTGGGTCGAAATCCATGTTTTTTTTGCTCCCAATGCCATTTGAGTTTTAACCCAACTATATGGAAATCAGTCTTGACCCTGCTCCCTATGGGAACAGTCCAGCCCGAACTGCCAGGCCAGGTCCTCTCTGGACTGGAAACAAGCATCCTAGGACCGGTTTTGGGGTTTCACCCCTCAACATCCTCAATAGCTTGACTCCAGTGGCATGGAGAGCACGAGACCCACATCTGGGCATACCCATCCCACTCAGGGTGACACAAGCAAAAAGAACAATTTATGGATAGAATGAAGCACAAGTACAGAGATCTGGGCCTAAATCGATCATTTGTTTAGCTCCCCATGACATTCTAGTTTGCACGCAGCCATATGCAAATCAGTCTTGAACTATTCATCCCAAACTGCCAGCCAGGTCTTCCCTGGACTGGAAACAAGCCTCCTAGGACCGGTTTCAGGGTTTCGCCATGTGTATTTTGCTTTCTCGCCCTAAGTACGCCGGCTATGCCCAGATGTGGGTCCCGGGCTCACTGTGCCACTGGATTCAAGATAGCCTGGCTGATATGGGGTGATGCCCCCGAAACCGTTCCCAGGGTGCTTGTTTTTGGTCCAGTGAGGACGTGGCTTGGCAGTTTGGGCTGGACCGTTCCCATGAGGCACAGGGTGAAGACTGATTTGCATATCGCTGGGTCCAAACTGGGGTGGCATGGTGAGCAACAGAACAATGGATTTAACCCAGATCTCTTGACTGGGGGTGAATGTTTGATTTGCTCTGCATCCTGTCCATCACCTGTGTGTCTTTTGCTTTCTCGCCCTAAGTGGTCCGGGCATGCCCAGACGTGGGTCCCGGGCTCACTGTGCCACTCGATTCAAGCTAGCCTGGCTCATGAGGGGTGATGCCCCAAAACCGGTCCCAGGATGCTTATTTCTGGTCCAGGGATGACCTGGCTTGGCAGTTCAGGCTCGACTGTTCCCATGAGGCTGATTTGCATATCGCTGGGTCCAAACTCGAGTGGCATGGTGAGCAAAAGAACAATGGATTTAACAAATATCTCTTGACTGGGGGTGAATGTTTGATTTGCTCTGCATCCTGTCCATCATCCGTGTGTCTTTTGCTTTCTCGCCCTAAGTGCGCCCGGGTATGCCCAGACGTAGGTCCCGGGCTCACTGTGCCACTGGATTCAAACTAACCTGGCTGATGAGGGGTTATGCCCCAAAATCAGTCCCAGGATGTTTTTTTCCGGTCCAGGGGGGACCTGGCTTGGCAGTTGGGGCGGTACTGTTCTCATGAGGCACAGGGTCAACACTGATTTGCATATGGCTAGGTCCAAACTGGGGTGGCATGGTGAGCAAAAAAATGATGGATTTAACCCAGATCTCTTGACTGGGGGTGAATGTTTGGTTTGCTCTGCCTTCCGTCCATTATCCATGTGTGGCTTTTGCTCCGTCGACCAAGCAGCACAAAACTTTCAATGCTCCCCCAAATTAGAAAAAGGAATACGTTTGGACAGTTTTGAAGAGATTCCGCAAGTGGGCGAAAAGCTATTAATGGTAAAAAAAAATCTGAGGAATTCCTATCTCTGGTAACCCCACCTCAACTACAGAGTAGATACCGCCACTTTCCACTACAAGGTCTTTGTCATGGATAGGGTTTGTGTGAGTCTAGTCTCTCTTTTCTCACAACATGTCCTTTGACATCACATCCTCTCCTGTGTTTCACATTCACTTGGTATTTATGAGAGCTCTAATGCAAAGTACAAAAAAGTGCAAAGACTTGCTCTGTGCTTTAAAAATTCACACATTTGTGTTTGACAAATGTGTGAATTTTTTTGTCTGGCGACGTCATCCTAAATGCACTTTGTGTTATTGGTTTGTTTGCCAATGTCATGTTACCCTAGCAGTTTATGACGTGTGTGGGTCCCCGAATTATGTTTATTTTTGCCCCTATGTAATTGTTACTTAATCGATTTTTTATTTTGGCCCCTCTTTCTTTTTTTGGCCTGGATGCCATTCCTTGGGGTCGACATTTATACCTGTAAGAAATTCTTTAATTTCATTTATCTTTAGCATTAATTCACTCTGGTGTAACTTTCAATGTTTTTAATCTTTTTTTTTATTTTCCTTAATGCCCTCTCGTGAGCCTTTTTGTGAGACTCATAATGTTTTACATTATTTATGTGAGCGATTACCATCTCTCAGAGTCAGTTCCTGGTCACTCCTAGATTTCATTTAATAGAGTCTGATATATATGATACATATAAGGCACACTAAAAGACCACCAGGAGGAACCCAGGCAAAACACAATAAGAGTGTCCAATAATTGAAATACATAAACTCATAGAATGACATGCCAGCAGAAGAGAAAAGGGGTATGGACTCTAATAATTGTGAATCTATCAGCTAGCCAGATGGATTCAATAGAACATGCTAAATAGTATTTGAAAGGAGTTGTCCCACTCACCTACCATTTCTCAAAGTCAGAGCATGATTGACTCGGTTAATCTTGAGCAGTACATTCACCCTTTAGTTATTTCTTTTTTCCTTACTTTATATATCCATATAGAGTTGTGTGTTACTTTTCAGTTACTCAACAGAGGTAAAAAGAAATATAAAGTACAGTTACATAAAGAGACAAGAAAAGAGGGACTTTTGTATGAAATCTGATGGGTTTAAACTTCCAATAGAGTTGAGAGAATTCAACAATCTGGGTCCTTCGTCCTCCGGCCTCTGTTGCCATATTTTGTTCTTTTGAATGATTGTTCAGGATTGAGGGCCATATTTATGACCCAGTTTGCATCACACTTGTACCACGAATTGTGATGCAAGAGCGAGTAAAACCTTGTCATATTTCTGAAACAAGCAAAGTCACTTTGCATTGCTTTGAATGGCTTAAAAGTTCTGGAGTAATGCAACGCAGCGCAAATCACTGAGTTGCATCACTCTGCACATGGGAGGTGTTCCATGGGCATTGCTTGGGTGTTCCCACGCAATGCCCATGGTTTTTGACACATTTCCGAACGTACCAAACCTGGTAAACCAGGGAATGCACCAAAAGATAGGCCTTCTAGGGAGAGGCATAATAGGAAAAATATGTTTATTTCTCCTTGTTTTTTTCTCTTTCTATGTGTGCTGCAGCAGCACACATAGAAAGAGTTAAAATCTGCTCAGACTTATTTTTATGCAGGGATGTGTCACTTTCTGCACAAAAATAATCCTGCCTTCCTGCACCATGGTGGAAGGGTGGGGGTAGAAACCTATATGCCGACCTATTCAATTTAGCAAACGACCATTAAGGTTCTATGTTACCATAACACCCACATAGAATTCAACTGTCTACACATATTTTGAACCACAAACTTTTTCTAAATTGCAAAAAATGTTATTGTACAGATTATTTTTATAAGTATAAACACATATCCCTAAAATGTATTACACAGGTACATACATTTCTGACACATGTAATGAACTAAATTTTCATGAGTACTTCTATGTATTAATATGACATAGGACATCCCAAAAAACACAAAACTTGGTTAAAACTGGCTTTCATCATTCATTCATTACCAGTATAGTGCTGACATACTGTCAGGTAGTCGGTGCCGTCAGTCGCGCTAGCTGCTCATCAACCCGGAAGAAGCGATACGGCGAGCAAGACCGGGACTACCCTACCCATCAGGCAAAGCGCGGCACGTCACGCGTGAGACAGCGGCGGTTCCGGAAGCAGGACATAAAGACCCTGAACTCTGGACCGCACTGCTGATTATTCGACCTACTCCAGGGTGAAGCAGGACGTTTCTTTTGCTACTCCAGTTGCGGTAAGAGTGTCTTGGACACAACACTCAGACCGCTGTCTTGTCGACAACCAGGGAATATATCCCCGGTTGCCAGTGACTCCCCTGTTGGCTGGGACCGCGTCTAGCGAGGTCACTTTGCAGGTGAGTGTATGCGCACTTAGAGGCGCTTGGGCTGCTACTGACCCTGTTGGAGAAACCGCGCTCGGTTTCATGCAGGGTGAGTAATCGCGCCCGCGATTTTCCTATTTGCTGCCAGAGTGTGATGGTGTGTGAGTACGGTCCCTAAACCAAGCAGGCATAACAAGACTGTGTAAATATACATTGTTCTGAGGATACCAAGGCTCATAGTACAAGACAATCTTGGGCAATATGCTCGTGTGGAGATACCACAGCTAGTAACGTACGAATACGTCAGGGCGTATGTGTTGCAGGGAACCGCATGGCATTATGGAATACACAAGCATGAGAAGGAACATGTTGGCTAACGATTTACCTCTCTGTGTCAGGACCAGACATGATATTACCTAATACGGTACCCTGTTATCGTGTTTGTCCTCAGTATCATCCTTTGCCTTCTTTTGGTATGTTTTATGTTTCTTTCTTGGTAACCACACAGGAGTGAGAGATCAGAGGAAGAAACAAATAAGGAAAAGTCACGCTGGACCAGTATATCGGAGCTGCGCTCTGTAGGCGTTATCCTCTCCTCTCCTCTGAAGTGTGTTGGGACATCGTTCTTTTTTCTTTGCAGGTAGGAAAGGGTGGTTGAGGGGGTCAGGGAATTGAGTAAGAGAGGAAAAGGCTTCAGTCCGAATCTCATGGTGTGTCCTTGTTTCCCACACAGGTCTCCCTCCCCGCAGTTCCCACCCTTTCCTTCCCCCGCTCAATTGCCCCAAAAGTCTACGTGTGTTTACATGGTCCAGACTTGGGTCCATTCAGAGGTGGGCCCCCATTGAGCATCGACACAGCCCCGAGGACCCTGAACCGGAGAGCCTGACACATACAATCTCATTCTCACCATACCACACAACTCATACAACATACAATATAAAAAAGTTTCGACCCTGAGGAGGGTCCCAAAATGGTTGCAGAGTGGCCAGTGAAGATGTTTCCAAAGCATCCAGTTCAAAAGATTATGCAACCAGGGACCACTTCTCAAAAAACAATTGCGGTCTACACACGTTTCTGTGGATAAACCACATTCCTCAGGACCAAGAAGTGCTGAAACTCATTTAAGAAACGAGGGATGTCTCAGGATTATTATCCTAGGCGACCAGGTCCAGTTAATGTACTACCTATGGATCAGCAGATTGACGTGAGATTCTCAAGATTATTGTCCAGGGCGACCAATTTCAGTATTTGTAATGCCAACCAGCAGGATGACATACACTGGAGCACACATTTGAAAAGGATGTACACAGCCTGTAAAAGAAGATATTAAGAATCAATTATAAGCATTTCACACTACGGACTGCCTTGAAGAGATCCTAGTGTCAGATTCGCCCATAGAACTGAGGCTTCATTTCTATCATGGGCTTTGCATATACTGAAATTGGTCGCCAAGTGTCATAAATGTGTGTACTTGTGTAATACATTTTAGAGATATGTGTTTATACTTATAAAAAAATATATAAAAATAATCTGTACAATAAAATGTTTTGCAATTTAGAAAAAGTTTGTGGTTCAAAATATGTGTAGACAGTTGAATTCCCTGTGGGTGTTATGGTAACATAGAACCTTAAGGGTCGTTATTTTAAATTGAATAGGACGGCATAGAGGTTTCTACCCCCTTCGGTTTCTTCATTCCTCCCTCCTCTTGGACCTAAATGTAATTCAGGGAGGGCCTCTTCCCCTTATTAGTTACCATGGTGCAAGGGTGCCTGCATTGGCGCTAGGCTGCCAAAACTGCACCAGCACAGGGGAAAAGGACCAGAATGTACAGTATTGGATAAATTCAGCACATACCTGCCCTTTCCCTGTGACGCTGGGCAGCACAGCAAGGTGATTTGCTGCACTCCCTGTGTCACAAAACTCATAAATATGCCTGTGGGAGTCAGAGGTGCTTATCAGAGGATTCTGGCTAGCATGGAGTAGGGCTCATTTCTGCAGATATTCAGGCCATACCATATTAAATCTCATAGACAATGCGCATACAATGCACAGGGATTTCAATTTGATTTTGGATTTAGCTGAAAGGTTATGGAAAGCCTGCAATATGGGCTTAAAATGGTGATATTTAGAGAGGTTTAGGCAGTCTGGCTGTCTGGATCAAGGAGGAAAGAGAAGACTGTTATATGTTCACTATTCCACCCTCCCAAATATCATATTGACACAACAAGGTATTTTCGACCCTAAAGAACAAGAAAGGTTTTAACATGAATTATAGTCAGCGTGCTATTGAAGGGGTGATGTGAATTGATAGGTATGGATACGATTCTATGGACAGTCCACCTTACACTGAAATACATATTAAATTAGGGCCATTTCACACTATCTCGACTAGAGGAAAATAGAAGTATAGTGGAACAGAGAAAATCAAGGTGCGTAATAGTAGTCTAAGAAAGCCATGAATAAGGGGCTTGTAAGCTCCACTTTGCATTCTGTTTAAAGTCAAGGGTTTTACTGGGAAAGGAGAGCTGGAGATTGATACCCTTGACCTCTACATTTTCTTGGGCAAAAACAAGAGAATAAAAACATACTCAGATTCCTGGCATTCCTGGCAGGATAATGGAGGGAGGATCCCGTACCTTGAGGCCAATAGAAATGTAGATGGCGTAGCTCTCTTCAGGCTGCCACAAGGATATCACTTTTGTTTCTATTCATGGACACTTCTCTTTCTTCAACTGAGATCATGGTTCAAGTGTGAGATAATTATTAGTGTGGTTGTCCAGTTAATGTAACGCCCGGCACAGGGCGGGGAAAGGGCGGGGAACTGAAGGGGTTAAGGGCCATATGTAAATGTCTAAAAGCAAGCAAGACAGGTGTGATTTTGGGTGACTCAACAGGGAACCTAAAATGCGACCAGTTCAAATGATATGCTCCTGATATTTCAGATACAGTTGGAAACAAAAGAGCTGTTAGAAATGGGGGCCTCTAGTTGGCAGAGGTAGGTATCTTTGTCAAAGTAGGGACCCTTCTTCCTAGTCAGAGTAAGGGGGATACACTTCTAAAATTACCCCTGCTCACTCCCTTTGTAGCTTGGTACGAGCAGATAGGCTTCTTACAGAGGCTGGATGTAAAGCATTTGTGAACAAATACAGTAACACAGTGAAAACACTACAAATGGACACCACACCAGTTTAGAAAAATAGGTAGTCTTTATCTAAACCAAACAAGGCCAAAACGACAAAAATTCACAATAAGGTAATACAATTAAATCTTTCAAATGGTAGAAATGGTTCTGTTCAAAGCCAATTGCAGAAGTGACACTTTTCACTCAAAGCAACTTGGAAGCATCGTACAATGAAACAGAAATGGTGGCAAGGAAGGTGATGCGTCAGTTTCTTGCACACAGGGAAGGTGATGCATCGGTTCCTTGCTTCGGGGGAGGTGATGCGTTGGTTCCTTACTGCTGCGCAGGGGAGGTGATGCGTCGGTTCCTTACCGGAGAGGAGGTGACGCGTCGGTTTCTCACTGCGCAGGGAGGTGATGTGTCGGTTCCTTACTGCATCCCCCAACGATGCAACAGACCTGCTGCCTCGATGAGATGTGTGATGATCTGGGATGATGGGTGGGTTCTTACAGCTGCACAGCAGGGCTTGCATCAGAATCAGTGTGGTGATCTCAGACTTCGGAGATCGGTGCACCTGATGCGGCCTGCGGTGATTTCTCGAGCCGCAGGCAGGCGCTGCATCAGTTTCTTCGGGGATGCGTCAGAAACAGGTACGGATGCTTTGCGCTTCTTATCCTTACATTGCTTTTCCAGCTCCCAACAGCCAGAACAATATCCAGTGGCCCAGAACAGCTACAGTTACCTCTTGGCAGGTCAGCACTCCCAGCAAGGAAGTTCAGGGGAGCTGGGGGTGAAGTCTTTGTGTCACTGAGACTTCAGAGTAGGAGGCAAGCTCTACCTCAAGCACTTGGACATCCTTCTCAAGCAGGGTACACAGGACACAGCAAAGTCCTTTTCCCTTTCCTTGCCAGAAAGTAGCCACTGCAGGCCAACCAAAGACAGCAAACAGCACAGGGGCAGTATTTCTCGTCAGTTTCTCCAGCTCTTCTCCTTGGCAAATGTTCCTCTTGATTCCCAGAACTGATCTAAAAGCCTGGGGTCAGGGACCCTCTTTTTGTATTACAAAATCCTTTGTTCTCTGTGGCAGAGAAGCTCTTTGGCCAGCCAAAACCAGTTCTGTCCTCTCTGGTGCAGCTTCCTGGCAGGAGGTGGAGACAGCATTGCCTAAGGCAGACCAGGCCCATTCAGGTGTGAAAGAAGTCCCCTCCCCCAACTCTGAACACACCCCAGGCCTATTCTGCACGGCTCGGACTCACCCTGGAAAGGCAGGACACACCTCAGCCCCCCAAGTGGCTGCGTAAACAGAATGCACATCCCCATCCCCCGTCACTCCAAAGCCAGACAGTCAATATACAACCTAGCAAAGGCACACCGGATGGTTAGGCAAGAAAATACCTACCTTCTAAAAGTGGTATTTTCAAACCCAGAATGTAAAAATCACCCTTACTATAAGATGCATCTCAAAATTCTAAGTTCAGGCATATCAAATGTTATTTTCCTATCGTGCTCCCATTAGCAGAAATATTCATAAGATGTTATGAGCCAACTTCCCATTCTAGCCTGTGGGACAGATAGCCTTACAATAGTGAACAACAAAATTGACAGTATTTCACTATCAGGACATGCCACACACAACACTGCATGTTCTACCTTGTACATACACTGCACCCTGCCCACAGGGGTACCTTGGGCCTACCTTAGGGGTGACTAACATGTAAGAAAAGGAAAGGTTAGGGCCTGGTAAGTGGGTGCACTTGTCAGGTCGAAATGGCCAAACTGCGCACAGACACTGCGGTGGCAGGTCTGACTTACATTTACAGGCTGCTTATGTGAGTGGCACAATCAGTGCTGCATGCCCGCTAGTAGCATTTGATTTACAGGCCCTGGGCACACACAGTGCACAGTACTAGGGACTGACTAGTAAATCAAATATGCCAATCATGAAATCACCAATCCATAACAGGAATTTACAGGGAGCGCTTGCACTTTGGCACTTAACAGCAGGGGCAAAGTGTCCAAAGCCTCTAGACCAGAAAAAATAAAGTCCAACACACAGCACAATAACAGGAGGCAAAAGCAAAGATACAGGGGAAACTCAGGCCAATGAGGCCAGGTCTAAGAAGAGCTAATTAAGGACAAATAGCTAAATATCCATACCCATTGTTTCAGCCTTCCCATGGGCTCAGCAGTGTTTATAGACAAAAGGAACATCAAAGCTTGTAGAGGTGATTTTCTTGTCTTTATTAATGGAAAAGAGGAGTTCCTCCCTTCTGGCATCTAGTACTGAATCAAGGTGTAGATAGAGACTGGTGGACTGGTGGGCTTCTAGGGGCCGGGTTTGCTCTGTGTACTTTTGAAGATGTCTTAGAACCCTCCTTTCCTCTATCTTGCTGAGAACTGTGTGGTTGAGCATAGCGGTGTTCTTTTTAAAAGTGTTGCAATGGTGGCATGTTCCAGAGGGCCGGCCCAACACTGGAGCAAAGGGCAGCATATGTGAAGGACATCTGTTGCCAGAGTAGAGAGAAACTGTTTGAAGCAGTTGGTTGAACTGGGTTCAATGGTCGAGTTTGGTACATGAGAGTTGGTCGCCATACATATCAACTTTTTATAGAGGTTTGAAAAAAGAAAGTGGTAGAGAAATGGATAGAAAGAAGGCAGTTTTGAAGCACTGTTGATTGACTTTGAGTTGTGCAAGTCTTGTATTGGAAGAATCCACATAAATCTTCACAGAGTTGCTAGGGTGAAAATGTGCCTTTTAGAGCATTGTGTTAAATATCGAAGATTTATTGATGCTTTTGATTAAGCAATCCTATAAATGTCTTCCATAATATAATCTTTGCAAACACATTGTGTACCCAGTCAAACACCATCTGCATAGACTCCTTCTTGATACTGATGCCTGTTCTTCTTTTTCACCAAATCTGAACCCACTCATGATGCTGTATATATCTCATGCCATTGCACACATTATAACATCAGCAATTATGCTATTTCACATTTTAGGAACAAGTGTTTCAGAAAGGACTAATTAACAACAAGTTACGGCATGTTTCTTATCAATTAAAAAAGGACACCCTCTCTCTCAAATGCACACACTGATGAAAGCCTCTGTTAATCAAACCTGTGTGTGACTATCTAATTAGAATCAACATATCACCAATAATATGCTTTCTGGTAACCATTTTTGAAAACTCAAGCCCATTAAAAATCCGACTTTACTTTAGCATAAGAGAAATGTCATACGAAAAGCAGCACACATGTAATCATGGCAAACAAATTATTGAATAAATTGCAGCAATGAACCACATATATTTACCTCTTCATATGACAAGTTATTCTAACTGAGCACTAGGAATTACTAAAAAAAAACTGGTTTGTTTGCTAACCTGTACTAAAAGCCAGCACAACCTACTGATAGTCAATAGGCACCAAAACGGTAAGATTCACCCATTCAACCATTGTGCATAATGGGACTTAAATAATTCCAAAACATTGGAACACTATTTTAAACACTATATCGGGCATATTTATGAGCCCCTTGCATCACTGGAACCTCACTTTTTGTGACGGTCCTTTGGCGCAACATTGAAGTCATAACTATGAGACCACACAAAGCCAATTTGAGTGGCTTTGAATGGCCTCACAGATATGAAGTAAGGCAAGGCAGCGCAAATCGCTGCATTGCCTTACTCTACGGTTGGGAGGCATTCCATGGGTGTTGTGGTGGGTGTTCCTATGCAACACCCATGGATTTTGATGCTCCCCATATTTACAAGACCTTGTAAACCTGGGGATGCAGTAAAACCTTACGCCTCCCAAGGTGAGGTGTAACAAGGAGAAATTACTTTATTTCTTCTCATTTATTCTTCTTTCCGTTTGTGATGCATTCTGCAGCACACATAGAAAGAGGAAAATGTCTCTTAGGCTTGATTTTGTGAAGGAAGGTACCCCTTCCTGCACAAAAACAGTCCTGTCAAAGAACACAGGTACCCTTGCATCATGGTGTAAGGGTGCCTGTGTTGGCACTAGTCGGCTGAAACAGCGCGAGTGCAGGGGGAAAGGAGAGGAATGCACCGTATTGGAGAAATACGCTGCATTCCTGCCCTTTCACTTTGAAGTAGTGAAGCGCAGCAAGGTGACTTAATGCTCCATGCCAAAACCCCTTAAATTAGGTCATAGAAGTGTTATTTCTGTTGTCTTTTGAAACACACCTTGTACTGGCACAGTGGCACTCTGTGACAAAGTGTGATAAAGTAAATTATTAGTTGGGGTGGATGGTAGTCCTTCACAATTAATAAAGGCATTAACCTTCAGCCTTATGAACCATGAAGATCATTCTGTCCTTGGATTTCAAGTGGAAGGAGGGTCAACCTCCTCTGGTCCTTTTCACAGTTCACAGATTCCAAGAGCAGCAGGTTCAGTCTACCTGGTATTGTTTCACTAGTCTAACAGTGTTCTGTTTGGGTGAATTCCGGTGCCAAATATATGCCTGGTTTTAGCTAGTCAGTGGAGATGCCTCTGGGCACTCCCTAAGCATTGTGGCAAAAGGTCTCATGGAAAAGCCTGCCTATTCTTTCAGTGTTTTTTCATTCTTTTCATTCTTTTTGCGTCACCGCAAACAGATTCAAAATGCTTTATGGCAGGGCACTTTCAAGATGGCAAAAGTCTTCTGCCAAACAAACCTTGGGATCTGATTATTGAGGGAGTGTGTGGGAGTGTCACTGGGAAACATCCAGTGCTCACCCACATCTAAAACTGAAATACAGTATGAATGAGGTACTGTACCCACAACGAACACAGAAGTAGAGTTCTGGTAGATCAAAACAGGGGCTTCAACACCCGGACAGATGATCCACAAGAATTGCATTGGCATCCTGTTCTCTCGCTTTCAAGTGCACCCCAATTATTACAAGCAGGCCAAAATAACTGTCAAACATAATTTGATATTGTGGTGTCACAGGATGCCCACAACATCCTAAATAGTTGTGTAGTTCAGATGAGTCAACTGTGCCCATTCAGGTCAGCCTATTGTTTGCTCCTTGGAGGCATTTCACATCTGTTTCACAACTATTACAGCAACTTGAGCACAGGCCAGGAGCTGGCAGGTGCATATGCTAATTACCCTTCTGACTGTTCAGGAAGCTAAAGGATAACTTTCTAAATATTGGTTTTCCTTTATATTTATGAAAAATTGGAATTTTAAAAAACTATTTAAAAAAGCACATTCATTACTTTTCTCAACATTCCCATTCCCAAGATACATCAATATTATTTTAATCTGTATTCTTTAGAAAGAGCCTCTTTTTGCATGCTGATCCACATATTTCTTGGACTGCTGCTGTTAGTTCTAGGATTCTGTACATGGGGCCCTGCTAACCAGGCCACAGTTAATGTGCTACGACACCCAAAAACTTGAATTGGTTAAAATCCTGATTTACAGTCAACTTACATATATGTCATTAGTATATGATATCCCATGTTCCAATGGCCTGTAAGTTAAAAATGTCACTAGTGGACTGCAGCACGTATTGTGCCACCACTAAAGTGACCACATAAAATAGAACTCTACACCTACACAAGGAGCTTAGCTGTCCAGTTTTAAAACTGCCATTCCACCCTTATTAAAACCTTTCAACAGGCCTAAACCTTCCTTTCAAATAGTAGTAGTCACCCCTAAAGTAGGGCTTACCAGCCCCAAGGCAGGGTGCATAGTATTTAAAAGTAGGACACATGTGTTGAATTTCCTTACAGTGAAGAACACTACAAAACAACTTGTTCACTGAGGTGGGCTCTAGCTAGGAAAGTACTTGAAACACCCACTTTTATTGTTAAACAAAATCCTACATAATGCCAGAGTAGAAATGTGTCTAGCTGTTTCATACAAAGTGACTTTACGAAGTCACAATATTTTCTGCCTGAAGCCTCTTGTAGTCTTTTCAGAGTTAACCACCAACTGCTACTAGGCAGCCAACTGACCCCTACAATGAGGTGTGAATGGCTCTCAGGGAAGGGAACAAAAGGGCATTGGATGGGAGGAGGTGTGACCTCCTTCTGATACGATGGCCAGGACTTTGTTTCCATCAACTGCACAATATTCAAAGGGGCATGCCTAGATACAGGCAGATATAACTCACAACTAGGCCTGCTCTTTCAAATGTCCAGGTAGCCAGAATGCCATAAATTCCAGTGAGGAGAAAACCTGTTTTAGAACTGGTTTGCTGTGGGTGTTTCTCATTTCCCAAGGCACACCTCAGGGGTGTGCCCAGAGCTCAACCACAGAAAAGAAAAGTTCTGCTATGTTGAATTTCGGCAGAGCTGTGTACTTTGGGATTGTTTAGGACCAAACCACCTAGGACATGATGCTAAAGTGGGTAGGGTTAACCCTCGACAGAGAGTTCTCCTCATCTACAAGCTGATGGAAGGCATAATTGTGCCATCCCTGGATACCTTCTTCAGAACACATTTGGACCTATGGAAGACAGAAGAAGGATTGCACCTGCTGTTGAGCCTATGGAGATAGACCCGAAGAGGTGGACCTGCTCCCACTTGTACCCAGAACAAAAACGTGGACTCCATGGGTCAGTTGGCTGACATTCTGTTAAACTACAGAGCCACAAAATTAGCAAGAATCCTACTGCCTTCAGGAGCCCAGATGACCAGTTACTTGTGGATTTGCCCACAACACTGCTGGTGCCTTAGGGAGAGTGAGTACTAACCCCCAAGTCATACCCACAAGATGTTGGACCCTTGGGTGGCATTAGAGTGTATTCCTCTCACCCAAAAATCTACAAAACTTAAAACTCAGAAACTTTTCCAGAACTTTTCTTCTAGAGAACCAATGAAGACTAGGACTGGCACCAAAGCTATAGCTGGCGATGTCAAATTTGCATTCGGTATCAACTTCTAGGTTTCCTCAGCTTAAAGGATTTTGACTTCCAAAAAGGTTTTTAAATCAAAACATAGAAAGGCTTTACCAGTGTCGGCATTGAACAGCACCCAACCTTCCTGGGCACAGATTCTGGGGATCCCCACTTGGACCTTTCCGTCTGTTAAAGACCACAATGTTAAGACTCCCACTGGAGCCTAGGCTCCCACTGAGAACCTGAGATTCACCAGGTCACTGTCACCGAGCCCTCCTGTTTCAAGGTCATTATATTTATTCAATCTTTCTTGTTCACAAAATTGAACCAGGAAAAACGTCTCTAGACACAGCTAGATGTGCACATTTACACAGCAAAAACAGCCAACACGTGTTTCGTCGTGCAGTATGATGCACTGATGACTTCGTCAGGGCTGCAATCCCAAGGAGAACACAATTATTTGACCATTCTACATAATCATACATAGATGTCAAGATACCAGAGTTATAAACTGCTACCAATGTAAAAGTAAGAGAATCCACCACCGAATAAATCAGAAATCCAGTAAGGAGAAAGAGTCATATCATATCACCAAGGTCGTGATTACTAGAGAGCAAAATCAAATTAGTCGTAAGCACACTTCAACCACACAAGTCCAGTGAGAAAGGATGTAAGACGTTAGTAACATGTCACCTAGATTGGTGCCAATTACGATCCGGTAGAAAAACTCCCCGTGCGACTCGTATCCGGTCTTTTTACCGTACAAATCGTACAAGTTCCGTACGAACTGGCAATCACGATTCACATGGTAAAAAGTCCATACGAACCGCATTCAGAATCATTCCCCACATGTCCTCGGGTCGGAAAATGTGTCCGACACGTCCTCGGACGATTTACCGTACAAACGTGAAAAGTCAAGTCCGACCGATGAATCACGATCCCACCCGTGCGTCCGAACTCACAACCGTATGGTAAAAACACCGTCCGCACCGAACTCCCATTGCAACCATGGAGATATGTGCCCGCATACGCGCCAAACACACCCCCAAGCATCCATACGTTCGAGTCGTACTCCCCGTTAATGTACACCCCCCCTGTATGTACACCCGTGTACGTGTCGAACCCCCACCCGTGTATGTACACCCCAGTACGATCGAGTCGTACCCCCACCCCTGTACGTGTCATACCCCCGTGTACCTACACCCCAGTACGTTCGAGTCCTACCCCCACCCCTGTACGTGTCGAACCCCCACCCGTGTATGTACACCCCAGTACGTTCGAGTCATACCCCCACCCCTGTACGTGTCGTACCACCGTGTACCCACACCCCAGTACGTTCCAGTCGTACCCCCACCCCTGTACGTGTCGTACCACCGTGTACCCACACCCCAGTACGTTCGAGTCCTACCCCCACCCCTGTACGTGTCGTACCACCGTGTACCCACACACCAGTACGTTCGAGTCGAACCCCCACCCCTGTACGTGTCGTACCACCATCTATATACACCCCAGTATGTTCGAGTCGTACCCCCACCCCTGTACGTGTCGTACCACCGTGTACCCACACCCCAGTACGTTCGAGTCCTACCCCCTGTACGTGTCGTACCACCGTGTACCCACACCCCAGTACGTTTGAGTCGTACCCCCACCCCTGTACGTGTCGTACCACCGTGTACCCACACTCCAGTACGTTCGAGTCCTACCCCCACCCCTGTACGTGTCGTACCACCGTCTATGTACACCCCAGTACGTTCGAGTCCTACCTCCACCCCTGTACGTGTTGTACCACCGTCTATGTACACCCCAGTACGTTCGAGTCGTACCCCCACCCCTGTACGTGTCGTACCACCGTGTACCCACACCCCAGTACGTTCGAGTCCTACCCCCTGTACGTGTCGTACCACCGTGTACCCACACCCCAGTACGTTCGAGTCGTACCCCCACCCCTGTACGTGTCATACCACCGTGTACCCACACCCCAGTACGTTCGAGTCCTACCCCCACCCCTGTACGTGTCGTACCACCGTCTATGTACACCCCAGTACGTTCGAGTCGAACCCCCACCCCTCTACGTGTCGTACCACCGTCTATGTACACCCCAGTACGTTCGAGTCGTACCCCCACCCCTGTACGTGTCGTACCACCGTGTACCCACACCCCAGTACGTTCGAGTCCTACCCCCGGTACGTGTCGTACCACCGTGTACCCACACCCCAGTACGTTCGAGTCGTACCCCCACCCCTGTACGTGTCGTACCACCGTGTACCCACACCCCAGTACGTTCGAGTCCTACCCCCACCCCTGTACGTGTCGTACCACCATCTAAGTACACCCCAGTACGTTCGAGTCCTACCCCCACCCCTATACGTGTCGTACCACCGTCTATGTACACCCCAGTACGTTTGAGTCGTACCCCCACCCCTGTACGTGTCGTACCACCGTGTACCCACACCCCAGTACGTTCGAGTCCTACCCCCACCACAACCTCCTAAGTACGGAGCGCACCCCATGCCCCAACATCACAACCGCATGTACGAGTCGTGCCAAGCCACACACAAGGACAGCACCGTACAACCAAATGGCCCATCTACACACCGTACACACGCTCAAAACGCACGTACACAACCAGGACAAAACAAAACAACACAAGAATACACTATTCGAATGGCACAAAGCCACAAAACATGGCCAACAAACACTAAAAAACACACCTTCACTGACCTGCAACTGCCAAAAACAAACAGAGGCCCAAAACACCACCACTCTTTATAACACACCCACCCAAACTTCAAACACAGCCACACCCACCAATGCACCAATAACAAGGGCCCACACACACAAACCATGAGCCTTTGCAACAGACTCACTGCTGCCAGACACCACAGACAACTTACTGCATCTTACTACAAGCTTCACCACACCTTACACTTGCACATCTCCACACAACCACCTTCACAAACACACCCTCATCACATTCACACACACACACACCTGCACAACCACACCCACACACCCACAACCATCCACACCCCCCCCCCCATCCACACCCCCCCACCATCCACTACCAAGAATCCAAAGTTCAGTAACCGAGAGTTGGAGGTTCTTGTTGATGAAATCCTCAGAGTCGAGCCACAGCTCTTTGGAACATTGGTCAGAAACACCAGCAAGGTAGCAAAAACAGCCATGTGGCAGACCATCATCGATGCTGTGAATGCTGTTGGGGACACCAGAAGGACCAGGCAGGAATGCCAGAACAGGTGGTACGATCTGCGGAGGAGGGTCAGAGCCAAGAGGCAGGAGGAACACGACCAGGCCAACGCCACCGGAGGAGGGCCCTCCCGCAGACCCGTACACTACCAGCCCTGGGAGGAGAGGGTGATGGCCATACTGCCGGTGGAGGCAGTCGAAGGATTAGAAGGACTCCGAGACCCGGGTGAGTACACAAACAACGCACCTCACATGGGGGGAACGGCATCCACAACCAAAATCACTAACAGGCACGCATTCACCCCAAGCCATCGCATGACTCAACCACACTCCATGAACACGCACATGCCACTGCTGCCACCATGCCCCATGCACCCAGCTGGACAATGTCAAGTCACAGGCCACAGAAGACACCAACACATGACACGGTAACCCGGATGGCGGGAGGCTGGGCACCAAAAATCACATAGTGCAACTCAGAAGCAGACAACAATGCCCTCTGCCCATATGGCCCAGGTCACAGCCAGACAAACAGTGTGTCCCAACACAGGAATGACTTGCCAGCAAATGGCGGACGCCTTGCATCAACACATGGGGGTGAAGGCACTGTTTTGCACATGACAGCAGCTGATGAACAGCCAACATTGTGAAAGAGTGGCAGCACACACCACCACAGCAGCAGCGCACACACAGACACTACACCCAATGGGTGCCTGGAGATCAGAAACAAACTCACTTCAACAAGCCAAGGCCCATTCAAAGATCTGCTAACAGTGTGTGCCCAGGAAGCTGGCCTGAGGTGACAGAGGGTGACACACAGAGGGAGGGAAAGGGGGACAGAGAAGGAGGGAGAGGGGGACAGAGAGGGTGGGAGACACAGGGACACGGACAGAGGGAGGAGGCTGACACACGGAGGGAGGGAGAGGGGGACAGAGAGGGAGGGAGAGGGGGACAGAGAGGTAGGGAGAGGGGGACAGAGAGGGAGGGAGACACAGGGACACGGACAGAGGGAGGAGGCTGACACACGGAGGGAGGGAGAGGGGGACACAGAGGGAGGGAGAGGGGGACAGAGAGGGAGGGAGAGGGGGACAGAGAGGGACGGAAAGGGGGACAGAGAGGGAGCGAGACACAGGGAGAGCAAATCAGCCGTGTGGCGTGTCCGAATGTCTGCTCGTCAGCATGTAGACAAGGGTGGCCAGTCCCAGAACCCCCCCTCTTCCCCATGGCAAAACACAGGGCCATGTCACAACCTGTTCACGAGCACAACGACAGCTACCTGGATCATATAAGTGTGTGGATCCACTCCATGTGCACATGTACAGTGCTACACGGAAGGCGCCAATGCATGGCTCACCACACATGCCCACTCCACTGCTGACTGCAGTCACACTTGACGCAGCAAGTAAGACCGTGCCACACATAGTTAAAGGGGCCAAAGTGGTGCCCAAGGGACACACCCATGCACAAGTGCACTGTGAGTGGAATGCAAGACATATCCCAATTCCAAGAGGAAATGTACCAACTTTGAAACAGATGAAACATGGATGTTGCATGGACCAAATTTAACATTGTCTCTCTCACACACAGGTCAACGTCGTGGTTCACCCCCCAACACTGGGGGGGAAGACTCACAGGACCCAGATCTGCGGGAGCCCGATCCCACCGGCAGCGACCACTCTGTGGACGACCCCGACCGACCTGGCACCTCTGGTGTCCAACCACCTGCAGCACCTGCATCAGGTACAACTGTGCCAACCACCACCCCCACTCCTGCCACATCCCATGAGACACCCAGGATCCCTGCCCCAACACCACAATGCAGCCAGGCTGGCCAGGAGGGACACGGTGTCCCGGGTACCCAGGAGGAGGCAGGTGACAACGCCAATGCCACCCCTCAGGGGTCCCGGAGACCCGATGTACCCACAAGTGCAGGCCAGGTGCAAGTGGGCAGGGGTGGTGGGAGTGGAGGATGGCGGAGGCGCGAGCCTGACCAGTTGGCTGGGGAACCGGTATTTGCCCATGTCCGAAACATCATGGACACATACCGGCAGGACACCACGGGCATGGCCCAGGTTGTGTCCATCCTCGAGGGGATCAAGACCCAGCAGGCCCAGCAACATGCCTGTCTACTGCAACACCAACGGAGGATGGAGGACAGACAGGCTGAGCAAGTGACGGTGTTCAAGGGGATTCACGATACACTCCGTCGGATGGCCGACAACATGGCCGACCCTCCCTGTGCCAGAAGGCGGAGAACATCACCACCCACAGGGAGGGATCAGGAGGAGGAGGAGGAAACATCCGATGGAGCATCCCAGACGTCGTCACGGCCTGCTGCTGAGGGTCCCCGCAGGAGGCCGGGTCGTCCACGGAAAGGACCGTGAGGGTCGGCGCTACATCACCATCTCCCAGGACACCTGGCCTGGCACCTGGCCCACTGGAGCAACAGCATCACAGCATCAAGAGACATTCTCTGCCACATGGCCCTGCTGGTCACTGTCTGACCAATGTTGACAAAGACTGTGGCATGGACTCTGAGGATTTCAAATGGCAAGGACACCAACTCCCCTACTGAACTTTGGATTCCAAACTCCCGGAAAGCCCCTCACTTTGTCCCCCCCCCCCAATAATAAATCACACTATGAAGAGTAGATGCCTGCTGGTTGCATTATTACCTAACATGTGTCATGTAAAGTCTAAACATGCCTGAGTCATCTTTTGTCTTCAACCATCCACACCCTGGGGCCTGAGTCTGGCACAGGACACATGGGTCACAGTGTATTAGGCAAGACAGACATGGAGCACCATACACACCCGTGATGGGCCCAACCAGCTGAGGGGGTGGCCGAACAACCGTGCTGACAGACACATTGAGTACAGCAACAGTCATGCGCAGAGGTCAGGGATCCAGTCCAGTGTCCTGGGGGGCACCCAGGTATGTGTAGACAGGTGGCAGAACCATGTCCTGCAAGCTTGAGTCCGGTGGATGCAGAGAATGGGGTCCTGGACAACGTTGGATGCATGGGGATGGCACATGTCACAATACCCACACAGTCATGGACATCATGCCCAATACACAGTCTCAGCCCACACACACAGCTTGCATCTTGCTACTCGACACATTGACACATAGCCACAATCAGGGAATACCATGCCAGACATGCTGGATGCACCGTGGCAACACACCAGCATTGACTGAGAAGAGGCACCTTGGAGGCATAGGGACACCTTTATTATTCATGTTTTCGGGAGTGCAGAGGCTACTTGAAGTACACATGAACACATCATGTGGAGTAACATGTGGGTCCAACACTGGCACCCCCCTTCTGCAGCACAAATGCGTGATAGCCATGGAACTGGCACACAAGCGTCGGCTAACCGCCAAACACCCACAGCTGCTCACGGAGAGACTGCCATACACCATAGATCCGCTGATGTGGAAGTCCCACACCATGTCAAGCCAATGCTAACCGTATGTGTCCGAGGGCAGTGTCACACACATTGATGCCATCATCACAATCCCCTATCCCATCACTGATGACTGTCTACCAGGCAGACCATCTATTCAGGTGTACACAGCTGCATGTCTTGTCCCATGCTGATGCCACATGGCTGCAGAGGAACCAAACATCGACAGGGCCAGTGTGCATACATCGTGAACACCTGCCACACCCAATACACCCCAGATGCATCCCTTACCCTATGGAGACTTCCAAACGTGTCCGTGCCTGTAACGCTGAGTCAGCCCACGATGTCATGTCCATGAGGAATAGCAGTGCCACAACAATGCAGCAGACGTCATGCGCAAGTACCTGGGGAAGAGAGACACACAAGAAGTCAGCCACAAAAAGCACAGCCACTTGCATGTGCATTTACTCGACACATGTATGGATGACAACATGCTAGGTCACAATTATGACTGGGGAAATACTACCATCACTGCCACCATCACTCCAGTGACACACCCACACACACCTCTGACTCACGTGCCATACATGCAGGTGGACACACACATCACAACACATGCCACACGGGGACCAATGCGTGCACACTCAGACACTGGTACTCACCACTAAGCAAAGAAGTCACGTATGAGCCGAGTCCGGATGTCCTCCTGCGGCTCCACATCCTCCACATCACTAGCCCCATTGCCAAGCCCTTCGTCCTCCACGGGCGGATGGTCCTCGTCATGTTGATTCAGGATGAGTGGCAAAGCTCTTTCAACTGCCATGTTGTGCAGCATGCAGCAGACCATGAAGATCTTGCAGACCTTTGCCGGGGCATATGGGAGTGCGCCGCCGGTCTTGTGTAGGCACCTGAATCGGCTCTTCAGCAGTCCAAACGTCCTCTCGATCACTCGCCTTGTCCGGCCATGGGCGGTGTTGTAGCAGTGCTGGGCCGGCGTGATGGGGTTGCGGAGAGGTGTGAGCAGCCAAGGCATGTTGGGATAGCCAGCGTCCCCTACATGGGAAGCACATGGACATCGTTAGAAGTGGTGAAGCGGTTGTGCTGGTAGGTTATGCAAAATACAGGACAGACAGACTGTACCCACCAACAACACATGCCCGTTCGTTGCGCAGCTGCATCATCATTTCAGGCATCCTGCTACGCCTCATGATGTAGGCATCGTGTGCTGATCCTGGAAAACGAGCACAGACATGTGAAATCACCATGTTGGACAGACACACCACAAGGGCATTGATGGAGTGGTAGTGCTTTCGATTGCGGTACGCCACCTCCCGTGCGTGTGGTGGTACCAAAGCTACATGTGTCCCATCTATGGACCCAATGACATGGGGCATCCCTCCCAGGCCATAGAATCCACGCTTGACCTCAGTCATCTGTTCAGGGGTTGGGAACTTGATGAAGTCATCCAGGTGAATCAACATGGCCTCTAAGAAATCATGCAGCACACGGCAGAACATGCTCTGGGACATGCCACCAACATGAGCTATGGTATTTTGAAAGGTACCCGTGGCAAGAAAATGTAGGGCAGCCATTACCTTCAGCTGGGGTGTCAGTGCCGTAGGATACCTGTGCTGCGGTTGCAGGTGTGGTGCCAGTCTCGCCGTCAACTCCACAATCAACGGTTGGGTGAAGCGGTAGAGCCGGATGCTGTCATTCTCCTGCATGGCAGCCAAGTCCGGAATTGGTCGGGCAAGAGGCGGCGCTCTGCATTAATTTGGAAATGACAAGGAAGAGTGAGTGCACTACGACAACAAATCATATGTACTGAGCACATGTTAATCTGTCAATACACATATGCTACATAGGGAGTCAGGTATGTGCTACATGCCCAGGACACGTATGGCTGCCAGGTGACCCTCCTACCAAGACCCAGCTACACACGGAGATTGAGAACCGCCACATGCCACGCCATGGGAATAGCTGTGTCCCAGTGCAAGTGAACAGCCAGACGCAAGACAGGAGTGACATACGCCCACACATCAGCAGCAGTAGGATGCCGATTGCAGAGACTGGTAGCGGAGCACTGGAGCCACAGGTCACATGACATTACACTAGGACAGCGCACACACCTTGCCATGCAGGTGCACATGTCATGACTCACCACACAGTCCTTGTGAGGATGCTGACATGTCCTTGTCACGCTACTCCGTGTCCCATGCATACATGTGCACCTCACATCCGATACCACATGTGGCATGGTGTGCGGAACAGTGTGCAATGACAATCTACACACAGACACATGTTGGTTGCTGCAACGGCTGCAGCTTTTGTGGGTGCTCCAACATCAACCTGATGGGAAGCCCCCACACATACATGACATAGTCACATTGTGCACTGTGGGAAGTGACAAGGCAGGTGTGATAACCCCTGTACTGGGCATCAGGGGACACTTCCGTGTGTTGGTGTCCGTGCCATGCCAGTGACGCTCACCCCAAGTGTGCAGTACGACATGCACACATGTCAAAGGAGTCAAGGCCATGCCTGGCACACATTGCACCATCACACAGTACATCTGTACACATCTCATCATACATCTGGTACCTTCTCCACTCAGGAGTCATGTGCCACATCACAGGCCGTCACACCTGTGCCCCACACATGTAGTAATGCACAGATGATGCCTTGATGTCAATTAATGGACAAGTATGTCCATCCATGGCCAAGTATGTCCATCCATGGCCAAGTATGTCCATCCATGGACAAGTATGTCCATCCATGGACAAGTATGTCCATCCATGGACAAGTATGTCCGCCCTATCCCTACCTGTGTGCCGCCTGTCACCACTGTGATGTGTGAAAACCGCTGTACTGCTGTGAGGAGGGCCTGTGTACGTTCCCATATCACTATGGGAGTGCTGCCGTATGTGTACCCATCGTGATGCCGAGCGTACAGGCATGTGTACGGCCCGTACCACTACGACTACGCATACGCGAGGCCACCCATAGTGATAGGGCCGTACACACGCCTGTACGCTCACTATCACTATGGGTCTCCTCGCGTATGCGTACTCGTAGTGGTACGGGCCGTACACACGCATGTACACTCACTATCACTATGGGTCTCCTCGCGTATGCGTACTCGTAGTGGTACGGGCCGTACACACGCATGTACGCTCACTATCACTATGGGTCTCCTCGCGTATGCGTACTCGTAGTGGTACGGGCCGTACACACGCATGTACGCTCACTATCACTATGGGTCTCCTCGCGTATGCGTACTCGTAGTGATAGTGAGCATACAGGCGTGTGTACGGCCCGTACCACTACGAGTACGCATACGCGAGGCCATCCATAGTGATGGGGAGCGTACAGGCGTGTGTACGGCCCGTACCACTACGAGTACGCATACGCGAGGCCACCCATAGTGATAGGGCCGTACTCACGCCTGTACGCTCACTATCACTACGAGTACGCATACACGAGGAGACCCATAATGATAGTGAACGTAGGCACGCGTGTAGGGGCCGTTGCAATGCATTTGGGGTGCCCTAGGGCCCCGAAACGCACCGTACCTGTGTGTGACGCTGAAAATTACATAGGGGACAAGTATTAAGGCCTACATGCATGCTGGTTGTCATGGAGACCAAGTTCAAATTTCGAAATTATTCTGGAAGGTGCACAGCAGAAGTCAGTTGGAATTCTTCTACTTTGTTGCAATGTGTTTGTGGGGCTGACATCATGCAGGAGAATGAAACCGATAGAGAACCCACAGACTGCTAGGTTTGAAGGGATTGGAGGAAACATAGGATGCAAATGTGAGTGACCAATCACTCTGTACTCCTGTGCATGAGATGGGCCAGCAAGGCAGATATAAGGCAGCCAGGTCCCATGAGGGAGCACTTGCCTGCACATCTCTGTATTCCACGACCCAGCTGCTGCTACTGATTCCCTGGAACCATGTCAAGGGCTGTGGAGAGGTCACAGCCATTCACCCTGGAGGAGAACATGGCTTTGGTGGATGTGATCCTCCCACGGTACCCCATGCTGTATGGGCGACCAGGTTATCAGGTGAGTGCAGTGTCCACTGCCACAGACTGTGTCCCTTTTTTGTGACTGTGATTTCTGCCATTGTGTCCAGGTGTGACACACATGCCATGTACTGTAGGGGGGGTCTCAAGGGGGGGGAATGCCTGATGTCTCCCAGCAGTGCCCTGCGACAGGTGGGGTGGGGGCCTATCACTCCCAGCAGTGCCCTGTGACAGGAGGGGTGTGTGCAGAGTCCTCCCAGCAGTGCCCAGACACAGGAGGGGTGTGTGCAGAGTCCTCCAAGCAGTGCCCTGAGACAGGAGGGGTGGGGCCTATCACTCCCAGCAGTGCCCTGAGACAGGAGGGGTGTGTGCAGAGTCCTCCCAGCAGTGCCCAGACACAGGAGGGGTGTGTGCAGAGTCCTCCCAGCAGTGCCCTGAGACAGGAGGGGTGGGGGCCTATCACTCCCAGCAGTGCCCTGAGACAGGAGGGGTGGGTGCAGAGTCCTCCCAGCAGTGCCCTGCGACAGGTGGGGTGGGGGCCTATCACTCCCAGCAGTGCCCTGAGATAGGAGGGGTGGGGGCCTATCACTCCCAGCAGTGCCCTGAGACAGGAGGGGTGGGTGTGATGCACAGTGTGAGCCTGGATCATTGCTTGTGTAGTTGCCCGCATTCCACCTGTGTCCTTTCAATGGCACGTTCTGCTTTTGGCCTTCCCCCAGAGGATCATGTCCCTATGACAAAGGTGCAATGCGTTGGATGCATACTAGGCCTTGTTGTAAACAGCAAATGTGTTCTAATCTGTGTCCCTGTGACATGTGCCAGGTGTACTGATGTAGTGTCACTTGTCCATCCTCACAGGTAGACGCCTCTGCCAAGGAGCAGATATGGCTGGACGCCGTCAGCGCCGTGAGGAGTGCGGAAGGTCAGAGGCGGCGCATGTCCCAGGTGAGGAAACGCTGGCAGGACATCCGGTGCTGGACGCGGAGGATCGCACGGGTCCTGCTGGGGGACTCACCTGAGAGCCACAAGAACCGCGGGCGCCGCCGTCTCTCCCACATCCAGAAACGTGTGCTGGTGGTGGTCTTTCCTGACTTGGAGAGGCGTCTACAGGAGATGCCGCAGCCGGAAGGGGGTAGGTACATGTGTGTGTTTGTTGTGTTTCACCAGCATTTGTAAGTGCAATGTTCCATGGATACACTTCCAGGGTTTATGGTGCTGTGCTGATCCAATCCCCCACAGACTTGCTGTGCTCTCCTGCCTCCCTTCCCCTCCTTGCAATGGGTTCCCTGGTCTGTGTGTAGTCGCTCCATCACAAGGTCATGTAGCCTGACACCTTCTCCAAGTGTACAATGCCTGCAGCATAATGTGTGGGGGTGGTGTGTAACAGGATTTGGGACCTTATCTGTGCCCTGTACACTTCTGGACTTGTGGGTTCCATGTCAGTTGGCACTAATGCTGAGTCCAGACATGGGAGTTCGTCTCTCAAGTGTGAGGCCTTACAGTATGCATGTCCTATGTGGTGGCCTGTGACATGATGTGCATGAGTGTGCGTTAGGCATAGTGCAGGGATGTTAGCGTGTGTTGCAGTCATTCCCATTCAGGAGCATGGAGTTGTGTGGCCACTACTGTCCCCAGGGGCATTTTTTCCTAGGTATCATGTGTGTAATCCGAATATGTTGACAATCTCTGTGTCTACAGCATAGGTTGTGCTCTGTGCCATTGTCCCCTGGCACCATGTATATTGACGTGCGATGTATTGCAAGTGTCCACTGTACAGCCTGACCGGATTTTCCAAGTACATACTCACGGTGGCCATTGCCTGTGTGTCTTGTAGCAATCATCAGATGATGCCCATTTGTACATGATTATTTGGACAGGCGCACCTTGGGTAGTTTGTGTGCAATATAGAAGTTTTGCATCCCATGTGTATTTCACCCTGACTAAGAGATGTACGTGCTTCCTGTGTCTCCATAGATTTGTCTCATGTAGGGGGTGGGTGGTGCGGGCATGGCCTACATGTCAAGACCTGTCATCTCCTTGCTAGGACTGGCCAGTGTGTGATGTTTGGCTGGACATACACTCAAGGTGCAGTGTGCCAGTCAGGGTGGGCATGTTCTCAGTATTACCTATGCTGCATGTGCCTCTTGTTCCTGCCTCTGGTCCGTGCTCATCCCTATTTGCTGCCACGCTGTGTGGTGCTGATGCAGTGCTGGATTGTCCCCAGGGCCTTGCTCCTCAGTCAAAATTCCATATCATCTCATTTGCTAGTGTGTCATGCTCTCCATAGTTATTCCATGGCATGGTGGGTAGAGGAACTGTGTCGTGCATGCCCTACATATGTACCTTTTTTTGTAGATGTAACTCTTCCTTTGTTTCAGGCTATGCACTGTAACCTACGTAGAGTTGACTCATGTGACATATGTATACAGGTGTATGATTACTTTCTGTCTCTTCACCCTGCCCACAGCATCGTCGGGGGACACGGAGGGAGACATGGACACAGACGGCGCGGAGGGACCGAGCACCAGTGCCAGCGGTGACATCGGGGATGGCACTTCGAGTGGGCCTGAGGCGGTGGAGAGTGAACCCGGGGACCTGTCGACTGGCACAACAGAGTATGAAGCCGACGGGTCCGAGGAGGATCACTCCGAGTGGGCGGTGGCTGCACCACCATCTGACAGCAGCCCTACATCTGGCACCACCCCCTCCATTGCCATCAGCCGCCTCCCACGTGCTCGTGTCCCTTCCCAGCGTGCCCGGTCCCCACATGTCTCCTTCCTGCCAGGCACCGCACCCCCTGCCCCTGTCTCCACTGCTGCCGCCAATGCTGAGTCTGTGGACATCCAGCGGCAGTTGCAGATTGGTCAGTCTGCGATCCTTAATGTCCTCCATGGCCACAGCCAGGTCCTCAACAACATGGAGGCATACTTGGAGGGCATTCATTCGTCGCAGGCTGACCAACGCAACTTGCTGAGGTCCATAGACTCCACACTGACTGCAGCAGTGGGACTCCTGCAGCGCTACATCCCACCCCCTACCCCTGCTCCTTCCACAATTCCCACTCCCATGCCTGTCCCACATACACCCAGACGTAAGCATGCACCCACCACAACAGACACAGGCACCACACCAGCAGGGAAGGTCCGCCGCACACCTCCTGACACGCACACACAGGGTGCAGTAGGCACACCCACTGGGTCTGGGGGCAAACGTGTGACACGCAGCCAGAGTGGGAGTCCGCATTCCACCCAATCCACTCCCTCCAAATCCCCTCCCCTCAGCTCTCCTGGCCACATCTCCCCCAAAGACTCGTTCATGGCCGCTCTGTCCCTGAGCCCCACAGTGACGCCACCACGCAAGCGGTCAAGGAAGTCCTCGGTCAGGGTGGTTGAGTCCCCCCCTGTCCACACCCTCCCCCAGTGGTGCTGCGACCCATCCCTCTGACCCCCCCCCCCTCCTTGGGGCCTGTGGTTCCTTCGGGTGCAGGGGAGTCCCTGGAGGACCTTGCCAAGGTGTGCAGTGAGATCCTAGAATCCACCTTTGGCCCTGCCCCACCCCCTGTGGTGGAGTCCGCCATCCCTGCACCCAATTCGCCTTCCCTTTGCCCTCCTGTCCCTGCGGTGCCTGTTCCTTCCCCCCCACATGATGCCCTCACCCCTGTGGTAGACGAAGACTCGTAACTGTGCAGGCAAGCTAGGGGACACGCATCCCACTGTGTCCCCCATCCAGCTGGGACTCCTGGACTGCCATATGGGCTTTGTTATGATGGGACTTACGTCATACTAGTTTTTTGCTCATGCTGAATAAAGCTATTTTTTTTTTGCCCTTGGAACACTCCTGCATTGCTGGCATTGCTGTTGGTGGGGCTGCTACATGGTTGTGGGTGTTGGTCATGTGTTGGGTGTGTGGGAAATGTAGTGGTGTGCTGCTCATATGGGGGACCCTGGGATCAGTGTGCCTCACACGGTGTTAGTTACCTTTCTCCATTCATGTAAGCAGTTGCTGCATGTTGCAATTGCCCCAAGGTGTTTCCCTTCCTCTGTGTACCCTGACTTCTTCCCTGCAGGGTGTTCCCAATATTTAGTGCAGAGCTGTGAGTACATTAACTGGGTGTGTGACGGACTCCTTCACCTTGGCACATGCATGCTGAGCCATTCTCCAGCTGCATCATTCGTGGCATCCTTGGTAGTCATTGTACTTTGTATGTGGACTATTGACATGACTTCATGTGTAAATGTTTTGTTTTTGGCCCTATGCATGCGTATACTTCCATCCTCGCACACATGTGGTACATGTACTGCAGGGTCTTTGTGCACCTGACTGACATTTGTGGGCATGGTATCTGTGACTACTCCACCCTTTGCGTTCAATGGGCACTGCTGAGAGTGATGGGCCCCCACCCCTCCTGTCTTAGGGCACTGCTGGGAGGTCTCTGCACACACCCCTCCTGTGTCTGGCCACTGCTGGGAGGACTCTGCACACACCCCTCCTGTGTCTGGGCACTGCTAGGAGTGATAGGCACCCACCCCTCCTGTCTCAGGGCACTGCTGGGAGTGTTAGGCACACACCCCTCCTGTCTCTGGGCTCTGCTGGGAGGACTCTGCACACACCCTTCCTGTCTCAGGGCACTGCTGGGATGACTCTGCACACACCCCTCCTGTCTCAGGGCACTGCTGGGAGGACTCTGCACACACCCCTCCTGTGTCTGGGCACTGCTGGGAGTGATAGGCACCCACCCCTCCTGTCTCAGGGCACTGCTGGGAGGACTCTGCACACACCCCTCCTGTGTCTGGGCACTGCTGGGAGGACTCTGCACACACCCCTCCTGTCTCAGGGCACTGCTGGGAGGACTCTGCACACACCCCTCCTGTCTCAGGGCACTGCTGGGAGGACTCTGCACACACCCCTCCTGTGTCTGGGCACTGCTGGGAGTGATAGGCACCCACCCCTCCTGTCTCAGGGCACTGCTGGGAGGACTCTGCACACACCCCTCCTGTCTCAGGGCACTGCTGGGAGGACTATGCACACACCCCTCCTGTGTCTGGGCACTGCTGGGAGTGATAGGCACCCACCCCTCCTGTCTCTGGGCTCTGCTGGGAGGACTCTGCACACACCCCTCCTGTCTCAGGGCACTGCTGGGAGGACTCTGCACACACCCCTCCTGTCTCAGGGCACTGCTGGGAGGACTCTGCACCCACCTCTCCTGTGTCTGGGCACTGCTGGGAGTGATAGGCACCCACCCCTCCTGTCTCAGGGCACTGCTGGGAGGACTCTGCACACACCCCTCCTGTCTCAGGGCACTGCTGGGAGGACTCTGCACACACCCCTCCTGTCTCAGGGCACTGCTGGGAGGACTCTGCACACACCCCTCCTGTGTCTGGGCACTGCTGGGAGTGATCGGCACCCACCCCTCCTGTCTCAGGGCACTGCTGGGAGGACTCTGCACACACCCCTCCTGTGTCTGGGCACTGCTGGGAGGTCTCTGCACACACCCCTCCTGTGTCTGGGCACTGCTGGGAGGACTCTGCACACACCTCTCCAATTTCACAATATGTACGCTCATGACATACACGGATGTGGATACGCTCCATGCATTCGAGGTGAGGGTACGTGTCTTACTTACACTGTTGGGGTGGGGGTACGCTCCATACGTACGCAGGTGGGTACGGGTCGTACTTACACTGTTGGGGTGGGGGTACGCTCCATACGTACGCGGGTGGGTACGTGTCTTACTTACACTGTTGGGGTGGGGGTACGCTCCATACGTACGCGGGTGGGTACGGGTCGTACTTACACTGTTGGGGTGGGGGTGCTCCATACGTACGCGGGTGGGTACGGGTCATACTTACACTGTTGGGGTGGGGGTACGCTCCATACGTACGCGGGTGGGTACGGGTCGTACTTACACTGTTGGGGTGGGGGTACACTCCATACGTACGCTGGTGGGTACGGGTCATACTTACACTGTTGGGGTGGGGGTGCGCTCCATACGTACGCGGGTGGGTACGGGTCGTACTTACACTGTTGGGGTGGGGGTACGCTCCATGCATAAGGGGTGGGGGTAGGGTCCGTACATATCCGTCCCCACACTGTGTGATGCTTGTGCGGGCCGTACACAGGCCTTTGCCACGTGGGTACGAGCCGTCCCGCCATTGTTGGGGTGACGTGGGTGTGGGCGTGGTTCGACTCGTACACACGCTCTTCAGGCGTGGGTACGGGATGTACCTGTCTGGTTGTGTTGCCTGTTTGCGTCGTGACGGACTTCCGTTGTGGAGGTCGCTGGATTATCTGGACACGCCGCCACCCCCTCGTAGTGACCAGGGCATGGGAGTCAGGTATGTCCAGGGCATGTGTGCTGTGTGACTTTGGTGGGGGGTTTGTGGCCTGCCCTGGTCCTGCCACCCCCACCCCACTCCACTTTCCCCCCTCCCTTAGTTGTTCTGACCTTCTGCGGCATCTGCGTCCGAACCTGTAGAGGAGGTCGATTGCTATGAGGGCCGGGATGACTCGTAGGTTCGGGTCCATGTCTGTCCGTCGCGTACTGGTCCTCCTTGTTCGCGTCGTCCTGTCGCGTACTGGTCCTCCTTGTTCGCGTCGTCCTGTCTGTCCGTCGCGTACTGGTAGTCCTTGTTCGCGTCGTCCTGATTTCCCGGCAGTTTTTGGCTGCCGGAAAATATTCACCGTGCGGGATGACATCGGTGCGAATCGTAATTCCTGGTTCGTGAATGGCAGGCTGCGTGCGTCCCGACGTCAGGTCGGCGCTTTCCCGGTTCGCATTTGTATGTTTATTTTGTTCGGTCGGGGTTTTGTACGATTCGTACGGAAATGGTGTTTCCGTGCGAATCGTAATTCCATGTTGGTAGATTTTGACGACCGGGTACGCGTCGGACGGAGAATTTGCTCCGTCCGACGGTTCGTACCCGGTTTTTACAGGATCGTGATCGGCACCTTAGTGTCTACCCGAGAGTGTAAACAGTTGTGCGCAAAAGAAATCCAAATTCACCTGATAACAGGCTTCCTGCGTCATAAATAACCAATCAAGTATCCAAGTTGTGTAAATTTTTAAGGTAGGAAACCTAAAAGCAAAAAAAAAAAAAACACAACGTAAACACATCCCAATCACAGAGGACAGTTTATCTGATAGGTCCGAGTACCTAACCATAATCACCTAATGCATCTCAAGTTCCTTTAAGCGAGTTACAATTTCAGGATCCCACTACCAGTACGATATAGTAGCGTCAATATGTAAACCTAAAAGTACAAAAACAAAACATGAATACATCCCAAATCAGGACTAGCAAAGTGTCTGATCAACCTAAATACCAATCTGTATTCACCGTAAGCCTCGCTAGGTCCTTCATAACGTGTATCAATATCTTAGTCCAAATCCCAATATGATGAGAAAGTGTCAAATCAAGATATCTATAAACTGCTAGAAAAACAATAAAATATGTAAAATAAAAGGGTCACGACACCCCGAACACTTATTAAAGTTATAAGCCATAGCAGGTCGTAAATAATCTCACCTATGGTATAATCGATCAAAAGATGAGGGAGGTATTTCATATAGCTTCACGAGGATACATGTAAGAGCCAAAGTTTTAGAAATACAGCGTATCACGTGTTCGTGACCTAGGGATACAGAAAAGCATATCGAACCACGAGTCAAACCATTAGTTAATGTAAACCGATGTACGAGAAAGGAGTCTGTCAAATATACGAATCAACCCCATATATCATCATACCTGTAAGGATTACTGCGTCTCTGTAGCCCTACTCTCTTGATGGCTTACACCATAAGTGCCATCTTGGACTTGCTATATATACGCTAGTATGACAAGCGCCATCTTTGAGTGGTGCGTATTAATAAAACTGCACAAGTAACAATCTAATCAAAATAACTACTGCTGAAACTATAAGGTAACCAATAGATGCTCGACAAAAACACAACACAGATCATTACAGTAATAGCCAGTAAATCGATGTAAAGGTTTCCATTTCACACAATAGTGGAAACAATTGGCTCGATCAGACTGGTGTGCCGAATGTATACGGAATGGGCGCCATCTTGTGAAGGACATTATAGAATTGAATGCTGCTCAACCTCTTCTAATAGTAGAAAACATATAAATTTAGTATGCCACAAAACACCAAGCCATGTAAAATTCAAAACAACCTCCACATTAAATGCACGTCTATGTCTATATATATATATGTCTATATATATATGTACATCTATCATCCTGTATAAGTTACCATATATCGAACATAGTCAAAAGAGTACATACCTAATTAGATCTAATTTTAGGTTCCTAATGTTGACAAAATATAGTAAATTATCAAAATACCAATAAGAGTAACAAACCACAATTAAGTAGGAACTTGGGTGCCATCTTTAAATACTAGGAGATACTCTTATCCCTACTGATATCACCTCAATTGCACAATACTAATGTGTGCCAGAACAGAATCCCTAAGTTGCTGCTATATCACCTGCTAATGCTATGATTATCCTCGGAGATTCCCTAGGTCGAAATCAACTGTTTGTATACAGTAGGTAGACATGATAAAAGAGAGAAAGTATAGAAAAAGAAAAAGTAACGGAAAAAGAGTAACAAAAGAATAGTGCAGTAAGGTAAATTAGCCACAGGTATATCACAAATACTAAAAAGCAGCGGGATATACACATTATGAGAACATTCTGTTTCCTGTCATAGTACTATAAAAACCAAACAGTTTCTGATTCATCCCAAATTTGGTTACAAACATAACAGAACTATCAATTACAGAGTTAACATTACTTTAAATTTCATATGGTCTCCTATAGCCTTATAGCCCGCCGTAGCGGGCTATACCGGCTGTTAATGGCCCGCTGCAGCGTTAAAGGCCCGAGCCGAAGGCGAGGGACTTTAACAACAGCAGCGGGACATTAACAGCGGTATAGCCCTGCTACGAAGGGCTATAAGGCTATTAGAACATTCTGCCACTAGAGGGCAGAATGTTCTAACAAAACGAAGCCCTTCAGGGAGCGCGAGGGGATTCAAATCCCCTCCGGCTCCCTGAAGTCTTTGTTCACAGCCAGAGCTGTGAACAAAGACAATCATTGGAATGTTGGAGCTCCGGGCTTATACCAGCCAGTATTAGCCCGGAGCGCTCCATTGTCTTCAATGGAGCTGCCAACGTTCCAATGTTCTAATATATATTATCAGTTGAAAGCAACATATATACACAGAAAAATAAAACCAGTCACATTGAATCATGAGTATAATGTCTACAATTCAATCTTACTGTCCATAGCATCAATTAAAGACAAAATGTTACAATAGCAATAATTGCTATACTAGAGGAGATATTAACTAAACCACAAGATGACATTAAGCGCAGAAAGGCTAGAAAGCTTAAACGTGATGAGAATGATTATCGCACAGGTCGAATTTTTACATTTGCTAAGCGGTTTGACCATCTAGTTCATAAAGATATATCATCTAAGAGAAGAGATGACACCCCATTAATGAGCGATGTTAACACATCTTCCAGCAATGTTTTCAGCAGCGAGAGTGAAGATCAAGGGGAGGGGACACCTAATACCACAACTGAAAATAGTTTTTTACAAGAGGTCCGTCGAATCATACTAGGGAATCAAGAGACGGGTGCAAGACATCGAGATACAGGGGCACCAAGACAAGGAGAGGGACCAGGGGAAAAGGAAGATCCAAATGTAAAACAAGGAATGAGGACACGTTCTTGTAAAAATTGAATAGTGGTACAGTACCAATATCTAATGAAATTGATGTAATTAATCTTTCTTCAGTTGAACTGTCTTTGGATATGATTTCAGTGATCAAAAGAGGTCTAGAGTTTTGTCCTATGTTAAGAAATGATTGGTATAACACCAAAGTTGACTTGTATAAGTTCGTGAGACTATTGTAATTAAAGAAGTTCTTCTCAAGTAACCCTATGAAGACTAAGTGTTGTAATGTGATATCAGAATTAAGCAACATGACAATACAAGGTGTGTATGACACAGGACTACTAACTACTATTATCCTTGACTGAAAATGAAGATGATCCATTAACTATGACAAGGCTACTGGAGGATTTGGAAGTTAGTACAGATCTTAGTATGGGGAGTGGCCTTAAAAGTAAATCTGAATGGATGCCCCAATTATCGTCAGGTAATAATATAGATGTATTTTATAAAGCGGTTAATCATGATCTTGATAAGATTATTGCCAGTAATAAAACAAAGGGGACTTCTCAAGGCTGTGATAACTTATCTAGAGCTGAAAGATTGGCCTTGAAGTAACTAAGAGACAATCAGGAAGTGATAATTCGCATGGCAGATAAAGGTGGGAACATCGTGTTGATGAACAAATCAGACTATAATGATGAACTTTTTTCTCAATTGAATAATGAACAATATTACGAACGACTGGAGAGCAACCCCATTCATGAATTCAAATGCTTGATTAATGCGAATCTCAATATATGATATGAAAGGGGTTTGATTAACCATGATGAATATGTATATCTGCTAGTTGAACATCCTAGATCACCATGTATGTATAGTCTTCCTAAGATTCTCAAGAATCGTACCAAGCCACCAGGGAGACCAATTATATCAGGAATTGGGGGCCCTACAGAAAAACTCTCCCAATTTATTGACACATTTCTCAGACCATTTGTTCATAATTTACCATCTGATATACAGGATACAAAACATATTTTAAACATAATGAATGATGTGACTTGGGAACCAGGAATGATCCTGGTAACATTAGATGTGGTGTCTTTATACACCAATATACAACACCATTTAGGCATCAATGCCTTGCAGTCATTTTTGAACAAACGTCTGGTGGAATATTTTGAACACACCATAATGCTACTTGACATGACAAAACTGATACTTGAAAACAATGTGTTTTTATTTGACAATAAGTGGTACAGATAAATCTCGGAATGGCCATGGGATCTAGATTCGCTCAGTCTTTTGCCAATCTCTTCATGGGTTGGTTTGAGGCGGAGTGGATCTGGGGTCTCAGAGGCAAACATTGGATTGACAGCATTTATTATTGGGGGAGGTACATCGATGACTGTCTTTTAATTTGGACAGGGAATACTTTTGAATTGGAAGATTTTTTTAGACACTTGAACTCTAATGAATTTAATTTGAGATTTACTACACATTATGATAGTCAAAGAATAGTCTTCCTAGATGTCGAACTGTATATCAAATAAAATAGGATAAGTAGTAAAATGTACCGTAAAAGTACAAGTTTCAATGCTCTGCTACATGCAGAGAGCTGTCATCCTCATTGCCAAATGAATGCCATTCCATACAGGGAGATGGTAAGAGCACATAGAAACTGCTCTGAACAGACTGAATTTGATGAAGCTATTGAGGATATCAGGACCAGATTTACTGCCATGGGTTACAACCGTAATGTTGTTGACAATGCGGCAAATGACATTGACGCATTGCATAGAAAAGAGACTCTGACATCAGCCAGGAAGAACAGGCAGACTTTTGGCAGGGATAAGATTAGATTGGTAAACCAACTATAGCCAGGAGAGTAATAAACTATACAGGTTATTAAACAAACACTGGCATTTATTAAGATCAGATAAATTGATTGTGCCTTCCTTGACGGAGAAACCGAGTTTGACATTTAGGAAAGGACTTACTTTGGCTAACATTATTAGTCCTAGTTATCCTAGACCACTTAAAAATGTGAACTGGTTGAGTGACCAAATTAAAGGATTCCACAAATGTGGACGTTGCAGCTCATGTCGATGGGCTTTAACTAAAATAACTCAGTTTAATTACAACAATACGGGTAATCATAAGATTAATAAAGATTAATATGTTCATCAACTGTGATACCACGTATGTTATTTATGTCATCTCTTGTAATTGCGGTAAGATATATATCAGAAGTACAATTAGGCGACTCCGAGAGAGAATGGCTGAACACTTTAGAGCACTGAAAAATGGTGAAACTAGATCTATTGCAGCACATGCTGTACAGAACTATCAGGACAAAGATAATCATAAATTTAGTTTTCATGGAATCGACTATGTAAAAATGGACACACGTGGTGGGCACAGAGAACTACTGCTTAGGCTCAAAGAAGCGCTAGGGATCATGAAATTGTGGGCCATAGCACTTGGTTTGAACATTGATAACGAGTTACAGTATTTTCTTGGTCAATGAATTGATGTTTTAACGAATATGTTCAAATAATTCTGTTATCTATGGTCTTTAAGATGCAAATGGAGAGAAATAACGAGCAATTATTGCTATTCTAAGAATTGATGCTACGGAGAGCAAGATTGAATTGTAGACATTATACTCATGATTCAATTTGACTGGTTTTATTTTTCTGTGGATATATGTTACTTTCAACTGATGATATATAGGAGACCATATGGAATTTAAAGTAATGTGAACTCTGTAATTTATAGTTCTGTTATTTTTGTAACCAAATTTGGTATGAATCAGAAACTGTTTGGTTTTTATAGTACTATGACAGGAAATGGAATGTTCTCATAATGTGTATATCTTGCTGCTTTTTAGTAATTGTGATATATCTGTGGCTAATTTACCTTACTGCACTATTCTTTTGTTACTCTTTCTCCGTTACTTTTTCTTTTTCTATACTTTCTCTCTTTTATCATGTCTACCTACTGTATACAAACAGTTGATTTCGACTAAGGGAAGCTATTGTGCAATTGAGGTGATATCAGTAGGGATAGGAGTATCTCCTAGTATTTAAAGATGGCGCCCAAGTTCATACTTAATTGTGGTTTGTTACTCTTATTGGTAATTTTATAATCAACTATATTTTGTCAATATCAGGAACCTAGAAATGGATCTAATTAGGTATGTACACTTTTGACTACGTTCGATAAATGGTAACCTATACAGGATGAGATATATATATATTTATATATTTTCGCCTTCGTTTCCCCAAGAGGATTCCTCACGCACTCACGGACAGAAGTCAAATTTAGCCAGTAAAGTTTAGTTGTAATCCATTTAATCACAGCGTGCCAGTTCAAACAAAGGACTCTACGCGTTTCACCTCCCCTAAGGCTTGTTCACGAGATTTACCAATGATACAAGGATTTTTTTCTTTTTTTAAATACATCAAAAAAAACGTGAAGTGACATCACATCCTGTTTTCGTGCAGCAAGGAATTGTGGTCTTCGTAGTTTCTAACCCTATTTGCCACATTTTTAGTACATTTATAATTAATAATATATCTGCTAGGTTACTAACCAAATTTACATTTACGCAACCAATTTGCTTTTTGGTTTATCAGGTTAACTGCAATTTAGTCGTGTTTCTGAATGTTCATTTCCTTCTATTTGTAACCTGTTACAATAGTTTCACCCTCCAGTGGGTCAATATTAAAAAGGAAAAGGACATATGGTACATTTGCCAACGCTGTATGTAGGGCCCTTCAGTGGGCCTAACCTGAATCTCATTTTTGTATATATCTGTAAAGCAGTTATATGACAATTAAACCACAATTGATTTATATCAACTTAAATTGCTGCCTAAAATCACCCATGATTAACAAAAAACAAAATTTGTGAAAAAAACAATCAAACCCTAAATTACTAAAATACAGGAGGCCAAAATTAATGTCCTTGTCATTCTATGACCTTATCTACAACAGTGACAATTTATAGATGATAATGGAGTTCTTCATCCTGATTTAACCCATGAGGAGTCAGAGTCCTGAAGTTTAGGATGTGTTTCGACTCTTTCTGCCTAAGAGTTCTCTCACGATCACCTCCTCTGGGATGCATTCCCACTGCTTCAACAGCATAAAATTTAAGTTCTTTCCAGTTACCATGGTGTTCTTTTTCCATGTGTTTGGCCACCGCATTACTTCTGTCGGTGTTTATCGTGGCCCTCACATGTTCCAATATACGTTTTTTCAACTCACACTTCGTGCTTTACCGGTAAGCCGACAACGTGAGGAAATAATTGTGTGACACTTTGTATCTCTGTTGGGAACATAAGCCGGCTGGTCTCACTAAGGCATACTGTCCCGCGAAAAGATACGAGTTAGATAACTCGGAGAACTAGTTCTGTCAGAATTGAAAGCGGAATTGTATATGCAAGAGACGGATGGGATATCAAGAAATATAAATGACAGGAGAAGCTTTGTCTTAAAACAACAGCGCTAAGAAAAGTGTCTTTTTGAGCCAGTTCAAAATGGATAAAAGGGAGGCTAATAGAAATGCCCTTATTGACACATTTTTTGAGCAGGATACAACAGTGAACACGGGAAATGAATCAACAAGCAGCACACATAGAACTGATGTGAAAAATAGACTGCGCACATGGGAGAAATTGTCAAAAAAAGAAATAAATAAGTGGTGGGAAGTAACTTCCTTGAAAAAGTATTTGGAGGTAAAAAGAGTACCACGTTGGCTTCGTATTGGATTAATGCCCAATCATTCAGATACCAGCAATGAATTATTGAGTGAATGGGGTGAGCACATCCTAAAATCTTCACTAGGATTAATGGAAATTTTAGTTAAACATATCCAAATAGCCCTGGATAAAACAACCACGCAACTAAGAGAAATGGAAAAGGAATTGGCAGCGGTGGTCATGAATCCAGATTTATTAAAATTCAAAGAAGAATTGGAACAGTACATAGAGAAACATGAGGAAACTGTGAAAGCTAGGAAACAATCAAAGTTCCAATGAGATAAAGAGGATTACTTGGAGGGTCGTATCTTTACATATGCGAGGAAATTTGACCGTTTGAAACAACAGGACAAACTAGATATGGCTACAAACAGCAGTAGCCTATCCTCATTAACATCAACTGATGTAAGTGATGTGGAAGGTGATCAAAGTGACGCAAGGGTCAAATGCTCTTTTTTAGGGGAAATGAGATTAGCTTTGCAACAAAAAAACTGGGAGAAGAACATGGGAATGCCACAAACCAACAATCGAGGAAGAGGCAGGGGACGTGGAAACGCCCGCAGAAATCAACAAGAAGAGGCAAGCGGCAGCGCAAACCCTACTTTCAGTCGAGTGGGAACAACGACGAGAAGCATGCGACAGAAATGGAACTAGTCAATCCGGATGAGATGGTCGCAAACGACAATCAAGAATTACAAGTTATAAACCTCTCCAAAAAAATCTTAACTAACACTGAAACAAAACTTCTCCAACGTGGCTTAAATTTCTGCCCCACTACTGGCATTGATCTCGCTGAAACAAGAATTGACCTATATAAATATGTTCGCAAAATTAAATTAGCAAAGCTGTTTGCGGAAAATCCTAAAATGGCGTCACATCACAAAACCGTTGAAACACCAGAAATGGCATTGCAGGCAAAAGATGCGACACAATTCATCACATTAATGGATCTGGATAAAAATCCAGGACATCAGGAAAGTGAGCTACGATCATACTGCGACCAGTTGGGAGCTGGCTGCAGTTACAAGAAAGCACAATCCAAGTTTTACCCACAATTGCCACATGGGAACAAAATTGATCTTTTCCATGAGTGTGTTATAAAAGATCTCTATAAAATAAACCACTCGAAAAAACAAGACAACCTCTCATTTGAAGAACGCAAAGCCTTGCTTGGACTTAAAAATGATGATTCCATTGAAATAAAAATGGCTGATAAGGGAGGTAACGTCATCATCCTAGAAAAGGATGCATATATCAAAGAGGCATACTCACAACTACAAAACAAAGAATACTATGAGAAACTCAAAACAAACCCCACAAAAAAATGGAAGGAAGAACTGGATATCAAGCTAAACACTTGGAATAAACAAAATCTGTTGAATGATGACGAAGTGAAATATCTGACCATGGAACATCCCAAAATGGTGACTATTTATTTCCTTCCCAAGATACATAAAAATCCACTGCAACCCCCAGGGAGGCCAATAATCTCGGCGAAAGGAGCATTGTTGGAACCAATGGGAAATTTTTTAGATGTATTTTTGTTGCCATATGTAAAAAATTTGAGTTCCTATTTGCAAGACACAGGGGACCTATTGAGACATTTACAGGACACACCTTGGCAAGCAAACTACAAATTAGTAACAATGGATGTTATATCACTATACTCTAACATCCAAAACGACATTGGATTGAAAGCATACAAACATTTCCTCTCAGAAAGAAACATTCAATTCTCTGATCATAATGTGATGTTATTACAAATGATACAGACATGTCTGGAACAAAACACATTTATGTTCGGTGAGGAAATCTTTCATCAAACAAAGGGGACAGCAATGGGATTTTCCTTTAGTCCATCGTATGCCTGTTTAACGATGGGCCTATGGGAGCAGACCTGGGCTTGGAGCAGTGAACATGATGTCTATGTAAATAAAACCATAGCTTGGTTTAGATACATAGACGATCTATTCATAATATGGGAAGGATCTGAAAAAGAATTTGCGGAATATTTTGAGATTTTGAACACTTCTGAATTCAACTTAAAATTCACATATAATATCAGTGAAGAAAAAGTTGTATTTCTGGATACTGAAATTTATATTTTGGATAATATGATTCACACAACCTTACATCGTGAAGATACTGCAACGAATGCAGTTTTACATGCTGAATCGTTCCACCAAAAAAGCTTGATCAAGAACATCCCCTACGGGGAGTTTCTCAGAATAAAGAGAATATGCTCAAAAGAAGAAGAATGGTTAAAACATCGTAACCAAGCAATAACACGCTTCAAGAAAAGAAATTACAGCGAGAAATCAATCCAGGAGTCTCTAAAAAGAACCATGAGTGTTAAGAGAACTGATCTGTTGAAAGAAAAAGGAAAAGAGAAACAGGATGAAAACCAAATAAGGTTCATAACCACTCACTCTACTGACAATCCACAATTGATCAAAATACTACGCAAGAATTGGCACATTTTAAAAATGGATCAAACAACTTCAAGCATTGTGGGGGATCACCCCAATATCACGTACAGACGTACAAAAAACCTCAAAGACCAATTGGTTCACAGTCACTTTTTGGGCCAAAAAAACCAGACAAATTGGTTAAAACCTATTGGCTTTTTTAAATGCACGTGTTGCAAGGTCTGTACCATTGCTCAAAATATGAAGGAAATCAAAATGGCCAATAAACGAATGTGGAAAATCCAACAATTGATTAACTGTAAAAGTCAATTTGTCGTTTACATCATCGAGTGTCCCTGTTCTCTCAAGTACGTGGGAAGCACGAAGTGTGAGTTGAAAAAACGTATATTGGAACATATGAGGGCCACGATAAACACCGACAGAAGTAATGCGGTGGCCAAACACATGGAAAAAGAACACCATGGTAACTGGAAAGAACTTAAATTTTATGCTGTTGAAGCAGTGGGAATGCATCCCAGAGGAGGTGATCGTGAGAGAACTCTTAGGCAGAAAGAGTCGAAACACATCCTAAACTTCAGGACTCTGACTCCTCATGGGTTAAATCAGGATGAAGAACTCCATTATCATCTATAAATTGTCACTGTTGTAGATAAGGTCATAGAATGACAAGGACATTAATTTTGGCCTCCTGTATTTTAGTAATTTAGGGTTTGATTGTTTTTTTCACAAATTTTGTTTTTTGTTAATCATGGGTGATTTTAGGCAGCAATTTAAGTTGATATAAATCAATTGTGGTTTAATTGTCATATAACTGCTTTACAGATATATACAAAAATGAGATTCAGGTTAGGCCCACTGGAGGGCCCTACATACAGCGTTGGCAAATGTACCATATGTCCTTTTCCTTTTTAATATTGACCCACTGGAGGGTGAAACTATTGTAACAGGTTACAAATAGAAGGAAATGAACATTCAGAAACACGACTAAATTGCAGTTAACCTGATAAACCAAAAAGCAAATTGGTTGCGTAAATGTAAATTTGGTTAGTAACCTAGCAGAAATATTATTAATTATAAATGTACTAAAAATGTGGCAAATAGGGTTAGAAACTACGAAGACCACAATTCCTTGCTGCACGAAAACAGGATGTGATGTCACTTCACGTTTTTTTAGATGTATTTAAAAAAAGAAAAAAATCCTTGTATCATTGGTAAATCTCGTGAACAAGCCTCAGGGGAGGTGAAACGCGTAGAGTCCTTTGTTTGAACTGGCACGCTGTGATTAAATGGATTACAACTAAACTTTACTGGCTAAATTTGACTTCTGTCCGTGAGTGCGTGAGGAATCCTCTTGGGGAAACGAAGGCGAAACTACAAACGGCTTGGCCCTGCCGTACCTCATTCGCACCGCCATAGAGCGCCTGGAATCCTAAAGTGGGCCGTTTTGCGGAAAATATATTTATATATATATATATATATATATTCACTGAAAAAACCATAGGTTTCACACATGTTATAGTTAGCTGTACATTTCACTCGTAAAAAAACAATGAAATTCCCCCGTTATAGTTAGTGCAGGCAACTATAACTCACGCGACCGCAATCCTCTGCTGATGCTAATACTGTATTTAGACACTTATTTGCCCATGTCTTCTTCCATTAAATTTTAGCTATACATATATTACAAATATTTTTTTTTCATAAAGACACATATGTCATCAGCAGAAGATTGCGGTCGCGTGAGTTATAGTTGCCTGCACTAACTATAACGGGGGAATTTCATTGGTTTTTTACGAGTGAAATGTACAGCTAACTATAACATGTGTGAAACCTATGGTTTTTTCAGTGAATTTGCAAGGTTTTTTAAATGCTAATTCCTAACTATAACGTGTGTGAAACCTATGGTTTTTTCAGTGAATTTGTACGGTTTTTTAAATGCTAAGTTACTTTACGCCATTCGTGGCGTGCGCGCCCAGTTAACGCAGTTCGTTGCGTGCGCGCACGGTGCGCTTCGCGCACCTTGCGCACTGCGTAAAGTGGGCGCGCGGTGCGCGAAGCGCACCGCGCGCCCACTTTACGCAGTTAGTGCCGTGCACGCACGGTGGTCACGCGGTGCGCTGCGCGCACCGCGTGCCCACGTTATACGGGATGGGCCATGTACGCACGATGCGCTTCGCGCACCATGCGCACATGGGGGACATATTATGCGCATCTTTGAGAAATGTATTCTTATTAATTTCCTTTATGTGATAAGCCATGCACATTTGCACACGGGGTGGGGAGAGTGTGGATAATTTTTTTTAAAAAAATTTTTTACCGTACGCGTACGGTAAGCGTAATCGCCGATTTTCCGAAAAAAAAAACATTTTTTTTTTGGGGCTTGGGGGGTTTTTGGGGTCCCCTATATCATGGATGGGTGGTTAGGATCTGAAGAAACTGCCCCTTTAGACATTTTTGGGCTTCATTTTTGCTGCCCAACTCTGAGAGCGAGAGAGAAAATGGCGGCCGCCGCTTCCTGGTTTCGACCGATTCGAATGTTTACTAAGATCTAAGAGCCAATCAGAATCGCGCTCGCGCACGTCACCGTACGCGTACGGTAAGCGCACCGTAAGCGCACCGTAAGCTGGCTCAGATATATATATTGATTTAAAGGCTATTTTCTCAGAATCTACTGAACAGATTTACACCAAACCTACAAAAGGCACTTCCTTGACCTGAGGACTACCTCTCTGCCAAATTTCAAGTAATTCTGTTCAGCCGTTCGGGCTGTAGCTGTGTCTAAAGGTCCTATGGAAAAATGCATGGGAAAAACGCGTTTTGGGACCCCCCTTTTATCTCAGCCCCCGCTTGACGAATCCCCCCGAGACTTTCAGGGTAGGAGCGGAGCGTAGCGCCCCACCTATTTTGAAAAATTCGCGAGGATTCGTCGACCGGCGCCAAAGTTATTCAAAATAGAATGTTACGGTTTTCCTATGGAAACGTGGTCCTAACTATAACTACCTACTGGCGACCGCCAGTAGGTAATATATATATATATTAAGAAGAAGAAGAATAAACCCTAGCCGGATGGCTAACAGCATCTCCTGTGTCGGTGTCCGATTTTATGAAAGTCGGGTTTGGTTGTGATATATATATATATATACATACATATATATATATTACCTACTGGCGGTCGCCAGTAGGTAGTTATAGTTAGGACCACGTTTCCATAGGAAAACCTCAACATTCTATTTTGAATAACTTTGGCGCCGGTCGACGAATCCTCGCGAATTTCTCAAAATAGGTGGGGCGCTACGCTCCGCTCCTACCCTGAAAGTCTCGGGGGGATTCGTCAAGCGGGGGCTGAGATAAAAGGGGGGTCCCAAAACGCGTTTTTCCCATGCATTTTTCCATAGGACCTTTAGAACGAGCTACAGCCCGAACGGCTGAACAGAATTACTAGAAATTTGGCAGAGAGGTAGTCCCTAGGTCAAGGAAGTGCCTTTTGTAGGTTTGGTGTAAATCTGTTCAGTAGATTCTGAGAAAATAGCCTTTAAATCAATATATATATCTGAGCCCGCTTACGGTACGCTTACCGTACGCTTACCGTACGCTTACCGTAAGCTTACGGTGGCGTGCGCGAGCGCGATTCTGATTGGCTCTTAGATCTTAGTAAACATTCGAATCGGCCGAAACCAGGAAGCGGCGTCCGCCATTTTGTCTCTCGCACTGAGTGTTGTTTATCAAACATGATGGCCAAAAACATGTTACGGGGCTGTTTTGACAACTCCCTCCCACATAGTCATGTTGAGGGAGTCCCCAAACATCCCCCAAGAGCAAAAACGGTTTTATTTTTTTTTCGGCAATTTCGCGGGGTACGCTTACCGTACGCTTACCGTACGCTTACCGTAAGCTTACCGTACGCTTACGGTAAAAAAATAAAAATAAAAAAAACACTATCCACACTTACCCCACCCCCTGTGCTTTTGGTGGCCGCAGGCCACCAAATGTGCAGGGCTTATTAATAGAGAAAAAAAACGTAATTTTGGCAACATGAAATTATAAAATCGAAATAAAAAAAACACTATCCACATTGACCTCACCCCCTGTGCTTTTGGTGGCCGAAGGCCACCAAATGTACAGGGCTTATTAAAGTTGATAAAAACCGTGCACGGAACGAACTGCGTTAAGTGGGCGCGCACGCCACAAATGGCGTAAAGTAACTTAGCATTTAAAAAACCGTACAAATTCACTGAAAAAACCATAGGTTTCACACACGTTATAGTTAGGAAATAGCATTTAAAAAACCTTGCTAATTCACTGAAAAAACCATAGGTTTCACACATGTTATAGTTAGCTGGACATTTTACTGATAAAAAACCAATGAAATTCCCCCGTTATAGTTACTGTAGGCAACTATAACTCACGCGACCGTAATCCTCTGCTGATGACATATGTGTCTTTATGAAAAAAAAATATTTGTAATATATGTATAGCTAAAATTTAATGGAAGAAGATATGGGCAAATAAGTGTCTAAATACAGTATTAGCATCAGCAGAGGATTGCGGTCGCGTGAGTTATAGTTGCCTACAGTAACTATAACGGGGGAATTTCATTGGTTTTTTATCAGTAAAATGTCCAGCTAACCATAACATGTGTGAAACCTATGGTTTTTTCAGTGAATATATATATATATATATATATATATATATATATATATATATATATATATATATATATATATATATATATATATATATATATATATATTACCTATTGGCGGTCGCCAGTAGGTAGTTATAGTTAGGACCGTGTTTCCATAGGAAATCTCAAAATTCTATTTTGAATAACTTTGGCGCCGGTTGACGAATCCTCGCGAAATTGTCAAAACTAATGGGGCGCTCTGCTCAGCTCCTACCCTGAAAGTTACGGGGGGATTCGTCAAGCGGGGGCCGAGAAAAAAGGGGGGTCCCAAAACGCGTTTTCCCCATGCATTTTTCCATAGGGACTTTAGTCGTAGCTACAGCCCGAACGGCTGAACAGAATTATGTGAAATTTGGCAGAGAGGTAGCCATAAGGTCCATGAAGTGCCTTTTGCAGGTTTGGTGTAAATCTGTTCAGTATTTCCTGAGAAATTAGCATTTAAATCAATATATATATCTGTACGCGCGTACAGTGCGCGCACTGAGCAAGTCCTGTGCGCGCACCTTGCCGTGCGCGAGCGCACTTCTGATTGGTTGTTAGATGTCAGTAAACATTCGAATCGGTGGAAATCAGGAAGCGGCGGCCGCCATTTTGTCTCTCGCATAAAGAGGGGGTGATAAACAAAGGGGGAGAACTTGAAAAGGGGGCAGAGTGGGGAGATATTGACCCACTAGGCATTGTAAGGGGGTCACAGTAGGACCTTGTAGGGCAAAAAAAAAGATTTATATTTTGAAAAAAAAATATCGCCGAGTGCGCGCACCCAGCGCGCACCCGAAAAAAAACTTTTTTTAAAAAAATAATAAAAAATCGCATTTGAGTGTTTAGATATAAGGTGGCTCTAAAAAGAGCCCTTGTGTTTATTGTGTGTTTTTTGGTACCTACAAGTAAGTACCGATGCAGAGTCTAAAGTTCAAGAGGAAGACTCTGTTGCCTTCATCAGTGAAGTGTACACCATCTCCTCTATAAATGTCTTGCATGTTGTAACGCAAGTTGTTGTGGTATATAGAACCCATACCATAGTCTCTGAGGAAAGCAGAAATAGATTTGTTGACGTGCTTCCTTGCTTTGTCAATCTGCGGACAAAATTGGTTGGACCAGTTCCACTTTTGCCTTTGGCATATGTTAGAATATACGAAGGAAGTTTGTGGAAAAAGCGACATCAATTGCACAAAGGTGTCCTTAATAAGCATTTCCAGACCTACCCCAGTTAAAGTGCCTAGGTCATTACCACCACAGTGCACAATAATAAGGTTAGGCTGTGGGAGATGTAGAAAGGTTTTCACCAAAGGCATTAATTGGTGCCACTTTAACCCTCTCTGACCAATCCATTTAATGTCTACATTTGGCAAAGCAAGGTCTCTCACCATACCTCTTTTTTCTGCACATTTTTCACTCCAGAAGACATAGCTGTGACCTACAATCCACACTGTGAACATCTTCAAAGGAGATCTGGATGCACTCTGGAGGTGTCTTTCAGTAGAAAGGCAATAAGAAATGAAAGACAGTTGAAAAATGGGGCACACATACTTTTTTTATAAAAAGAACTCATTGGCTGTTTCAAACCATTCTACACTAAAAACTAGGCTGTATGTTTAAATTTTAAAAAGCATGTTTTGTATTGGTTCAGAAAAATGTGTGAGCAAAGAACATTATTTTGGATTTGCTGTTAGGTTTGAAAAGTCAAGCACTCTTTCTCTTTGGAAATGAAACATTGTCTGCTGAACTTCTGACCTCTCTGCTCACACCTGTGTTCCATGACCTGTTGCTATGGTAGCAGGCAGAAGTCAAGTTGGGGGAAGGGTACATTTGGAAAGGGGTTGAAGTTTTCAACCAATAGAAATGTGTGATTTCATTTGAAAAAAAGTGGGAAGCACTGAGATTGGAAATTAACATGTATATGTGTGAAAAAAGAGAGGGAAACATTGCCATTTACTGGTTCTGCAGAGAGGAGAGAGGTGTAGAGCTCTGATATTATGACTCTGATAGTCTGCTGTTTGAGTGGCACATTTCTTAAACAACTAACTAATTTTAAAGGTGAGTTATGAGTTTGAGAGGGAAAGTATGTGGTGATTTTTTAGATAAATATTAGAATTGTGAATCTTCTTCAAAAGTTATGTTTTACATTTTGAGGTTTGGGAGATATTTAACTGTCTTGAACTTGTAAGATATTAAGGACTATGTTTTCACCATAAGTTAATGTGTACTGGTAACAATGAGGAATACTGTTTTGTGCCTACCATCAAACCATGAGTCTGTGTGCAGAGAAGAATTATTGACAGAGATTTAATTTGCGTTGCTGTTGAAAAGTAAGACTTGCAGTTGAAAGAAAAGGACAGCTTGTTTTTAATTGTGATGGTTAGGATTTAGCAGAAATCACTTTGAAGGAAAAGAGAGGAAAATGGCAGCACATTTGAAAAAAGCATTAGTTCTGTAAGAATTGGTGACCCAGGAAAGGGTCAGCCTGTGTTTTGTGCCTACCAACACAGCATGAATCTGTGTGCATATAGGAATTGTTGTCTGAGATTTAATTTGTGAAGTTGTTGTTCTGTAAGGATTGCAGACCCAGGAAAGGGGCAGCCTGTGCTTTGTGCCTACCAACACAGCATGAGTCTGTGTGCATATAGGAATTGTGGCCAGAGATGTATTTTGTGTTGCAGTTGTTTTGTAAAACATGCACTTGCAGGAAAGGGACAGCTTGTTTTCTTCAAATGTGGTGGTTAGCACTCAGCAGAAATCACTTAATCGCAAATTGGAGGTAAAAGCTAAAAAATTTGAAACCAACAGGGTAGATTTCCCTTTCAAAATAGCAAAGGCACATGTAGATGCCATATGTTCAAAACTGAAAATAACCCTTAGCACACATGCACTGTTACATATATCTCTGCAGTCTTCATGCAGTTCTGGAAGTCTCTTTGCTCATCTGTCTTGCACCAGACAATACACAGTCTTCAGAAACACACTCTTGGCACACACGCAGCAGCTTCTCCAACACTCTCATGTGTAGTACTCAGCTCTGTGTGCTGTTTCAGATAGCACTGTGTAATGCAAACACATTAAACGTCACCAAGGCCTCATTTAAATTGATCTAGTCTAATCACTCACCCTGTAACACATGGTCATGGTCTTAAGGAGCTGTTAGGACATGTGCTGTTTTCTGCTTCTGTAAATGATAAGGGAAATGTGTCAGGCTGTAACAGTAATTTGGAACTATTCAGGGACACTGTTTTGTTCCAAAAAACATAGCATGAGTCTGTGTGCGCACAGGAATTGTGGGCAGAGATTTAATTTGTGAAGATGTTGTTCAGTAAGAATTGCAGTCCCAGGAAAGGGGCAGCCTGTGTTATGTGCCTAAAATTATGATATGACCCTGTGTGCACACAGGAATTGTGGGCAGAGATTTAATTTATGAAGTTGTTGTTCAGTAAGAAATGCAGTCCCAGGAAACGGGCAGCCTGTGTTATGTGCCTAAAATGATGGCATGAGTCTGTGTGCGCACAGGAATTGTGGGCAGAGATTTAATTTGTGAAGATGTTGTTCAGTAAGAATTGCAGTCCCAGGAAAGGGGCAGCCTGTTGTGTTTACACAAATTATCCCTTAGCACACATGCACTGTTACATACATCCCTGCAGTCTTCATGCAGTTCTGGAAGTCTCTTTGCTCATCTGTCTTGCACCAGACAATACACAGTCTTCAGAAACACACTCTTGGCACACACGCAGCAGCTTCTCCAACACTCTCATGTGTAGTACTCAGCTCTGTGTGCTGTTTCAGATAGCACTGTGTAATGCAAACACATTCAACGTCACCAAGGCTTCATTTAAATTGATCTAGTCTAATCACTCACCCTGTAACACATGGTCATGGTCTTAACCCTTTCGGTGCTCATGACGGAACCGCTCCGTCATGAGCCACAGTTGGGCTGTGCTCATGACGGAGCGGTTCCGTCATGCCGCGGCCGTTGGCGGCCGCTCCGCCCACGCGGCGCTGTTTCCCCGCCTGTGCTGGGGGACAACGCTAGTGGGCGGAGTCATGATGGAACCGCTCCGTCATGAGCACAGCCCAACCGTGCCTCATGACGGAGCGGTTCCGTCATGAGCACAGGCTCACCGCGCTGCCCCCCAGCCCCCCCCCAGCGCTGTGGCGGAATATCCGCCGCAGCCAAGGGGTTAAGGAGCTGTTAGGACATGTGCTGTTTTCTGCTTCTGTAAATGATAAGGGAAATGTGTCAGGCCGTAACAGTAATTTGGTACTATTCAGGGACACTGTTTTGTTCCAAAAAACATAGCATGAGTCTGTGTGCGCACGGGAATTGTGGGCAGAGATTTAATTTGTGAAGATGTTGTTCAGTAAGAAATGCAGTCCCAGGAAAGGGGCAGCCTGTTGTGTTTACACAAATTATCCCTTAGCACACATGCACTGTTACATACATCCCTGCAGTCTTCATGCAGTTCTGGAAGTCTCTTTGCTCATCTGTCTTGCACCAGACAATACACAGTCTTCAGAAACACACTCTTGGCACACACGCAGCAGCTTCTCCAACACTCTCATGTGTAGTACTCAGCTCTGTGTGCTGTTTCAGATAGCACTGTGTAATGCAAACACATTCAACGTTACCAAGGCTTCATTTAAATTGATCTAGTCTAATCACTCACCCTGTAACACATGGTCATGGTCTTAAGGAGCTGTTAGGACATGTGCTGTTTTCTGCTTCTGTAAATGATAAGGGAAATGTGTCAGGCTGTAACAGTAATTTGGTACTATTCAGGGACACTGTTTTGTTCCAAAAAACATAGCATGAGTCTGTGTGCGCACAGGAATTGTGGGCAGAGATTTAATTTGTGAAGTTGTTGTTCAGTAAGAATTGCAGTCCCAGGAAAGGGGCAGCCTGTTGTGTTTACACAAATTATCCCTTAGCACACATGCACTGTTACGTACATCCCTGCAGTCTTCATGCAGTTCTGGAAATCTCCTTGCTCATGTCTCTTGCAGCTGACAATACATAGTCTGCAGAAACACACTCTTGGGACACACGCAGCAGCTTCTCCAACACTCCCATGCGTACTACTCAGGTCTGTGTGTAATGCAAACACATTCAACGTCACCAAGGCCTCATTTTCTTTGCTCTACTCTAAACACTCACCCAGGTTGCAGATGCTTATGGTATGAAGTAGCTGTTAGGAAATGTGCTCTTTTCTGCCTCTGTGATCTACAAGGAAAATGTGTAAGGCTGTAACAGCAATTATCACTTGATCTACCAGAGTAGTAAATGTGCTTTGAATTTGCAAATCAAATTCTGTTTTCTGGTTAGAAGCACACCATGAGGCTGTGTGCGCACAGGAATTGTGGCCACAGATATAATTTGTGTTGCAGTTGTTCTGTAAAACATGCACTTGCAGGAAAGGGGCAGCTTGTTTTTTTTCAACTGTGGTGGTTAGCACTGTGCACAAATTAGTAAATCACAAATGAGAGGCAAATGGAAAAACATTTGAAATTAATGAAAAGCTTAAAAAATATTTTAATGAATTATAATTACAAAAAGGATTTTTTTTTAAGTTCCTTGCAGGTATTGCTGAGCAACAGTGAAAAAAAAAATGCCTTCAAGGACAAGAAAGAGGAAAGAAAAGCAACAACAAGTATATCTGGACAAAACTGGGAAAAAAAAAATAGGAGGAGAAGCTGGTGATGGCAAAAAGAAAAAGTCTAGTGGTAAGCAGAGCAGAGATTTCTTAAAAAAGATTTCCAAAAAACAAAAAAATGGCAAAAATAACTGTAAAACAAACAGTGTTTTATGTACAAAGCAACAACACAGTCAACAGCAAAAAAAAAAGCTAATGTACAATCAGAAGTATGTCAAACTGATTTAACACGAAAATTAGATTTTAAAAACATTCGTCGAAAAATGATTCAGAGAAGAGTGATGTTAAATTTGCTAAAGGATGTGAAAAAATATAAGAAAAAAACAAAATTTATAAAGAAATTTTTTTTTATAGAAAATATTGTAAGTAAGGCTTTGGAAATAAAAAGAAAACTTTTTATTCTAATTTTGAATAGGATGCGTAGATTAGATAAATTACTGAATGCAATGAAGTCACAAAGCAAAAGGAAAAGAGAAGTGAAAAAAAGTAACTTTTGTAAAGTGTTCTTGGGAGAATGGAAACACAGTTCAAGTACTGAACCATTTTTTAATGAAGAGAGTTATCTTCAAAGTAATAGTTTGTTGCATGCAGTTGACACCAATGGTAGAGCATATGAAGTTAAGGATGGTTGTGTGATGGAAAAAGAGAAAATGGTCCCAAGAAATGAGGAAGAAGTAATGGCTGCTGAGGCTATGGGGAGACGTCCAAAAGCCCCAGTGTACACTTGGAACTGTAGTAGTATTTGTACTGTGCGTCAGGAATCTATTGATAAATTACGTGACTTTCTAAGAGAATATAGTAAAAAGAGTGTAAAACAGAAGATGAAGGTGCTTCAAACACTAGATCCATGCAGTGAGAGAAAATACTGGTTTGCAGGGACATTCTCTGGCTTGTCTATCTAGAAAAGTGTGTAAAAGTGTTTTTCATCATTTTAGGATGCTGGCTGTTCATCATACTGAAATGAGAAAGTTTGTGAGGACATTGTATTTTGCTAAAAGTCCAGTAGTAAAGTTAAATGAGTTAAATAATGCTCTGTTCCGTGGATCTGTATCAGATGTAGTGAAGGTTACTGATGAGATTCAGTTTTGTTACTTTGGTCCAGAACAAGAAAGTGCAGAAAAGGACACAGTAAATGAGGAAAATGAGGAACAGAATGTAGAACTCATTATTACTAAAAATTTTGAGGATGAAATCACAAAATTTACTATCACCTCTAATGAAAGACAAAATATTACTTGTATTTGTTGCCGCAGAAGTCATTATAAAATTCAAACAAGGAATGTTGATCTGTATAAAAAAAGTGAAAATGAAGATAATTATAAGTGGAAGGATTTTGCAACATATATATTTCTTGAAAATTGTTTTGAATTGGGTGAAGATCAGCGTATTTGTAAATACTGTTATAACAAGTTAGAAGAAAATAGAATGCCGACCAGAGCTGGTCATAATAATTTAGAATTGGATGCTATTCCTGCTGAACTTTCTGAATTAAATACATATGAGTCTATACTCATTCAATGTGTTCATCCGTTCCAGACCGTAGTACGTATGCAGCCCAAAACTGGTAAATTACCTCCTTCTGATTTACTGAGAGGTTTAAAAGGAAGAGTGGTGTATTTGCCCTTGGATTTGAAAAAAAATATGGAAACTATTGATGCAGATACTTTGGAAACTGAACCATTAGTAATTCTGGTTAATGGTGTAGATTTGGCAGGAGCTGGTGGATGTACGAAAAGTACAAAGAGCAAATTTGTATTTGAAAAAAAATAATAAATGGTATGAATCAATTTATATAGATGAAGAAGAAGAAGATTTACAAGAAGACACAGAAACACCAACTGGTCAAATTGAAAAAGTGGACAAGTCAAAGGAAGAAGAAATTTATGAACATTTTAGCATACATCCTCTTCATTCAAAAGAAGTTATGGGAGACACTATTGATCTGTTTCAGATGAAGAAAGCAAAAGGAACTCCCGTGAGTGTATGGGAGAAGAGCTTGGAAGCTCAATGTTTTCCTCAGCTGTTTCCTACAGGAAAAGGTGGACGATACGATGAACGCCCAGAACAGATTCCTGCTTCTGAGTATCGGACTACAAGATTATATGCAGAAGATCCAAGATTTCGTCAAAGTATTCCTTATTTGTTCCATCTTTTATTTGAAAGTGACTTGTCTGCATTATCATATGCAGTAAATCACATTTTAAAAAGTGGAGTACATTTACAAAATGTGTCTGCTAAGGATTTTATGGAGAAAGTGCAGCACCGAGATGATCATTTGGAAACACAACTGATCAATCTGATGGCTTGTCAGCGTGGGACAAATGAATATTGGTACCGACGCCATGGTGAATTAAAATGCATGTTACGGAATTTAGGAACTCCTACATGGTTTCTAACCCTAAGCTGTGCCGAGTACGCTTGGTATGATTTACTGGATTTTCTACGAGAGGCAAATTCAAACATTAAAAACATTGAATACAAGACAGCAGGAGAACTGAGCTCATTGGATCCAGTTAATGTTTGCAGATATTTCAATCATAGATTTGAGGCTATGATGTCCTTCATCTGCAATAAAAAAAATCCACCTCTTGGAGAAGTAGTGGATTTCTTTTGGAGAAAAGAGTACCAGGCAAGAGGTGCTCCTCATATTCATGTGCTGTTGTGGATCAAGGATGCCCCAAAGTTTGGAACAGATACTGATGAAGCAGTGTTATCTTTCATTGAAGAATATGCAACATGTGCTATACCTAAAAGCACAGAAGAGAAAAAGTTAAAAGAACAAGTTTTTCGTTTCCAAAGTCATCGGTGTGGAAAATACTGTCGACGGAAGTACAAGACCAAAGATAAATTCTACACAAAGTGTCGATTTGGATTTCCTAGACCTGTTCTTTCAAAAGGAAGAGTCAACAGTTTTATGTCAGCTGTGCGACATACTATAATCAGAAAATCTCCCAAAAATACCTACAACCTAAAAAGAAAAGAAGAGTCAAAATTTATAAATGACTTCAACCCAGTCATTTTATCCATGTGGAATGCTAACATGGATATTCAGTATGTGGCAGACAATTCTATTGCTGTTGCTCGGTATGTGACATCTTACATCACTAAATCTGAGAAAACAGAATTGAAGGAAATGTGGGAAGAGATTTCTCACGAGAAGACTGTCAGTAAGAAGCTGTACAGTTTCAGTTTAAAGATGTTATCGCATCGAGAAATTGGATCCTACGAATGCTCAGATAGGTTATCATCTGCAAGTCTTTACTCGAAATCCAGAAGAATAATTTGGGTAAGCTTAGGCCTTGCAGGAATGAGAAATCGGGTACTGAAATCTGTTGGAGAAATTGAATATTTGGCCGAGAATGACCCAGAAAGTACAGATATTTTGAAATCAAACATGTTGGACACAAGAGAAGTCATCATCTTGAGAACATGTGTCTCTATGAAGTGCTACAGAACTACATTTTTTCACGGAAAGCCACAGAAGACATCAACAATGGAAAATATAAAGTCATTGGTGAGGAAGGATGTTTGGTGAAGCAAACAAAAGGAAGTTTGATAAATCACAGGAAGCTCAGTTGCGAAACTACTGACAAAAAGGAATTTTACTACTTGGCTCTTTTACAGCTGTTTAAACCATGGCGTTCAGAGGACGAACTACTGGGAGAATTTCAAAGCTATGAAGATTCTTTTAATGCTAGCAAAGATAGCATAGAATGCAGTACTTTTACAACTTATGTCCAAATGTTAAATGAAGAAAATAAACAGGAAGCAAAAATTGCAGCTGAAGTAGCTAGAGACAGTTCTCAAGACAGCCAAAGTTCAGGAACACTTAGTCAAGATCCCCTAGGACAACCAATCATAGAAAATGAAGCTGCAGTAGCCATGACTGAAGTAGAAACGGCTATGAATCAAGCACAGGAAGATTCAATCGACTTACTAAATCTGGAACAACAACTGAATGAAGAACAAAAAGAAATTTATGAAGAAGTCACCAAAAAAATTGATCATGGATTACTACATGAAAAGAAAGAGTGCTCATGCACATCATTTGAACCAATCAGGATGTATGTGAGTGGACAAGCTGGAACTGGTAAAAGTTTCTTAATAAAAGTCATCAGAAGCTACCTAAAGCAAAAAACAGCTTCAAATTTGTCTTGTGTGGTAACTGCTCCAACTGGGTTAGCAGCCTATAACATAAAAGGAATTACCTTACATCGCTTGCTAATGTTACCAGTGGAGCATGAGAACAAAATAGAATACCACAAGCTAACTGGAGAAGCATGCCTCGAAGTTTCAAGAGTGTTGAAGAAGATGCAAGTTCTCATTATTGATGAGGTGAGCATGGTTTCAAATTTAATGCTTGCCTTTGTGCATTTAAGAATGCAACAAATTCTTAAGAGAGACTATGACGTGTTATTTGGAGGTAAACACGTCATAGTTTTTGGAGATCTTTTACAGCTCACTCCAGTTAAAGGACAACCAGTGTTTAATACTGTGACACATGAAGACACGAAGAAGTCATTAGGAAGCATTGGTAATGCGAATATTTGGTCGTTCTTTGAGTACAAAGAACTCACTACCAATATGAGACAAGCAAACGACGAAGATTATGCAAATATTCTGAAAGATATCAGAATTGGACTACTCACAGAAGTTGGCAAAAAAGCATTACAGAGTCGGTTGCTACATAATTTATTTCCAAATGAAGAAATAGTTGCAGAGAAAATATACCAGAGCATTGCAGAAAAAAATACTGTAATCTGCTTAATGCCAACACTACGTGAGTGCTCAATATTCAATGAGGAACTTTTGAAATTGGAAAAGGAAGAGATTAAGAAAATGGAAGCAGAGGACAAAATTCAGCATGAAAGAATTACTTTTACATTAACAGGCAAACTGAAAAATAAATTGGATTCACTAGAGAAGAACATTTCCAAAACAGCTGGATTAGAAAAAAATCTATATGTTTGCATGAATTGTCGAGTGATTTTAAGGAGAAATTTGGATGTAGAAAAAGGTTTAGTGAATGGAGCTATGGGAAGAGTTGTGGGTTTTATTAACTATCAGAAAAAAGAAGGAATTGAATGTTTAAAAATAAAATTTGATCAGATAGAAGAAGTTAAAGACATTTGTCGTTGTTCAGTTCGTTTCATGCTTGTGAAAGACTTATATGTGCGTAGGAAGCAATTTCCGTTTTCTCTAGCATATGCTGTAACTATTCACAAGTCTCAAGGATTGACTGTAGATAGTGCTTTTGTAAACATTGGTTCTACTGTGTTCAAAGAAGGTATGGCATATGTTGCTTTGTCACGAGTGAAAACATTATCTGGTTTATTTATGATAGACTTTGATGACTCAAAAGTTAGTGCTGATACAAACTGTGTAAAGGAGTATAATAGATTAAGAAGAACCTATGCTCCTCATTTAGGTCAGTATCCTGTGATTGAAAAACATGTTGTTTGTCGGAAAAGGAGATTAGAGAATATCTGTAATGTGGATGAACAGAACAAAAAAAAAAAGGACAGTGATGTGATAGCAAGAAAAAGAAAAAGTACAGTGTTGAAGAGGTTGTTGGTTGCCATTTTGAAAATAGCTCTGGTGTCAACTGCTATGCAAATGTAGTGCTGAATGTTGTATTTTATCTTGAAAAGTTGCTAGAACAGATAATAGTAAATCATGGAAAAAGATTGTGTTCTCTGCTGAGTCTCCTTTTTGAGAAGCTGAGTACTGATAAAACTGAAATAGAAAGTGCTTCTGATGTTAGAAATCTTTTAGATGTATGTTGTGGTTCTACACAGTTTAAAGAAAATGTCCAGCAAGATGCACAGGAATTCTTAATATATATTTTGAGTGTACTAGAAGATGAAGGAGTATAAGTAGAAAACTTATTTGGTGTCTCTTACAAATGGGAACATTGCTGTGAAAACTGTATGAACACATGTAGTAGTAATGTTGATTCAGAAAGGTTCATATTTTTACCATTACCACAAAGTAAATCAGTGACTTTTAGTAAATTAGTTAAAGATGCCAATCACAACATGGAATGTTCTGAATGTAAATCAGACATGTTTTCCACATTCTTTTTACAGAAATATGGTCAGTATGTAATTTTAATGATGCAACGTTGTAGAGCTGATGGTTCAAAATTGGAAACTTTAATAAAGAAGTTTACAGGACAGCAATTATCAATTTCTGGAAAAACTTTTGTTACAGTTGCAATAATTTTTCATGAAGGACCTACTGTAACTTCTGGGCATTACACAGTTTATCTTAAATGTGAAAAAGGCTGGACACTGTGTAATGATTCCCAATTGATTTTCAAGCAACGTTTGCCTTATGATTTACCCAATTCTTATTAAATTTTTCTGAAACCTAAATTTTGAAAACTAAAAACTGCATCTGAACAAAGCATTTTTTGTAATTTTAAAGGATTATAATTGAAGATATCACTTAAAAAGGATGTTAAAATTACTATTTGGCCTAAAGGAAAAGTAATAAAAACAATTGTGGACTCCTTTGACAGAAATTATTTTGGCATGTGTGCTTTTGCGACAAGGTTTAAAGACGGTTTGTCTAGAAAATTTTTATTCTTCTAGAGAAGTTCTTGTAATATATATGTAATATTTCTAACAAGGTATATTTTAGGGAGGAAAGTTTTAGGGCTTTTTTTAAGCAATCTTTCAGATTGTTTTTTTTTTGCCCGCTGTTAAATGATGAATACAATTGTTTTCACTATTTTAAGTGAAAAATGAAAAATTCTGAAAACAGCAAAAAAAGGGCAAAAAATTGCTTTGTAAAATATGTAAAAACATGTAATGCTTTTTGTAATGTATGATTGAATATTAATACTTTTTTTCTTTTTTTGCAGAACTGGAAAGAAAAAAAAAAAAAAATTCTGTTCCCTTGCAAAATTTTAAAAAAATAAGGGAAAAATATTAGTATTACTCAATCCTCCCTGTTCATGCTTCCATTTCTTCACTTCTTTTTGTACATTAAATTTAAAAAAAAAAAAAAATTCTTTTTTTTTTTTTTAAAAACCTTGGGTGCGCGCCCCAAAAAATGTTTTAAAAAAAAATCCCCCCCCAAAATTTTTGGGGTTAAGTTTATAAGTGGCTCTTAAAAGAGCCCTTGAGTTAATGGAGGGAAACAGGAAGAGAAAAACGAAAAAAAAGAAAAAACATCTATGGCCTACTGCACTCATGGGCATCAAATTTTCTCTGAATGAGATCAAGACTGGTCTCACACACAGAAATAAGTTTACCGCAATCAGTGCAGCGTGTGGACAACCTCGCAAAACAAGGTGGTCCAAAAAGAGGTGTGGAAGAAGGCAAAGGCACCACTGCAGAAGAAGTGCTCGGCTGAGCTGCCGAAGATGTGCTCGGCTGAGCTGCTGCAGACGTCGTCGGTTGAGCAGGTGGAGGGTTTGCTCCAGAAGCTCGACGAAAAGTCACTGGATGCATTTTGTCAACATGCCTCAACATAGTGTGAATGCTAAAAGAATACTTCTTGTTAGGATTCCCACGTGACAAGACTTTTTGACAAAGTACACATGTAACTTTAGGTGCATTTACCTTTTTTTGTCCCTCTGGAAAAGTGAAAAACTGCCATATAAAGCTGTCTTTCTGCTTCCTGTTCCTCTGCCTCTCAAGAGTGTCCTGGTCACTGTCTGACGATGGTTGCTGTTCAGCCATTGTCTCTCAACAACAGAATAGCTCCTTCTCCAAAGGAATCAGAACTAATAATGAGGGGAGTAGGTGTGGTTTGGGAAGAATCTGGAACTGAAAGTACTTCAAACCAATCAAAAGTGATGATTCTTGATCACATGACTTGCCATGAGGGGATTGGGTGTGGTGTTGAAACAATCAGAAACTGAAAGTAATGATAACCAATAAGAAGTGTTGTTTTATTATGCATATACCCGAGGTGCGCGCACTGCACAAGCTCCGAGCGCGCACCTCGTGATTACGTATGCGCGAACGCGTAGGTGCGCATGTGCATACGTCATATGTGCGTACGTAGCGCGCATACGTTGAACACGCGTATACATGACCGTTATTGCGCGTAATTTAAGCGTATGCAGAAGTAAACCGCGTGGAGCGCGTAGGATGCACGCACGCATGCGTACGTACGTATGCATACGTACTGGGTGCGCGCTCCCAGCGCGCACTATGACGTATATATGCGTACGTAAATAACGTACAACGGTATTCATAAAAAACGTACGAAATTGTACTAGGAGCGCGCTCAGAGCGCGCACCCCAAGAATTTACATTAAAAAAAAGTGGAGAAAAATTAATTGCAAAAATTAAAAAAACTGTTCAACTTTATCCTAATTGAAATTTTAAAAAAAAAGCAAAAACAAATAAAAAAATACAGATAATATATAAATGAATACATAGGAATTTTATTTTTATTATAAAAATTTTTTTTTAAATTAAATAATTCAAAAATTAGCATTTAAAAAACCGTACAAATTCACTGAAAAAACCAAAGGTTTCACACACGTTATAGTTAGGAATTAGCATTTAAAAAACCTTGCAAATTCACTGAAAAAACCATAGGTTTCACACATGTTATAGTTAGCTGGACATTTCACTCGTGAAAAACCAATGAAATTCCCCCGTTATAGTTAGTTCAGCTAACTATAACTCGCGCCCCCGCAATGCACTGCTGATGACGTCACATATTACATCACTAATGACATGGTCAGTGACATCACTCATGACATCACTGATGACATCTCCAATGACATCACTGATGACATCATCCTTGTGACAGAGTGGCAGACCTCCTCTCACCCTAATATAACCTTTGATACAAACATTCAAAAATAGAGACTAAAATTTTCAAAAAAATGGACATACCAATACCAGTTAGAACAACCTCTTCAGTAATTCTAAGATCCACATACACATCCACTCATTCACCAACAGTCCTGTACAGTCACTCATACATGTACTCACTCATCATATGTACTCATACACCTATACATCCTGTTACACAATGCCTCACATCCACAGAGTTACTGACACACATAGTCACTCATGAAAATAAAGAAACAAACATACATTTACTTGCATATACAGTTATACACACACCACCACACTTACTTCTACGGGAACTTACACATCCTTAGTCTTTTAAACAATCACTTATAGAAACACATACTTATTCATACAGGAACTCTTTCAATCTCTCACTCTCACATATACTCAGTTATATACACCAATAGTCACATATACTAGTTTAAAACATATGTAGTTACTCATAGAGACACTATTGAGACAGTCATTCACTCACTAACACACCCATACACACACTCATCCACCCATACAGTCCTACAGACATGCTGTCTTCAACACATACAAACAGTGAGTCACTCATTCATGCACCTATGCACTACGTAATACCCCCACCGAACCATACACACACTCACACTGATACTATAAAAACCAACTAATATCCTATATAAACACCCATGTAGCTACTCACCAACCCATGCAGCCACTTATACACAAAGTGAGAGACTGATAAAGATATTTACATATTTAAACATTACTCACTAAGCCATGTATTCACTAAGATACACTTAATCAGTCAGTTATACAATCAATTTTTCAAAAACAAATCATCCATTTAGACACTTATATACCCATTTATTCTTCCATCGACCTTGAGATATACATATATAAAACATATTTAATTTTCAGAAAAACACACATTCACTGGATGATGTCATCAGTGATGTCATTTGAGATGTCATCAGTGATGTCATGAGTGATGTCACTGACCATGTCATGAGTGATGTAATATGTGATGTCATCAGCAGTGCATTGCGGGGGCGCGAGTTATAGTTAGCTGAACTAACTATAACGGGGGAATTTCATTGGTTTTTCACGAGTGAAATGTCCAGCTAACTATAACATGTGTGAAACCTATGGTTTTTTCACTGAATATATATATATATATATATATATATATATATATATATATATATATATATATATATATATAGTCACAGTCAACTCGCAAAAAACCTCCTTCTGGTGCGAGAAAAGAGCCACACGAATCTAGTTTCCTGAAATCCTTGTTTATTTCACCGGGCAAAGACGCGTTTCGAGCAAACAAGCTCTTGGTCACATGACCTTAGGTTCAAAGTTCAGTCATTTTATAGAGCCTCAAAAGACATAAACAAAAGACTTTCACACGAAAGAATTATAACATGTCATTATTTTACAAAAATAAGCTTGTTTTTAACGCATAGATCAAAATCATTTCACAATTCATTCCTTGCATTTCTTTATACATATACCAAACGAACAAGTCGTAGTTTTATAAGGCAAAGAAAATGTGTGTACCCAAAGTATAAACATACTCAAAAAAGAGAGATTATGGTATAGTACCATTATTGTCTCCATAACTAGTCTCTAAATCCTCTGCTAGTATCAATCTTGGAGTGCATTTAATTTCAATTGCAAATTAAAGTGGCCTATACAAACCAAAGAGAGAAGGAGAAGGTGGTAAGAACAACCCTCTGAATCTCCGTGCTCGTATCATTTATCAATAACCGTGTTGCATGTTGGTTTCATGGATCCGTTCTAAGAGGGAGAGACAAAAATAGAGACATAAGGTAAAAAATATAGGGTACAGATCACATAATTCAGTTCTCTATCATTGGTTCTGCATGTTGATACTGTGACAATAATCACCATCAATAAAAGGAAAAAGTTTTACTATAGTTAATTTATACATGGTTTCAATCACTATGCATACAAGCAACATCAAGACTAAACTCAAAAAATCAGAAGGAAAAAACTGGAGTTCCTAAAGGCAGAAAGGAAAGTGCTGCACCGATTTAAACCAATTTCAGATTGGGAATTTACAGGTGTACATGCATTTCTTCATCATTATTCATCCCAAAAGGAGCTACACAGCCGGCTTGTAAAATAAATTTTGATTCCAACCTACGTAAAGCTTGGTTTCTGTTCCCTCCTCTAGGGTTCTTAATGACGGTATCAAGGGCAAAGAATTTAGCCTTTGTCCAATCGCCATCATGTTCTTTGCAGAAATGTCTGGCTGTGCTATAACTAAAATCCTTATTAGTAATAGCCCGCCAGTGTTCTAGAATCCTCTTTTTCACTGGGAAGATAGTTGACCCTATGTACCACTTGCCACAAGGGCAAGTGATTACATAAACAACATAGTCTGTAGTGCACTGAATATTCTTGCGAATATACCATTTTCTTTGAGTTCTCTCAAGGATCACATGTTTCACACTCTCGCTGTGGCTGCATGCTTTGCACTTTCCACAACGATTGAAACCTCCTATTTTCTCCAGCCAAGTAGGTTGCTGGTTACAAAAATGACTCTTAACAATCATGTCTTTAATTGAGGTTCCTTTTCTATACGTGATTGCAGGGTGTGGGCCAAGTTTTTCTTTTAAAACCTTATCTTGGATCAAAACATCCCATCTCTTCTTGACTATTTGGTGAAATTGATGCGACTGGGAATTAAAAGTAGTAATGAGTCTGATTGGAGAATCAGTCTCAGTTTGTTTGATCTTAGGTGCTTTGTACAGCGCCTCTTCTCTCTTAATGTCATCTGCTTTTTTCTCTGCTCTTTTAATCATTCCCTGTGGGTACCCTCTAGCAAGAAACCTTTCTGACATTTCTTTTTTGTTCCTTTCATATGCTTCCTCTGTGCTGCAGTTTCTCTTAGCCCGGAGGAATTCACCAAATTGTATACTCCATCTAAAGTTGGGAGGGTGGCAACTGCTGGAATGTAAGACTGAGTTCCCTGCGGTGGTTTTTCTGAAGACTTCTGTTTCTAATTTGTTATGCTTTGCTGTTACTCTAATATCCAGAAAATCAACTGTTTCTTGGCTGTATTGCATAGTGAATTTTAAATTTACAGCATTTTCATTCAATACATTAACAAATGCCAACAGTTCTCGTTCTCCACCTTCCCACACAAAGAAAATGTCGTCAATGAATCTTAGCCAGATACTGACCCTGTCTGTCCATTGTTCCATCACTTCACTTCCGAGCACCTGCTTCTCCCACCAGCCGACCATAAGATTGGCATAGCTGGGAGCGAAGCAGGTGCCCATCGAAGTGCCTTGTATTTGTTTGTATAGTACCCCGTTAAAGGTAAAAACATTTTCCACAAGGCACAGTTCTATCAATTGCAAAAGCATGGATGTGTGACTCACAAGATGTTTACCCCTACAGTTCAAAAAATATTCACAAGCTTTCAGCCCATCTCTATGCCTAATGCTCGTATAAAGACTCTCCACGTCTAAACAGACAAGCCAATAGTTATTGTTCCAGTACAAATTCTCAATCTTCTGTAAAAAATCTTTTGTGTCTCTAATGTATATATATATTATCTACTGGCGGTAGCCAGTAGATAGTAATAGTTAGGACCTATTTTCCATAGGAAATCCGCATCATTCTATTCCCAATAAGTCTGGCGCCGGTTGACGAATTTTCCAAACTTTTGGCCAGCTCCGCTCTGCTCCTACCCTGAAAGTTTCGTGGTGATTTGTCAAGCTGAGGCCGAGAAAAAAGGGGGGTCCCAAAACGTGTTTTCCCCATGCAATTTCCCATAGGATCTGTTGTCGCAGCTACAGCCCGAACAGCTGAACGGAATGACACCAAATTTGGCAAAGAGGTAGTCTCCAGTTCGGACTCGTGCCTTTTGCATATATGGTGTGAATCTGTTCAGTAGTTCCTGAGAAAATTAGAGTTAAAAGTACATAAATATCTATGCCCGCGGAGGATCCGCGCACCCTGCCCGCACCCAGCGCGCACCCTCCCCGAACCGAGCGCGCACCCTTCCGATCGCGCGCTGAATGCTAATTGGCTGTCGAGTGTCTCTCTACATTCGAAACCAGGAACTGTTGGCGGCCATTTTCTGCCTCGGTAGAAGCGAGGCTGAAGAAGCAAGGGGAAAAAGTGTGTAAAACATAGAAAGGGGGCCGTGTGGAAATACTCTGACCCTCTAGAGGTGCTAAGGGGGTCCCAGAAGGACCCCCTGGGGCCCCCCTTTTAAAAAAAATAAAATACGGCGAAATGCGCCAACGGTGTGCGCATCCTATCACGTTGGATGCCCGGGTTCTCTCGCGGTGGGTGCGCGGATCCACGGCAATGTTTTTTGAAAAACGACAAGAAATTATTAGTTGTATGACAACTTTCTACACTGAAAGGTAGGGTGTATATTTCTGTTTTTTAAAGGTATGATTGAAATTGGTTAACAAAAACAGATTGTAAGGAACATTATATATGATAAGCTGATATGTTGAAAAGTCAAGCACACTTCCTGTGTAGGAACATTGTGTGCTGAACTTGTGACCTGTGAGCTCAGTGCAGTGTTCCATGACCTGTTTCTATGGTAATAGGCAGAAGGCAGATTGGGGGAAGGGTTGAAATGTATTTCAGTTGGAAAGGGTTGAAATGTTTAACCAATAGAAATGTGTTTGCTTTTGAGTTTATGTGTGAAGGATTGTAATTTGATGTCTACATGTATATGTGTGGAAAATGAAAGGGAAACTTTTCCATTCTTTGGTTTTGCTGAGAGGTGCACAGTGCAGCGATTCTGTAAAAGAAAATATGGTGAGTGATTGATATACTTTTAAATCTACAGAAGAACTTGAAAGATGAGTTTTTTAATTGTGACTAATGTATTTCTCCTGCTAAAGTGTAGGGAGTTCTTTTTTTCTTTACAATCTTATTGACAGTGTGTGTGCATGTGGAAACCATTCTGTGATAAGCATTTGTGTTTTTCATGTGTTGGTAGAAAGATAACTGTGCTGTTTTTATATTTTTGTAGAATTAGAAACCAGGCATTGTTTATGAATTTGTGAAATGAGTTATGTTATGTTTCTATACTAAAATGTAGTACTACTTCTAGATGAAGAAATGTGTTTTGGTATAGTGCAAGGGATAGTGTTGTTTGTCTAGAATCACACAGTGAGTCTGTGTGTATTTGGGAACCACTGTGATAGAAGCATTTGGTAATATTGTGTATTTGGTGACAGATAAATGTTTTAAAACATGTCATGTTGTCGAATTTTAGTAGCATTAGAAGACAGTTATGGCTTATGCTTTCATTAAATGAGACAGTAAATTGCAGTCGTGAAATATATAGATTGTGTGCAGTTCCCTTACCATTTGCACTGTAGTGAATGAGTTTTGGTAAACTCCTAGGGATAGTGGTGCTTGCCTAGAATCACACTGTGAGTTAGTGTGTATTTGGGATCAGTGTGAGAGAAGCATTTGGTAACATCATGTATTTACTTACAGATAACTGTTTTAAAACCTGTCATGTTGTGAAGTTTTAGTAGCATTAGAATCCAGTCTTTGCTTATGCGTTGATTAAATGAGTCATGCTTTGACAGTGATGTGCTGTACTTAAATATGTAGAATGTGTGCAGTACCATTAACTCTTCCAGACTAGTGAATGAGTTTTGGTAAATTCCTAGGATAGTGTTGCTTGTGTAAAATCACACTGTGAGTGTGTGTGCATTTGGGTAAGGATTGTGAGAGAAGCATTTGGTAATATCGTGTATTTGATGACAGATAATTGTTTTAAAAGCAGTCATGTTGTCAAGTTTTAGTAGTATTAGAAGGCAGTTGTTGCTTATGCTTTGATTAAATGAGTCAGGCTTTGACTCAAAAGTGCACTCCTGAAATATGAAGATTGTGTGCAGTTCCCTTATCACTTCCACTGTAATGAAAAAGTTTTGATAATCTGCTAGGGATAGTGTTGTTTGTCTAGAATCACACTGTGAATCTGTGTGCATTTGGGAACCACTGTGAGAGAAGCGTTTGGTAAGATCGTGTATTTGCTGACAGATAAATGTTTTAAAACATGTCATGTTGTCAAATTTTAGTAGCATTAGAAGACAGTTATGGCTTATGCTTTCATTAAATGAGTCAGGCATTGACAGTAAATTGCAGTCGTGAAATATATAGATTGTGTGCAGTTCCCTTACCACTTGCACAGCAGTGAATGAGTTTTGGTAAACTCCTAGGGATAGTGGTGGTTGTCTAGAATCACACTGTGAGTTAGTGTGTATTTGGGATCAATGTGAGAGAAGCATTTGGTAACATCATGTATTTACTTACAGATAACTGTTTTAAAACCTGTCATGTTGTGAAGTTTTAGTAGCATTAGAATCCAGTCTTTGCTTATGCGTTGATTAAATGAGTCATGCTTTGACACTGATGTGCTGTACTTAAATATGTAGATTGTGTGCAGTACCATTAACTCTTCTAGACTAGTGAATGAGTTTTGGTAAACTCCTAGGATAGTGTTGCTTGTGTAAAATCCCACTGTGAGTCTGTGTGCATTTGGGTAAGGATTGTGAGAGAAGCATTTGGTAACATTGTGTATTTGCTGACATATACCTGTTTTAAAACCAGTCATGTTGTGAAGTTTTAGCAGCATTAGAATCCGGTCTTTGCTTATGCTTTGATTATATGAGTCAGACTTTGACATAAAAGTGCAGTCCTGAAATATGAAGATTGTGTGCAGTTCGCTTAACACTTCCACAGTAGTGAATGAATTTTGGTAAACTCCTAGGTATAGTGGTTGTTGTCTAGAATCACACTGTGAGCCTGTGTGCATTTGAGAATCACTGTGAGAGAAGCATTTGGTAACATCGTGTATTTGCTGTCAGATAAATGTTTTAAAACATGTCATGTTGTCAAGTTTTAGTAGCATTAGAAGCTAGTTTTTGCTTATGGATTGATAAAATGAGTCAGGGTTTGACACTAAGGTGCAGTACCATGTACTATTCTGTTCACTGTGGCAGAACTGAACATTTAAAAGTTTTACCTAAGCACTGTCCTAGAAGTAGTCTGATTATTTATTCAGTTTCTAAGTACCAAATAGACTGCTTCAAATGTCTATGCAGTATGCATGTAGTGTTCTAACATACTATACACTTGTCTTTTACACCTTCAATTCCCTAGTCAGTATCCATACACTTCCAGGAAACATCCTGTCACTTCCTTCGCAGTCCTCTAGAGACCCATTCAACAGCATGTACCAATCCATTCACTGTGCCAAAACCCAAACACTTATAAATTCACAAAGACACTCTCTTTCCAGTACTCTGATGAGTCAGTCACTGCCTAAATATTCATGCACTGAGCCAGGTCTTAGCACATGGACTTCTTCAAGCCCCTATCCAATGTGCATGCAGTCCTCTAAGCACCTACACACTTGTCTTTCACACCTTCAATTCCCCAGTCAGTATCCGTTCACTTCCAGCAAACACCCTGTCACTCCATTTGTACTCCTCTTGTGACCCATTCAGCATCATGTACTAATCCATTCACTGTGCCAAAACCCAAACACTTATAAATTCACCAAGGCACTCTCCTTGCAGTACTCTAATCATTCAGTCAGTGCCTAAGTATTCATGCACTGAGCCAGGCCTTAGCACATGGACTGCTTCAAATGCCTATCCAGTATGCATGCAGTCCTCTAACCACCTACACAGTTGTCTTTCACACTTTCAATTCCCTAGTTAGTATTCATACACTTCTAGCAAACACCCTGTGAGTCACCCAGTGTGTCTCCTTATAGTACTGTAATCATTTAGTCAGTTAGCATGTAGTCTTTTAGTGAGGTAGGCTTTAGGGCATGAACTGCTTCAAACTAGTATGCACTATGCATGTAGTGTTTTAAGCATCGTCACACTTGTGGTTCAGGGCTATAGTTTCTTAGTCAGTTTTTATATAAAATGTGTTTGTACAGTAATGGAATAGTATACATTTGAAAGTTATTAATATACATTTATTTGTGATTCTTTTTTACCGATACAGAACAGGAGTGTTTCTCATCTGTTTGCACTCTTCTCATGAAAGATTGTTTGGATGAAGGGTCCTTAGGTGTTTCATTATACTTGCTGTGCCGCATGAGTATTTTTTGTTAGGATCCCCTCGTAACAGAACTCTTTGGCAAATCTTGCGAATGAAGAAGGTGGCATTGGTCTTTGTTTTCCCCTTGGAAAAAGTTACAAATTTCTTCACCACTGAAGAAAAACGTTGTGGGCGTGGTGCCTTCTGCCAAAAAAATTCCTCAGATTCGGTAAATATTTTAAAGCGGCAACATTTACAGTTTTTGCAAGTTAAACTTATAACATTTTGTTAGCTTTATGCATTTTATATATCTGTGAATTGTTTCTTGTGGTATTTTGTTGAGAATACCATATATTTTTTTTTTGTAACAATCTTTCTGATTTTCCAGGACTGTCTTCGACATCCGTGGTTCCCACAGGAGTGTTCCGCCTTGTTGTTTTGTATTATTGTTGTTACATTTTGTTTATTAGTTTATTGTTTATATTTATGTTAATAAAAAAATAAGGTTTGAAACTAGTTTATCGTTTATGTATTTATTTTTATAAAAAATAAAGTTTGAAAAAAAAATTATTAATGTTTTTGGTTGTTCTCTTAACTGCTGTGTGACTCTTTCTTGTTCTTATTACTGTGTTTTGACGGAGTTCACCATGGTGTTAAATTTTGGGGCACTTATCGCTGGAATACTGGTGATATATGCATTTTGCACCAACTTGTGAATAGTGTGTTAGATTTATCTCAACTTTACTTCTGTTAAAGTGCTGATAATGAAATGGAGAGTAGCCGTTCCCGTGCAAAAAGACACGAGGTGCACCTTTGCGATTTGTTCTAAATAATAAAATCCTGTATTGTATTGCACTGAGGTATTGGCTGCACTTACAGTGTACACACAAAATCTATTAAGAAATGTCATTGTAGTTATATTGATTGGGAATAGTGCGTCACGTGCAGGATTTTGACGTGATACAGTGCTCAGTTCGTATATTGTTGTGCACACGAAAAACATCACATCACAACTTTCACACCAATTGCAATGCGAAACAAATTCCGGCAATAAGACACGTTAGCACCGGGGATTTTACACCTGCTTTCTTCTGGTGTTAAGCAGGACAACTACCTTCACCATGAAAGGGAACACAGCCAAGAGCCACACCAGAACACCCACAGGTGACATAGAGTCAATGATCATGATACAGGGATACCCATGAGGGCCAGAAGACTCATCTCAACAACTCCAGGACCACCAATGCCCCCCAAACCCACATCTTAGTAAGTGTGTCCCTGTGGTCATTGTCTTAGCATGATAGGCACGAGCCCTGCAACATCACAGTTTGCTGTCACCTCAGCGTTGGCAGTGAGCCTGGATGTGTAGCTATGTACGCATCCTCCTGCATGCACAACTGGCATGTGCTGTTCTGTCGTTCACAGGTCAGTGCAGGGGTGTGCCTATCCGGCAAGGGGAACGGGGTGTCTCGGACATGTCCGTGTACAGGAAGTGCGATAAGTGTGTCTCTGTGTTCTGGTGTGGCCTGTTACAAGAGCCGCAGCAGTCGATGTTGTAAAGTGGCATGCACCACCTCCAAACGGCACTGTGATGTTGTAGTTGGAATGTAGCAGGACATGCGCAAATAGGCATTACAATGGCGTGCCGTACGAGTGCACGAGATACAACAGCTCACCGTACAAAAGTGTGGGGGCTCGTGGGAGGGAGGAGCAGGCGTTTGGCAACATAATCAAAACAAAAGAGGGTATGTAGTTCCTTGTAAGAGTCTTAAGTAGAGAGGGAGCCAGGAAAACTATTACTAAGAACGTCGTCCACTGGTGTTACAGGGGGATGGGGAAATTCCCTTATTTGGAACTAGGGCCCTCACACACCCAGCCAGCTAGGTGTCATGCTTCATCATTGGGCCTGCTCCTCATCGGGTCGGCACTGCAATACCCGACGGGCACCCAATATGGGGCTCTTTGGCGGAGATCTTTTGTTCCATGCCGTATGGTGTAGTGGGGGTGAGGGGCCCAGTGTGAGTAAATGTGGTGAATAAGTGTGTGCAGTGATTAAAACAGGTAAGGGAATCCAATAAGAGACCTTTATTCAAAAAGGTTCCCTGCCTGATTAAAATGAAGGTCGAGTGGCGTATGTGTGACTGTGATAGAGAGGAATATATACGCTCTACTCGTAGCTATGTAGGTCAACATGTTTCTTGCCTTGCTCGTCAGGAGGATCGACTGGCAATTCTTCAGGACCAAGTAACATACATCTGCACATCGTGGCGAGGTGGGTACACCTACCTCTTAAATAATCAGACTGTGGGAGATGTAACCACAACGACGGTGGACGACCGTGGCAACATAACACACAGTGAACTCGACCATGTGCCACATGCTGGGCATCTCATCCATGATGACCACGGTCTCAGACAACCCACAACACCAACGACTGGCCTTTGTACACATCCTGTATGAATGCAGCGTGGTTTTAACTTCTATGCTCGTTCAGTGGTGTGATGTTGGCAGGTTGTGTGACTTGTGCTCCTTGTTGGTGTGTTTCGTTTTGGCCATTGTTAGTCTATATGTGTGTTGTACTTAATTGTGCATGTGTGCCATTCTGCCCATCTCCCTCACTCCCCCCACTCCCTGCTTCTTCCTAGTGCTGTTGTGTCTATAACTTTGTTGCTGCACACATAAATACATGTAAAGAATAAATTACAATAGTTCCTTGATTATTTAAGGTTTCAAAACTTTTCTATTGGTTTCTTTTTAATTTTCCATATGAACCGTTTTTTTTTATATTCAACAACACATAGAAGTCAGAAGTGCAACGTATTCTATCAACACTCTTTCTAGAACATTCTACAATACGTGCAGGTTAAAAGTTCATACATTTTTTAAAACTTTACGATATTTTTTTGTAACATTTTCTTGAACATTTAACGACACGTGCAGGTTAAAAGTTGACATTTTTTTTTAAGTTCGAACAGTGCCTTCCAAATGCAAGTAGCAGGTGTGGTTGAGCTGAGCAAATTTTATCCTATGATATGTACTCCACGTTGAAACTGCTTTTTCTTAACCAATCACAAAGATGCTTTTCCACAAAACTAATGTGCACCCTACTTTTAAAAAAGAATGCTTTTCATGATATCTTCAGAGATAAGTTATAGATAGGAATCAGCATTTAAAAAACCTTTGAAATTCACTGAAAAAAACCATAGGTTTCATGCACGTTATAGTTAGGAATTGGCATTTAAAAAACCTTTGAAATTCACTGAAAAAACCAAAGGTTTCAGGGCCGTTATAGTTAGGAATTGGCATTTAAAAAACCTTAGAAATTCACTTAAAAAACCATAGGTTTCAGGGGTGTTATAGTTAGCTGGACATTTCCCTCGTACAAAACCCTAGAAATTCCCCTGTTATAGTTAGTTCAGCTAACCATAACTTGCGCCCCCGCAATGCACTGCTGATGACGTCACATATTACATCACTCATAACATGGTCAGTGACATCACTGATGACATCACTGATGACATCATCCATGTGATAAATTAATGCATCTTCTCACACCCTAATTTAACCTTTGATACACCAACTCAAAATTTCAGGTGGGCATTTTGAAAACCATAGATACTCCAATACCAATAACTAAATACCCAATCATTAACTCTTAGGTCTACATACACCTCCACTCACTCACCTGTACAGTCACTCATACTTACAGTCACTCCGTACAAGACTATCATATGCATTTATACGGCAATGTTTTTTGAAAAACGACAAGTAATTATTAGTTGTATGACAACTTTCTACACTGAAAGGTAGGGTGTATATTTCTGTTTTTTAAAGGTATGATTGAAATTGGTTAACAAAAACAGATTGTAAGGAACATTATATATGATAAGCTGATATGTTGAAAAGTCAAGCACACTTCCTGTGTAGGAACATTGTGTGCTGAACTTGTGACCTGTGAGCTCAGTGCAGTGTTCCATGACCTGTTTCTATGGTAATAGGCAGAAGGCAGATTGGGGGAAGGGTTGAAATGTATTTCAGTTGGAAAGGGTTGAAATGTTTAACCAATAGAAATGTGTTTGCTTTTGAGTTTATGTGTGAAGGATTGTGATTTGATGTCTACATGTATATGTGTGGAAAATGAAAGGGAAACTTTTCCATTCTTTGGTTTTGCTGAGAGGTGCACAGTGCAGCGATTCTGTAAAAGAAAATATGGTGAGTGATTGATATACTTTTAAATCTACAGAAGAAATTGAAAGATGAGTTTTTTAATTGTGACTAATGTATTTCTCCTGCTAAAGTGTAGGGAGTTCTTTTTTTCTTTACAATCTTATTGACAGTGTGTGTGCATGTGGAAACCATTCTGTGATAAGCATTTGTGTTTTTCATGTGTTGGTAGAAAGATAACTGTGCTGTTTTTATATTTTTGTAGAATTAGAAACCAGTCATTGTTTATGAATTTGTGAAATGAGTTATGTTATGTTTCTATACTAAAATGTAGTACTACTTCTAGATGAAGAAATGTGTTTTGGTATAGTGCAAGGGATAGTGTTGTTTGTCTAGAATCACACAGTGAGTCTGTGTGCATTTGGGAACCACTGTGAGAGAAGCATTTGGTAATATTGTGTATTTGGTGACAGATAAATGTTTTAAAACATGTCATGTTGTCGAATTTTAGTAGCATTAGAAGACAGTTATGGCTTATGCTTTCATTAAATGAGTCAGGCATTGACAGTAAATTGCAGTCGTGAAATATATAGATTGTGTGCAGTTCCCTTACCATTTGCACTGTAGTGAATGAGTTTTGGTAAACTCCTAGGGATAGTGGTGCTTGTCTAGAATCACACTGTGAGTTAGTGTGTATTTGGGATCAGTGTGAGAGAAGCATTTGGTAACATCATGTATTTACTTACAGATAACTGTTTTAAAACCTGTCATGTTGTGAAGTTTTAGTAGCATTAGAATCCAGTCTTTGCTTATGCGTTGATTAAATGAGTCATGCTTTGACAGTGATGTGCTGTACTTAAATATGTAGAATGTGTGCAGTACCATTAACTCTTCCAGACTAGTGAATGAGTTTTGGTAAATTCCTAGGATAGTGTTGCTTGTGTAAAATCACACTGTGAGTCTGTGTGCATTTGGGTAAGGATTGTGAGAGAAGCATTTGGTAATATCGTGTATTTGATGACAGATAATTGTTTTAAAAGCAGTCATGTTGTCAAGTTTTAGTAGTATTAGAAGGCAGTTGTTGCTTATGCTTTGATTAAATGAGTCAGGCTTTGACTCAAAAGTGCACTCCTGAAATATGAAGATTGTGTGCAGTTCCCTTATCACTTCCACTGTAATGAAAAAGTTTTGATAATCTGCTAGGGATAGTGTTGTTTGTCTAGAATCACACTGTGAATCTGTGTGCATTTGGGAACCACTGTGAGAGAAGCGTTTGGTAAGATCGTGTATTTGCTGACAGATAAATGTTTTAAAACATGTCATGTTGTCAAATTTTAGTAGCATTAGAAGACAGTTATGGCTTATGCTTTCATTAAATGAGTCAGGCATTGACAGTAAATTGCAGTCGTGAAATATATAGATTGTGTGCAGTTCCCTTACCACTTGCACAGCAGTGAATGAGTTTTGGTAAACTCCTAGGGATAGTGGTGGTTGTCTAGAATCACACTGTGAGTTAGTGTGTATTTGGGATCAATGTGAGAGAAGCATTTGGTAACATCATGTATTTACTTACAGATAATTGTTTTAAAACCTGTCATGTTGTGAAGTTTTGGTAGCATTAGAATCCAGTCTTTGCTTATGCGTTGATTAAATGAGTCATGCTTTGACACTGATGTGCTGTACTTAAATATGTAGATTGTGTGCAGTACCATTAACTCTTCTAGACTAGTGAATGAGTTTTGGTAAACTCCTAGGATAGTGTTGCTTGTGTAAAATCACACTGTGAGTCTGTGTGCATTTGGGTAAGGATTGTGAGAGAAGCATTTGGTAACATTGTGTATTTGCTGACATATACCTGTTTTAAAACCAGTCATGTTGTGAAGTTTTAGCAGCATTAGAATCCGGTCTTTGCTTATGCTTTGATTATATGAGTCAGACTTTGACATAAAAGTGCAGTCCTGAAATATGAAGATTGTGTGCAGTTCGCTTAACACTTCCACAGTAGTGAATGAATTTTGGTAAACTCCTAGGTATAGTGGTTGTTGTCTAGAATCACACTGTGAGCCTGTGTGCATTTGAGAATCACTGTGAGAGAAGCATTTGGTAACATCGTGTATTTGCTGTCAGATAAATGTTTTAAAACATGTCATGTTGTCAAGTTTTAGTAGCATTAGAAGCTAGTTTTTGCTTATGGATTGATAAAATGAGTCAGGGTTTGACACCAAGGTGCAGTACCATGTACTATGCTGTTCACTGTGGCAGAACTGACCATTTAAAAGTTTTACCTAAGCACTGTCCTAGAAGTAGTCTGATTATTTATTCAGTTTCTAAGTACCAAATAGACTGCTTCAAATGTCTATGCAGTATGCATGTAGTGTTCTAACATACTATACACTTGTCTTTTACACCTTCAATTCCCTAGTCAGTATCCATACAGTTCCAGGAAACATCCTGTCACTTCCTTCGCAGTCCTCTAGAGACCCATTCAACAGCATGTACCAATCCATTCACTGTGCCAAAACCCAAACACTTATAAATTCACAAAGACACTCTCTTTCCAGTACTCTAATGAATCAGTCACTGCCTAAATATTCATGCACTGAGCCAGGTCTTAGCACATGGACTTCTTCAAGCCCCTATCCAATGTGCATGCAGTCCTCTAAGCACCTACACACTTGTCTTTCACACCTTCAATTCCCCAGTCAGTATCCGTTCACTTCCAGCAAACACCCTGTCACTCCATTTGTACTCCTCTTGTGACCCATTCAGCATCATGTACTAATCCATTCACTGTGCCAAAACCCAAACACTTATAAATTCACCAAGGCACTCTCCTTGCAGTACTCTAATCATTCAGTCAGTGCCTAAGTATTCATGCACTGAGCCAGGCCTTAGCACATGGACTGCTTCAAATGCCTATCCAGTATGCATGCAGTCCTCTAACCACCTACACAGTTGTCTTTCACACTTTCAATTCCCTAGTTAGTATTCATACACTTCTAGCAAACACCCTGTGGGTCACCCAGTGTGTCTCCTTATAGTACTGTAATCATTTAGTCAGTTAGCATGTAGTCTTTTAGTGAGGTAGGCTTTAGGGCATGAACTGCTTCAAACTAGTATGCACTATGCATGTAGTGTTTTAAGCATCGTCACACTTGTGGTTCAGGGCTATAGTTTCTTAGTCAGTTTTTATATAAAATGTGTTTGTACAGTAATGGAATAGTATACATTTGAAAGTTATTAATATACATTTATTTGTGATTCTTTTTTACAGATACAGAACAGGAGTGTTTCTCATCTGTTTGCACTCTTCTCATGAAAGATTGTTTGGATGAAGGGTCCTTAGGTGTTTCATTATACTTGCTGTGCCGCATGAGTATTTTTTGTTAGGATCCCCTCGTAACAGAACTCTTTGGCAAATCTTGCGAATGAAGAAGGTGGCATTGGTCTTTGTTTTCCCCTTGGAAAATGTTACAAATTTCTTCACCACTGAAGAAAAACGTTGTGGGCGTGGTGCCTTCTGCCAAAAAAATTCCTCAGATTCGGTAAATATTTTAAAGCGGCAACATTTACAGTTTTTGCAAGTTAAACTTATAACATTTTGTTAGCTTTATGCATTTTATATATCTGTGATTTGTTTCTTGTGGTATTTTGTTGAGAATACCATATATTTTTTTTTTGTAACAATCTTTCTGATTTTCCAGGACTGTCTTCGACATCCGTGGTTCCCACAGGAGTGTTCCGCCTTGTTGTTTTGTATTATTGTTGTTACATTTTGTTTATTAGTTTATTGTTTATATTTATGTTAATAAAAAAATAAGGTTTGAAACTAGTTTATCGTTTATGTATTTATTTTTATAAAAAATAAAGTTTGAAAAAAAAATTATTAATGTTTTTGGTTGTTCTCTTAACTGCTGTGTGACTCTTTCTTGTTCTTATTACTGTGTTTTGACGGAGTTCACCATGGTGTTAAATTTTGGGGCACTTATCGCTGGAATACTGGTGATATATGCATTTTGCACCAACTTGTGAATAGTGTGTTAGATTTATCTCAACTTTACTTCTGTTAAAGTGCTGATAATGAAATGGAGAGTAGCCGTTCCCGTGCAAAAAGACACGAGGTGCACCTTTGCGATTTGTTCTAAATAATAAAATCCTGTATTGTATTGCACTGAGGTATTGGCTGCACTTACAGTGTACACACAAAATCTATTAAGAAATGTCATTGTAGTTATATTGATTGGGAATAGTGCGTCACGTGCAGGATTTTGACGTGATACAGTGCTCAGTTCGTATATTGTTGTGCACACGAAAAACATCACATCACAACTTTCACACCAATTGCAATGCGAAACAAATTCCGGCAATAAGACACGTTAGCACCGGGGATTTTACACCTGCTTTCTTCTGGTGTTAAGCAGGACAACTACCTTCACCATGAAAGGGAACACAGCCAAGAGCCACACCAGAACACCCACAGGTGACATAGAGTCAATGATCATGATACAGGGATACCCATGAGGGCCAGAAGACTCATCTCAACAACTCCAGGACCACCAATGCCCCCCAAACCCACATCTTAGTAAGTGTGTCCCTGTGGTCATTGTCTTAGCATGATAGGCACGAGCCCTGCAACATCACAGTTTGCTGTCACCTCAGCGTTGGCAGTGAGCCTGGATGTGTAGCTATGTACGCATCCTCCTGCATGCACAACTGGCATGTGCTGTTCTGTCGTTCACAGGTCAGTGCAGGGGTGTGCCTATCCGGCAAGGGGAACGGGGTGTCTCGGACATGTCCGTGTACAGGAAGTGCGATAAGTGTGTCTCTGTGTTCTGGTGTGGCCTGTTACAAGAGCCGCAGCAGTCGATGTTGTAAAGTGGCATGCACCACCTCCAAACGGCACTGTGATGTTGTAGTTGGAATGTAGCAGGACATGCGCAAATAGGCATTACAATGGCGTGCCGTACGAGTGCACGAGATACAACAGCTCACCGTACAAAAGTGTGGGGGCTCGTGGGAGGGAGGAGCAGGCGTTTGGCAACATAATCAAAACAAAAGAGGGTATGTAGTTCCTTGTAAGAGTCTTAAGTAGAGAGGGAGCCAGAAAAACTATTACTAAGAACGTCGTCCACTGGTGTTACAGGGGGATGGGGAAATTCCCTTATTTGGAACTAGGGCCCTCACACACCCAGCCAGCTAGGTGTCATGCTTCATCATTGGGCCTGCTCCTCATCGGGTCGGCGCTGCAATACCCGATGGGCACCCAATATGGGGCTCTTTGGCGGAGATCTTTTGTTCCATGCCGTATGGTGTAGTGGGGGTGAGGGGCCCAGTGTGAGTAAATGTGGTGAATAAGTGTGTGCAGTGATTAAAACAGGTAAGGGAATCCAATAAGAGACCTTTATTCAAAAAGGTTCCCTGCCTGATTAAAATGAAGGTCGAGTGGCGTATGTGTGACTGTGATAGAGAGGAATATATACGCTCTACTCGTAGCTATGTAGGTCAACATGTTTCTTGCCTTGCTCGTCAGGAGGATCGACTGGCAATTCTTCAGGACCAAGTAACATACATCTGCACATCGTGGCGAGGTGGGTACACCTACCTCTTAAATAATCAGACTGTGGGAGATGTAACCACAACGACGGTGGACGACCGTGGCAACATAACACACAGTGAACTCGACCATGTGCCACATGCTGGGCATCTCATCCATGATGACCACGGTCTCAGACAACCCACAACACCAACGACTGGCCTTTGTACACATCCTGTATGAATGCAGCGTGGTTTTAACTTCTATGCTCGTTCAGTGGTGTGATGTTGGCAGGTTGTGTGACTTGTGCTCCTTGTTGGTGTGTTTCGTTTTGGCCATTGTTAGTCTATATGTGTGTTGTACTTAATTGTGCATGTGTGCCATTCTGCCCATCTCCCTCACTCCCCCCACTCCCTGCTTCTTCCTAGTGCTGTTGTGTCTATAACTTTGTTGCTGCACACATAAATACATGTAAAGAATAAATTACAATAGTTCCTTGATTATTTAAGGTTTCAAAACTTTTCTATTGGTTTCTTTTTAATTTTCCATATGAACCGTTTTTTTTTATATTCAACAACACATAGAAGTCAGAAGTGCAACGTATTCTATCAACACTCTTTCTAGAACATTCTACAATACGTGCAGGTTAAAAGTTCATACATTTTTTAAAACTTTACGATATTTTTTTGTAACATTTTCTTGAACATTTAACGACACGTGCAGGTTAAAAGTTGACATTTTTTTTTAAGTTCGAACAGTGCCTTCCAAATGCAAGTAGCAGGTGTGGTTGAGCTGAGCAAATTTTATCCTATGATATGTACTCCACGTTGAAACTGCTTTTTCTTAACCAATCACAAAGATGCTTTTCCACAAAACTAATGTGCACCCTACTTTTAAAAAAGAATGCTTTTCATGATATCTTCAGAGATAAGTTATAGATAGGAATCAGCATTTAAAAAACCTTTGAAATTCACTGAAAAAAACCATAGGTTTCATGCACGTTATAGTTAGGAATTGGCATTTAAAAAACCTTTGAAATTCACTGAAAAAACCAAAGGTTTCAGGGCCGTTATAGTTAGGAATTGGCATTTAAAAAACCTTAGAAATTCACTTAAAAAACCATAGGTTTCAGGGGTGTTATAGTTAGCTGGACATTTCCCTCGTACAAAACCCTAGAAATTCCCCTGTTATAGTTAGTTCAGCTAACCATAACTTGCGCCCCCGCAATGCACTGCTGATGACGTCACATATTACATCACTCATAACATGGTCAGTGACATCACTGATGACATCACTGATGACATCATCCATGTGATAAATTAATGCATCTTCTCACACCCTAATTTAACCTTTGATACACCAACTCAAAATTTCAGGTGGGCATTTTGAAAACCATAGATACTCCAATACCAATAACTAAATACCCAATCATTAACTCTTAGGTCTACATACACCTCCACTCACTCACCTGTACAGTCACTCATACTTACAGTCACTCCGTACAAGACTATTATATGCATTTATACGGCAATGTTTTTTGAAAAACGACAAGTAATTATTAGTTGTATGACAACTTTCTACACTGAAAGGTAGGGTGTATATTTCTGTTTTTTAAAGGTATGATTGAAATTGGTTAACAAAAACAGATTGTAAGGAACATTATATATGATAAGCTGATATGTTGAAAAGTCAAGCACACTTCCTGTGTAGGAACATTGTGTGCTGAACTTGTGACCTGTGAGCTCAGTGCAGTGTTCCATGACCTGTTTCTATGGTAATAGGCAGAAGGCAGATTGGGGGAAGGGTTGAAATGTATTTCAGTTGGAAAGGGTTGAAATGTTTAACCAATAGAAATTTGTTTGCTTTTGAGTTTATGTGTGAAGGATTGTGATTTGATGTCTACATGTATATGTGTGGAAAATGAAAGGGAAACTTTTCCATTCTTTGGTTTTGCTGAGAGGTGCACAGTGCAGCGATTCTGTAAAAGAAAATATGGTGAGTGATTGATATACTTTTAAATCTACAGAAGAAATTGAAAGATGAGTTTTTTAATTGTGACTAATGTATTTCTCCTGCTAAAGTGTAGGGAGTTCTTTTTTTCTTTACAATCTTATTGACAGTGTGTGTGCATGTGGAAACCATTCTGTGATAAGCATTTGTGTTTTTCATGTGTTGGTAGAAAGATAACTGTGCTGTTTTTATATTTTTGTAGAATTAGAAACCAGTCATTGTTTATGAATTTGTGAAATGAGTTATGTTATGTTTCTATACTAAAATGTAGTACTACTTCTAGATGAAGAAATGTGTTTTGGTATAGTGCAAGGGATAGTGTTGTTTGTCTAGAATCACACAGTGAGTCTGTGTGCATTTGGGAACCACTGTGAGAGAAGCATTTGGTAATATTGTGTATTTGGTGACAGATAAATGTTTTAAAACATGTCATGTTGTCGAATTTTAGTAGCATTAGAAGACAGTTATGGCTTATGCTTTCATTAAGTGAGTCAGGCATTGACAGTAAATTGCAGTCGTGAAATATATAGATTGTGTGCAGTTCCCTTACCATTTGCACTGTAGTGAATGAGTTTTGGTAAACTCCTAGGGATAGTGGTGCTTGTCTAGAATCACACTGTGAGTTAGTGTGTATTTGGGATCAGTGTGAGAGAAGCATTTGGTAACATCATGTATTTACTTACAGATAACTGTTTTAAAACCTGTCATGTTGTGAAGTTTTAGTAGCATTAGAATCCAGTCTTTGCTTATGCGTTGATTAAATGAGTCATGCTTTGACAGTGATGTGCTGTACTTAAATATGTAGAATGTGTGCAGTACCATTAACTCTTCCAGACTAGTGAATGAGTTTTGGTAAATTCCTAGGATAGTGTTGCTTGTGTAAAATCACACTGTGAGTCTGTGTGCATTTGGGTAAGGATTGTGAGAGAAGCATTTGGTAATATCGTGTATTTGATGACAGATAATTGTTTTAAAAGCAGTCATGTTGTCAAGTTTTAGTAGTATTAGAAGGCAGTTGTTGCTTATGCTTTGATTAAATGAGTCAGGCTTTGACTCAAAAGTGCACTCCTGAAATATGAAGATTGTGTGCAGTTCCCTTATCACTTCCACTGTAATGAAAAAGTTTTGATAATCTGCTAGGGATAGTGTTGTTTGTCTAGAATCACACTGTGAATCTGTGTGCATTTGGGAACCACTGTGAGAGAAGCGTTTGGTAAGATCGTGTATTTGCTGACAGATAAATGTTTTAAAACATGTCATGTTGTCAAATTTTAGTAGCATTAGAAGACAGTTATGGCTTATGCTTTCATTAAATGAGTCAGGCATTGACAGTAAATTGCAGTCGTGAAATATATAGATTGTGTGCAGTTCCCTTACCACTTGCACAGCAGTGAATGAGTTTTGGTAAACTCCTAGGGATAGTGGTGGTTGTCTAGAATCACACTGTGAGTTAGTGTGTATTTGGGATCAATGTGAGAGAAGCATTTGGTAACATCATGTATTTACTTACAGATAATTGTTTTAAAACCTGTCATGTTGTGAAGTTTTGGTAGCATTAGAATCCAGTCTTTGCTTATGCGTTGATTAAATGAGTCATGCTTTGACACTGATGTGCTGTACTTAAATATGTAGATTGTGTGCAGTACCATTAACTCTTCTAGACTAGTGAATGAGTTTTGGTAAACTCCTAGGATAGTGTTGCTTGTGTAAAATCACACTGTGAGTCTGTGTGCATTTGGGTAAGGATTGTGAGAGAAGCATTTGGTAACATTGTGTATTTGCTGACATATACCTGTTTTAAAACCAGTCATGTTGTGAAGTTTTAGCAGCATTAGAATCCGGTCTTTGCTTATGCTTTGATTATATGAGTCAGACTTTGACATAAAAGTGCAGTCCTGAAATATGAAGATTGTGTGCAGTTCGCTTAACACTTCCACAGTAGTGAATGAATTTTGGTAAACTCCTAGTTATAGTGGTTGTTGTCTAGAATCACACTGTGAGCCTGTGTGCATTTGAGAATCACTGTGAGAGAAGCATTTGGTAACATCGTGTATTTGCTGTCAGATAAATGTTTTAAAACATGTCATGTTGTCAAGTTTTAGTAGCATTAGAAGCTAGTTTTTGCTTATGGATTGATAAAATGAGTCAGGGTTTGACACCAAGGTGCAGTACCATGTACTATGCTGTTCACTGTGGCAGAACTGACCATTTAAAAGTTTTACCTAAGCACTGTCCTAGAAGTAGTCTGATTATTTATTCAGTTTCTAAGTACCAAATAGACTGCTTCAAATGTCTATGCAGTATGCATGTAGTGTTCTAACATACTATACACTTGTCTTTTACACCTTCAATTCCCTAGTCAGTATCCATACACTTCCAGGAAACATCCTGTCACTTCCTTCGCAGTCCTCTAGAGACCCATTCAACAGCATGTACCAATCCATTCACTGTGTCAAAACCCAAACACTTATAAATTCACAAAGACACTCTCTTTCCAGTACTCTAATGAATCAGTCACTGCCTAAATATTCATGCACTGAGCCAGGTCTTAGCACATGGACTTCTTCAAGCCCCTATCCAATGTGCATGCAGTCCTCTAAGCACCTACACACTTGTCTTTCACACCTTCAATTCCCCAGTCAGTATCCGTTCACTTCCAGCAAACACCCTGTCACTCCATTTGTACTCCTCTTGTGACCCATTCAGCATCATGTACTAATCCATTCACTGTGCCAAAACCCAAACACTTATAAATTCACCAAGGCACTCTCCTTGCAGTACTCTAATCATTCAGTCAGTGCCTAAGTATTCATGCACTGAGCCAGGCCTTAGCACATGGACTGCTTCAAATGCCTATCCAGTATGCATGCAGTCCTCTAACCACCTACACAGTTGTCTTTCACACTTTCAATTCCCTAGTTAGTATTCATACACTTCTAGCAAACACCCTGTGGGTCACCCAGTGTGTCTCCTTATAGTACTGTAATCATTTAGTCAGTTAGCATGTAGTCTTTTAGTGAGGTAGGCTTTAGGGCATGAACTGCTTCAAACTAGTATGCACTATGCATGTAGTGTTTTAAGCATCGTCACACTTGTGGTTCAGGGCTATAGTTTCTTAGTCAGTTTTTATATAAAATGTGTTTGTACAGTAATGGAATAGTATACATTTGAAAGTTATTAATATACATTTATTTGTGATTCTTTTTTACAGATACAGAACAGGAGTGTTTCTCATCTGTTTGCACTCTTCTCATGAAAGATTGTTTGGATGAAGGGTCCTTAGGTGTTTCATTATACTTGCTGTGCCGCATGAGTATTTTTTGTTAGGATCCCCTCGTAACAGAACTCTTTGGCAAATCTTGCGAATGAAGAAGGTGGCATTGGTCTTTGTTTTCCCCTTGGAAAATGTTACAAATTTCTTCACCACTGAAGAAAAACGTTGTGGGCGTGGTGCCTTCTGCCAAAAAAATTCCTCAGATTCGGTAAATATTTTAAAGCGGCAACATTTACAGTTTTTGCAAGTTAAACTTATAACATTTTGTTAGCTTTATGCATTTTATATATCTGTGATTTGTTTCTTGTGGTATTTTGTTGAGAATACCATATATTTTTTTTTTGTAACAATCTTTCTGATTTTCCAGGACTGTCTTCGACATCCGTGGTTCCCACAGGAGTGTTCCGCCTTGTTGTTTTGTATTATTGTTGTTACATTTTGTTTATTAGTTTATTGTTTATATTTATGTTAATAAAAAAATAAGGTTTGAAACTAGTTTATCGTTTATGTATTTATTTTTATAAAAAATAAAGTTTGAAAAAAAAATTATTAATGTTTTTGGTTGTTCTCTTAACTGCTGTGTGACTCTTTCTTGTTCTTATTACTGTGTTTTGACGGAGTTCACCATGGTGTTAAATTTTGGGGCACTTATCGCTGGAATACTGGTGATATATGCATTTTGCACCAACTTGTGAATAGTGTGTTAGATTTATCTCAACTTTACTTCTGTTAAAGTGCTGATAATGAAATGGAGAGTAGCCGTTCCCGTGCAAAAAGACACGAGGTGCACCTTTGCGATTTGTTCTAAATAATAAAATCCTGTATTGTATTGCACTGAGGTATTGGCTGCACTTACAGTGTACACACAAAATCTATTAAGAAATGTCATTGTAGTTATATTGATTGGGAATAGTGCGTCACGTGCAGGATTTTGACGTGATACAGTGCTCAGTTCGTATATTGTTGTGCACACGAAAAACATCACATCACAACTTTCACACCAATTGCAATGCGAAACAAATTCCGGCAATAAGACACGTTAGCACCGGGGATTTTACACCTGCTTTCTTCTGGTGTTAAGCAGGACAACTACCTTCACCATGAAAGGGAACACAGCCAAGAGCCACACCAGAACACCCACAGGTGACATAGAGTCAATGATCATGATACAGGGATACCCATGAGGGCCAGAAGACTCATCTCAACAACTCCAGGACCACCAATGCCCCCCAAACCCACATCTTAGTAAGTGTGTCCCTGTGGTCATTGTCTTAGCATGATAGGCACGAGCCCTGCAACATCACAGTTTGCTGTCACCTCAGCGTTGGCAGTGAGCCTGGATGTGTAGCTATGTACGCATCCTCCTGCATGCACAACTGGCATGTGCTGTTCTGTCGTTCACAGGTCAGTGCAGGGGTGTGCCTATCCGGCAAGGGGAACGGGGTGTCTCGGACATGTCCGTGTACAGGAAGTGCGATAAGTGTGTCTCTGTGTTCTGGTGTGGCCTGTTACAAGAGCCGCAGCAGTCGATGTTGTAAAGTGGCATGCACCACCTCCAAACGGCACTGTGATGTTGTAGTTGGAATGTAGCAGGACATGCGCAAATAGGCATTACAATGGCGTGCCGTACGAGTGCACGAGATACAACAGCTCACCGTACAAAAGTGTGGGGGCTCGTGGGAGGGAGGAGCAGGCGTTTGGCAACATAATCAAAACAAAAGAGGGTATGTAGTTCCTTGTAAGAGTCTTAAGTAGAGAGGGAGCCAGAAAAACTATTACTAAGAACGTCGTCCACTGGTGTTACAGGGGGATGGGGAAATTCCCTTATTTGGAACTAGGGCCCTCACACACCCAGCCAGCTAGGTGTCATGCTTCATCATTGGGCCTGCTCCTCATCGGGTCGGCGCTGCAATACCCGATGGGCACCCAATATGGGGCTCTTTGGCGGAGATCTTTTGTTCCATGCCGTATGGTGTAGTGGGGGTGAGGGGCCCAGTGTGAGTAAATGTGGTGAATAAGTGTGTGCAGTGATTAAAACAGGTAAGGGAATCCAATAAGAGACCTTTATTCAAAAAGGTTCCCTGCCTGATTAAAATGAAGGTCGAGTGGCGTATGTGTGACTGTGATAGAGAGGAATATATACGCTCTACTCGTAGCTATGTAGGTCAACATGTTTCTTGCCTTGCTCGTCAGGAGGATCGACTGGCAATTCTTCAGGACCAAGTAACATACATCTGCACATCGTGGCGAGGTGGGTACACCTACCTCTTAAATAATCAGACTGTGGGAGATGTAACCACAACGACGGTGGACGACCGTGGCAACATAACACACAGTGAACTCGACCATGTGCCACATGCTGGGCATCTCATCCATGATGACCACGGTCTCAGACAACCCACAACACCAACGACTGGCCTTTGTACACATCCTGTATGAATGCAGCGTGGTTTTAACTTCTATGCTCGTTCAGTGGTGTGATGTTGGCAGGTTGTGTGACTTGTGCTCCTTGTTGGTGTGTTTCGTTTTGGCCATTGTTAGTCTATATGTGTGTTGTACTTAATTGTGCATGTGTGCCATTCTGCCCATCTCCCTCACTCCCCCCACTCCCTGCTTCTTCCTAGTGCTGTTGTGTCTATAACTTTGTTGCTGCACACATAAATACATGTAAAGAATAAATTACAATAGTTCCTTGATTATTTAAGGTTTCAAAACTTTTCTATTGGTTTCTTTTTAATTTTCCATATGAACCGTTTTTTTTTATATTCAACAACACATAGAAGTCAGAAGTGCAACGTATTCTATCAACACTCTTTCTAGAACATTCTACAATACGTGCAGGTTAAAAGTTCATACATTTTTTAAAACTTTACGATATTTTTTTGTAACATTTTCTTGAACATTTAACGACACGTGCAGGTTAAAAGTTGACATTTTTTTTTAAGTTCGAACAGTGCCTTCCAAATGCAAGTAGCAGGTGTGGTTGAGCTGAGCAAATTTTATCCTATGATATGTACTCCACGTTGAAACTGCTTTTTCTTAACCAATCACAAAGATGCTTTTCCACAAAACTAATGTGCACCCTACTTTTAAAAAAGAATGCTTTTCATGATATCTTCAGAGATAAGTTATAGATAGGAATCAGCATTTAAAAAACCTTTAAAATTCACTGAAAAAAACCATAGGTTTCATGCACGTTATAGTTAGGAATTGGCATTTAAAAAACCTTTGAAATTCACTGAAAAAACCAAAGGTTTCAGGGCCGTTATAGTTAGGAATTGGCATTTAAAAAACCTTAGAAATTCACTTAAAAAACCATAGGTTTCAGGGGTGTTATAGTTAGCTGGACATTTCCCTCGTACAAAACCCTAGAAATTCCCCTGTTATAGTTAGTTCAGCTAACCATAACTTGCGCCCCCGCAATGCACTGCTGATGACGTCACATATTACATCACTCATAACATGGTCAGTGACATCACTGATGACATCACTGATGACATCATCCATGTGATAAATTAATGCATCTTCTCACACCCTAATTTAACCTTTGATACACCAACTCAAAATTTCAGGTGGGCATTTTGAAAACCATAGATACTCCAATACCAATAACTAAATACCCAATCATTAACTCTTAGGTCTACATACACCTCCACTCACTCACCTGTACAGTCACTCATACTTACAGTCACTCCGTACAAGACTATTATATGCATTTATACGGCAATGTTTTTTGAAAAACGACAAGTAATTATTAGTTGTATGACAACTTTCTACACTGAAAGGTAGGGTGTATATTTCTGTTTTTTAAAGGTATGATTGAAATTGGTTAACAAAAACAGATTGTAAGGAACATTATATATGATAAGCTGATATGTTGAAAAGTCAAGCACACTTCCTGTGTAGGAACATTGTGTGCTGAACTTGTGACCTGTGAGCTCAGTGCAGTGTTCCATGACCTGTTTCTATGGTAATAGGCAGAAGGCAGATTGGGGGAAGGGTTGAAATGTATTTCAGTTGGAAAGGGTTGAAATGTTTAACCAATAGAAATTTGTTTGCTTTTGAGTTTATGTGTGAAGGATTGTGATTTGATGTCTACATGTATATGTGTGGAAAATGAAAGGGAAACTTTTCCATTCTTTGGTTTTGCTGAGAGGTGCACAGTGCAGCGATTCTGTAAAAGAAAATATGGTGAGTGATTGATATACTTTTAAATCTACAGAAGAAATTGAAAGATGAGTTTTTTAATTGTGACTAATGTATTTCTCCTGCTAAAGTGTAGGGAGTTCTTTTTTTCTTTACAATCTTATTGACAGTGTGTGTGCATGTGGAAACCATTCTGTGATAAGCATTTGTGTTTTTCATGTGTTGGTAGAAAGATAACTGTGCTGTTTTTATATTTTTGTAGAATTAGAAACCAGTCATTGTTTATGAATTTGTGAAATGAGTTATGTTATGTTTCTATACTAAAATGTAGTACTACTTCTAGATGAAGAAATGTGTTTTGGTATAGTGCAAGGGATAGTGTTGTTTGTCTAGAATCACACAGTGAGTCTGTGTGCATTTGGGAACCACTGTGAGAGAAGCATTTGGTAATATTGTGTATTTGGTGACAGATAAATGTTTTAAAACATGTCATGTTGTCGAATTTTAGTAGCATTAGAAGACAGTTATGGGTTATGCTTTCATTAAGTGAGTCAGGCATTGACAGTAAATTGCAGTCGTGAAATATATAGATTGTGTGCAGTTCCCTTACCATTTGCACTGTAGTGAATGAGTTTTGGTAAACTCCTAGGGATAGTGGTGCTTGTCTAGAATCACACTGTGAGTTAGTGTGTATTTGGGATCAGTGTGAGAGAAGCATTTGGTAACATCATGTATTTACTTACAGATAACTGTTTTAAAACCTGTCATGTTGTGAAGTTTTAGTAGCATTAGAATCCAGTCTTTGCTTATGCGTTGATTAAATGAGTCATGCTTTGACAGTGATGTGCTGTACTTAAATATGTAGAATGTGTGCAGTACCATTAACTCTTCCAGACTAGTGAATGAGTTTTGGTAAATTCCTAGGATAGTGTTGCTTGTGTAAAATCACACTGTGAGTCTGTGTGCATTTGGGTAAGGATTGTGAGAGAAGCATTTGGTAATATCGTGTATTTGATGACAGATAATTGTTTTAAAAGCAGTCATGTTGTCAAGTTTTAGTAGTATTAGAAGGCAGTTGTTGCTTATGCTTTGATTAAATGAGTCAGGCTTTGACTCAAAAGTGCACTCCTGAAATATGAAGATTGTGTGCAGTTCCCTTATCACTTCCACTGTAATGAAAAAGTTTTGATAATCTGCTAGGGATAGTGTTGTTTGTCTAGAATCACACTGTGAATCTGTGTGCATTTGGGAACCACTGTGAGAGAAGCGTTTGGTAAGATCGTGTATTTGCTGACAGATAAATGTTTTAAAACATGTCATGTTGTCAAATTTTAGTAGCATTAGAAGACAGTTATGGCTTATGCTTTCATTAAATGAGTCAGGCATTGACAGTAAATTGCAGTCGTGAAATATATAGATTGTGTGCAGTTCCCTTACCACTTGCACAGCAGTGAATGAGTTTTGGTAAACTCCTAGGGATAGTGGTGGTTGTCTAGAATCACACTGTGAGTTAGTGTGTATTTGGGATCAATGTGAGAGAAGCATTTGGTAACATCATGTATTTACTTACAGATAATTGTTTTAAAACCTGTCATGTTGTGAAGTTTTGGTAGCATTAGAATCCAGTCTTTGCTTATGCGTTGATTAAATGAGTCATGCTTTGACACTGATGTGCTGTACTTAAATATGTAGATTGTGTGCAGTACCATTAACTCTTCTAGACTAGTGAATGAGTTTTGGTAAACTCCTAGGATAGTGTTGCTTGTGTAAAATCACACTGTGAGTCTGTGTGCATTTGGGTAAGGATTGTGAGAGAAGCATTTGGTAACATTGTGTATTTGCTGACATATACCTGTTTTAAAACCAGTCATGTTGTGAAGTTTTAGCAGCATTAGAATCCGGTCTTTGCTTATGCTTTGATTATATGAGTCAGACTTTGACATAAAAGTGCAGTCCTGAAATATGAAGATTGTGTGCAGTTCGCTTAACACTTCCACAGTAGTGAATGAATTTTGGTAAACTCCTAGTTATAGTGGTTGTTGTCTAGAATCACACTGTGAGCCTGTGTGCATTTGAGAATCACTGTGAGAGAAGCATTTGGTAACATCGTGTATTTGCTGTCAGATAAATGTTTTAAAACATGTCATGTTGTCAAGTTTTAGTAGCATTAGAAGCTAGTTTTTGCTTATGGATTGATAAAATGAGTCAGGGTTTGACACCAAGGTGCAGTACCATGTACTATGCTGTTCACTGTGGCAGAACTGACCATTTAAAAGTTTTACCTAAGCACTGTCCTAGAAGTAGTCTGATTATTTATTCAGTTTCTAAGTACCAAATAGACTGCTTCAAATGTCTATGCAGTATGCATGTAGTGTTCTAACATACTATACACTTGTCTTTTACACCTTCAATTCCCTAGTCAGTATCCATACACTTCCAGGAAACATCCTGTCACTTCCTTCGCAGTCCTCTAGAGACCCATTCAACAGCATGTACCAATCCATTCACTGTGTCAAAACCCAAACACTTATAAATTCACAAAGACACTCTCTTTCCAGTACTCTAATGAATCAGTCACTGCCTAAATATTCATGCACTGAGCCAGGTCTTAGCACATGGACTTCTTCAAGCCCCTATCCAATGTGCATGCAGTCCTCTAAGCACCTACACACTTGTCTTTCACACCTTCAATTCCCCAGTCAGTATCCGTTCACTTCCAGCAAACACCCTGTCACTCCATTTGTACTCCTCTTGTGACCCATTCAGCATCATGTACTAATCCATTCACTGTGCCAAAACCCAAACACTTATAAATTCACCAAGGCACTCTCCTTGCAGTACTCTAATCATTCAGTCAGTGCCTAAGTATTCATGCACTGAGCCAGGCCTTAGCACATGGACTGCTTCAAATGCCTATCCAGTATGCATGCAGTCCTCTAACCACCTACACAGTTGTCTTTCACACTTTCAATTCCCTAGTTAGTATTCATACACTTCTAGCAAACACCCTGTCACTCACCCAGTGTGTCTCCTTATAGTACTGTAATCATTTAGTCAGTTAGCATGTAGTCTTTTAGTGAGGTAGGCTTTAGGGCATGAACTGCTTCAAACTAGTATGCACTATGCATGTAGTGTTTTAAGCATCGTCACACTTGTGGTTCAGGGCTATAGTTTCTTAGTCAGTTTTTATATAAAATGTGTTTGTACAGTAATGGAATAGTATACATTTGAAAGTTATTAATATACATTTATTTGTGATTCTTTTTTACAGATACAGAACAGGAGTGTTTCTCATCTGTTTGCACTCTTCTCATGAAAGATTGCTTGGATGAAGGGTCCTTAGGTGTTTCATTATACTTGCTGTGCCGCATGAGTATTTTTTGTTAGGATCCCCTCGTAACAGAACTCTTTGGCAAATCTTGCGAATGAAGAAGGTGGCATTGGTCTTTGTTTTCCCCTTGGAAAAAGTTACAAATTTCTTCACCACTGAAGAAAAACGTTGTGGGCGTGGTGCCTTCTGCCAAAAAAATTCCTCAGATTCGGTAAATATTTTAAAGCGGCAACATTTACAGTTTTTGCAAGTTAAACTTATAACATTTTGTTAGCTTTATGCATTTTATATATCTGTGATTTGTTTCTTGTGGTATTTTGTTGAGAATACCATATATTTTTTTTTTGTAACAATCTTTCTGATTTTCCAGGACTGTCTTCGACATCCGTGGTTCCCACAGGAGTGTTCCGCCTTGTTGTTTTGTATTATTGTTGTTACATTTTGTTTATTAGTTTATTGTTTATATTTATGTTAATAAAAAAATAAGGTTTGAAACTAGTTTATCGTTTATGTATTTATTTTTATAAAAAATAAAGTTTGAAAAAAAAATTATTAATGTTTTTGGTTGTTCTCTTAACTGCTGTGTGACTCTTTCTTGTTCTTATTACTGTGTTTTGACGGAGTTCACCATGGTGTTAAATTTTGGGGCACTTATCGCTGGAATACTGGTGATATATGCATTTTGCACCAACTTGTGAATAGTGTGTTAGATTTATCTCAACTTTACTTCTGTTAAAGTGCTGATAATGAAATGGAGAGTAGCCGTTCCCGTGCAAAAAGACACGAGGTGCACCTTTGCGATTTGTTCTAAATAATAAAATCCTGTATTGTATTGCACTGAGGTATTGGCTGCACTTACAGTGTACACACAAAATCTATTAAGAAATGTCATTGTAGTTATATTGATTGGGAATAGTGCGTCACGTGCAGGATTTTGATGTGATACAGTGCTCAGTTCGTATATTGTTGTGCAAACGAAAAACATCACATCACAACTTTCACACCAATTGCAATGCGAAACAAATTCCGGCAATAAGACACGTTAGCACCGGGGATTTTACACCTGCTTTCTTCTGGTGTTAAGCAGGACAACTACCTTCATCATGAAAGGGAACACAGCCAAGAGCCACACCAGAACACCCACAGGTGACATAGAGTCAATGAGCATGATACAGGGATACCCATGAGGGCCAGAAGACTCATCTCAACAACTCCAGGACCACCAATGCCCCCCAAACCCACATCTTAGTAAGTGTGTCCCTGTGGTCATTGTCTTAGCATGATAGGCACGAGCCCTGCAACATCACAGTTTGCTGTCACCTCAGCGTTGGCAGTGAGCCTGGATGTGTAGCTATGTACGCATCCTCCTGCATGCACAACTGGCATGTGCTGTTCTGTCGTTCACAGGTCAGTGCAGGGGTGTGCCTATCCGGCAAGGGGAACGGGGTGTCTCGGACATGTCCGTGTACAGGAAGTGCGATAAGTGTGTCTCTGTGTTCTGGTGTGGCCTGTTACAAGAGCCGCAGCAGTCGATGTTGTAAAGTGGCATGCACCACCTCCAAACGGCACTGTGATGTTGTAGTTGGAATGTAGCAGGACATGCGCAAATAGGCATTACAATGGCGTGCCGTACGAGTGCACGAGATACAACAGCTCACCGTACAAAAGTGTGGGGGCTCGTGGGAGGGAGGAGCAGGCGTTTGGCAACATAATCAAAACAAAAGAGGGTATGTAGTTCCTTGTAAGAGTCTTAAGTAGAGAGGGAGCCAGGAAAACTATTACTAAGAACGTCGTCCACTGGTGTTACAGGGGGATGGGGAAATTCCCTTATTTGGAACTAGGGCCCTCACACACCCAGCCAGCTAGGTGTCATGCTTCATCATTGGGCCTGCTCCTCATCGGGTCGGCGCTGCAATACCCGACAGGCACCCAATATGGGGCTCTTTGGCGGAGATCTTTTGTTCCATGCCGTATGGTGTAGTGGGGGTGAGGGGCCCAGTGTGAGTAAATGTGGTGAATAAGTGTGTGCAGTGATTAAAACAGGTAAGGGAATCCAATAAGAGACCTTTATTCAAAAAGGTTCCCTGCCTGATTAAAATGAAGGTCGAGTGGCGTATGTGTGACTGTGATAGAGAGGAATATATACGCTCTACTCGTAGCTATGTAGGTCAACATGTTTCTTGCCTTGCTCGTCAGGAGGATCGACTGGCAATTCTTCAGGACCAAGTAACATACATCTGCACATCGTGGCGAGGTGGGTACATCTACCTCTTAAATAAACAGACTGTGGGAGATGTAACCACAACGACGGTGGACGACCGTGGCAACATAACACACAGTGAACTCGACCATGTGCCACATGCTGGGCATCTCATCCATGATGACCACGGTCTCAGACAACCCACAACACCAACGACTGGCCTTTGTACACATCCTGTATGAATGCAGCGTGGTTTTAACTTCTATGCTCGTTCAGTGGTGTGATGTTGGCAGGTTGTGTGACTTGTGCTCCTTGTTGGTGTGTTTCGTTTTGGCCATTGTTAGTCTATATGTGTGTTGTACTTAATTGTGCATGTGTGCCATTCTGCCCATCTCCCTCACTCCCCCCACTCCCTGCTTCTTCCTAGTGCTGTTGTGTCTATAACTTTGTTGCTGCACACATAAATACATGTAAAGAATAAATTACAATAGTTCCTTGATTATTTAAGGTTTCAAAACTTTTCTATTGGTTTCTTTTTAATTTTCCATATGAACCGTTTTTTTTATATTCAACAACACATAGAAGTCAGAAGTGCAACGTATTCTATCAACACTCTTTCTAGAACATTCTACAATACGTGCAGGTTGAAAGTTCATACATTTTTTAAAACTTTACGATATTTTTTTGTAACATTTTCTTGAACATTTAACGACACGTGCAGGTTAAAAGTTGACATTTTTTTTTAAGTTCGAACAGTGCCTTCCAAATGCAAGTAGCAGGTGTGGTTGAGCTGAGCAAATTTTATCCTATGATATGTACTCCACGTTGAAACTGCTTTTTCTTAACCAATCACAAAGATGCTTTTCCACAAAACTAATGTGCACCCTACTTTTAAAAAAGAATGCTTTTCATGATATCTTCAGAGATAAGTTATAGATAGGAATCAGCATTTAAAAAACCTTTGAAATTCACTGAAAAAAACAATAGGTTTCATGCACGTTATAGTTAGGAATTGGCATTTAAAAAACCTTTGAAATTCACTGAAAAAACCAAAGGTTTCAGGGCCGTTATAGTTAGGAATTGGCATTTAAAAAACCTTAGAAATTCACTTAAAAAACCATAGGTTTCAGGGGTGTTATATTTAGCTGGACATTTCCCTCGTACAAAACCCTAGAAATTCCCCTGTTATAGTTAGTTCAGCTAACTATAACTTGCGCCCCCGCAATGCACTGCTGATGACGTCACATATTACATCACTCATAATATGGTCAGTGACATCACTGATGACATCACTGATGACATCATCCATGTGATAAATTAATGCATCTTCTCACACCCTAATTTAACCTTTGATACACCAACTCAAAATTTCAGGTGGGCATTTTGAAAACCATAGATACTCCAATACCAATAACTAAATACCCAATCATTAACTCTTAGGTCTACATACACCTCCACTCACTCACCTGTACAGTCACTCATACTTACAGTCACTCCGTACAAGACTATCATATGCATTTATACGGCAATGTTTTTTGAAAAACGACAAGTAATTATTAGTTGTATGACAACTTTCTACACTGAAAGGTAGGGTGTATATTTCTGTTTTTTAAAGGTATGATTGAAATTGGTTAACAAAAACAGATTGTAAGGAACATTATATATGATAAGCTGATATGTTGAAAAGTCAAGCACACTTCCTGTGTAGGAACATTGTGTGCTGAACTTGTGACCTGTGAGCTCAGTGCAGTGTTCCATGACCTATTTCTATGGTAATAGGCAGAAGGCAGATTGGGGGAAGGGTTGAAATGTATTTCAGTTGGAAAGGGTTGAAATGTTTAACCAATAGAAATGTGTTTGCTTTTGAGTTTATGTGTGAAGGATTGTGATTTGATGTCTACATGTATATGTGTGGAAAATGAAAGGGAAACTTTTCCATTCTTTGGTTTTGCTGAGAGGTGCACAGTGCAGCGATTCTGTAAAAGAAAATATGGTGAGTGATTGATATACTTTTAAATCTACAGAAGAAATTGAAAGATGAGTTTTTTAATTGTGACTAATGTATTTCTCCTGCTAAAGTGTAGGGAGTTCTTTTTTTCTTTACAATCTTATTGACAGTGTGTGTGCATGTGGAAACCATTCTGTGATAAGCATTTGTGTTTTTCATGTGTTGGTAGAAAGATAACTGTGCTGTTTTTATATTTTTGTAGAATTAGAAACCAGTCATTGTTTATGAATTTGTGAAATGAGTTATGTTATGTTTCTATACTAAAATGTAGTACTACTTCTAGATGAAGAAATGTGTTTTGGTATAGTGCAAGGGATAGTGTTGTTTGTCTAGAATCACACAGTGAGTCTGTGTGCATTTGGGAACCACTGTGAGAGAAGCATTTGGTAATATTGTGTATTTGGTGACAGATAAATGTTTTAAAACATGTCATGTTGTCGAATTTTAGTAGCATTAGAAGACAGTTATGGCTTATGCTTTCATTAAATGAGTCAGGCATTGACAGTAAATTGCAGTCGTGAAATATATAGATTGTGTGCAGTTCCCTTACCATTTGCACTGTAGTGAATGAGTTTTGGTAAACTCCTAGGGATAGTGGTGCTTGTCTAGAATCACACTGTGAGTTAGTGTGTATTTGGGATCAGTGTGAGAGAAGCATTTGGTAACATCATGTATTTACTTACAGATAACTGTTTTAAAACCTGTCATGTTGTGAAGTTTTAGTAGCATTAGAATCCAGTCTTTGCTTATGCGTTGATTAAATGAGTCATGCTTTGACAGTGATGTGCTGTACTTAAATATGTAGAATGTGTGCAGTACCATTAACTCTTCCAGACTAGTGAATGAGTTTTGGTAAATTCCTAGGATAGTGTTGCTTGTGTAAAATCACACTGTGAGTCTGTGTGCATTTGGGTAAGGATTGTGAGAGAAGCATTTGGTAATATCGTGTATTTGATGACAGATAATTGTTTTAAAAGCAGTCATGTTGTCAAGTTTTAGTAGTATTAGAAGGCAGTTGTTGCTTATGCTTTGATTAAATGAGTCAGGCTTTGACTCAAAAGTGCACTCCTGAAATATGAAGATTGTGTGCAGTTCCCTTATCACTTCCACTGTAATTAAAAAGTTTTGATAATCTGCTAGGGATAGTGTTGTTTGTCTAGAATCACACTGTGAATCTGTGTGCATTTGGGAACCACTGTGAGAGAAGCGTTTGGTAAGATCGTGTATTTGCTGACAGATAAATGTTTTAAAACATGTCATGTTGTCAAATTTTAGTAGCATTAGAAGACAGTTATGGCTTATGCTTTCATTAAATGAGTCAGGCATTGACAGTAAATTGCAGTCGTGAAATATATAGATTGTGTGCAGTTCCCTTACCACTTGCACAGCAGTGAATGAGTTTTGGTAAACTCCTAGGGATAGTGGTGGTTGTCTAGAATCACACTGTGAGTTAGTGTGTATTTGGGATCAATGTGAGAGAAGCATTTGGTAACATCATGTATTTACTTACAGATAATTGTTTTAAAACCTGTCATGTTGTGAAGTTTTGGTAGCATTAGAATCCAGTCTTTGCTTATGCGTTGATTAAATGAGTCATGCTTTGACACTGATGTGCTGTACTTAAATATGTAGATTGTGTGCAGTACCATTAACTCTTCTAGACTAGTGAATGAGTTTTGGTAAACTCCTAGGATAGTGTTGCTTGTGTAAAATCACACTGTGAGTCTGTGTGCATTTGGGTAAGGATTGTGAGAGAAGCATTTGGTAACATTGTGTATTTGCTGACATATACCTGTTTTAAAACCAGTCATGTTGTGAAGTTTTAGCAGCATTAGAATCCGGTCTTTGCTTATGCTTTGATTATATGAGTCAGACTTTGACATAAAAGTGCAGTCCTGAAATATGAAGATTGTGTGCAGTTCGCTTAACACTTCCACAGTAGTGAATGAATTTTGGTAAACTCCTAGGTATAGTGGTTGTTGTCTAGAATCACACTGTGAGCCTGTGTGCATTTGAGAATCACTGTGAGAGAAGCATTTGGTAACATCGTGTATTTGCTGTCAGATAAATGTTTTAAAACATGTCATGTTGTCAAGTTTTAGTAGCATTAGAAGCTAGTTTTTGCTTATGGATTGATAAAATGAGTCAGGGTTTGACACCAAGGTGCAGTACCATGTACTATGCTGTTCACTGTGGCAGAACTGACCATTTAAAAGTTTTACCTAAGCACTGTCCTAGAAGTAGTCTGATTATTTATTCAGTTTCTAAGTACCAAATAGACTGCTTCAAATGTCTATGCAGTATGCATGTAGTGTTCTAACATACTATACACTTGTCTTTTACACCTTCAATTCCCTAGTCAGTATCCATACACTTCCAGGAAACATCCTGTCACTTCCTTCGCAGTCCTCTAGAGACCCATTCAACAGCATGTACCAATCCATTCACTGTGCCAAAACCCAAACACTTATAAATTCACAAAGACACTCTCTTTCCAGTACTCTAATGAATCAGTCACTGCCTAAATATTCATGCACTGAGCCAGGTCTTAGCACATGGACTTCTTCAAGCCCCTATCCAATGTGCATGCAGTCCTCTAAGCACCTACACACTTGTCTTTCACACCTTCAATTCCCCAGTCAGTATCCGTTCACTTCCAGCAAACACCCTGTCACTCCATTTGTACTCCTCTAGTGACCCATTCAGCATCATGTACTAATCCATTCACTGTGCCAAAACCCAAACACTTATAAATTCACCAAGGCACTCTCCTTGCAGTACTCTAATCATTCAGTCAGTGCCTAAGTATTCATGCACTGAGCCAGGCCTTAGCACATGGACTGCTTCAAATGCCTATCCAGTATGCATGCAGTCCTCTAACCACCTACACAGTTGTCTTTCACACTTTCAATTCCCTAGTTAGTATTCATACACTTCTAGCAAACACCCTGTCACTCACCCAGTGTGTCTCCTTATAGTACTGTAATCATTTAGTCAGTTAGCATGTAGTCTTTTAGTGAGGTAGGCTTTAGGGCATGAACTGCTTCAAACTAGTATGCACTATGCATGTAGTGTTTTAAGCATCGTCACACTTGTGGTTCAGGGCTATAGTTTCTTAGTCAGTTTTTATATAAAATGTGTTTGTACAGTAATGGAATAGTATACATTTGAAAGTTATTAATATACATTTATTTGTGATTCTTTTTTACAGATACAGAACAGGAGTGTTTCTCATCTGTTTGCACTCTTCTCATGAAAGATTGTTTGGATGAAGGGTCCTTAGGTGTTTCATTATACTTGCTGTGCCGCATGAGTATTTTTTGTTAGGATCCCCTCGTAACAGAACTCTTTGGCAAATCTTGCGAATGAAGAAGGTGGCATTGGTCTTTGTTTTCCCCTTGGAAAAAGTTACAAATTTCTTCACCACTGAAGAAAAACGTTGTGGGCGTGGTGCCTTCTGCCAAAAAAATTCCTCAGATTCGGTAAATATTTTAAAGCGGCAACATTTACCGTTTTTGCAAGTTAAACTTATAACATTTTGTTAGCTTTATGCATTTTATATATCTGTGATTTGTTTCTTGTGGTATTTTGTTGAGAATACCATTTTTTTTTTTTTTGTAACAATCTTTCTGATTTTCCAGGACTGTCTTCGACATCCGTGGTTCCCACAGGAGTGTTCCGCCTTGTTGTTTTGTATTATTGTTGTTACATTTTGTTTATTAGTTTATTGTTTATATTTATGTTAATAAAAAAATAAGGTTTGAAACTAGTTTATCGTTTATATATTTATTTTTATAAAAAATAAAGTTTGAAAAAAAATTATTAATGTTTTTGGTTGTTCTCTTAACTGCTGTGTGACTCTTTCTTGTTCTTATTACTGTTATTTGATGGAGTTCACCATGGTGTTAAATTTTGGGGCACTTATCGCTGGAATACTGGTGATATATGCATTTTGCACCAACTTGTGAATAGTGTGTTAGATTTATCTCAACTTTACTTCTGTTAAAGTGCTGATAATGAAATGGAGAGTAGCCGTTCCCGTGCAAAAAGACACGAGGTGCACCTTTGCGATTTGTTCTAAATACTAAAATCCTGTATTGTATTGCACTGAGGTATTGGCTGCACTTACAGTGTACACACAAAATCTATTAAGAAATGTCATTGTAGTTATATTGATTGGGAATAGTGCGTCACGTGCAGGATCTTGACGTGATACAGTGCTCAGTTCGTATATTGTTGTGCACACGAAAAACATCACATCACAACTTTCACACCAATTGCAATGCGAAACAAATTCCGGCAATAAGACACGTTAGCACCGGGGATTTTACACCTGCTTTCTTCTGGTGTTAAGCAGGACAACTACCTTCACCATGAAAGGGAACACAGCCAAGAGCCACACCAGAACACCCACAGGTGACATAGAGTCAATGAGCATGATACAGGGATACCCATGAGGGCCAGAAGACTCATCTCAACAACTCCAGGACCTCCAATGCCCCCCAAACCCACATCTTAGTAAGTGTGTCCCTGTGGTCATTGTCTTAGCATGATAGGCACGAGCCCTGCAACATCACGGTTTGCTGTCACCTCAGCGTTGGCAGTGAGCCTGGATGTGTAGCTATGTACGCATCCTCCTGCATGCACAACTGGCATGTGCTGTTCTGTCGTTCACAGGTCAGTGCAGGGGTGTGCCTATCCGGCAAGGGGAACGGGGTGTCTCGGACATGTCCGTGTACAGGAAGTGCGATAAGTGTGTCTCTGTGTTCTGGTGTGGCCTGTTACAAGAGCCGCAGCAGTCGATGTTGTAAAGTGGCATGCACCACCTCCAAACGGCACTGTGATGTTGTAGTTGGAATGTAGCAGGACATGCGCAAATAGGCATTACAATGGCGTGCCGTACGAGTGCACGAGATACAACAGCTCACCGTACAAAAGTGTGGGGGCTCGTGGGAGGGAGGAGCAGGCGTTTGGCAACATAACACACAGTGAACTCGACCATGTGCCACATGCTGGGCATCTCATCCATGATGACCACGGTCTCAGACAACCCACAACACCAACGACTGGCCTTTGTACACATCCTGTATGAATGCAGCGTGGTTTTAACTTCTATGCTCGTTCAGTGGTGTGATGTTGGCAGGTTGTGTGACTTGTGCTCCTTGTTGGTGTGTTTCGTTTTGGCCATTGTTAGTCTATATGTGTGTTGTACTTAATTGTGCATGTGTGCCATTCTGCCCATCTCCCTCACTCCCCCCACTCCCTGCTTCTTCCTAGTGCTGTTGTGTCTATAACTTTCTTGCTGCACACATAAATACATGTAAAGAATAAATTACAATAGTTCCTTGATTATTTAAGGTTTCAAAACTTTTCTATTGGTTTCTTTTTAATTTTCCATATGAACCGTTTTTTTTATATTCAACAACACATAGAAGTCAGAAGTGCAACGTATTCTATCAACACTCTTTCTAGAACATTCTACAATACGTGCAGGTTAAAAGTTCATACATTTTTTAAAACTTTACGATATTTTTTTGTAACATTTTCTTGAACATTTAACGACACGTGCAGGTTAAAAGTTGACATTTTTTTTTAAGTTCGAACAGTGCCTTCCAAATGCAAGTAGCAGGTGTGGTTGAGCTGAGCAAATTTTATCCTATGATATGTACTCCACGTTGAAACTGCTTTTTCTTAACCAATCACAAAGATGCTTTTCCACAAAACTAATGTGCACCCTTGTTCTGCTTGGGTTTTCGGATCAGATAGAACCCGCTCATCAGAGCCTCACTAACCCAGCCAGAACGTTACCCCCTCCCTAGGGCCTATTTACACTAGTGCAACCACATATATCTACCACCTAAGGACAGGGAATTCCTACTATACATACCAAGACCTCTTATAATCGGCGGCCTCGCGATCCCATACGGATCCAGACCTCTCTGCCCATACGACAGTATCACAAGTGGCGGCCTCGCGATCCCATACGAATCCAGACCTCTCTGCCCATACGACAGTATCACAAGTGGCGGCCTCGCTTTCCCATACGAATCCAGACCTCTCTACCCAGACGGCAGTATCACAAGTGGCGGCCTCGCGATCCCATACGAATCCAGACCTCTCTACCCAGACGGCAGTCTCACAAGTGGCGGCCTCGCGATCCCATACGAATCCAGACCTCTCTACCCAGACGGCAGTCTCAGCACAATCGGCGGCCTCGCGATCCCATACAAATCCAGACCTCTCTGCCCATACGACAGTATCACAAGAGGCGGCCTTGCGATCCCATACGAATCCAGACCTCTCTACCCAGACGGCAGTATCACAAGTGGCGGCCTCGCGATCCCATACGAATCCAGACCTCTCTGCCCATACGACAGTATCACAAGTGGCGGCCTCGCGATCCCATACGAATCCAGACCTCTCTACCCAGACGGCAGTATCACAAGTGGCGGCCTCGCGATCCCATACGAATCCAGACCTCTCTGCCCATACGACAGTATCACAAGTGGCGGCCTCGCGATCCCATACGAATCCAGACCTCTCTGCCCATACGACAGTATCACAAGTGGCGGCCTCGCGATCCCATACGAATCCAGACCTCTCTGCCCATACGACAGTATCACAAGTGGCGGCCTCGCGATTCCATACGAATCCAGACCTCTCTACCCAGTCTCATACGAAGTTCATCCTATGATTACCATAACATACAAAAAGGGAATCAGTCTCACTATTCATCAGATCACACAAGGACTGCCAGTTCGAGCATAGCCTGTTCTCCGGTTCGAGGGGCTCCTCTTTCCCTTATTCAGCTACCACTTACCTGATCAGGGTTAACATCTGTTCATGTAGCCGCAGCTGACTAGAAGAACAGGCTACCCTCTCATACAAGAACACGCAGCACATGTTGGTTCACTACAAACTAGATACTTTATTACTCATTACATACGCAATCACATAACATTACAATATAACACATAACCTGCAAAGAAAAGTGAAAGATTAAGTTGTACACTCTAATAAGAAAGGGTCGACATCACCTTAGTAGTGTGTAGCCTGCACTCAGTGGTCATCTAGGTTCCCTTCTCGTCTGTGCCTCGGCTCGCCTGGAAGTCACACCTCCGCAGTCACGGATACATGTCTGTACCACTATGCGCTGTTCTCTTCACCCTTCTCCGAGTCACTGGGACCTCTTCCTTATCGGCTACTCTCTCCTCTCTGGCTATTCTGCTAGGAGAGTATCTGTCTCTCGGTTCTTCTCCGCCTTCAAGATGGCGTCTGTCTTCCCTGGAATAAGTAATAGCTTTACTGCTAACGGCTAGATGCCGCCTACGGACTGAACATGTAACTGCCTCAGACTTTCACTAATATAGAGGTGCGTTTCCTCATGGAAAATTCCGGTCTGTAACCTGCCGCCCACCAAATTCTTGTACCTCCCCGTACCAAGGACACGTTCCCAGCCGGCCGGCCTGATGTAGTGTCTTCGGCATGAAGAAAAATACAATCCTTCGATAAGGGCCGGCCTGAACCGGTTCTCTCCAAGCGAATAACACCTCATAACTAAAACATTACATTTGACCTAGAAGCATCCCAAGCTGCCGGAGCAGAAAGAAAGATGGAGTCTCTCCCGTTTGAGGCCTACTAGGCCTGAATTCAGCACAGCTCCATGAAATACCCTCACTACAGGACAGGTTATCCCTAATACTAACGAATCTATCCCCTAGGCTATGTGTGCAAGCCCTGATCTATGGGGTAGAGCACAGAATCATGTCGAAGTGCCTAGTAAATAGGCTCCATTCACTACTCTAACCCTTAGACTTGAATGATAAGAGACTGAAGTCACATTCCATCATTGTTCCTCACAAGAAGGCCGGGAAAATCGAGCAGAACATTTCACCCTTGACTTCAGTCTATTATACATTCATTAAACAGAACTAATATCTGTGGAAGAATAATATGAAACAAGGCTAACTGATCTATGTCTAGTACCAGGTGTGCAGAATTGAAGTAGTGAAGGAATACACTGAATAAAGCAACAGATAGAAATCAAAATGCCGATAGTAATCAGAATACCTCCTAATATCTGACGTAACATATGCAAATCAGGTAACCAATTAAAGAGCCAGTCAAACCAGCCCTGGTCAATGTGTTTTCTAACTTCTTCTGTCAAGTCATGTAGTTTATCAGTGTGAGCTTGAATGGATTTTGTATGATCCGACAAGTTAAAACAACAAAGACCCTCAAAATCAGAACAATCGTGTCCATGTTTAAGCAAAAGATAATCAATGGCCGCTCGATTTAGCAAGATAGCCCTACGTTCACCCTGGGCGTCTAATAGCATGTCAGACAGGACTGTAGAAGTATGATTGATGGATTTTACCATCCAGCAGGCCATTTTCCCAATAGATTTGGCATTATAAACTGCCAAAGCAGGAACACCAACAATTGAAATAGCCAGGCTAAGGTATTCAGACTTGGAATATAAATGCAAAGATGAGTCACAATCCTCCTGTAACCTCACTGTATCTCGAATCACACGAGAGTTGGCATTCGGATGTGATGAAAACATTAACAAGCTCAGTCTAGTAATGGCACAAGGGCCTCCAGAAATATTTGCGGGAATATATGGCCAGGAAGTATTACCACATGAGAAAAGCCATCCGGCAGGTAGTAACATCGTGCGATAATGACTGGGGGTAACTACCAAACTCTTGCAAGTCATGTTATTCTGAACAGAAGTACATGTTTTCGGTGTCCTTTGAAGGCACAAAGTTCGTTCATGAGCGGTGAATGAAGTGGCACCTTTCAATCTTAAACGCATACATTCAGAAATCGCACTAGGATCACAAGTAAGGAAAAAACACAAATCACCCTGTGTGATATTATAGGTAACTATTTGGGACTGGATGGGGGGTATCGGGTCTGACAGTACAGTACACAAGGGGCAATACTCATGGGCAGCAAAATCGCCCAGAAGAACATTGGGGCGAGCATTCGATATATTAAAAATATGAGTCAAAGTCTCCAATGAAGCAGGGACAGCAACTAAACAAGTCGCTAGAATGTTCGTCACCGATCTCATCGGTGTCAAGCAGAAATGAGGGGCTTTAGTCACTTGTTTGGCTAATGTAATCCAAAAGTTCGACGACGAATCCCACGCAGCGAAGGAACGCGACACTCGGGTTCTCAACTCAGCCCGGGTTGATGGGATCCCTCCTCTCTCGTCGTACCAGCCCAAAAGGAGTCCAACGCCGACACATCCTGCAGCAACAGTCCAAAGAATGATCTGAAAGAGAATTAAATACAGGCATTATTCATTCTCGTAAGTAACATTTGTCAGCCGGGACTGCTTCCCAGCTATCTTTCCCTGGTCTCATAACTAAAATGGTGTTGTCTTGACCGGTTGCAATGACTTCTGCTTGTTCAGGGGGATTCTTAGGCGACTGCACCCAAACTCTGGCCCTAGGATTATCTGTGGAGCCAAAACCTTTCTGGCCTCGTACAGTTAGCAACGTTGGGGCAGTGCCTTTTGTGATCTCACCACTGAAAACAGGCATTATTAGCAATTGAGCCACTCGGTCAGTTTGATGTATCAGTAAGTCAACCTCACTGCTATTCAGCAGGAGCACCTTAATCTCTCCCTGATAATCACTATCAATGATTCCTCCAAGCACCTGAATGCCTTTTACAGCCAGCCCCGATCTAGGGGCGATTAATCCGAAATTTCCAGTTGGTATATGAACACCAACACCAGTTTCAATGATGACTCGATCCTTACTTTTTATAACGGTGTCATCCATGGCATGCAAGTCTAAACCTGCCGACCCTGCGGTCGCTCTACATGGAGCCAAAGCTCCGGGAGTAATCTCCCAGTACATCACAGTCTCTCTGATTTCATTGGGCTTAGCATCAAAATTCGGAGGAAACAAACGCATAAGTGGGGATTCAGCATTTAGAAAAGGACGGTTATTCAAAATCAATAACGCTTGAGGCAAAAAGTCTCGCCAATTCTTATACTTGTCATCTGTTAATTTACGTAACTGGTCTTTCAGCAGGCCATTCAACCTCTCCACAAGACCCGAGGCCTGTGGATAAAATGGTATATGAAACACCCATTCAATATTGTTTTCCACACAGAATTCCTGTACCAATCTTCCACGAAAATGGGATGCATTATCAGATTGAATTTGGAATGGCACACCATAATACATCATAATCAATTCCACTGTTTTAATAGTATTCAATTGGGTAGCTTGCTTACAGGGAAGGGCCACCAACAGGCCACTGTATGTATCAACAATAGTGCAAACATATTGACAATTCCTACTCATAGGAAGTGGACCAATGTAATCAATCTGCCAAATTTGAGCGGGTAATTTCCCGCGATGTAAATGACCTTTAACAGTTTGGGGCACTTTGCGCTGCCTGATATGCTGACAAATGGGACAATGTAGAATAACATTTTTGATTAAATCTAGGGGAATATAAATTCCTCGATCAGCAGCCCACCTGCTAGTGGCTTTCTCTCCAAAGTGTCCTGCTTTCTGGTGGGCCCATTTCGCCAATCCCGCAATATCAGAATCTTGCCTGTCCACCACTGCCTCAGCAATTTTAGATTTCTCATCTGCAATATTATGAAAGAATTTGTCAAGAGAGTCTATCGGGGTATGAGCATCCACATGGAAGATTGTAACAGTACTCTGTGGGAGCATTTCCCAAATCTCCTGCCATAATTCTTTTCCCCACAGTTCTTTTGAATGGATTTTCCAACTATGGGAATGCCAAGTCGGTAACCAAACTGCCAGTCCATTGGCAGTAGACCAAGAATCGGTGAAAATATGACATGTGCCAGGTAACTCTTGTTTCAGAACTTGATAAACAGCATAGAGTTCAGCAAATTGACTGCTCTTACCCTCACCAGTTGTACTCAGCAATTTTTGTGTGATCGGATTATAGGACACTGCCTTCCAATGCCGTTTCGTCCCTATGAACCTTGCTGAACCATCCATAAACCAGACATGGTTTCTGTCCTCCGCCGACAAATCATCAAAAGGTCTACCCCACTTAACAGGAGACTCCTGTACTAAAGGTACGGAACATTCACTCTCAGTCTCAGTCGATGGCGCCCGTGCCACCTGCTCATGCAAAGATGCAACTCCTTTTTGTCCCACACGTGCCCTGTCTTGTATATACCATTTCCATTTAATCACACTCGCCTCTTGAGCGTGTCCAATTCGGTGAGTTTTCGGCGAACTCATAACCCACTGCATGATAGGAATTTCAGGTCGCAAAACTATATCATGTCCCAAAGTCAATTGCTCGGTATCCACCAGAGCCCAATAACATGCAAGTAACTGTTTCTCAAAAGGTGTATAACGCTCACCAGCATCAGGTAACTTTTTGGTCCAGAAACCTAACGGTACTCTACTCTTGCCTTGTTTCTGCCACAAACTCCAATTCGCATAAAGGCCTTGTACAGACACATTCAAATCCACATCACCATCACATACAGGCCATAAATCCAGAGCATGCTGAATTGCTTCTTTTGCCAGACTGAACGCATCTTGCTGTGGTTTATCCCTTTCAAATGCATTCTTTTTACGAGTGACACGGTACAAAGGGGCCAATATTTGACTCAAATGAGGAATATGCTGGCGCCAAAAACCAAACAAACCAATGAAGCTTTGGGCTTCTTTCCTGTTCCTCGGAACTGCAAAATCAAGAATTTTCTGTTTAACCTGAGGGATCACTTCTCGGTGCCCCTCATGCCAATTAATACCCAAAAATTTCACAGCCTGGGACGGACCTTGTAATTTATCCGGGTTGATTTCCCAACCTTTCTCACGCAGGCACTCAATGACTCTGTCCAATTGGGTCTGAACTTCCTCTTGTATTTCACCTTGGATCAAAATATCATCAATATAGGGACATATCTGAATTCGCGGATGAACCGGTACCTCAGCCAAATGCTCTGCCACCAGCCGGTGACATATCGTAGGACTATGCACATAGCCCTGGGGAAGACTTCTAAACGTCATCTGACGCCCGTTCCACGTAAAACTGAATTGTTCCTGACACTCAGGGGCAATCGGAATCGAAAAGAAAGCATTAGCAATATCAATGGACGCATACCATGTACCTGGATGTTTTTGGATTCTTTCAATTAGGGTAATAACATCCGGTACTGCAACAGTCAAAGGGGGTGTGTGTCTATTCAATTCTCGATAATCAACAGTCATGCGCCAAGAATTATCACTCTTACGTACAGGCCAAACAGGATTATTCCAAGCAGAAGTAACTGGGGTTATAACTCCTGCATCCACCAACTCCTGAATAGTGGTACTAATCTCTTCATGACCACCTGGAATACGATACTGCTTCTGACGAACCACTTTTGTCGCCTGGGGAACTTTTATGGGGGGCATTCTTAAACGACCAACCCGTACAGGCCTGGACGATATATAATGTTTAGTTCCAAATTGGTAACATCCATCATCTAAGTGCAAAGTCATTCCTTTCAAAATATCAATTCCAATTATGAATTCTAAGAGTGGTACCACTAATACAGAGTATTCTTTTCTAGGAATTCTACCTATTCTCATTTCAAGTAAAGTTTGAACTGCGGGAGTTTCCTTTCCACCTAATCCGGTAATTGTAAAAGGCTGACCTTTAAACTTCTTTGATTTTCCATGAATAAGAGTGGCCTCCGCTCCTGTATCTACCAATGCTCGGGCCCTTTGGACATTACGATGTCTCCAATAAATATCAATATCTACATAGGGTCTATTATCTCTGTGAGCCCATCTGTGTACTGGAGCTTGACCTATTTCCTAGTCATCTTTAATGCGTTCTGTGTACCAGGATAAATCAGGATAAAGACTCTCACGTTTCCCAGGTATCGATACCTCCTGTTCATATCCATCTCCATTACGAAATGGATTCCTGTTCTCTGCATTGTACTGCGGGTTTCGATCGGCCAATCTGTGTCGATCCTCTCTCCTTCTCAACTCAGGGGATTGATCCCTATCATCGCTACGTCTGCTGTTAACATAATCATCTCTCCCCCTCTCTCTTTCCCCCTCTCTCTCCCTGTCTCTCTCATGACGGGGGGACAAATCACGTACATAACGTCGATCATCACGACGATCAGAGCGCCCACGGCGGTCGTCATCACCGCTACCGTCAGAAAAACCACGATCACACTCAGTTGTCCGAACACGCCGGGCACCCTCCTTTCGATCCAAGCCACGTTTGCGAAACATTTCCCACAAACGAGAAGTAGTCTCACCGTCAATGTCCTCCTTCCGCACACCATCGGCCATAAGACCAAAAAACATATCACGTCTAGTAAGTTTATTGTCACCAGGAGTACGAGTGTCAGGCCGGGATTGCCGTTCAGGTTTAAACCACTCACCCAACTCACCGAGTTGGCGTACCGATTCCAGCACCATAGACAATATGTTACCAGTCTGATTAATCAATAAAGTCATCATGACCTGCTTATAAGCAACAGGGGAAGAACGAATAATACGATTCCGAACAGAAGATGTCAACAAACCATCAAGCAACCTGTCAGCAGTATTCAAAAAAATTGCCGTTTTCATCACCTCCTCTTTGAGACGTTGTGCAGCATCGCGCAAAGTATACCACGGTTTGTCATTCACAGGCCAGTCAGATTCAGTAGGATATTTTTGATTACAACCCTCAGTCGCCAATTGAAGCAAAGAAATTTGACCACCAACATTAAAGTTACGAAAATGATCCTGGACAGTAGAATCCGAACTCAAGGAACAAAACTTCAAACAATCGCCAGCATCCAACATAATGCCAGCAGCGCCCAGTTCATAAAGGCGCACCATCCATGTGAGTAAGGACTCACCAGCTCGCTGCCGAAATCGCTGCAAAATATCACTAATTTCTTGTTGAGTAAAATCCTCCAAAGAGTCTAAAGCAATACCATTCGGAGCACCGGGAGCCTGCTGCAACTTCCGCCGAAAAACTGGATGCACCGAGACCGCGGGACGAGCATCACAAGGAGCTCGACCAGTACACATAGAGGAACAATCAGTGTAAGAAGCATCGACCCCACTCGAAGGACGAGTGCAATCATGGGGTGCACCATCAGAGGCGCAAGAAGCAGACTTACAATCACGGCCGGAGCGAGAGGACTCGCGCTTGGCAGACTCCTCACCCGAGGAAGGAGAATCACTCGAGTTCCAGATATTACCATCCCATTCATCAGGATTCCAATCCAGTTCGGCTTTCGCCACGACCAGACGCACCTTTCGCTTCGAAACCCGACCACGCCGATTTTTGTATTTATAACGAGCAATTCGCACAGCCGCCCTCTCGGCAATAGTTTGGTACGTCTCAAGTTTGTCAGCAAGCAACTTATTTTGACACCGCAACAAAGTATGAGCATTCTGAATCTCAACAAAGTTCGCTTCCACATCCTTATGCGATTTCTGCAACTTCAACAACCTCTCATGCAGAATCCTGTACGCAGACAGAACAATCCAACCTCTGCGCCCCAAAACGGGAAGCTCATCACCCTTAGATACCGGCGCCTTCTGTAAACAAGTAATCACATTAGCCGGCTCCGCCAGCTCCAAAAAAGAATTCCAATTCTCACTCAAACCAGTAGAATCAGCCCACTCACGGGCTAAGGCTTCATAAGGCGTTGAATCCCAGCCGGGAATATCAACGGGCAACTTAAAAGTAGATTTCGACTTTCTAGAAAACATTTCGGAAAAGAAAGAAAAAGAGAAAAAGAGAAAGAAGAAAGAAGAAAGAGCAAAAACTACACTCACAATTATATAGAAATAATATACAAACGAAACCACGCACGCGCCGAAAGCAAACACGATACAACCACAACGCACACAGGTTTCGTAAACGGTTCGTGACGCCAAATGTTCTGCTTGGGTTTTCGGATCAGATAGAACCCGCTCATCAGAGCCTCACTAACCCAGCCAGAACGTTACCCCCTCCCTAGGGCCTATTTACACTAGTGCAACCACATATATCTACCACCTAAGGACAGGGAATTCCTACTATACATACCAAGACCTCTTATAATCGGCGGCCTCGCGATCCCATACGGATCCAGACCTCTCTGCCCATACGACAGTATCACAAGTGGCGGCCTCGCGATCCCATACGAATCCAGACCTCTCTGCCCATACGACAGTATCACAAGTGGCGGCCTCGCGATCCCATATGAATCCAGACCTCTCTACCCAGACGGCAGTATCACAAGTGGCGGCCTCGCGATCCCATACGAATCCAGACTTCTCTACCCAGACGGCAGTCTCACAAGTGGCGGCCTCGTGATCCCTTACGAATCCAGACCTCTCTACCCAGACGGCAGTCTCAGCACAATCGGCGGCCTCGCGATCCCATACGAATCCAGACCTCTCTGCCCATACGACAGTATCACAAGTGGCGGCCTCGCGATCCCATACGAATCCAGACCTCTCTACCCAGACGGCAGTATCACAAGTGGCAGCCTCACGATCCCATACGAATCCAGACCTCTCTGCCCATACGACAGTATCACAAGTGGCGGCCTCGCGATCCCATACGAATCCAGACCTCTCTACCCAGACGGCAGTATCACAAGTGGCGGCCTCGCGATCCCATACGAATCCAGACCTCTCTGCCCATACGACAGTATCACAAGTGGCGGCCTCGCGATCCCATACGAATCCAGACCTCTCTGCCCATACGACAGTATCCCAAGTGGCGGCCTCGCGATCCCATACGAATCCAGACCTCTCTGCCCATACGACAGTATCACAAGTGGCGGCCTCGCGATTCCATACGAATCCAGACCTCTCTACCCAGACGGCAGTCTCATACGAAGTTCATCCTATGATTACCATAACATACAAAAAGGGAATCAGTCTCACTATTCATCAGATCACACAAGGACTGCCAGTTCGAGCATAGCCTGTTCTCCGGTTCGAGGGGCTCCTCTTTCCCTTATTCAGCTACCACTTACCTGATCAGGGTTAACATCTGTTCATGTAGCCGCAGCTGACTAGAAGAACAGGCTACCCTCTCATACAAGAACACGCAGCACATGTTGGTTCACTACAAACTGGATACTTTATTACTCATTACATACGCAATCACATAACATTACAATATAACACATAACCTGCAAAGAAAAGTGAAAGATTAAGTTGTACACTCTAATAAGAAAGGGTCGACATCACCTTAGTAGTGTGTAGCCTGCACTCAGTGGTCATCTAGGTTCCCTTCTCGTCTGTGCCTCGGCTCGCCTGGAAGTCACACCTCCGCAGTCACGGATACATGTCTGTACCACTATGCGCTGTTCTCTTCACCCTTCTCCGAGTCACTGGGACCTCTTCCTTATCGGCTACTCTCTCCTCTCTGGCTATTCTGCTAGGAGAGTATCTGTCTCTCGGTTCTTCTCCGCCTTCAAGATGGCGTCTGTCTTCCCTGGAATAAGTAATAGCTTTACTGCTAACGGCTAGATGCCGCCTACGGACTGAACATGTAACTGCCTCAGACTTTCACTAATATAGAGGTGCGTTTCCTCATGGAAAATTCCGGTCTGTAACCTGCCGCCCACCAAATTCTTGTACCTCCCCGTACCAAGGACACGTTCCCAGCCGGCTGGCCTGATGTAGTGTCTTCGGCATGAAGAAAAATACAATCCTTCGATAAGGGCCGGCCTGAACCGGTTCTCTCCAAGCGAATAACACCTCATAACTAAAACATTACATTTGACCTAGAAGCATCCCAAGCTGCCGGAGCAGAAAGAAAGATGGAGTCTCTCCCGTTTGAGGCCTACCAGGCCTGAATTCAGCACAGCTCCATGAAATACCCTCACTACAGGACAGGTTATCCCTAATACTAACGAATCTATCCCCTAGGCTATGTGTGCAAGCCCTGATCTATGGGGAAGAGCACAGAATCATGTTGAAGTGCCTAGTAAATAGGCTCCATTCACTACTCTAACCCTTAGACTTGAATGATAAGAGACTGAAGTCACATTCCATCATTGTTCCTCACAAGAAGGCCGGGAAAATCGAGCAGAACAACCCTACTTTTAAAAAAGAATGCTTTTCATGATATCTTCAGAGATAAGTTATAGATAGGAATCAGCATTTAAAAAACCTTTGAAATTCACTGAAAAAAACCATAGGTTTCATGCACGTTATAGTTAGGAATTGGCATTTAAAAAACCTTTGAAATTCACTGAAAAAACCAAAGGTTTCAGGGGCGTTATAGTTAGGAATTGGCATTTAAAAAACCTTAGAAATTCACTTAAAAAACCATAGGTTTCAGGGGTGTTATAGTTAGCTGGACATTTCCCTCGTACAAAACCCTAGAAATTCCCCTGTTATAGTTAGTTCAGCTAACCATAACTTGCGCCCCCGCAATGCACTGCTGATGACGTCACATATTACATCACTCATGACATGGTCAGTGACATCACTGATGACATCACTGATGACATCATCCATGTGATAAATTAGTGCATCTTCTCACACCCTAATTTAACCTTTGATACACCGACTCAAAATTTCAGGTGGGCATTTTGAAAACCATAGATACTCCAATACCAATAACTAAATACCCAATCATTAACTCTTAGGTCTACATACACCTCCACTCACTCACCTGTACAGTCACTCATACTTACAGTCACTCCGTACAAGACTATCATATGCATTTATACACCTATATAAACACTCACACACCGCCAATCATCCATTGAGGTACTGACACACCTAGTCAGTTGTGCAAGTAATTAAACACAGTCAAATTAACTCACCTATACAGTTAAACACACTCAAGTTCACTTACTCATAAAAATAGTACCACATTCTTACGCTCTTATACAATCATTGATACAAGCACACACTCATCCATGCAGCCAATCTCACAATCACACACTCTCACATATACCCACATATATACTCTTGCACACATATATACTGCCTTTCACATATGTAGTTAGTCACACATGTACCACTGAGATTTACATTCAATCCCTAACACACCCATACATACACTCACCCAGCCATACAGTTCATCACAGATGTACTCTTAAAACCATGCTCCCATAGAATCACCTACTCACACATCTATGCATAGAGTCACACACACCCTACCCACACAAACACTCAGGCACCCATAGAGATACTCAGACAACCAATCAATAACCCATATAGACACTCATATAGGTATTCACAAAACCATGCAGCCACTTATACACCTACACACAGACACATACAAACATTCACACAGTTTAGTCACTAGTCTGCAATAAGATACATTTAATGACTCACTTATAGAGTCAGTTACGCACGTAGAAAATCATCCATTCACACTCTTGTACACCCACTCATTCTTCCACAGGTTCTTTCACTATGAATATATAAAACATATTTAAACTTTACAGAAACACACAGTCACTGGATGACGTCATCAGTGATGTCATCAGTGATGTCATTTGAGATGTCATCAGTGATGTCACTGACCATGTCATGAGTGATGTAATATGTGACGTCATCAGCAGTGCATTGCGGGGGCGCAAGTTATAGTTAGCTGAACTAACTATAACAGGGGAATTTCTAGGGTTTTGTACGAGGGAAATGTCCAGCTAACTATAACACCCCTGAAACCTATGGTTTTTTCAATGAATTTCTAAGGTTTTTTAAATGCCAATTCCTAACTATAACGCCCCTGAAACCTTTGGTTTTTTCAGTGAATTTCAAAGGTTTTTTAAATGCCAATTCCTAACTATAACGTGCATGAAACCTATGGTTTTTTCAGTGAATATATATATATATTATCCACTGGCGGTCGCCAGTAGATAGTTATAGTTAGGACCGTGTTTCCATAGGAAATCCGCAACATTCTATTTGGAATAACTTTGGCGCCGGTTGAAGAATCCTCGCAAAATTTTCAAAATAGGTGGGGCGTTCCGCTCCGCTCCTACCCTGAAAGTCTCGGGGGGATTCGTCAAGCAGGGGCTGAGAAAAAAGGGGGGTCCCAAAACGCGTTTTCCCCATGCAATTTTCCATAGGTACCTTTAGTCCAAGGTACAGCCCGAACGGCTGAACAGAATTACTTGAAATTTGGCAGAGAGGTAGTCCGCAGCTCAGGGAAGTGCCTTTTGCAGGTCTGGTGTCAATCTGTTCAGTAGTTCCTGAGAAAATCAAAAGTAAAATCATATATATATGTGGGCGGAGCCTAACCAAACATCTCATCCTGAGATCTGATTGGCTGTCAGCACTTCATCCAAGAAGTGTTGGCAGCCATCTTGGGACCAATATACATGATAGCACCTCATTAAAGAGCATTGCAGTTAATAGAAAGTTTGAAGACTTTAGTTACATTATAAATCATTTGTTGATGGTACCATACTCATTTTAGGAATTGTGGTATGTTCTAAGGTGATTTCACAATGTGAAAAAGCCTTCTGCTGGGATATCATGATTGAGAGAAAAATATGTTCTCATGCTTTTCCCACAGAGGTTTGGAAGGTGATCTATAAGCTAAACTGAGAGCTTATTTTCTGTAAATTCACATTATCTTTCTCAGTCATGTGAGAATGAAGTCTGACATTCTCAGTAAAACATGTACATCGAACAAGGGCAGAGACTGTCAGTTGATTCCTTTGTGTTCTACTGCAGCTTCCCAGAGTGTTCTAAAGAACAACTAGAGCGCTAACAGTCCTACTTATGATAAACGTATGGCACACCTGAAGCCATCTTGCTTGGATTAATGTGGTAACTCTTAAAACATTTAATTTAAAAAGGAACAAAATGAGGGGGTTCATTTTTCCATAACAAGTATGATTAGTGCTGCAGAAAGAAAAATTAGAGCACATTTTGACTTCTGAAATCCTCTTTTATTTCATTAAAAAATTCTGACATGCAGACTGAAACATGCACTTTCAATACCAGCAGCAGTTTTCCCTGGTGAGCAGTAGCTTTACTACAGTGATCTAATGAGCAAAAAGAGTGCTAACATTCTGAATTTATGGCAAATGTGTGACACATCTGAATGCCTTCTTGATGGAATCAAAGTAAAAAGCTGAAAGTATTTCCTACTGAGGAGACTGCAGTAGATGAGGAAATTAGGAAACTTCATAACAAATAAGTCTCCCAAGATGGCCACCAGAGACAAAAGAGCCCAAATGTAGCCCAAATATTACCCAGATGTAGCCCAAGTATAGCCCAATGACAGAATGTCCCAGAGTGTTCTTAAAAACAACTAGAGCGCTTACTGTCTTCATTATGACAAAAGTATGGCACACCTGAAGCCATCTTGATTGGAATAAACTGGTAACACTTAAAACATTTAATTTAAAAAGGAACACAATGAGGGGGTTCATTTTGCCATAGAAATTATGATTAATGCTGAAGAAAGAAAATAAGGGCACATTTTGAGTGACTTCTCAAATCCTCTTCTATTTCATTAAAAAATTCTGACATGCAGACTGAAACATGCACTTTTAATACCAGGAGCAGACTTCCATGGTGAACAGTAGTTTTACTACAGTGATCTAATGAGCAACTAGAGTGCGAACCCTCAGAATTTATGGCAAATGTGTGACATATCTGAATACCTTCATGATGGAATCAAAGTAAAAAACTGAAAGCATTTCCTACTGAGGAGACTGCAGTACATGAGGAAATTAGGAAACTTCATAACAAATAAATCTCCCAAGATGGCCACCGGAGACAAAAGAGCCCAAATGTAGCCCAAAATCACCCAGATGTAGCCCAAATATAGCCCAATGACAGAAGTGTGCAAAACACGTAGGGGCAGATTTATGTTGCACTTGCGCCACTTTTGCGCCGCCGTTGCGTCACTTTTGTGACGCAGCAGCGGCGCAAATCCTGCGCCATGGTGCGGGGTATTTACAACGTGACGCATCTGGGAGATGCGTCACGTTGTAAAGCCCTGCACCACATGTAGGCGTTCCAGGGCAGGTGGGGGCGTTCCGGCGCAGGAACGCCTCCTAAAAGTGGCTGAGTGAAATCTACAAGATTTCACTCAGTCACTTTTAGGCCCATGCTGCGTCAAAACCCTGCGCCTGCTTGAAGCAGGCGTAAGGATTGACGCAGCATTGTAAAGATAGGGCCCCCCAGATCATTGCTGGAGCTGCGTCGCGCTTGCGACGCAACTCCAGCAATGCGCCACTTTTCGGCACAGATGCGTCACGCATCTGTGCCGTTTTTGCCCCATGGTGCGCCGCATTATAAATGCGGCGCATCCATGGTGGTGCAGCTGTGGCGCATAATAACTGGCGCATCCCTGCTGATATGCAAGGATGCGCCAGTCGTCATAAATCTGCCCCTTATTATTTTGTGATTTTGCAGTGTTATATAGTGCAGACTTGTCAGGTATTGGAGTGCTTTACAGCAGTTCTGTAAGTAACACCACATCCTCTCCCCTAAGTGCAACATTTAATCAAGTGGTCAACAGGATAAAAAAACATAAAGATAACAAATAATTTAAAAGTGCTTTGTCGCTATTTGAAAACTCAGAAAATATGTCCTTATTTTAGTCTTTTAGAGCACTAACCATAATTTGATGCCAATAAGATCCTCTCATATATGTAATTTCTAAAGGAAATGCTCTAGGTATTACAGTTTTGATTACATCAAGATGACGTCAGGCGTTCCACACTTTTGTAATAAATATAGAATGTTAGCAATCTAGTTGTTCATTAGGATACTGTTGAGAGGCAGAGGCCAGGGGCACGGACTCTGAAAATTGAAGGCAGGTAGGAGGGTGCAAAGGCAACAATTTAACCACATTGAGCAGGCAGGAAGGGCCGTGGCAGCACAACAGACTATGGAGGGCAGTGGAAAGGGGGGCAGGGGCAACAAACCAACAATACAGGACTTGCAAGAGAGGCTGTGGCAATGTAATAGACCATTGTGGGCAGAAAGAAGAGGCAATGGTAGTACAACCATACATGCCAACAGACCCGATTCAGCCAGGAAACGTCCAATGTTTTTAAGCTCAAATGGGCTTTATTTGATCTGTCTCCTGTCTACAATCTCCTCTTTTTCAATGTAACTCAAAGGGGAAAATCAATACCCCAGTTTTTTTTCAAAATCTCCCTCTTACCAAGTTCAAAATGTTCGCAAGTATGGTACATTGGATCATGGAAGGAAATGGGGTAGGGACATGGACTTGGATAACAGAGGACAGGAGGGACATGGAGAGGTGCACCAAACTGACCCTGCAGGGCAGGCATCAGGGTTTGCAGCAGCACAATACACCACACAGGGCATGCGGGACGGGAGTGCAGCACAACAATCCATAGAAAGCAAGAGGGAGGGGACAGGACCATGCACATGGACAACAGAGAACAGAGGGGCAAGAGGCAATGGTAGCTAGCTGACCATAATGGACAGACAGGAGAGAAAGCTGCAGCATAACAGACCATAAAGGGCAGGAGGGACGGATCATGGGCATTACAATGGAACAGACAAGCCAGGAGGGAGGGAGTAGGGGTCTGCACATGTAAACAGAGGGCTGGGGGCAAGGGGGCAGGGCAGGAGCAGCAAGATAGCCATGGAGGTCAGGCAGGATGGGCACTAGAAGCAAGACACACCATGAAGAGCAACAGTGAGACTGTGATGGCATACACACAGACCATGGAGGGAAGGTGGGAGGGGGTCAGGGGCAGCTAACTGACCACACAAGGAAGGTGGGAGGGGCCATGGCAGCACAGAAGACCATGCATGGCAAGTGGGAGGTTTAGTGGCAGCACAATGGCTATGATGGGCAAGAAGGAGGGTGCAGGGGCATACACAAAGGACGATGGAGGATAGAAGGGACGGTCAGGACCTGTGCACAGACAAGAAAGTTCAGGGGAAGGGGCCTCACAACAGACCGCACGGGGCAGGCAGGAGGAGCAATTGCAGCACAACAGACCAGGGAGGGCAGAAGGGTGTGGCAGTACAATGGACCATGTAGGACAGGAGGAAGAAGATAGGGGCATGGCATATGGACAGGCAGGGTGGAGGTGGCAGGGACAGGTTACAGTCATCTGACAATGCTAGGCAGGTGGGAGGGGAGTGGCAGCTCAACAGAACACTCAGAGTAGATAGGAGTGGCAGGTCCATGGAACATGGTGGGCAAAAAGGATGGAGCAAGGGCATGCACAAAGACATCGAAGGGCGGGGGGAAGGAGAATAGGGGCAGCAAGCTAAGCACAGAGTTTAAGCAGGAGGTCAATGATGGGGCATAGAATGGGGCAATGGAGGGCAGGAGGAGGGGACTGGTACATCATACTAAATTGAGGGCAGTGGCAGCACATCAGACCATGCATGGCAGGAGGGAGGAGGCTAGTCTATGGATTCACACAACAGAGGATAGGGAGGAGGGGGATGGGGCAGCAAGCTAACTGTTCAGAGAAGGCGGGTATTAGGAACTTTATTGTTTTTAAAACGTGTGTCTGTGCGAACTACTTAAAATATGAACAAGTATGCAGCATAATCTCACTTTTATTCAGGAAGAAGAGGATGTTTGTGACTGTGACTCTGGGCTCACTTGGAAGAAACACCCCATGACCCTCCACCCCCTATCGCAAAATGTAATGCCCGTGAAAAGGGTAGGTGAACACAGTGTTATTAGAACATAGTCCTGAGAGCACGATTGAAAATGAAAACTAGATATAGTGTATGGTATAAACTATGCACCAAAAAGTGTGATATAAGATGAAGCGGGCGTGAAATATAATATGCAATACATTGTGCGCAATGACAGATTCATTGGAGAGCGCGAGATAGCACAGGCACTAGCGCGTGCTATGCGATGTGCGCCTTGGAGTGTAATATGCACAGGGCAGTGTTGTGTAACCTAACTAGCCACTAAAGTTGTAATATAAAATATGTGCTGGGGAGTGTAACGTTGCATATGCACTGTGACAAAGATATGGATCCCAGATTGTAATATGTATGGCATAGCAGTGTGCGTTATAACATAGGCATCGAGGAAGGCACGTTAGATGGGGCAATATAACCCCTGCGAAGACAAGTGTGGCATGACATATTCACGGGGTGGTGTTACAGTGCACATGGGCTAGAGAGTGTCATAGCATATGCACTAGCTGGTGGAATACAACACAGAGGTGTGTGGCACTCGGCAGGCAATGGTGGGTGTAACACAGCATTGGGCTCTGCCAGGAGCGCGCTGTGACTCTCAAGTGATGTTCGTCCCCTTTCCAGAGAGTAAAATAAAAAGTATTACACATCGGGCAGTGGATGTGTGTTTTATTAACCGTGAGGGGGGTTTCTTACATAGTTTTGGTCAAATTTTTGTCGAATCCCCTTTGAATGGCTTGGTGTGCATGTGTATTAAATGTGCCCGTCAATAGCTAGCCATGTTTGTATAAATAAACAACAAGGGTGTCTACCAGGATTAGGCACGGTAGGGCATCAGACATGTCAGAGCTTCACTAGTGGTGTAAATACATTCCACGTGGATTCATTGTATGCATAGTCGCCTTTTAATGAATATCACTCAAATCGTCATGGTGATAGGTACGTACGGTTTGTCCAGCATGTCCTAGGTGTGTCTATAAATATATATTTTTTAAAAATAATAAAAAACAGTGGCCGGCCCTGGGGATTGGGGTAAAAAAATATAATTAGGAGACAGGCCCTGGGGGATGGGGTCATCAGGGCCAATAAATTAGAATAGGAAGGGGAACCACACAGCCCCCCTTCTTAAAAAATTAAAATAAATAAAAGACTGGCATCGTGCCGGAGGCCACGCCCCCTCCTTGCAGCACTCTGCAAACACGCCCCCTGGCGAGTTGTAAGTTGGGGAATTAATTCCTCTTCAATACTGAGGGTCCCTGAGGGCCAACTAGCCCAACAGGCATCTCCAGTATGCGCCAGGGAGCTGCGCTGCAGACAGGTGTTCTGAGGCCAAGCCCCTTTTTACACCTCTCTGCAATGCAGCTCTGTGGCACTTACTGGAGGTACCTAGTGGTCTAGTTTGACCCTAGGGACCCTTAGGATTCAAGGGGACTTAATCTCTCAACTTAGAACAGCCACAGGGCATGTTTACAGAGTGGTGAAGGGAGGGGACGGGCCTGAGGTGACGTGTGCAAACACGCACTATGGCACGTTTTAAATTGGGGATATAATTTCCCTTCAATACTGAGGGCCCCTTGGGGCTAACTAGCCCACCAAGTGCTTCCAGTAAGCGCCACTGAGCTGCATTGCAGAGAGGGGGTCCAGGCTGTGCCACTTTTTACACCTCTCTGCAACGCAGCTCTGTGGCACTTACTGGAGGTACCTAGTGGGCTAGTTGGACCCTAGGGACACTCAGGATTCAAATGAACTTAATCTCCCAACTAAAAATGGACACAGGGCGTGTTTACACAGTGGTGAAGGGAGGGGACGGGGCCTGAGTTAACGTGTGCAAAAACGCCCTGTGGCCTGTTTTAAGAGGTAGTTTTAATCCCCCTGCCCTATTATATACTAGGGGCTTACAGAGGAGGTCATTCTAATCACAGGGGGACCCCAACGCATAATGTTCCCTAGTGTATGTATGTGTTTTCACTGTATTCTAAGTGTCTTTTAACATAGCACTGGCTCTAGGACTGGTTAGTCAGACTCAGTTACCACCAGTATCCGTCTGAAAAAGTTGAGGGTACAGGATGATTTTGCAACAAGGATTCTTTCTGCTCTTCTTTTTGTTCTTTCTGCACGTTATCCTTCTTCCTGCACTTTTCTTCGTCTTTGAGGACTTCTGTTGCTTCTTTCTGCACTTCCTTTTTTTCGTTCTGTGCATTTTTTATTCTTTCTTCACATGTCCTATCTCTGTAGGCATAGTTAGAAATTAGCATTTGAAAAACCTTTGAAATTCACAGAAAAAAACATAGGTTTCAGGCACGTTATAGTTAGGAATCAGCATTTAAAAAACCTCAGAAATTCACTGACAAAACCATAGGTTTCAGGGGTGTTATAGTTAGCTGGACTTTTCACTTGTACAAAACCATTGAAATTCCCCCGTTATAGTTAGTTCAGCTAACTATAACTCGCGCGCCCGCAATGCACTGCTGATGACGTCACATATTACATCACTCATGACATGGTCAGTGACATCACTCATGACATCACTGATGACATCACTGATGACATCATCCTTATGATAGAGTGGCAGACCTCTTCTCACCCTAATATAACCTTTGATACACACATTCAAAAATAGAGACTAAAATTTTCAAAACAATGGACATACCAATACCAGTTACAACAACCTCTTCAGTAATTCTAAGATCCACATACACATCCACTCATTCACCAACAGTCCTATAACAGTCACTCATACATGTACTCACTCATCATATGTACTCATACACCTATACATCCTGTTACACAATGCCACTCATCCATAGAGTTACTCACACACATAGTCACTCATGCTAATAAAGAATCAAACATACATTTACTTGCATATACAGTTATACACACACCACCACACTTACTTCTACGGAAACTTACACATACTTAGTCTTTTAAACAATCACTTATAGAAACACATACTTATTCATACAGGAACTCTTTCAATCTCTCACTCTCACATATACTCGCTTATATACACCAATAGTCACATATACTAGTTTAAAACATATGTAGTTACTCATAAAGACACTATTGAGACAGTCATTCACTCACTAACACACCCATACACACACTCATCCACCCATACAGTCCTGCACACATGCTGTCTTCAACACATACAAACAGTGAGTCACTCATTCATGCACCTATGCACTACATAATACCCCCCACCGAACCATGCAGACACTCAGACTGATACTCAAAAAAACAACTAATAACCTATATAGACACCCATGTAGCTACTCACCAACCCATGCAGCCACTTATACACAAAGTGAGAGACTGATACAGATATTTACTTATTTAAACATTACTCACTAAGCCATGTATTCACTATGATACACTTAATCAGTCAGTTACACAATCAATTTTTCAAAAACAAATCATCCATTTAGACACTTATATACCCATTTATTCTTCCATCGACCTTGAGATATACATATATAAAACATATTTAATTTTCAGAAAAACAGACATTCACTGGATGATGTAATCAGTGATGTCATCAGTGAATTCATTTGAGATGTCATCAGTGATGTCATGAGTGATGTCACTGACCATGTCATGAGTGATGTAATATGTGACGTCATCAGCAGTGCATTGCGGGCGCGCGAGTTATAGTTAGCTGAACTAACTATAACGGGGGAATTTCAATGGTTTTGTACAAGTGAAAAGTCCAGCTAACTATAACACTCCTGAAACCTATGGGTTTTTCAGTGAATATATATATATATATATAAATATATATATATATATATATATATATATATATATTCACTGAAAAAACCATAGGTTTCACACACGTTATAGTTACGAATTAGCATTTAAAAAACCTTGCAAATTCACTTAAAAAACCATAGGTTTCACACATGTTATAGTTAGCTGGACATTTCACTCGTAAAAAACCAATGAAATTCCCCCGTTATAGTTAGTGCAGGCAACTATAACTCACGCGACCGCAATCCTCTGCTGATGACGTCAGATATTACATCACTGTATTTAGACACTTATTTACCCATGTCTTCTTCCATTAATCTTTAGCTATACATATATTACAAATATTTATTTTTCATAAAGACACATATGTCATCAGTGATGTAATATCTGACGTCATCAGCAGAGGATTGCGGTCGCGTGAGTTATAGTTGCCTGCACTAACTATAACGGGGGAATTTCATTGGTTTTTACGAGTGAAATGTCCAGCTAACTATAACATGTGTGAAACCTATGGTTTTTTAAGTGAATATATATATATATATACATATATTAACGTGCATTTAATGTGGAGGTTGGTATGAATTTTACATGGCTTGGTGATTTGTGGCATACTAAATTTATATGTTTTCTATTATTAGAAGAGGTTGAGCCACATTCAATTCTATAATGTCCATCACAAGATGGCGCCCGTTCCGTAAACGTTCAGCACGCTGGTCTGATTGAGCCTATTGTGTCCACTATCGAGTGAAATGGAAACCTTTACATCGATTTACTGGGTAGTACTGTAATGACCTGTGTTGTGTTTTTGTCGAGCATCTATTTGTTACCTTATAAATTCAGCAGTAGTTATTTTGATTAGATTGTTACTTGTGCAGTTTTATTAGTACGCACCACACAAAGATGGCGCTTGTCTTACTAACATATATATAGCAAGTTCAAGATGACGCTTATGGTGTACGCCGTCAAGAGAGTAGGACTACCGAGATGCGGTAATCCTTACAGGTATGATGATATATGCGATTATACACTTTGAATGAGGTTGATTTGTATATTTGACAGACTCCTTTCTCGTACAATGGTTTACATTAACTAACAGTTTGACTCGTGGTTCAATATGCTTTTATGTATCCCTAGGTCATGAACACATGATACGCTGTATTTCTAAAGCTGTGGATCTTACTTGTATCCTTGTGAAGCTATATGAAATACCTCTCTCATCTTTCGATCGATTATACCATAGGTGAGATTATTTATGACCCGCTATGGCTTATAACTTTAATAAGTGTTCGGGGTGTAGGGGACCCTTTTATTTTACATATTTTATTGTTTTCTTAGCAGTTTATAGATATCTTAGATTGACGCTTTCTCATCGTACTGGGATTTGGACCAAGATATTGATACACAAGGCTTAAGGTGAATACAGATTGGTATTTAGGTCGATCAGACATTTTGTTAGTCCTGATTGGGGATGTATTCATGTTTTGTTTTTGTACTTTTAGGTTTACATATTGACGCTACTATATCGTAGTGGTAGTGGGATCCTGAAATTGTAACCCGCTTAGAGGAATTTGCGATGCATAAGGTGAATATGGTTAGGTACTCGGACCTATCAGATAAATTGTACTTTGTGATTGGGATGTGTTTACGTTGTGGTATTTTTTTTTGCTTTTAGGTTTCCTACCTTAAGAATTCACACAACTTGGATACTTGATCAGTTATTTATGAAGCAGGAAGCCTGTTATCAGGTGAATTTGGAGTTCTTTTGCGCACAACTGTTTACACTCTCGGGTAGAGACTAACTAGGTGACATGTTACTTACGTCTTACATCCTTTCTTACTGGACTTGTGTGGTTGGAGTGTGCTTACGACTAATTTGCTTTTGCTCTCTAGTAATCAAGACCTTGGTGATATGATATGACTCTTTCTCCTTACTGGATTTCTGATTTATTTGGTGGTGGATACTCTTACTTTTACTTTGGTAGCAATTTATAACTCTGGTATCTTGACATCCATGTATGACTATGTAGATAGGTCAAGTAATTGTGTTCTCCTTGGGTTTGCAGCCCTGAAGAAGTCTTCAGTGCATCATACTGCACAACGAAGCACGTGTTGGCTGTTTTTGCTGTGTAAACGTGCACATCTTGCTGTGCCTAGAGAACTTTTTCCTGGGTCAACTTTGTGACCAAGAAAGATTGAATAAATATACTGACCTTGGATCAGGAATTTTTGGACTTTTTTAATTACAGTTTGGACTACTAAATTTACTAATTGAGTGCTTAGGGTCGACTTTGAATATATTTGGTAAACCTTCGGAGGAAGGATACTATGAGATTGAATTGGTAACCAATCTTTTTTCCCTTCAGAGCACCACCTGGGATAAATATTGAATGTGTACTTGCCCGTGACAAGAGTAGAGCGCCCACTTAGCAATACCTGGTTACCAATAAAAGTTTTGTTGGACTTGGTCTCGCTCAGCCATATAACCGTGACCATCACTTTACACTTGTGCACTTTTAAGTGCTACTTTAACTTAAAACTTCTACACACCCTACATCTGATTTTTCTCATTTTTGTGTCTATTTGTTCATTAAATTTGACTGTGATTTTAATGAGTTGTGTTTTATACTTTTTTACAATTTTGGTACTGATAAATGCTTTATACCTTTCTCCTAAGGTAAGCCTGTTGGGTCTGTGCTACATCTACCAAGGTTGATCTCTTGTTTAATATATTGAAAACTAACCGGTCCTAGTATGGATTTGAGACATTATTACTAGGTGAGGACTCACATCCCCTTCAACTAATAATCAATTTTCTCAAATACAGCTAGGCCTGCAACAGTGAAAATAGCTTTTAGGTCCTTTCTACTGTTGGGACATAGTAACATTTATTTCTACTTGCCTCACTCTGATATACCATGCACCTGACCTTGTGGGCTATGAGGGCTTTATGGGGTGTCATACTGATATTTGAAAGGGATGTTTTTACCTGTCGAAAAGGGTTGTTTTAGCAGTTCACACAGCAGGTTTTACACTACACCAGTCAGACTACAATGGTATGCTTGAAGCTATGTTTTCCTTTGTCACACTAGTGGATGTCGCAATAATGTAAGCGGTCCACAGATGACATTTACATTTTTATGTCATGGGTATCTTTCTGCACCATATACTATGGCCTTGTAGAACATTTAGTCACTCAGTGATTAGCCGATTAGGGATCATAGCACATATGCTGGACACTGGACAGCAGTACCCCAGTGTACAGAGTCTAAAACACAACAATAAAACTGAGCAAATTATTGGTGGGGACCATGCAAAAAGTGCTATTTTCTCACCCACTCTGTAAATTGAGCAATGAAGTTCAGCAACAAAAAGGTAGAGAAACCATTTATTCAGTCCAAGAGCTCCAATTTCATATGGCCAGAGCAATGGCTACACAACAAGGTCAGTAATTTGCTGAAAGTGTATGCTAATCTGGAATTGGGATTCACCAATATAAGAACATAGATGTGCCTCATCCAACCGGACCCAATGTGCCACAATCAGATCCATATAGCGATTGTTGTTGCATGGGTCAGTTCGGCATTAGCATTCCTGAATAAAGTCAGAATGTCTCCATCAAAGGGGTGGCAATATCGAGAAAATGTACCAGCTGGACACCCAGGTGCCTACAAATGCTATTAACTCCTAAAGCACCTCATTAACAGGTTGTCATGGGGTCTTTGACTAGACTACGAGGGAAGAAAATCTCCAGACGTTCAAAGAAATGTACCAGAGTACTTACTCCCATAGTTAACCCAGAGCAGCAAGGTCATGCCAATACATGGAAATATTGGGAAGATCCCACCCCTTCCAAGTGCACAGTAGTGTGTAATGCAAACAAATTCCAACCACTTGCTTTACAGTCACTTACCTTGGGTACCACTCACAGGATCTCTCTCAATTAAAATGTTCTGAGAAATAGGAAAATGCTAGCAATTGAAAGTATGCCCTAAATCAGAGGGCTAGTGAAAGGGTACCCTGGGAGAATACGATGGCAAGACATTGGCATTTCTTGTAAGGACACACTGTCTTGGTGAGGCATTGTCATGTCTCAGTCAGCATGAACCGCTGGAACTTGCCATCTGCTCTTTTCATTCTGAAATCACTGTTCATAGCAATTATTCCAACAAATTAGATTTGGAAGGTGCTTGAAGGACGCTTGTGTGTCAATGACTCAAACAATCAATCAATCAATCAATCAATCAATCAGCATTTGTAGAGCGTAGCACTGTCACTCCTAGGGGTATCTGGACACCGGAGTGTGAAGTCTCAGTCAAAAAAACAGGTCTTGAGTTTCTTTCTGAAGTACGACAGGGCAGGTGCTGTTTGAAGGTGAAGGGGTAGGTCATTCCAGGACTTGGCGGCAATGTAGGAGAAGAAGCAGCCACTGATCCCAAATAAAAATATTTAACCATTTTTATTGATATTTTTCTGATGCTTTGCACTTGCATAAAGCTGAAGAATAGGAAAAAAGTACCTTTATCTATTTTGTAGTCAAAACTACACGCTATATGAGGACATGGATTTATGGATTTACAGGGCAAGTAATTAAAACCAATATCTATCTATATATACATATATATATTCACTGACAAAAACATTGGTTTCAGGTATGTTATAGTTAGGAATTTGCATTTAAAAAACCTTAGAAATTCACCAAAAAAAAAACATAGGTTTCAGGGGTGTTATAGTTAGCTGGACATTTCACTCGTACAAAACCATAGAAATTCCTCCATTTTAGTTAGTTCTAACTATAACTCGCGCGCCCGCAATCCACTGCTGATGATGTCGCATATTACATCATTCATGACATGGTCAGTGACATCACTGATGATATCATCCAATGAATGTGGTTTATTTTGAAATTTAAATATGTATTATATATATAGCAATCTGCATTGAAGAATGAGTGGATATATAAATATAAATATCTGGATGGACGATTTAGTAGCAGTGTGATTGACTGTTTACTTGACTAATTTATAGTGTCTCACTAAATATATTGGATAGTGACTAAACTGTGTGAATATTTGTATCACTTTGTCAGTTGTTGTGTTCACTGCTGCACCAGTTGGTTACTAGCTACGTTAAAGTCTATATTAGTTATTGATTAGTTAATTGAGTATTTGTATGGAAAAGTGAATGTGTGTGTGGTTCGGTGGAGGGTGTATGACTGCCCAAAGATGTGTGAATATTTGATTCAGTAGGTAAATGAGGTTAAGACTACATGTTATAACAGTTGTTTGGGTGAGTGAATATCTTTATGGGTGTGGTGATGAGCAAATATATTTCTCAATGGTACATGTCCAACAAACTAGAAAAATAAAAAGCAGTGTATGTGACAGTTGTTGTATATAAATAAGTATACATAAGACTCAGTGATTGTATGAGTGACTGTACAGATAACTGTATACTTGTAATAGTGATTTAATAACACACTAAGTACGAGTTACTGAATAAATGAAGTGGTGTTTGTATAAGTGTGTAGCTGAGTAAATGTAAGTATGATCCATTGTTTGCATAAGTGAGTAGGATGACTGCATAAGTGAATAGGATGTGTGCTGGTGTGTAATGTCAATATAGGTGTATAAGTATATGTGATAGTGTTCTATTGATCATTGACAACATGTATGACTGAATCTATAGGTAAGTGATTAGATGTGTGTGTAGATCTAGGAATCGCTGAGTGGGTTTTTAGAAACTTGTACTGGTGTGTAAATGAATTCAAATATGTCACTCTGTATTTTACAGTGAGTGATGAAAGGTTATATTAGCGTATGATGAGGTGTATCTGATTGTCACATGGATGATGTCATCAGTGATGTCATTTGAGATGTCATCAGTGATGTCATCAGTGATGTCACTGACCATGTCATGAATGATGTAATATGTGACATCATCAGTAGTGGCTTATGGGCGCGCGAGTTAAAGTTAGTAACAGTAACTATAAAAGAGGAATTTCTATGGTTTTGTACGAGTGAAATGTCCAGCTAACTATAACAGCCCTGAAACCTATGGTTTTTTCAGTGAATTTCTAAGGTTTTTTAAATGCTAATTCCTTACTATAACATACCTGGAACCTATGGATTTTTCAGTGAATTTCAAAGGTTTTTTAAATGCTAATTCCTAACTCTAACGCCCCTGAAACCTATGTTTTTTTCAGTGAATTTCAAAGGTTTTGTAAATGACAATTTTAAATGTATTAATTGTTATATTTTTTTTATACTGATTTACTACATTTTTTTAAACTATTTATTTTTAGATATTTTATTTTTTAAATTACATTATAATTACATTATACATTACATTACAAAATATACTTTCTCAGAATGAATTACTTTAGTTTAAATACTTTGCAAATAGGCAAAAGACTTTTAAGTACAGTAGTTACAGTTGTTGCAATGGGCAACACAATTTCAAACACAATGCAACATTGAGCTCAATGTGAATTTCTAGTTAATGCAATTAGTTACTTTATGGATTACTTTTCTAACCACAGGACTGGATCCTAGATTCAGTCCTGGGATATCTCCTGTAAACAGTTGAGTAAAAGTGTTTTAGTTACAGTAGTGATTTTTAAGGAATAGTATTGTATTTTTAAAGTTGGCACTTAGAAACTTTTTCACATAGAATCACCAATGTTTTCCCATGGGAGGGAATTCACTTAGCAGGTAAGTAGTATTATGCTTACTTTTTCTTACTCAGTGGTGGATCCTGGATCCAGCACTGGTGTATCTCCTGTAAACAGTTGAAAGAATGCGTTTAAGTCATACAGGCAATTTTTAAGGAATATTTGTAGTTTGTGAAAATAGACAGAAACATTTCTGGTGAAAACCAGACAATGGATTCCTATGGAAGGAAATACAAGTTACTGGTAAGTACGGTTAGAATTACTTTTCAGGGTCACTGCTGGGCTAAAAGATGCAGCACTGGGTTCTCTCCTGATAACAGGTGAGTAAATTGGAATTCGTTGTTCGGATGATTTTAGGTGACTATTTTAAAGTTCTAAAACTCCACACTTAGAAGAATTTCCAAGTGAAACCAGTCAATGTTAGCCTATGGAAGGAAATTCAAGTTACTGGTAAGTACGGTTAGAATTACTTTTCAGGATCAGTACTGGGCTCAAAGATGCAGCACTAAGGTCTCTCCTGATAACAGGTGAGTAAATCGGAATTCGTAGCTCCGGCTGATTTTAGAGGAATATTTGTAATTTTCAAAAATCAACACTTAGAAACTTTTTCAGCAAAAAGCAGGCAATGATATCCTATGGAAGGAAATTCAAGTTACTGGTAAGTACGGTTAAAATTAATTTTCAGGATCAGTACTGGGCTCAAAGATGCAGCACTGAGGTCTCTCCTGATAACAGGTGAGTAAATCGGAATTCGTAGTTCGGCTGATTTTAGAGGAATAATTGTAAGTTCCAAAACTCCACACTTAGCCTATGGAAGGAAATTCAAGTTACTGGTAAGTACGGTTAGAATTACTTTTCAGGATCAGTATTGGGCTCAAAGATGCAGCACTGAGGTCTCTCCTGATAACAGGTAAGTAAATCGGAATTCGTAGTTTAGCTGATTTTACTTCGTTCCAGTATATATAGAGCCACTTTCCTACACCATCCCCTCACTTCACCACTATACAAACATGCCCTGTGACGCGTTTTAAGTTTGGGAAATAATTCCCCTTCAATCCTAAGGGACCCTATAGTCCAACTAGCCCACTAGGTACATTCAGTAAGCACCACAGAGCTGCGTAGCAGAGAGATGTAAAAAGGGGCACGGCCTGCACCACCTCTCTGCAACGCAGTGCATTGGCGCTTCCTGGAAGCACCTGGTGGGCTACTTGGCCCCCAAGGTCCCTCAGGATTGAAGGGGAATTTTTTCACCCAACTTAAAACGCGCCACAGGGCGTGTTTGCACACATCACCTCAGGCCCCGTCCCCTCCCTTCACCACTGTGTAAACGCGCCCTGTGGCCGTTCTAAGTTGAGAGATTAACTCCTCTTCAATCCTAAGGGTCCCTAGGGCCAAACTAGCCCACTAGGTAACTCCAATAAGCGCCATAGAGCTGCGCTGCAGAGAGGTGTAAAAAGGGGCGTGGCCTCTGAACACCTGTCTACAACACAGCTCCCTGGCGCATACTGGAGATACCTGTTGGGCTATTTGGCCCTCAGGGACCCTCAGTATTGAAAGATAATTAATTCCCCAACTTAAAATGCGCCACGGGCGTGTTTGCACAGTGGTGAAGGAAGGAGGCATGGCCTGATTTGACATGTCTGCAAACACGCCCCCTCCCATATTTTACAAAGCCTCGGGGGTGGTGGTTCCTGGGGCTTGGGGGTACGTAACGGACCCCCCAATTTCAATCTTTAGTGCCCCGGAGGGGGGTGGCAGTCCCGGGCGTGTGGGGGGGCTTGAGCCCCCCCACACAGGGTTTTTAATTAATAAAAAGAAGCCGCGGGGTGGCGGTCCCTGGGGCTGTGGGGCAGCTGTGTGCCCCCCTGCAATTTCAATAAAGTCGAGCCCCGGCTCGATAGATTTATTTGAAAAATATTTGAACTTTACAGAAATACACATTCACTGGATGATGTCATCAGTGATGTTATTTGAGATGTCATCAGTGATGTCATCAGTGATGTCACTGATCATGTCATGAGTGATGTAATATGTGACATCATCACCAGTGCATTGCGGGCGCGCGAGTTATAGTTAGCTCAACTAACTATAACGGGCGAATTTCTCTAGTTTTATAGTCAAATGTCCAACTAACTATAACGTCCCTGAAACCTATGATTTTTTCAGTGAATTTCGAAGGTTTTTAAATGCTAATTCCTAACTATAACGTCTGTAAAACCTATGGTATTTTCAGTGAATTTCAAAAGTTTTTTAAATGTTATTCAATTTCAATAAAGTCGAGCCCCGGCTCGATAGATATATATGAAAAATATTTTAACTTTACGGAAATAAACATTCACTGGATGATGTCATCAGTGATGTTATTTGAGATGTCATCAGTGATGTCATCAGTGATGTTACTGATCATGTCATGAGTGATGTAATATGTGACATTATCACCAGTGCATTGCGGGCGCGCGAGTTATAGTTAGCTCAACTAACTATAACGGGCGAATTTCTCTGGTTTTATATGAGTCAAATGTCCAACTAACTATAAGGTTTTTAATTGCTAATTCCTAACTATAACGTCTGTAAAACCTATGGTATTTTCAGTGAATTTCAAAGGTTTTTTTAATGTTAATTTCATATTTTAATATTTAAAAAACCTATATTTTTTCTATTTTTTTTGTAATGTTTTGGAAATCTATAAACCTTTTTTGTTTTTAATTTGAAAAATATGTAATGTTTTATATCTTCAAAAAAAGTATGTATAACTTTTTTTTTGATGTTGAGAAAACTGAAGTCCCGTACCAGTAGTGTACCAAGCTCCATCAGCACGCCAATCCTATCCACCATATTGCTAAACTCGTAAAGGATGCGCATTTCGTATCCAACGGGTTTGTGGCACCACGTCCCGCATAACATCATATATGTATGTGGTCGCGCCAGCTGCTGCTTTGGTATGCGACGGGTATGCAGTACCAAGCTGCACCTTACATCATGTACGTATGGGGTCACGCCTGCTGTGCATTGCGTATGTGATGAGTGCACGCTGCCAGGCCCTGTGTTACGTCAAAGACGTATGGTGCCGTGCCGGAAACACAATACCCTCATTTTTTTTCGTCTCAAAACTATATCTAAATAAGTTTAAAGTGTATATGAGAACAAGCGATAATCTAAAATATTTTAAACATTTATATATTTCTAACTCTAATAAACGTATATTATAGTAATATTTTCTCAAAATCGCGTTGGGTGCGGCCTCCTTGCATGCTCGCTGCGCGATTGCCATGTGACCTTAAAGAAAAGCATTTGATTGGTTCATAACATTTCCCATTGTAACAGTTGGAGGACCACACCCATTTTTGCCATTCTCTCTACAGCATTTGATGAGAGACTCCTCTTCTCCTTACAGAGCTTTTTTGAAAACATTTTGCTATGTACACGTATCTGACAGTACAGACAAAATGCAACCATCATCTTCATCAATATTCATGCTCTGCAAAGTAGCCTTCCACCTGTGATAGCCATGCATCTAAAAGCTACATAACAGAACTTTTCCCCACTGCCAGAGGTAACATGTTTGCATACCTGTCCACAGCACAATGTAATGTGGTACGACCCAGGGGCAGTATAATGCATACATAATGAACACACGGACACAGATAGATAGTGGAAGTGGGTACGGGCCCGTTCGCTCGACTACCAGGGTTACATATCCAGTGATGTCTGTGCTGGATGCGTGTGGGGTGAGTGTAAAGCAGCCCTCAGGGAATGGTTGCTGCTAGCATCAACTACAACAGTAATCATTGGATCACAAACAGAGATTCAATAATAAAAGGGTCAATAGTTTGTGCTGCAGTAAGGTAGGGACACTAGATGTGAAATAATACAGAAAAGATTCTATCGTAAAACAACCCTAACTTGTGGTATACTGAGATACAGGCAGTAGATCTGAAATAATACACAAAATGATTGTATCATAAAGGGTCCATCAGGTCTAGTGCATTTAGATAGCCACATCAAAAGTATTCAGCATATGCACAACCAGCGATGATGCATGCTGCGGGCGGGCCGTACTAGGAGCAATGTATGTTGCCTACACCACTACATCATCTGCAATAGCGACTAGATCTGAATTGTAAACACTGCTGTCTGCAGTGTAGGCCAGAGAGTGGTCAGCAAGGGCCCACAGCCACGTGGCGTTGACTTGAGCTGTCCTATTTGACGAAGTATGCGAAGTAAAAAAAAACGTGTGCGGACCCAGTGATGATGCGTATGCGTGGTGCGGACATAGTGCACTGGAGCAATGTCTTTTGCCTACAGGACTGCGTCATCTACAATAGCGACTCGATCTGAATTGTGAACACTGCTGTCTGCAGTGTAAATTGAAGGCAGTAGTGAGCACAGTCTTCCATGAATACTTTTTCTGAGTTCCTCTTCACAAAATACAGCAACATAAATTACACAAAACTCTGCAATAAATAAATTAAAACAATTCGAATTGTGATCTCTGCTATCCACTGTGTACACTGTTATTCAGTGTTCTTTACCACTACCAAGAAGAATTTGGTCATTGTACTAGACCTATAAGTCATCTTAAAAAACGTCTTCAAGCAAGTATACTAAAAGGCTATTGTGTATATTTCAATAGACGTTGTAGTTAGTTGCCTACTGGATTCTGTAATTAAACAATCACCACTCCATCTGAATTGTGAGCCCTGCTGACCGCACTGTAGGCCAGAGGCAGTGGTCATTAACGCCTCACAGCCACGTGCCGTTGGATTCCGAAGCATGCAGTTGGTTGCACCTGATCTGAGTGGGTACACAGAAATCATCACAAACTTTAACTTCTGAGGTCCTCAATTACAGAATCAACACCCCGTTTCACTGTTCCCACCTGCTGTTCCACGGTGTACTCCCCCGACTGCAGTCAACCAAGCCCAATAATCATGTGCAGCAGTTAGCTACGGAAGCACAGAGTCTGATGCACCTCAACGGAGGGAGTTCTGTCAAAACCAAGCAGCAAGTAATATCAGACATCGTCCACTTTGGGCTCAAGACACCATTCCACTGTTGGGACCTAGAGTTGGTTGCACCTGGTCGAAGGGACTACCTTCATCTCCACTCTCAGATACAGTTCTAACATCCTCCATTGTGGGATCAAGACCCCGTTCCACTGTTCGGACCTGCTGTACCGCGCTGAACTCCACCGACTGCAGTCACCCAACCCCAATAATCACGTGCAGCAATTAGCTATGGAAGCACAGAGTCTGATGCACCTCAACGGAGGGAGTTCTGTGAAAATCAAGCAGCACGTAATATTGGACATCGTCCATTCTGGGATCAAGACACCGTTTCACTGTTGGGACCTAGAGTTGGTTACCCCTGGTCAAAGTGAGTACCTTCATCTCCACTCTCAGATGCAGTTCTAACATCGTCCATTTTTGGATCAAGACCCCGTTCCACTGTTCAGACCTGCTGTACCACGGTGTACTCTACCGACTGGTGTCAACCAAGCACAATAATCATGTGCAGCATTTAGCTACGGAAGCACAGAGTCTGATGCACGTCAACGCAGGGACTTCTGTGAAAATTCACAAGCAGCAGCTAATATCGGACATCGTCCATTGTGGGATCAAGACACCGTTCCACTGTTGGGACCTAGAGTTGCTTGCACCTGGTCGAAGCGAGTACCTTCATCTCCACTCTCAGATGTAGTTCTAACATCGTCCATTGTGGGATCAAGACACCGTTCCACTGTTGGGACCTAGAGTTGGTTACAGCTGGTTGAAAGGAGTACCTTCATCTACACTCTCAGATGCAGTTCTAACATCGTCCATTGTGGGATCAAGACACCGTTCCACTGTTGGTACCTCGTCAACTACTGTGTTAGTAGTATACAGAGCACTTTACGGTGCTGGGCCTCAGGTTGGGCGCTGTCTGCCTGTGTCGCGGAAGCCAGCGTTGATCTCAGGAGCCTTCCCAGCTCGCAGACCTCGACCCAAAAGCTTCCGCCGGCACGTGGTGGGCCCTCTTTCACATACAACGATGTCGAAAGGTGTACTGTGGGGCATATGTGCGTTGCAACCGCCATGACAGTTTCTGGGTAGCAGCAGGCTAAGAGCATGATTCCTGCAGCCACCCTCGCTCACGGTGTCAGCCTCGTGGCGGTGTAAGCTGCGCAGACCTGACAGACATGTTTGCCATTCCGGAAGAGAACCACACCCAGAGAAACGTGCCTTTTATTCATACCCCTACGCTAGCCTTGCGTTCGCAGAGCCAGCCCACTACGCTAAAGATTTGGGGGGGCAGGGGGCACGTTTGCGCTATGTTTTCGTAATCTTCCCTACTGACTGTACTATCATGGTTGCGTCCACTGTCGACTTCACTTAATAGACCGTCAGTGTATGTTGACATGTAAATGTCCGTGCTCTGAATACTCAAGTCTCTCCGGCACATCCCCTCAACACTTTGCATTGTATACTTTTATAATCGAGAATCACTTGCCACATTCGCACATACTTTGCTCCCATCTCTCCCCGCATTCTGCATTGTGTGGCAGAGGTGCCATGCCATGTTTGGTTTGCGTACATGGCTAGCCACGGTTCCCACAGTACGTAGTATTGTTGTGTCTGCTAGGTGTACATGTTGTTTGTCATGTTGTATGTGATTATATAAGGTAGCGCGTTTATTCATGAGCAGCGGTTTCTCCCATTTCCATATCGCTGTCTTAAAGAGGATACAGAAGTTTTTCTCACAGGTGAAAAGTGAGACCACAATGGCAGTCATTCATTACTATGCAAGAATGTCCAACTGCACAACGCTTCTAAGCTTATAGCCCCCAATCTATCGTGCTTTCTTAAAAGCACGCCAACTCCCACAATCAGACCAACATTCACACAGCTTTCTAACGGGAGTTATCTGCTTCTTAATAACATGGACTGCTACGCAATGTGAGCTGGCATACCGTATGTCCTTACTGTTTCAAACTGGATAACTTCCTCTGGCAATCTCTATTCCCACCCACACAAAGTAACTCCCAAAGTTCAACTTGGCCTTCAATACCTACTTCGAAAACAGATTTTATTAAACGGAGCAAAGCGAAAGCGCCTTTGTTTCAAACAGAAGTGTCCCTCACTTCTCCAAAAGTAATTTATCGACTGCAGATAGCACAAACTTCAAGTAAAATAAACTCCCTTTTAAATACGAACCTCCCATTACGCTTTGTGAATTGTTACACAATTTTCAACACATCTGACATTTAAGGTCTGGCACACTTTTTTAACATTGTCTCCTCCGGCCTTCTCACAGGCTTTCAAACTGTTTTTAGTCTAATACCAGACTTTATTCATTCGATCATCTCTGGAATAACAGCAACAGTGGCCATAATTCTCGCTCTGTTTGCGGCCATCCTACTACTACTTTAGCTTGTTAAAAATGGCTACGCTCCCTGTGGTAACAAGCATGTTTGACAGAATACGCCTCTACGCGAAGCTACATCAATACCGTGAAAAAATGGAACAACTTTTCGTCTGCCTGCCTCTACCCATTATCGGAGCCAGCTACAACATGACATTTATTTACACATATACAATCTGCGTGCAACCATCTTTTTATTGCAAAACTTGCCCAATCGACTGGCAAATCGATCTATGCCTTACCAACATCCCAGCAAACGCTCCCGATATCCAGTAGGTAATAGAGTATCTTGAAAACCATGAACTTGATTGTTCGGGCAGTGGAGCAATGGCGGATGCAACACAAAAAGGTATCCTGGCGGAATGGGATTTCTGCGCAGCCGCGAAAGATCTCCTGCTACATGCGACCTTTGACAACATCGCAAATTGCCTGCCAATACAAATTGCCGCTCCAACATTCAAGGAACATTACTGTCCCTTCGAGGATATGAAGTGGATCGCTCTGCTTTTCTCACACGATGGCAACAATCGCCTCTTGGAACATTACGCATCTCAAGCCGCTGAAGAACTTCCGGGCTGCAATCTCCAAGACTTGTAAGAAATTCACTTTATTCTTGGATTGATTTTTTCCAACTTTTTTGACTATTTCCTATTACATTTTTTAATACACTTCAATTGAACTATTTTCATATAATAACTTTCTAAGTATGCTTAGCCATTTTGAACTCTGTTTTCATTATTGGCCCTTACCTCTCCACACTAACCAGGAATGGATGATGTATGGCCTATGCAAATACGCTATTTACTTGCTAAATTGGCCTAAACGCGACATCCATTTTGAAACCATATCTATTCTTTGTACACACGTCTCTCTGCCTGCCTCTTATCCACAAAGCCCTTTCACACAAATTAGTTCATCCTCAGCCTCTGCTCACGAACTGGCAATCAAGATAAAAAAAAACACGCCATTGTTTAGGAACTGGTTGGCACAGTGTGGTAATCGTATCCTACCTTTATTTTCGTTCTACAATTTACAGTCATTCATGTCTAATAGGTATTGTTTATGTCACATGAAACTGTAACATGTAATGTGGAATTGACTGATGCAGGAGCATCAGAAGCGGTTGGAGTTTGCCTCTGCAGGATGCCTTAGCTCTTGCACCAGTGGTTCCATTTATGGCACTTACATAAAGACACTTTTTATATAACTTGCAGACTCCATCGCTTTATCCCACACAACCACTTTCTTAAACACACCTGATTTCACCATTTGTCTTCTGTGGCATTGCAACATTCTGCATTATATTCTTCACAATTATTTCTTTATTCCTGCTTGCTAAAACACTCCATTCGAGTCTTCAGACCAGTAGGGGTGAGTAGTTTGCTTCCCATTCCCGCTATAGTCTAAACCCATATTAACACCACTTCCACAGCTATACTACAGCGGCCAGTATGCTACAGCACCCAGAGCACATCGGTTTACAGCAATCAGCTCACGGTTTAATCTCCGAGTGAACCAGCACCTCACCACAGCAACATCTCACTCTGGGCAAAACAGCACTTTCACACCACTAGGGGTGAATACTTCACTTCACACTCCCTGTATAGCACACCCTATCCACCCCACAGAGCTCACACCGCTATACTCTAAAGACATACTAACACCACTTGCACAGCTATGCTACAGCAGCCAGTATCCTACAGTGCCCAGAACACATCAGTTTCCAGCAATCAGCTCACGGTTTCCTCCCCGAGTGTACCAGCACCTCACCTCAACACCATCTCACTCTGGGCAAAACAGCACTTTCACACCACTAGGGGTGAATGCTTCACTTCACACTCCTGTATAGCACACCCTAACCACCCCACAGAGCTCACACCGCTATACTCTAAATCCATACTAACTTCACTTGCACAGCTATGCTACAGTGGCCAGTATCCTACAGCGCCCAGAACACATCAGTTTACAGCAATCAGCTCACGGTTTCATCCCAGAGTGTACCAGCACCTCACCTCAGCACCATCTCTCTCTGGGCAAAACAGCACTTCCACACCGGTAGGGGTAAATACATCGCTTCACACTCCCTGAGTAGTACACCCTAACCACCCCACAGACCTCACAGCACTCCTACCCGCCTCTTTTCTACTCTTTTTGCCCTTTTTTCACCTTACTCGCTTCAACTGAATCACAAAATGACGGCCAACACTTCCTAGTTGCAACCGTTCACAGCGCTCACAACCAATAAGCAGCAAGCTCGTGCTCGTAACGCCTCAGCCAATCAGATGGCAGAATTCCCAAATATCGATATCTGTAAATTTTGATATTTATCAAAAACTACTGAACGGATTTACACCCCAAAAAAGCATGCTTTCTACACCAAGACCCTTCTCCCTGCCAAATTTGGGGTAATTCCCTTCTTGTTTATTCGAGAAGTTTCTAGTGACCTCTGAGTTAGCTGGCATACACAAGTAATTAAGTTTAATGTCCTTGATAGAGACATACTGATCTCAGTCCTTCACACATACTTTGCTCTCATCTCTCCCCGCATTCTGCATTGTGTGGCAGAGGTGCCATGCCATGTTTGGTTTGCGTACATGGCTAGCCACGGTTCCCACAGTACGTAGTATTGTTGTGTCTGCTAGGTGTACATGTTGTTTGTCATGTTGTATGTGATTATATAAGGTAGCGCGTTTATTCATGAGCAGCGGTTTCTCCCATTTCCACATCGCTGTCTTAAAGAGGATACAGAAGTTTTTCTCACAGGTGAAAAGTGAGACCACAATGGCAGTCATTCATTACTATGCAAGAATGTCCAACTGCACAACGCTTCTAAGCTTATAGCCCCCAATCTTGCGTGCTTTCTTAAAAGCACGCCAACTCCCACAATCAGACCAACATTCACACAGCTTTCTAACGGGAGTTATCTGCTTCTTAATAACATGGACTGCTACACAATGTGAGCTGGCATACCGTATGTCCTTACTGTTTCAAACTGGATAACTTCCTCTGGCAATCTCTATTCCCACCCACACAAAGTAACTCCCAAAGTTCAACTTGGCCTTCAATACCTACTTCGAAAACAGATTTTATTAAACGGAGCAAAGCGAAAGCGCCTTTGTTTCAAACAGAAGTGTCCCTCACTTCTCCAAAAGTAATTTATCGACTGCAGATAGCACAAACTTCAAGTAAAATACACTCCCTTTTAAATACGAACCTCCCATTACGCGTTGTGAATTGTTACACAATTTTCAACACATCTGACATTTAAGGTCTGGCACACTTTTTTAACATTGTCTCCTCCGGCCTTCTCACAGGCTTTCAAACTGTTTTTAGTCTAATACCAGACTTTATTCATTCGATCATCTCTGGAATAACAGCAACAGTGGCCATAATTCTCGCTCTGTTTGCGGCCATCCTACTACTACTTTAGCTTGTTAAAAATGGCTACGCTCCCTGTGGTAACAAGCATGTTTGACAGAATACGCCTCTACGCGAAGCTACATCAATACCGTGAAAAAATGGAACAACTTTTCGGCTGCCTGCCTCTACCTATTTTCGGAGCCAGCTACAACATGACATTTATTTACACATATACAATCTGCGTGCAACCATCTTTTTATTGCAAAACTTGCCCAATCGACTGGCAAATCGATCTATGCCTTACCAACATCCCAGCAAACGCTCCCGATATCCAGTAGGTAATAGAGTATCTTGAAAACCATGAACTTGATTGTTCGGGCAGTGGAGCAATGGCGGATGCAACACAAAAAGGTATCCTGGCTAGAATGGGATTTCTGCGCAGCCGCGAAAGATCTCCTGCAACATGCGACCTTTGACAACATCGCAGATTGCCTGCCAATTCAAATTGCCACTCCAACATTCAAGGAACATTACTGTCCCTTCGAGGATATGAATTGGATCGCTCTGCTTTTCTCACACGATGGCAACAATCGCCTCTTGGAACATTACGCATCTCAAGCCGCTGAAGAACTTCCGGGCTGCAATCTCCAAGACTTGTAAGAAATTCACTTTATTCTTGGATTGATTTTTTCCAACTTTTTTGACTATTTCCTATTACATTTTTTAATACACTTCAATTGAACTATTTTCATATAATAACTTTCTAAGTATGCTTAGCCATTTTGAACTCTGTTTTCATTATTGGCCCTTACCTCTCCACACTAACCAGGAATGGATGATGTATGGCCTATGCAAATACGCTATTTACTTGCTAAATTGGCCTAAACGCGACATCCATTTTGAAACCATATCTATTCTTTGTACACACGTCTCTCTGCCTGCCTCTTATCCACGAAGCCCTTTCACACAAATTAGCTCATCCTCAGCCTCAGCTCACAAACTGGCAATCAAGATAAAAAAACACGCCATTGTTTAGGAACTGGTTGGCACAGTGTGGTAATCGTGTCCTACCTTTATTTTCGTTCTACAATTTACAGTCATTTATGTCTAATAGGTATTGTTTATGTCACATGGAACTGTAACATGTAATGTGGAATTGACTGATGCAGGAGCATCAGAAGCGGTTGGAGTTTGCCTCTGCAGGATGCCTTAGCTCTTGCACCAGAGGTTCCATTTATGGCACTTACATAAAGACACTTTTTATATAACTTGCAGACTCCATCGCTTTATCCCACACAACCACTTTCTTAAACACACCTGATTTCACCATTTGTCTTCTGTGGCATTGCAACATTCTGCATTATATTCTTCACAATTATTTCTTTATTCCTGCTTGCTAAAACACTCCATTCGAGTCTTCAGACCAGTAGGGGTGAGTAGTTTGCTTCCCATTCCCGCTATAGTCTAAACCCATATTAACACCACTTCCACAGCTATACTACAGCGGCCAGTATGCTACAGCACCCAGAGCGCATCTAATCTACCTGTCTCTCTCTCTCTCTCTCTCTCACTCTCTCTCTATGAATCTCCACAAAACTTTGCAGACCTATTCCTCTCTCTACATTGGCAGATGATAAAATGCTTTGCTTTAATTGGTGAAAAGATTGAAAGACAAATTGGGGATCCCAAAACAGGTTTGGGAACCGATGTATTTTCTTTTGAATTTGTACTCATGCGTAGTGCAAAAATAGCTGAACAGATTGTAGTGAAATATTTAATTAACATACATTAAGATATGTAGATGATCCTTCTTGGTGTTTGAATTGAATTGGTTCAGTAAGTTGTAAGGCACAAAAACTTAGTGATAGATGTACACATGGTAGTACTGTAGTACTACCCTGGTATATGGTGATGACAAAACCAAATATGATTAGTTAATCCTAACCTTGCCAAACTGAAACAACAACCATCTTCATTACAGTACACTTTGAATGTGTTCTGTAATAACACTCCAGATTGCTTATGTTGTAATTTACATCAGATGACAATGGAAACCAAAAGAAAATCAAATAACACAATACAATGAACAACTTTTCTATCACCTCATTGCTTGATAATTCAAATTGAGGTATAAACAAAGCACAATCCTACCAAACAACGGCAGCCACCATTGCCATTGTGGTAACAGTTAGAAGGCAATACAATTGTTCTACTTCTAGATACATATTACAGTGATTTTGGATTACAAACAGCATCAATTACATCAACATCTTTCTACATAAATCAGGTAGGCACCTTACTTTCATATTGTTTTTACATTAAATTAGGAAAATAATGAATAATTTCTTAAGTACTTTATTACAACCATAACTAGGAAAACCCATTTTTTCTTTATATTTTTGCAGCAGATGTTATTATTATTATTATTATATGTTCTTATATAGCGCTCAACTACCCTTGGGCATCTTGGCGCTTGCCTTGGGAACCCGTCCTGGTTTTTCCCTGTGAGATAACCCGTACTGGGCATCCCCAAGGTGAAAGCCAGGCATCCCACCGCGGGGGGGCCGTTGTGGAGATTAAGCAAGCTATTGCCCAGAGTTGCAGCGTGGGACCCATGATTAGAATAGGCACTGAGGCGAGAATATCCAGTCCGCGGAATTTATAGCCCAAGACCCTGCCGCGACGGGAATCGAACCCTGGTCCCGGACCAGTGCTCTGCATCGAGGTCTGCCGCTCTAACCATTGAGCCACACTTCTCCACATTTAACAAAATGCTTATAAAAGAATACATCAGCATTTAAAAATGGACATTGCATAACAGGGAGAGAGAATTGAAAAACATGTTAAAAGCAGAAGAAGGAAGCCTCCTCAAAGACAATACTGCTGGTAAGAATGATGCTCAAATGTGTACTATTTCAAGGAATTGTCCTATAAATAGTAAAACGTTTTGTACTAAACAATTGCTATTCAAACATCTAGCCACAGTTATGCATTGTAAACGAACATGTGATACACCATTGAAAAAAACTGTCTCTTTTACAAGACGAGAGAAGATTAGGAATACACCAGCAAAGCACTGCAACAAATGTGTCCTCAACAATCTCCTCCAAACAGTTTCACTTCCCTGGAAAAACAAGGACAAATTAAAATACAAAGTATATAGTCAATATATTGTGGATAAAGCATTTGCTGTGAAAAGAACAATTTTCATTTTTATTATGAATCGCTGCAAAAGCGTAGACCGTTTAATTTCAACATATAAGAAACATAAATTACAGACAACTAAACTTAGCAGACCCAACTTCTGTAGTATTTTGCCAAGGCACATGGAGGCATACATCAACCACTGTACCATACTTTCATAAGGGGAGTTGGCATCAACAGAATAATTGTGTCCTCTCAGTCAAAAATGAAGGCCGGTGTTATAAAGTTCTACATAGAAATGCATTAGGAACAGATAAGAAAGAAAAATAAAATTATTACTCAATTATGATTTGGGTGTGGAAGAACCAGAAAAAATTGTATATGAATGGAATGGCACTTATATTTGCAATGTTCAAGAAACATCCATTGAGAAGCTAAAGACATTTCTGTTGACATTTACAAAATCAAGGCTACCTCAAAAAATTAAAATACTACAGATCTTAGATGTCTGCTCATTTCAGACCATTACAAGCCTCCAAGGACATTCCTAAGCCTGCCTCACATATCACATGTGTAACACCGAATTTCATCACATTAAGAAGCTTTCAACATATCATTCAACAATCAGAAAACATGTACACACATTATACTTTGTGAAAACTCCATCATTGCAGTTAGAACAACTAAATTTGGTGTTGTTGCCCTGTAATGTGAACACTATAAAGGACTATATAGAATCTAAGAGCCTCATTAAAATGGCGCTCGCAGGAGTGTCCAACCGCCATCGTTTCAGAGCAGGAACCGTCCAACAATGAGTCAGCGGTCATAAAATGCTTTTATCTGGTGTACCTTTTGCTGCGGGCTCAAGAAAAGGGGCACAGCACAAACCGCACTAGAAAAATGCATTTCGTGCATATCCATGCACTGTGTGCCAGGCACCACATGGTGCCTGTCACACGGTGCATTGATGTGTGGGGGGCACTAAATGTGCCCCCAGCCCACTAGGCAGTAGCCCGTGGGGCACTGCTTTGGGTCCCCAAAATTCCTTTCCATCTGCCTATTCATGGCAGTGGGACCTCCTGATCCTAATCCTCCTATCCTAATCCCTACAGTCATGATTGTGCAGGCACTGTCTCCATTTTAGGGATTAGGAATCCGACAGCCTTCCCGACGGGATCTTTGATTCTGCCAGAGGTGGTGGTCCAACCCCCGACATCTGTGGTCAAACTGGCTGCGTTGTAATGCAGCGGTCAGACCGATGCCCTAGATGGCCGGTGGACCACCACTGACGGCCTGTGGCTAGCAGTCCACCTGCCATCATGTTCAGGGCCTAAAACTTAGATGCCCTTACTGAAACTAATGTTTGTACAGAGGTTGTTTTCACTCAGAATCATCCACAGAATACTTAAACAGACTTCAGTAATTTCCAAATAGGTATTCTAGAATGTCATTACCAAATCGCAGAAATACCCCAAAAAATTGCATTGATTGCAGAACACATTATAAAATGTACGTTAAAAGTATTGATCTTGTTGAGAAAAATGAGAATGAGGACAAATTCCATGGAGAAACATAACTCGCTATCTGGAAGAAAAATATGATGTTTACCAATATCAGATAATCTGCAATTACTGTCTAGGAAAATTAGAACATAACTGAACGCCATCATGTGGGATACAGAACAGTTTGGAAATGTATCCAATTCCATCAGACATAAGCCAACTTAATTTATATGAAAGGATTTTTATTCAAACTGTACATCCTTTTCAAATTATTGTTAGATTGCAACTGAAATTGGAATGTTCCAGCCACTCGAATGCACTCAAAGGAAACGTTGTTTTTCTTCCATTAGATTTCATGAACAATATAAGCTCTCTCGGTATGCAACAGAAATTAGAGGAACCTTTAGAAGTTTTGGTTAATGGAGCATCTACAAAGGACCAAACAGTTTGGCAACAACTAATAAGCAGAGCCAAAGTTCAGAAAGCTATAGCTTACCTTCAAAAACCAACATACACTACAACGATTTGGACATTTCAAACTTTATCTCTTCATACAATTTATCCTTTGACAAACAATTGAAAGTGGACAATTTCAACCAAAGTATCATGGAGGAGCTGAAAAAATATGAATATTACAGTATACACCCAACACTCAAGAGAAATGATGAGTGATGCTTTAGAACTTCATCAGATGTGAGAAGCTAGAGAAGAGCCTAGTAGTGTCTGGGAAAAAAACTTAGAAGCAAGATGTTATCCACATTTATTCCCCACTTGGAAAGGTGGGCTATATAAAGATTGTCCTGTAACAAAATTCAGCATCAGAATTTGAATCAACCAGATTAAATTCAGGGGATCCTTGTTTTTGTCAAGACGTTCCTTATATTTTCACGCTCCTGTAAGAAAGTATGAAGTATGGAGTTCATAAGCTGTTGCACATGTTATGCGCACTGGAACTTAGTTGTACAATCTAGTACAGCAAGATTTTATTGAAAAGGTGCACGAGAAAGATGAGAATTTGTGAAAACAGTTGATAAACATTTTGGAATGTCAGTGAGGAAAAATGAATGTTGGTTTAGAAGGTATGGAGAACTCAAATGTATGCTGAGAAATTTTGCGTCACCAGCCTGGTTTATTACATTAACCTGTGCAGAATGTGGATTGGATGACTTGCATACATTTCTACCTGAGGTAAATGATTATGTTCCAGATATTGACACAAACTCTCCTGCAGAATTATGTACCTTAAATCCTGCTAATATTTCCAAAGTTTTCAACCGCAAACGTCACACAAATCCTTCATATCCTAAAGAACAAAAATGAAAATCCTGTTGGAGAGGTACATGGGGGCAGATTTACAAGCCCCCTGCACCACCAGTACGTCACTTTTCGTGACTTACTGGTGGCACAGGGGGCTCCTCCATATTTACAAGGAGAGGAAAAGCCATCCTGCGTGACTTTTCCTCTCCTCGTAAATACAGCCCTTTCACACACAGCACTTTGCGTTGAAGGGGCGTTCCATGGGTGTTGCTGTGGGTGTTCCCACGCAAAACCCATGGAACTAGACACATCTCCAGATTTATGATTTCTCGTAAATCTGGAGATGCGTCTGAATGCTACGTCACCCTAGAGGTGGCATAGCGAGGTGCAACAAGGAGAAATGTTTTCATTTCTCCTCGTTTTTTCCTCTTTCAATGCGTGCTGCATTCTACAGCATGCATTGAAAGAGGAAAAAGCCTCTTGTGATTGTTTTTGTGCAGGAAGGTGTCCCTTCCTGCACTAAAACAATCTCCCCACGACGCAGGCATCCTGCAAGGGTGCCTGCGCCGGCGCATGGCAGCAGTTTGTGCACCAGCGCAGGGGAAGCACAGAGATGCGACATATTCTTGTAAATATGTCGCATCTCTGTGCTTTCCAAACTAACGTAGAAGGGCGCAGCAAAATTACTTGCTGCACCGTGCTGCGTTAGTTTGTTGTAAATCTGCCCCTTAATTTCTTTTAGAGAAAAGAGTATCAAGCAAAATCGGCACCACATATTTATATGCTTATGTGGATCAAAGATACACCTAAGTTTATATATGACTCAGATGAATCTGTTCTAGATTTTATTGAACATTATATCACTTGTAATGATATATCACAGAAAGAACACATTGAGAAACTTTGAGAAACTCTTTGAACAAGTGTTACACTATCAGTCACATAAGTATGGTAAATTCTACCAAAGGAAATATCGGAACTAATCAAAACATTACATTAAATGTTGGTTTGGATTTCCTAAAACCATTTGACAAATAGGAAGAGTCAATAATTTCATGTAATCTGTAAGACATGCAGTTACAGGGAACTCGCCAAATAATTCTTAGGGCCTCATTTACCAAAAAGTGTCGTAGGGCAGCGCCGCATGTTTTTTTGCTGCACAAACCTACACAAATTGGAAAGGGCAGAAATGCACAATATTTAGGAGATATGCTGTATTCTTGTCCTTTAAGCCAACTCTGGTGCAGAATTTGGAGCCTAGTTCAAACGCAGGCACTCTTCCAGCCTGTTGAAAGGATATTTTTTGTGCAGGAAGGGACACCTTCCTGCACAAAAACAACTGATGGAGGCTTTTTCCTCGTCCTCTATGTATTGCAGAATGCAGGACACATAGAAAGAGGAAAAAAACAAGTAGAAATGAAAAAAATTCTCCTTGTAAATCTGGCTCACCATCAAAATCCATGGGTGTTGCATGGGAACACCCATGCAACGCCATTGGAACGCCTCCTTGATACAGAGTAAGTCAATGCAGTTCTTTTTGTTGCCTTGCCTTATTCCATATCTATGAAGCCATGCAAAACCACGCAGGATGACTTTGCATCTCCTCATTGATATGACTCAGAGGCCTGCACCACCGAAGCATCAAAAAGTGACGCTCTGGCAGGCAGGTCTCCTGTAAATAAGCCCCTTAGAATCATAGGAAATCACAAGGCTCACAACAAATCAATGACTACAACCCTTTAATTCTACATTTGTGAGATACTAAAATGGATATACAATTTGTTACTTCATACATTACAACAGGTGAAAAGACAGATATGAATGAAGTATGGGAAGAAATACCTTCAAATAAAAGGTTTTACCTATTTCTCCTCAAAATGTTTACTCACTGAGAGGTCAGTGAGGCATGTGACCGTTTGAGTTCTTCAAGCTTATACAGTATATTCCGGACAATTATTTGGCTTAGCTTAGCACTATCAACAGTATGTCGCAGAGTTCTAAAAAGCCTACCTGAAAATGAATACCTTGCACATTTTAATCCAACCAACAAAGATATTTAAAAAAACATGTTGGACACATGCTAAACAAACAGAAGTCCTTTGCTGGAAAACCTATCTCTATATGATGTAACTTAGTTCTACAAATATCAAGGCTACCAGTTCAAATATACCTTATGTAGTTACTGCTCCTACTGGATTAGCAGCACATAATATTAAAGGAATACCTTTACATTGTCTTCTATTACTGCCTGTGAAGCATCATGTTAAATTGGAATATTTATAATTAAATAAAGATACGTGTCACTTAGACCTGCCTATCAAAGTGATGTTGCTGATCAGCAATAGCCGCAGAGTACTAAATCCTAACTCATGGGAGTGCTAAACCGTCCTCCATCTTTTAAATAACCCTGGGAATTGTGTCACCCCACATAAATGTGGAAAAAATACTCTCCAGTTTACAGAAAAACCCTTCCTCATATCTGCACAGGACATTTATTAAAAGAAGTAATATAAGGGGAAGGATCGACATTTTGATTAACGATATCCATCCAATCAGGCAAATAGGGAGGGATTTTCAAAGGGCAAAGTGAGAATAGATTTGTTTTTAAAGTGGGACGAAATTTCAGCAACAACTATCCAGGACAGAGTATCCCAAGATATCTTTTGGGAATGGAAATTATAAGTGCACCAGACATCCATGGGTAGGCACTCCATAATGGTGTTAAACCACAAAGACTATGTGTTGGATTCATTTATTTTGTAACCCCCTAATCTTGTATATCTCTGAATCACTAGCAGCGCTGTCTCAATATTCTATTTTTCCAGGAGTAAATACAGGGCAACATCATCGGAATATAATTTTAATTTTACAGCACTAGAAAATGGGGGGAGAAACCATTATGAAACTGAATACATTTAACCAGAGGCTCTATAAACAAAGCAAATAAAGTCTGGCATAGGGGACAACCCTCATGGGTTTCCCGGGTAGGAAACACTGTTCCAGCACATGGATTTGCATATGCTTGGCCGCTATGGTATAGCCACCTTGTCAAACATTATCGTTTTGAAGCAACAACTTTTTTGCAAATTCAAAATACCTGCGATTCATGCTGAAATCCCCTTGGCATGTTGCTTCCATCTTTTCCCTGGTTTCCCTCATAGGCAGAGGTTTCTGTTCTCAATAGCTTCTCTCTATATTAGTTGGGAAATTGTTCAGACCCAACAAAGTGAATAACTCCCTGAGTTTTTGGTAAAGGGAATTTCAGCCTGACCGTTCTTCAGCTACCTCTAATATTCAGGCAAAATGGTGGAGGCACACAGGGTTTGAGATGGTGTTGTGTTTTTTAATGCCTAGATGCTTTACTTTACCCCAGAAAGGCTAAACAAGATGTTTAATACCCCTACTAGAACATGCCCTACATGTAAGGGAGTAGGAAACTGGGGACACAGGTTTATGACATGTAAGGCTATTTCTTAATCTGAATTTTGGTCACAGATTTATGAGCACATTTCTTTCAAGGTTGGATGTGAGGCTTAACCCACAGATTGTAACATTCTGTTTGGCCTCAATAACCCTTCACGGTTTGGGAAATAATGTGCTCAGTGTATTTTTATTTTTACTTATGTGGCTCATTCCATTATCACTAGCCATTGGAAGTCCCCACAGAAGCCAACATTTGATGAGAGGTTTAAAAACATGAAGGAAACTAGTACAACGGCATATTGGTATTTTGCCTATTAGAATAATATACAATGCTATAAAAAAATCTGGGTGTCATTCTCTGTGGAAGACGAGGTTAGCGGCATTGGTTTGGCCTTTGTCTAACTTTTTAGGAGCATTTTTAACAGCCTATTGGATTTTTGCACCTTCACATTGCTTAGTCGCTGGCATTTGCTAGTCGAATTGAAATAGTACCTTTTCCACATTGTTATTTTATTGATTGGACATCCGGCTGGATGGAAAGTGAGGTTGCACTTTATTATAATTTTTTTGTGCTGCCACTTCATATTGTTAGGCATTTGGCGTATGCTAGTCCTTCCCCGCACAACAGCCCCATTGTCTTTTAGTGTCTCTTGATTGTTTATGTCTGTACAGAATTTAGGGCCAGATTACGAGTTTACTGATGTGGGAGGGGGGCTACCATGTGACCGCCCTGCTCCCACACTGCCCAACAGGACCGCTGACCAACAGATATGAGTAATTTCATGGTCTGACATAAAGGAGGTGTGGCTGTCCCGTGGCGGTGCAGTATAAAGGCTCATATGTGAGCCTTAGAACTGCACCGCTGTGGGAATGCCAATGCACGTTCCTGCATGGCATGGACTGTGAACAGGGGTGCATGCACAACATGTGCCCACCTGCATGCACCCCAATACACAGGGGCAAGAGGGGGGGCCTGAAGATCTCCCTTTGTTTCCTCACAGCCAGCAGTTTCATGGCGTGAGAACAGCCACGAGACAGCTGGCAGTGAGGAAACTCGTAATATGCTTGGCAGTGCTACAACATCACCCCCAAGTATATTGTGCCCTCAAGACCGCCGCTCCACCCCCAGGAATCACGGATCCCTGGCAGTTGCGGCTGTTCCCTGGAATGCCAACTGCCGTACTTGTGAAATGGCAGTCCCCGACCGCCACCACACCTCCAAGGTGAGTTTGGCGGTACGTGGACCGCCAAACTCGTAATTAGGCCTTTAGTCTTTTTATTGCGCTGTCTATTCTTTTAATTTTATTTCTCAGTCTTTAGCACAGCATGCTGTGGCCATTTGTTTAGTTAGGCACTGTCACTTTATTTTTCACAGCTACACCTCTGTGTTGTCATTAATGGCCCTCTCATGTAATGTATATTCAGCACTTCTTTCTCCCACAGGGAAAGACTTCAGGAATGCACATCTGTATCTGTACTGTTATGCTTATGAATTTGAATGTTATTTATTATTTAATGGCTGAGCATGCTGACTGTACTGAGGGAACATATAGATAAATGTCAGGAACATAGGACTTGGGAGAGTTTTGAAAAACCAAAAGGTGAACTCTTAATGGTTTCAAACTTAATGTTGGCTTTTGTTCATTTGTGTATGCAAGAAGTAATGTGAACATCTTATGAGGTCCTCTTTGGATGGAAACATGTGATTTTTTTAAAGACTTATTCCAACCTACACCTGTTAAAGGTGAACCCATTTTCCAAAAGCATTTTCAGGACCTTTGCTCACTGGGAGGCTCGTGGTTGCTTTCTATTGACAGTGGCTGCAGCAGTCACGACTTGCAATACTTGCAGTACCTGCGGCCCTTCTCAGCTGCAGACTTCAGTCAGATTGCTCTGCCCCACCTGACTAATGAAGCTATGGCTACCCGGGGTAAAGGGGAAAGCAATGCCCCACACCTTCCGCTGTGATGACCTTCCAGCTGCCGTGACAGGCAGACGGTAAATTGGGTGGAAATAAGGGAGAGCAGCGAACCGATAAGGTGAAAAAACCAAGCTGGGGAAGAAACTGACTACCTGGGCAATTTGAGAATCTGTGGGGGGGACTCAACCCACCATTATTAGCATATTTTACTTGTTGGGAGCTGAGGGTCTGTCTAAAAATGATGATCATAACCAGGGTGGGACTTCTGATACCTGTGAGGACATGGGTAATATGAGGAACGACACGGGGGCTAGTAATGCAAGCCAAGAAGGAGATAATTCTGCAGCAATCTCCGACAGCTCCTGGTCGCTACAAAATGAGGTAACTATTTTGGAAACAATCTTTGCATCAGTAACCCCCAAAACAAGCACCAACTAAACTGGGGAGATGGCAGACTATGCCCTTTCCTTGATTATGAGCACCAAGAGGGGGAATGGTTTTGAAGAGGAAGACTTAATGACAAAAAAACAATCTTGCACAATGATGAAGGAAGAGGGAGAGAAGACACACATCGAGGGCATGTGTTTCACCCCTGATAAATTATAGAAATTCTTCTCCCTGACTGAGGAGTCTGAAATGTGTGATGTTAGCATAACCATATCAAGCAATGGGTCGATTTCTCCATCAAGTAGCGGTAGCCCACAGGAAGAGACACCTGGCTTTGTGAACCAGAAGCAGCAGCCAGGGATGAAATAGAAAGGGAGGAAGAGGAGCCCGGGGAAAGAGAGACCCCCGCATATGAGAAAGAAATCCCCAAGCAACTTGGCTGGGATTAAGCAGCCATGCAGTGGCTACCCCATGGTCAAAAATTAAGAGGGGGGCTCAAGAATACAACTAAATCTGGTGCAGGGATCGCAGAAGTTGAGCAGAGACCATTAAGTATTGGGAAACCGGATAAACCATTGCTCTCATTAATCCTACAATCACTCAGATTGTTTCAGGAAGAAGTGAAGCAGGATAATCGACAGACATAGCTAGTCACGGAAAAATGTCAAGGGTCCGTGAGGAAAATTGGCAAAATCTGTTACGATATCTCTGAATGGTTACATATGGTTGAGACTGAGGCGGAAGCGCTGAAAATGATTTTGCGAGGTTAAAGACTCAGGGTGCAGCACAGGAGGGAGTCTTGACGGTTGTCATATGGAAATTATGAAAATCGACAATGCCGCAATAACCTATGGTTATTAGGGGTTCCTGAAAATGTTGAAGGGAATTACATCAGGAAATATGTAATAAACTTGTTGAAAGGCTCCCTTCCTGAATTAGCTGCATGAGAGAAGGAAAGAGGTTAAGCGTGAGCACCTGTTCTCCCTGATGTTGCCAAGACAGACATCCAATGAACCGGCTCGACCCCGAGCAATATTGATGTATTTTGCGAACTATCTCTTACGACAAGCTGTATATGACTTAACATGCCCTAGTTCCAGAAGAAGCTTTGAGGGTATATCTTTCTTTTCCCAGCCTGATTTTGTTCACACTACTGTGGAGAGAAGATGGCGACTAAAGCAACTTATCACCCCTTTTTAGAAAGTGGGAGCCACAGTGTATTTATAGAATCTGGCAAAGCTGAAAGGTGTGCTTCGGGGTCAGAATTACAGTTTTACCTCGGAATTACAAGCTTAAAAATGCTTGGAGGACATTTCTACTGCGGGACCCGAGAGTAAATCCGAGTGACTATGTGTTAAGAGAAAGGTCGTTTTAAATATATTCATTGGACACATTGATATTGACTGGTTGTGGAGGTGGGAAGAGGGGGGAAGTGGTTTGTGATTGGGGTGCAGCAGCTACAGACACCATCATTTGGGCTCATGGCTGAGCATAATTGCCATGTTTTTGGTGGAGGGTGAGGGTGGCAAGAGAGTGGGGGCAGGGGTCACAAGCCAGTAAAGAAGGATGGCAAATTATTTGTTTGTTTCACAAGGGTGTTTTGGGGTGGAAATATGGAGGTTCTTTTTTATTCCGGATGACTATGGAACGTGCGTGGATAAATTACGGTTGGCTAATTTTAATATTTGTGGCTCAACGACATTACGAAAAGGCAAAAAGTTGCTGCCTGGTTACAAATGCTTGCAGCAGATATTATCTGCTTGCAAGAAACCCACATTGAAGGGGCACAACAGCATCTATTAAAAACAATAGGCTTTAATCTAATTGGTGCAACAACTCAAAGTGCGAGGATAAGGGGAGTAGCCTTCATGGCCGGAGGGGGAGGACGTTAATTTACCTGAATACAATCTGATAAATTTGGCCGCTGGTTCATCACTGAATGCCAGTTGAGATCAGGGGGGAAACTGACATTATGTACAATGTATGGTAGCAATGTTGCCAAGTGTGTTTGATGTTGTCTCTAGGAATTACTACTCCGGCCCTTATCATTATTGTATGTGGAGATTGCAATAATTACTTGCCAAGTGATTGCTCCATGGAAGAGGGATGGCATTATTCTGGAATGAAACCTAAGATGTTCCAGGCTTTGAGGGCTATGAGCCAAACTCATGGTTTGGTCGACTGTTGATACTCTTTAAAACCTTTAGACCCTGGGTTTACCTTTTTTTCTGCTCCCCACAAATTGCATGCTAGATTAGATTATGTGTTTGCTTCAAATATATTAGTTAGTGGGTTCCGTATTGAGATACTCCCACATATTTGATCAGATCATAACCCACTTGTTTTAGAATTGGAGGGGGGAGGCTTTAAGCCAGAAGTAAGATCTTGGACCTTTGAAATATTTTTTTTTGATCAAATGGGAATTATTGTGAACATATGTGGCAATGGATTCCTGTATTTGTGGAGGAAAATCTGGGAAGTACCTCTATTGAAATAGTATGGGACAATATAAAGGCAGAAATAAGGAGGAAAACACTGAGGTTTTCCTTGAACTATAATAAACGTGCTAGGCAAATTTAGAAAAATCTACAGGAGGCTCTGGCAGCTGCGGAAACTGGTCTGATAATGGCTGCTTAGGGATGGGGGGATTTGGAAGCAGACCAGCAGTGGGTTGCTATTGTTAAATCCGTTATTGTAGAAGTCCCAGTAAATAAAGCTATGGACAAACTGGAAGCCCAGACGGAAACTCCCTATGAATTTAATGAACAGATTGGGCTTCATTTAGCGATTCGGACTAGGCAACAAATGATGTCAAATTTAATACCTAAAATAAATGACCCAGTCCTAGCCTGAGTTACAGACCCAGATTTGATCAGGAAAGTGTTTTAGCAATGCTATCAAAATTTATATCTGGAAAATAATGGGAGAGACTTATGGAGGAGTCCCTCGATTCAGCCTCATATGTGCCATTTGCCAGTGTAGGTCAGAAGAAATTAGACAAGCCCCTTCGTGGGACTGAGATATTGCTGTCTATAATTGGCCTGGCAAAGGGGAATGCCGCCGGGACTGATGGTATTCCGACAGAATTTTATCAGGTTTTTGCAATCCAACTCTTGGAGGTTATGAGCAACCTATTTGTACATGTTTTTAATGGGGGGAGACCCCGTGCTTATGGTATTCTGCTAAAATACAGTTTTTCCGAAAGAAAGATAAGTCTCCTCTTGAATTGCGCTCCTATCTCCCAATAACTTTGATCAATGGCCATTCAAAAATTTACTCTAAAGCCCTGGCCCTGCAGCTTGCACATAATATTCACAAAAGTATCTCGGAACGGCAACATTGGTGTATTCGCGGCTGATCAACGATTGATCATATCCGGAGAGTTATTTCTCTTCTAGATGCCATCAAGGTAGCTGGGGACCCAATGGCTTTTACTCTGCTTGATGCAGAAAAAGCCTTTGATCGGGTCTCCTGGCAGTATCTTTTGAGGCCAATGTTAAGATTTAGGGTTGGTGCAGGCTTTATTCAGGTGGTTAAAATGTTATATGTCGACCCAATAACTAGGGTTGTGGTGAGTGGTGTACTCTCTGAGACTTTTTTAATATCAAAAGGGACGAGGCAGGGCTGTCCTTGCTCCCCCCTAATATTTGCAATTTTTATTGATCCTTTTATTTGCACACTGGAAAGCAATGATCAAACACCGGCAATATGGTCAAAAAATTAGCCGACTTAGACTCATGCTTATGCCCACGACATAGCCATTGTAACGCCTAATCTGATCGCGCATATTAAAATAATAGAGGAGGAAGCAGGGAGTTTTGGCCGAGCCTCTGGTTACGCTTTGAATAAAGATAAGAACCAAATTATTAATGATGAGAAGATCGGGATGATAAATAGCAGGGTGGTTGAGAAGGCAAACTATTTGGGTGTCAGTTTGTCCGCTCAATTAGATGATGTGGTCAGGAATACTTTAGAGCCCCTTTTGGGTAACACTAAGCAAGATCTTGTTACACTAAGTAACCTACATTTATCTATCGGCGGCAGATGTAATGTGATTAAGATGCCTTTCCCCCAAAATTCTATTGTTTTTGGGCTATTCCCTTAGAGCTATCACCACAATGGTTTAAAGCTATGGAAAATGTATTCTCCACATTTATCTGGGCATATTCCAGACCCAGGTGAGCCTTTAGGCTTCTTTCCCAACCAAGGGACTGAGGTGGTTGGCCCTACCCAATTTAAAACTATATTATTGGGATGTCACTTTGATACACAGCGGAAGATTGTTGTGTGAAAATAATGATAGCACGGGGATTGGGTCAGTTCCCTCACCATTCGAGTTCCTGCTGAGAAAAGAGGCTTGGGGATGTGTCTAGCGGCAATTGAACGATATTATTAAAAAAAATAACTTTAAGACCCATCATAGCGTATTTAAGGTCGGGAAGGCAATACACAGGACTGTAGGTATTGATAGAGCATCATTTTATACCCACCTTTTTAATAACCTTAGCCTACCGGAGATTTCTATAGACTCTGTTATGCAGAAGTGGGCCCGGGGTGGGGTCGACCGAGTGGATTGTTTCTTTTCCTCCTCTGGGCTTCAATCTTTTGACAAGATGAAAAACTTATTCAATCTTGGATGGAGAGATTTTTTTAAAGTTCCTTTTAGTGTTGGACTTTCTCCTAAGGAAAGGAAGTGGACCAGCTGGATTTAATAGGATAGAAGTTATTGATAAAATTCTCAAAACAAGAGTCATATCAATTTGGGAAATTTATAGTTGTTTTCACACTGCTATGCCACTGGAGAATCCCATCAGGTTATGCCCCTTGTACAGGCTTGAACACTGCCATGCAAAATAAATCCTAACCGCGCTACAAAGGGCGAATGAACTCCATCTCTCATCAGCCTTCGCAACAGGAATTGACACACAGGCATACACAAGTCATCCTGTTGGGTTTATATTCCCTTCCGGGTCAAATGACGCTGCCCATTATTTTGAACCTTCCTTGGCAGTGCATGGATGTGGGGGAACTCCAGTCCTGTCCCAGTGTGGTAAGGGTGCTGTTAGCACCGTTTAGTTCTTCCTCACGTTATTTTGAACTCAATTCCAGTATACCGTAGTATTCGGTTAAGCTAGGATATTCCTCTTGACTTTGTTTTCCTCTTTCCTGTTGGAGAGTTGCACCACTGTATTTCATGCGGGAAAGGGATTTAAAGAGACCTGATAATATTTCCAAACTGAAATGAAAGCATGATTTAATTTTTCCTGATTGTTGTGGAGCATTTGTTTCTTGGAGATTTCGGAATAAGAGTGGATTCTCTTCTAAGTTATATACACGCTCATTTGTGATGTTTTCAAGGTTACCAGCTTTCGTATTACTTATGATGTCTAATAAGTAATGAACTGTTATAGTACAAAAAAATCTTATTTTGTGTGCTACAAGAAGCTTCGGATTTCTTTTGAGCATGTCCTGATGTTTCTTTTGCCTTTTAACAGGGGGATGTGTACGGACCAATGGAATGAGCTTTGCTCCACCTCCCCAGTGATGTCAGGCTTTTCAAGACCAAGGGTATTTAGGCAATATAGAAAAGAATAGAGAGTAATCAAGGTACAAAGTGAGGTAGATATGCTAAAAATTATTTTCTTCCTCACAGCTTTACAAAGCCCACTATTCAAATTGCTCCAATAATCTTTGCAACTCTTGCTCATAAGGTGGAAGCGTATTTTATTTTACAGGTACCTTTTTGTGCATACTTGTTATATTCTTTGGATTCAGTCTGGATTACTTTAAGATTGTGTATTAAAGTGTGTCCCTCCCTGCTGGACCCTACATTTCCTTTCCCCACTTAATCACTTCAATTGTCTGCGTTGATATAGCAAGTCAGACTTGAAGCTATTGAGAGGTGGACCATTATTAGCATCTGCCCAATCCCGAGGACGTGAACCAGAACAGCCAGATGATATGGATAAATATTCTTTGAAATGGCAAGTGAAGGTAGGGATATCTGATAGCTAGTTTTTCCAGGCATTTGATCTCCCACAAACCACTTTAATATTTTCGCGAATAAAGGCCCAGTTCTATAAGACTTGTTTTCTTTTATATTATACAACAGATAGGATAGCTAAATGGGGGATGGACAAAGGTACGTTCTGCCCCGGATGTGCTCTACATAAGGTTGATATTGTACATATTGTTTATACTTGTATTGAGCTCGGAAACTTGGGAAAGGAGATATCGGAATTCTTGTCAGTGGTGTTAAAAGAGAAAGTCATTTTAACACTAGAGTTGATTTTATTAGGGGTATCCGAGAGGAAGCAGCTAGATAATGGGCATGAACTGGTATTTATTGCTATGGCAATCTTAAGGCTTTGCATAGCCTCAGCCTGGTTGGACCTCAGCCCGCCCAGGTTTCAACAGTGGCTGGCCAGACTCTTAGCGGTCTTTAACCTGGAGAAAGCTATATATATATATATGCTGAAAGGGAGTGTGGCAAAAAGGCTTCAAGAATCTGGGCCTCTATATCTGAGTGGGTCAGAGAACATGGCTGGCCTGCTAGATAGGTTGATAGTCCCATGTGTGATGTACTTGCACCTTGCACTTGCCGCTTTAGCCAGTGGGGGATGGGCTGGCTCCGGGTTTTTCTATTTTTTCATTGGTGTGTAAAATATTTGACATGTATATTCAAATTGTTATGAATTTGGCCATTGCATTTAAAAATCTCATTATGTATTTAAGGAATATAACCAGCTGTGAGGGGTAGGATGGGATTGGGGTGGTGTTTGGATTGTTTGTAAAAAAAACTCTAACAAAGAATTTAGAAAAAAAAGGAAGTAAGGAACTGTAAGCATTTGTATGAATTTTCGATACAGGGAGCTAGAAAAGAATTTGAGGCAAGCTAATGATGAGGAAGAATATGCCAATATATTTCAAGAAATTCATCTTGGCATTCTTACTGAAGCAGAAATTATGCTAACAACATGATGTACAAAGTATATTTTTTTCAAATCTTTATTCAGCAGCTGAAGTTATGCATTTTCTTCCTTCACAATTACAACCCGAGGTTTGCTTAATGCCAGTTCTTTAACAAAGTGCGGAAACAAATAATTCAATAATACATCTGGAAAACCAAGATATTGTACATTCCCCTGCAAGGATGAAGTTGAGAGTCATACCTATTAGCAAACATTTAGCTACAAAATTGATAAGTATGGAAAAATATGTTTTGCAAACAGAGGATTGAAGAAAAATGTACATTTATGTAAAAATTGTCACATTAATTTTAAGTTGTAATTTACATATAGAAGAAGTAATGATGTACAGCAAGATTCTTACCTATGAAAGCTTTATTATTGGAAGAGAGCAGTTTCCTCTTTATTTGGCTTATGCAATTAAAATACACAAATCACAAGGACTAAGTTTAAATAATGCAATTATTAACATTGGATCTATTTAAAAGAGGGAATGGGATACGTTGCTCTGTTTTGCAAAGCAAAAATTAACAGGACTGTATATTATCGACCAAAGAACTAATGCAGACATTAGCTGTGGGCAAATGCAATCATTTGAGAAACACATATGCTTCTTGTCTTGGTGACTATTCAATTTTTCCGAAACCAAAACTGTCTTTCGAAAGAAAACATTACATATGGAAGTTACGGGAAATCAGTTTCATAATAGAAATGAGATTAATTACTATCAGTAAAAGAAGTAATGCAGCAGCATATAGATCAACCTTTATGTGAATGTTTAATACATCTTCTTTATGAAAAAATTGCATTACACACGTAAATATGCCTCTCTACATGTGGCATTAGAGAGCTGGTGGATAACTGTGCAGATGCTGTTCAGTTTTCTGTCAATCAGCAGCAAGATGCTCAGGAATTCTGTATGGCTGTTCTACAAATCATAGTTAATGAACCTTACCCTAGATCTGACCTTTTTAGTGTAAGCTGCTCTTGGGAACTTGAATACATCAATTGCCACATTCAAACTCCACTGTTACACAATTCGAAAAATATGTGCACATACTCACACCTGATTGTAAATGTATACTATTTAAAAATGTAATATCTATGGCTGTGCAACAAAACGTTTGACCAAACTGTAAGTCAAACGTAGTTTCTACCTTCAGTTAACAATGGTAACAATTATGTAATTTTGATGAATCAAAATCAATATGTGCATTTCTAACCAGTTCTCAAATTTCTGATTCAGGATGCACTTTTACTACCACTGCTATTATTTTTCATCATGGTGGGACTTCTGCTTCTGGAAACTATACCATCTACTTAAAAAATAACCCAGGCTGGACTGAATGTGAGGAAACCACATTTACTTTTAAGCACAGGCTCCCTAAACATTTGCAAGATTGTTATATGTAATTTTTGCAATCCAAATTCTGACTTGTATTGCTACCATTATAATAAAAATACAAAGGTCTAAAGAGTTGAACTTTCATAATTCAATTCACTAGAAATGTCATTACTTGAGTAGCATGGTAGATGACATTTGAAGACATCTACTGAAGGTGATATTCTATTGTATGTTATTCCATACATCAGATAGTTAGATAGATATGTGTACAGTTGGATATTCACAGCATCTATGGGTTTTTTTCACAATCAAATTGATTTGCTTTTCAAGAGCGTTTCAGGATGTCAGTGACAATTTGATCATCTTCACCTGCAAAGGTTTAAAATGATGACATACTTGTGTAACACATCCTTGTTGGGGTTGTTTGCTAGTTAGTTTTGTGAGTGGGGGCACGGAGGGGAGATTACCAAAGGGTAGCTGAAGTGGATGGAGGGGGGAAGATGAAAGGTAACTGTATATGAGAGGCTTGACTTGAAGGCTTTATTCCAACTTGACTCCAACCTTTGAAGGGATTAGTGGGATACCAGGGAAAAGTAATGGAGCGGGAGACTGTTGCATCCCTGTTTGCCATGCCTGAAATTGGAAAATAATAAACATTTCAATTCAATTCAATTCAAATGATCTTTATTCGGATATATTTAAAAACATCCATAAAAGTACATACAAATTAACATTTGGTTGAAAAAAATACTGTATAACACACATATTACTTATGTCTGAAAAATACATAAAAAATTAAAAGCAAATTTGGTTTAATTCATATTTCTGTTTACCACATAAATTTAGATATCATTGTGTTACTGTGTTATATACTTGCACATTTTTACAATTAAACATGCCTATTTCTTATAAGATGTGTTAAATACTGTAACACAATACTGCTGTATACATGACTAAAGTCACAAATGATTTACATGCTGTATTAGACTCTGTACCAACATACCCCACTGACAGGTCTTCAGTAAATTACCCTCAATCACACATCATACACCTAAAACACTTATGACTACAACACTCCAATCAACTATATGACATACCACTCAACTTTGTTTCATATATCTCATTCACCTTTCACTTACTATTCATGACTGTTGATGTTATTTGTTAAAACAAATGGTGAAGATGAACACAAGCTCTTTATTGTTCATGTTGTTTGTTCTTCAAAGACCCCTTATTTTGTCTTTAGTGATTTTTATTTTGTTTTTCCCTTAATTTTCAGATTTTTCTTCCACAGGTCAGCGGGATCAACAAACACAAAACTAGGTGAACAGGATAGAGGATGGAAAGGAAAGGAGGATAAAAGCAATTGGGGATTTTGGGGAGGACGTTGGTGTGCCATCATCAGTTTTCAATGGATATTCAAATCTTTGTCCCCAGCAACTATACCTGAATGTCAAAGTAGGCAGTATGTTGTGTGGCTGTACTGCCATAGTTGTCACAGATCTTCTGATCCTGTCAGAGGAGAGGAGTTGAACTTGGACAGTGGGTACTAAGGGTGCAGCAGATAGAGAGCAGTAGATGGGGGTGGAGCCGATTTTCCAGAGGTTGAAGAAGTTCCAGACTCTGATCCTGAGGCTACTGATGATGGTCCTGCAGCGTCATCCTCAAACTCTTGCTCCTTTCTTCTCGCACACACAAATGATCAGGACAGGATCAATTGAGGATGCTTTCACATCCCCAACTTTCCAAAGGAACACTGGTGCCTAGTTCCCCTTGAAATAACCTTCTAGCAAAGGTTACAGGTTGCCAATGGTGCATTCACCTTTTTTCCCCTGCTGGTTTTGGAAAAAAACTGCCACTCCACAGACTCCTTCAATTATTCCTTCTTGCATCCTGTTCCTCTTGCACCAAGAGTACCTGCTCCTATTCTTCCTCCTCCTCCTGATGAAGGTTAGGTTGTTGATGATCAGTCATTGAAGTATCAACTACAGACAGGAACCTTAAAAACTACAGCAAACAATTACCGTAACTTTCCCCTTCAAGTTCTCAAAGCAATGATGACAGAGGGATGTAAACTTCCTCTTTCATGTAACTGTCAGTTTTTGAAGGCAATCCAATTCTTTTAAAAAGAATCATAATGTATAACAATAGCACCACAATAATACCTAAGAAGTATTGCAGTACCGTTGGAATATGAAAATAAATAAAACCAATGATTTCTTACCGTAATAGATTAAAATCCCAAACTGTTACATTTGAAAGCAATATATTTTAAAATGTACACAGAAAATACCTTTCTATTATAAAAACAGAAGCACTATTACATTTGTGCTACAAAAAAACTAATGTAGCCCAATACATACACAAGTAGCCCCAAACCATAGAGATTACCAATATACCTACAGATTATAAACAGATTGTCTCAAACCATAGCTCAATAATACTACATTATGAACATTACATCAAACATATTACACACATTAGCAAGCCCAATGAAAAAAACAAAGTTTAAAACTCAGTTATAGTTAGGGAAATATTTTCTTTCACAGAAATAATGCCGTTAGACAAGAAACACTCTAAAAAAATAAGAATCTTACATATGAAACTTGTGCTACTGCCTTGCAACATTATAACTATTGCACCTACATAAATGCTGTTTTGATATCAATAAACATTCACCTATAACTATAACTCTCTCCTTTTCCATGCACCCCTTACATCCTTTGATATTACAATGATTAAAAAACATGATATCATTACTTTCATATCAGTAACTATAACATTTAAAATCACATCCTTTGTTTTCAAGCAGTGCACGGTGGAAGCGCGTGAGTAGTTTAATAGTTTAATAGTTTTGTTTATGTAAAAATGTTTCTCTAACTATAACTGAGCTTTATGTTTAAACTTTCTTTTTTCACAAAAATATAAAAAGGACTGCTAGGGCTTTATGTAAAGGTGCCATCTTGTAATGGTGTCAGATAAACATGAAGTACATTTAAATACAATGTATCTGCATTGCCAAGTTAACATCAGTGTAATATCAGACAGAATAAATTAGCGTAATTCCAAGTGGGTGTGTGACCAATCTGATATGCAACACAAACATAGTTTGACATTAAGCCCAAGTGTACAGTAACAACCATGGCAGTCAAAATACTCATAACTGCCCTGTTTCGACACAGTTGGTGCTGCGCTCATGAGCTCCATCCTTGGCAGCACCTGTTACCCCTCCTGCATGGGCTAAAGTGCCTTTCAAACTGAGTCGAAGCCTGGGCTGAGCTGGCACAAAAGCGCCAGGATAGCAGCTTGCATGCCCTAGAACATTTAGAGCTGCATGTGCCTCTCCGGAAGTTATGAGAGGAGGAGTATCGCGGCAGGATGTTTCCTTTATCTTTTAGAGGGGGTCAAAAGGTGACTAGAAAATCTAATGGACATGGGGTGTGGGACACATTGTTCAGGGCAATACAGCTTTTTAGAATGCCCATTGATTTAAATACCCGCCAATCTTTGCCCGTCAGCAAGTTAAATGAAAGGAAGTAGCATGAAAGAAAATCTCTGGCCTCTCCACAAATTTCCCTGATTAACCTAAATGAAAAACAACATTGAGAGCAAAATATATATGTTTTAACGTTTTACAAGTGGCAGCTTATTGCTTCGGATTTAAAACCAGACCTGAACCAATTGTGCTAGATGGCTTAATTATAGGTTTGACACTTTCCTACAGTTCTGGACTTTAGCTGCCAAACCTCTGCATTTTGGGATTTGTCGTTTGCTTTTCTATTTCTCAGTAAGAGATTTGAAAAATCCCAGCATGCAAAGTGTATATTGCAAAAATCAGGAGCACATTAATAATGTCACATAACATGGTGTCACTTGGGAACTACCAAGCCCCTACTCACATATTTTGTGGGAGTTCAAACACATCATGCATTAAAAAAAAATCAACCAATAGTTTTGGATCTTTTATGTTGAATATGACATTATTTTAGTAGATTACTTCTGGTATAACCTCTATGCATTAATCAAAGCTTTCAGTAAATCCTTCTATCTCTGGCATCTGTTTATATAAGGGATAAGATCCATGCTGGCAGAGTATGCATACGCCACACCAGAGGTCCAGCAGATGCATGAAAATATAATGCAGGAATCTAGATTTAAATTAATGCATTCATGATTTATTTTTAAACGGCAGCAGAAGTATTGATTCCTTAGCGTGTCATTTATTGATAAACATTTGTTACAAAACTATAAACTTCGGTGATTTGCAGCAGCCAATCACCTCCTACGTATCTCTGCTCCATTGAGACACAACTGTGGCAGTCTCTGAAAATGTTTCGATATGCAAATGCATACATCGCATAACATGCAAACCCCGACTTTGTGCTGTACCTGTTAACGGTTTTTAGAGCCTCCACTGTCGGGCACAGCATGTGAAAGAGAATGTGTGAGAGCTAGAAAGTAAGAGCAAGAAGTGTGTGAGTATGCAAGCATGGGTATGACTGTGAGAATGAAAAGTGGTACTGTGTGTTTGCGTGAAACTAAATGTGCAAACAAAATCTTAACCTGAGAAAATGTCCATTTCAAAGTAAATCCAGCAGTCCTTAGTTATGGTAATTTTGTTTTGTTTTATTCCAAACGCCAGAATTCCAAATAGGTAATATCACAGCCAGCCTGAACAGAATGCAGCCAACATGTGTTTCGTCTCGTGGATAATTTCCCCCGACTTCATCAGGGCCACAAAAAATATGTAATATACAAAATATATAAGCTGCGACCATTAGTTAATTAATATTTCATATGTATCATATTTCAGGAGGAAGAGAGAAGGGTCCACTGGTTAGGAAAATTAAGGTATCGAGTATGATATGCGTTTAACGTTTGCTAAAAGTAAATGACTTAAGGGTCATATCCAACAATCCATGCTCAGGATAGGATTTTGTTTGTTTTGTTATTTGGGGATTCCATCTCCAAACCTTGTAACATTGGGTAGCCATTCCAATTATCCGTGGAGCAAACTTTGACATTTTGATTGCACTACATTACACTGACTCAGCGCAGAGTTCACACTGCCACTTTTAGACTGTTGTATTGTAACGAAATGTGATAGAGAGTATAAAATGGGTGTTTAAGGGGGAGTTTTTGCTATTTATTTTACGGGGGTTTGTTCAACTAGGGGAGTTCACCTTATTTTTAGGAGCTCCTTCCCAATGGAAAGTCTCGACGAAACCCCATCGCAAAAGAAAGATGGGCTGAGCCAGTAATTTTTCTCTTCATTATGCAATTGCGATCTGCTCCGAGCCTATACTCAGTGACGGCCCGTGTAGGGCGTTTTACCGGAGCGGTGACATGGCGCAGAGGAGGGGCAGGGTGGAGGGTTGCAAAATGTGGCAAACGGCCGATTTCAGGTAAGATACGAAAAAAATTAATAAAACGAATTTCGTTGCGCGTGCTGCATCGCCAAATGCGATGCAGCGCGCGCAACAAAATTCGTTTTATTAATTTTTTTCGTAACTTACCTGAAATCAGCCGTTTGCTGCATTTTGCAACCCCCCACCCTGCCCCTCCTCTGCGCCACGTCACCGCCCCGGTAAAACGCCCTACACGGACCATCACTGCCTATACTGAATATGAATCTATACACTTCTCTTTTGTATTACTCTATGGGAAACTGGCTGGGACGTAAGCGTTGCAATGTGCCTTGCTCACCCACTTAATGTTGACTGTTATGGTTGTATGTTAAAGATGCATCAATAAAAACAAGTGTGATACAAAATGGGTGTTTAAGTGTGTGAGGAGGTGAGTGTGTATGTGAAAGGGTGCAAATGTATTTAGGCTTTCTTCAGCGTGTAGGGAATGTGTGTTAACAGTCCATCTCCATCTTTTCTAGAGATAATTTTGTGAAATTTACAAGGCAAGCAGAGCCAAGGGTCTGGCTGAGCTCTAAGAGGCCTTGCATGAGCCACGCCTTGGAAATGTTTGCAATGTAAATCCTCCAATAAACATCACATAAAATATGATAAAGACTCTTCAAAATAAAAAAAGTATATTTCTTCAACATGTGGTAGCTTTGACATTAATAAGTCATATTATAGGTTTATTCAGGTATAATGAAGAAAAGGGGAGATTTGTAAAACAAAATAGATCACCGAGTTTGGTTAAGTGGGTAAGCAGGGATAAATCCCAGGTTTTCTTATTTCACTTTGTACATATCAGCCACTAAATAGGTATCTATTTGTTTCTCCTTTTTACATCAAATGTTAATGTTTTGTTTTTAACTTTGTTCATAAGGGTACAGTGTGTGCAGCAGGCAAGAGACACATGAAATTTCGGCTTATTTTGGGCTCGAAGTTCCAAGAGAACCTTGAGCTGAGCCATAGCCCAGCATCTGGCTCGAGCCTGGCTCGACCTGTAACTGGCTCACCCACGTCTAGGCAAATGTACATTAAAACGGCTACTTTTGAGGCTAACAGCAGTGTTATTAATTCGGCAAGGGCCAAGGGTTGGCAGCAGAAAGTGGGTGCAGCCGCAAAGAGCAAAGTATGAACGTATTATTTTTTTTAAACATTTTTTTTTAACTCTGCCCCAAAGAATTTGACAACAAGACAATTGTGATAATAACTTTATTCTGCCTTGCCTAACTCATCACAACATGCTGCATTTCAAAATATTACCTAGTACACATATCTGTGTGCATCCAGTATATCCCCGGGTACAATGGCACTTTAATAGCTCTGGTCGTTTGTGCACTTGCTGGAAATATCAGTGTGCATTCTTCTAATCAAAGGTTCAACTAAATATATAATTGCATAGAGGATCATGTGCCTGATGTAAAGCACAGCATGAAAAATGCAGAACACAGATTTGTTTTTTATAAAGAGAGCTCAGTTGGTTACAGTTTTTGCTGCAGAGAACATTGTGTTATCTGCAGGTCACAACTTAAAATCTTTTTCATATAGCTTAGTGACTTATGATCCTACACCAAGGACATGCATGCAAACTATAAGGCAAACGTTAGGAAACTTGCTGTTTTTTCTCTCAGTTTTTTATAATTATAAGGTTGTTGAAACACGTCACTTTGGTTCATCTTAAGGACTCATTGGTAAGTACTATATAAATGGTTAGAAATTCTTACAATGCATGCATTTTTTTGCATACAAAGCTTAGAAAGTTAAAAAACATAGCCCCACCCTAACTCTACCTCCAATCCACTACTTATTTTTGATGAGTGCCTGCACTTATTTATTTCCATTGAAAGCACTGTGCATACCTTATTATGAGGGTGTTAGTGTATGACTGTATCAGATGACATTGGCCTTTTTCTACAAAATATGTATTAAGAATGGGGTTTGTTTTACAAATACCATACTGAGTGACATTCATTGTTGAACACAGAGATAAGTGAGGGTGGACGATACCCGTGGATAGAAACACGCCAAAAGGTAATGGTTTCCCTAATAAGAATGTATGGATTTACTTGAGCACGTGAGCAGATGCTTACATTTTATTGGCAAGAATGATTTAGCTGCAGATCTGATGGGATCCCGGCACCTAACGGAGGTGGATTAAGGAAGTTTGGTTTGATGATGAACCTCTCTGCCATAGATATCAGACAGCAACTTGGCCAGTGCTTCTCTCAGACTGAAAGATTCTCAGTAGAATACAAAGCATGCCTGGCTAATATTCCTACCTACCACTACTGCTCTTTTGCAGTTCAAAATATTGTTATTGATTTTGTACTAAAAGTGGCACAAGAATATTATTCCTGGCAATCATATAATAATACAGACACTAAAACACAGACGAAAAGTCAATACTGCTGCTAACACAGTTAGAGCACTAAAGGAGTTATGAGGATGTCAGAAAGAGTGGAGGAATTCAATTTAGAGATTGTACATGGAATCCTACCTCATCTTCACAGTTGTAATGTGTTTAGAGCACAGTGCTTCTATTTAAGTGAACTTCCTTATTGTGGGGCTGTGGCTGATGTGGGTAATTTATTTGTCAATGTAGCAATGGCACAGTATGTTTTTTTCTATTTAACACTGTAACAGAACAGTATACAAAGAGAAATGGGGATGAATATACATGTGTTAATATTATTTTAAAACCCCGAGAGCTGCAAAAAGGATTATTTTGATGTACATATTATTGGAAACTGATAAATAAAATCGAGGATCACGCCCAAATAATGGGAATTATTTGAAAATGCGTTTCTAACTTGACTCTAAGGGGATATGTACAAGGAAGTGGTGGAGCGCGGTGTTAGCCTCCTTGGCTTGACGCCGCACTCCGCCATTTCTTAAAAGCAAGGCTGCACCATATTAACAAGAATGTGGTGCAGCCTTGCGTTTACCCCAGCAATGGCGCTAAGTTTAGCAACTTATCATCAACAGAGGCAGCCTTGCACCATAGTGCAAGGGTGTCTGCGTGCAGGGGAGGATTGTTTATGTGTAGGAAGGAGTCCCTTCCTGCACATAAACAACACTAAAATGCCATTCTGTCACTTTCATGTGTGCTGCTTCATGCAGCACACATGTAACAAAATTGCACTTTTTAAAGGTTTTTCATGTACAAAAAGGGACACCTTCCTGTACATAAACAAACCATGGCATTCTGTTTTTTACATGTGTGCTGCACAAGGCAGCATACATGGAAAAAGCAAAAACGAGGAGAAATAATGCATTTCTCCTCGTTTTGCCAACGTAAGACCAGGAATTACCTGGTCTTAATTTTGGCGCTGCCTCCTATGTACGCCACTCTTGTACATGGGGGCAGCGTAAAATGAATGGGTGTTGCAGTGGAACGCCCACCGCAACACCCACTGCCCACCCCTTTTACGCTAACCATAGAGTGAAAGGAGGTCTAATGTGCAAGGCAGGGTTAAGCCATGTTAAGTGGCTTAACAGTGCCCTTTACATAAGGGCGCAGCCCCTATCGCCACCACAACGGCAGTAAAAGTGACGTTGTGGAGGTGATAGAGGCATGTACATATGCCATTAAATGTAATGTTGAAACATTGTCAAAGGTACCAAACCCAGTACTGACTTGCATACAAATGCAACGTGTGTCTATATATATGCTAATCGTAGACCAAAATGTCTGCCGTGTGTGGTGATACATATTATGACGAACCTGAATGATGTACCTGTGCCAATTATGTGTAATAAACAGAATATTACAAAATAAAAGTACCAGACCCAGTTCCGGCGCTGATGCAAATAGACTAGACTTGTTGTGATCCAGACAATGAAAAATAGCTTGCCCCTCAATATTACCGGGATGCCGCATGAAAGAATGGGACTGCTAGCTACCACATTGAATGGCGATATAGGTGTCTTGAGTTAAAGACAGTGTCACATTGCTGTATTATTTCCCTTTACAAAACCACAAGAACCAGCTGGGGCCTTTAACCCCTTGCATGCCCGCCCCTTTCCCCGCCCAGTGCCGCGCCTTCCATTAGCGGGCGGAGTTCATGACGAGCTGGACTCGTCATGGGCACAGCGCCACCGCAGCCCATGACGAGTCCAGCTCGTCATGGGCACTGAAGGGGTTAAATGTCAACATATTTGGTCATAAGCGAATTTATTTTGCATGTCAGATGTGTAGATTAGTTCATGCATTTTTTCTCAGCTATGAGGCTTGAAAGGTTAAAGGCGACTTAAAATTATATTATCGTATTTATTTAGTTTTTTTTTCCCCATTGATAGCGTATGTCACGTTGCATCAGTCACAATAAATCTCAGAAATAGTCTATGATATAATTTGAAAATCTAGAAAGGTCGAAACCTGTAAATTCTCACCTACGTATGTATCAGATGTTCTATTCATAGATTCTGGGGTTGGTTTGTTTGTAGTTAATGTTAAGTGCAGTGTTTGCCTCCTCTCTTATGAAAGCCACTGCCCTTATACTTACATTACAGATCTTCATGCAGCAAATCTTTTACCTCAGCGAGGTACTTGGCAACCCCAGGATTGTGCCCGAGGGATAATCCTCTTCACCTCCTCGTCTATCTTCCAGTTCAATTCTTTACCAGTGAGCAGTTTGTCTGCTCTACAGAAACCTTTTACCATAGCAAACGGAAATACTTCTCCCAATATGGCACTGCCTACCCTGTCCGACATGCATAAAAGGGGAAGTACGTCAGGACAACATCCTGTTCTTTGTTTTTCTGCATGCAGTGCCGTTTATCAGGCATCAGGTAAGTGTCTTGTCCTTTCTTCTTTTTCTACTATGTGGTTTTCTTTCGCAGTCGTTTTTTCTTTATTTATGCCTTGCGGCTTGCATAGCAGCAGCACTGCCTTTGTTTGTTTTTTGTATGCAGGCGGGGTCAGGGCTTGCTTTAGAAGCCACGCTGCCTTCTCTCATGGCTTACTGTTCGCCCTGCTGTAGCGGACTTTGGTTTTGGTGGTGGGTTACATCGTGGAGCGTGCCTGTTCCCGTTTATTCTCTGGCTTCCCTCCTCCTAGGGGTACCGCCCTTCTGGGCTTTTTTTACTGCTCCATGTGCTTCCTCCTGGCTGGCGCCACCCGGGTGAGGTTGGGGGCACAAGACTTTGTTTCCTTAGAAGTGGGTCTGTTGCCGGAAGAGCATGTTTTTGTGCATATCATGATAGAGTCTGCTGCTGGCTGTCGCTACTTTGGATGCCCTCTGTGTTTGGATTAATGAGGTGGTGGAGGCTGATTTTCAGGCACAGGAGGCAATTGGTCCTTCTGCTAAGGTGCTTCAGATTCAATCAGTTGCTGATTTGGAGGATTCAGAGTAGGATGAGGGCTGGAGGGGTCATTTTGTTCAGGGTGCTGAGCTCTCCAACTTGTTTGCCATGTTAGGGGCAATTTGTGATTTCCTTCTCCTGTGGTGAATAAGTTGGAAAAGGATTTGTTCATCCAGTACCACCAGCCTGACCCTGACTCCTTCCCGCTCCTTACTGCTGTCTCAAGGTTCTTGCACATGAGTGGCATGATGTTGACAAGACTCTCTTTCCTCTCTTTTTGGGGAAACGTTACAACTTGGAGGGTTTTTCTGAAGAGTTCCCTCAGTCTGTGAAAGTAGACAATTTGATGGCTGGTGTCTCTTCACAGGGCATGTTTTTTTCTGATGACGCCCTTTCTTCCAACCCCGTTGATAAGAAGGTTGAAGGGTCTTATGCAGCCTCCAATTTGTTGGTTAGGGCCACTGCCTATACAAATTACATGGTTCAATCCTTGCTTGAAGGATTTCCAGGCCCTGACTCTTCTATTGAGTGAGGATGGGGATTCCTCCTCCCTGTTGGCCGTGATGGATCTTCAGGTTTGCGATTAATGGAACATCTCCTTTGATAATTTGTGTGCGTCTGCTGCATCTTCTGGTCTTCCATTGCAGCTCGTCACCATATCGGGATGCGTACTTGGAAGGCAGAGTCCTCACAAAAGTTAGTCCTTCTGAAGTTGCATTTTGGTGGTGCTAAGGTGTTTGGCCCTCAGCTGGAGGATATGGTCAAACAGTTGGCTGAGAACAGGAAGCTAGTGGCACCTGTTCGCCCTCCTTCTCGGGTCGGGGTTTAGGTTATCGCCATGCTTTTGAATTTTCTCAATCTAGAGGTGGTAACCAGCCCTTTCCAAGCAGGGGTCATGGCCGGGGGGCCCTTGAAGTGACAAGCCCCTCTGTTGCCTCCTCCACTCAAGATGGTGACTTTGCTTTTGGTTCTTCAGCTGGTGCACCAGGGGTCCTTCCACACCTCCTTTGACCAGATTAATGCTTACCTGCATGTTCTCATCCATCCGGAGGATCAGCAGTTCCTACAGTTTGCTCTGGTCTCACTGCATTTCCTGTTCCAGGTGCTTCCTTTCGGACTTTCATCGGTGCCAAGGGTTTTTGCTAAGCTCATGGCCCCCCCGGTGGGTATCCTCCATTCCTGTGGCATTCAGGTATATCCTTACCTTGATGATTGGCTGCTCATTTTTCCTTTTTTCTCCCAGGCTATGGAGGATGTTCATCAGGTCTGTCATCTGCTGAGTTCCTTTGGTTTCCTAATCAATCACTGGAAGTCCTCCTTTCAGCCCTCACAGTCTGTGAAGTTCCTGGGGCCCTCTTCTGGCTGGATATAGAGATGGCGCTCCTAACTCCAGAGAGACAACTGACTCAGTTCCAGCATCTCTCCTGGGTGCTCTCCCAGTCTCAGGTGTGAGCACAGCTCTGGATGCAGAGTCAGGGGGAGATGGCCCCGACTTTGCATGTCTTCCCCTCGCCCCATCCCAATCTGCATACCGTTTTGAATCACCTTCCGACCACTGGGATCCTGCTTCACAGGACTACGAGGCTCACATTCCTGTGTCTCAGGACATTCAGGATTCCCTCCAGTGGTGACTGTCCCCTCTCAATCTCTCCAGGGATTTCGACCTTTTTCCCCCCTCCTTCCTTGGTGGTGCTGTCTACTGATGACAGTGCCACGTGGTAGGGGCTTTCCGGGGTTTTCCAAAGCACAGTGCTGGATGTCCCATTCAGAGTCTCTCCGGTCCTCGAATTGGTGAGAATTGATGGTGGTTTGGCAAACCCTTCCTTGGTTCGCTCTGCTCCTTTGGTCCCGGGCTGTGTGCATTCAGACAGACAACCAGGTGGTATGTGCCTATGTCAACCAGCAAGGGAGGATATGATGGTCTCTCTTTCTTCATTCTGAGAAATATTGATCTGTGGGCAAAGTAAAATCTCCTTTCTCTCTTGGCAATTCACTATCCAGGGAGTGAGACTTAGCCTGCGGATTCTTTGAGCCTGGTGTTTCCCTCATCAGTGACCATGTGCCTGTCTCCTCTTCTTTTTCAGCAGATCATCTCCAAGTTCAGTCTTCCATGGCTGTATCTATTTGCCTCAGAGGAGATGGCCCTTCTTCCGCTGTTCTGTAGCCTGTTTCCATCGAGGTTCTCCAGGGCGATCGATGCCTTCTCCATCCCATGGTTCCAGGGTCTCCTGTTCACCTTACTTACTTTTCCCTTTATTCACCGGGGCCTCAGGAAGGTCCGATTGGATTGGGAAGAGTTGCTTCTGGTGGTCACAGAAAGGTGTTGGAGGCCCTGGTTTCCCGTCCTTCAGGGTTTGGCAATGTGTCACCATTGGCGGTTTCCCCAGTACCCATCTCTGCTTCCTCCCCTTCTCAGTGAGTTCTCTCTTCTTCACCTCCAGCTGGGTGTTTGGCACTTAAGAGGTTGAATTTGATGGGTCAGGGCTGTTCGCTGGAGGGGGCCCAGAGTATTCAGTTGTCTCACAGGCCTTTGACCCTGAAGTCTTACATGCGGCATTGGAAGAACTTTGACTTCTGGTGTCATGAACCAGGTTTGTCTTCTTCTTCCTGTGATCCTGTCCGGGCTTTTAGTTTTTTGCGGGATGGTTTTGTTTTGGCTCTCACTGTCTCCACTCTCCATGCCACTCCGGGTTGCCATTCTTTCCTTCCAGGGTTCTGCAGTGGCTTCTGTCTCTCCTTTGGTGTCTCACCTTTTGTGACATTTTTTGCTTCAGTGGCCTGCCTCCTGCTCTCCGGTTCCCATGTTGGATCTTCCTTTGGTGCTTCAGGCATTGACTGCCCCCCTCTTTGATCCCCTTCTTTTTGTTGACCTTAAGTTCCCTTCGGCTGAGGTTCCTGTTTTGGTGTCCATTTTTTCAGGTAGGGGGGTTGGTAAGATTAGGTCTTTGCTTGTTTCTCCCCATTTCTTGCGTGTTTGTTCAGACAAGGTGATTGTGCAGCCTAGTCTGTTTTTTCTACTGAAAGTCTTATCTGCTTTCACTGTCAGGAGGATATTGTTCTTTCTTTATTCTTTCCTGATCCATCCTCCCCTGAGGAGGAGGTTCTGCATTCCCTGGATGTGTTACAGTTGCTTCTCAACTATCTGGACTCTATCCATGAATTTCAGAAGGTGGATTCTCTTTTTGTTACCTACCGGGCATCTGGCATGGGTCTAAAACCTTCTTTGTCCACTTTGACTAGGTGGGTGGAGTGTGTGGTAGTCCTGTCCATTGAGGCTGCTCACTGTTCTCTTCCTTCTTCTGTCCAGGGGCGGTCCACTCTTGAGGTTTCCACCTCCTGGGCCATGTTTAAGGTTGCCTCCTTGCAGGATATTTGTAATACTGCTACTTGGGCCTCTCCCAATACTTTTGTTTCCCACTACAGCCATCAGTTGGGGATGGCAGCATCAGTAGCGTTTGGCTCTCATCTTTTGTCTGGTAAACATGATTTGTGATCTATATTGTTTCTATTTTGATTAAATTTGACCTGTTGGTTTTGCTGCATCATTCTGGTCTTTGTGTTTTCAGTCACCTTTTGCTTGGGTATGGTCACACTGGTAAGGAATGGAACTAGAAGACGGACGAGGAGGTAATTCCCGGTTACTCACTGGTAATCTTCATTACTCTGAGTCCTGGTCTTACCATTCCATTCCTGGGTCCGTCCCTCCCTCCCTCCCTCCCTTTTTTTGTTTTCAAATGATTGTTTGTGTTTTTATTTTTCTGGAGTTTCTTTGGTAGTCTAGGGATGTTGTTCTGATGTACTTTCCCCTTTATGCATGCCGGGACTCCCCTTCGCTGGGGCAGCTGCGCGCTTTACAAGAGGTTATAACATAACATAACAGGGTAGGTGGTGCAATCTTGGGGGAAGTGTTTCCATTTGCTATTGTAAAAGGTTTCTGTAGACCACACAAGCTGCTTACTGGTAAGGAATGACATGGGATGACCAGGACTCAGAGTAATGAAGGTTACCGGTGAGTAACCAGGCATTTTTAGATCCTGCTTCTGATGTTGAGTGCCATTTAATGCACATGATAAATGGCAAATTTGACCAGTCAAAATTTAACAAAGGGTGAGGATTTTAGCCAGTAACTACGGGGCACTGTAAATGCCACTTAACTCAGAATTCCAACATCTTCACAAACTGGCATTTGCACAGGTGTTAGAAAACAATGACCCACTTTTACGTAAAGCACTAGAGATGGGCACCATCTCAATTAAGTGACGGATGTAATGTTTGGATATTTAAAAGCTAGTCAATTCTATTTTTAAATCGTGCCCTTTCTTTGAGTGAGCTTGGTCTTGTGTTCTTGCAGTAAATAAGTTCGAAGGGATGAGTGACCAACTGACTATCACTGGCACATGAATTGCATTATGTTTGCATGTTTGGGGCCCTGTTGGTGATTGGGACCCTGTGGGTGGTGTAGAGGTTGGGATATCTTTTACAAAACATATTTTCCATTAAGGGTTTTATGCTGTCATGGTAAAGGGTCTTCATCTAAGTTTTTATGCTGCGTTTTTAGCTAATGTTGAGGCATCCACAAGTAACCACTTTTTAAAAATAAATATTAGGTATTGGTATTTGTCATTTCATTGTTTTCTCAATTCACACATGCCAGGGAACTTGTCACAAACTTTAATAGGCCAATTTGAAAAATACTTTAGAAAACAACATGTTCTAGATATGACATGACTCTAGATTTCTGATGGCACCTAGTTATCAGTGGTAATGTATGACATCTACAGGCCAAGAGAGATTGAAAAGTATACTGCAAATTTCCAAAGACCTAGATTCACTTGAGACATAGGCTTTACATTTTCCCTTTTCGTGAAAAGGATTAAGTTAATGGTGGCACATTTACCAAATCTCACTTCCAGGGAGCAGCAAAGATTAGACCCCTGAATATCAAAATCTTGTTGCCAATTTAATGAAGACTCTCCACAAAACGCTACACATTGCAAGGATTTATTATGAGGATAGAGAGCAGAGAATCCCAACCTAAAATACATAACAGTTGGAGACCTTGCAAGGGCCAATAACTAACTCATCGTAGGAGTTTTCCCTAAGGGTATAATTTAAATATATGGAAATCACAACGTTTCACTGATTAAACGTAGGGAGTCTTAACATGATGGCCTTTATATCAATAAATCAGCTTTTGTAAAGTACAGCACTGTCACTCCTATGGGTATCTGGACACTGTGTCTCCATCTAAGATCTCTTTTTAAAGTCTGCCAATGAGGGGGCTGTACGGAGATGAAGGGGCAGGTCATTCCAGGTCCTGACAGCAATGTAGAAGAATGAGTGGCCACCTCTGTGACTGCAAAATATGTGGTGGTGTGTGCAAGGGCAAGAGTGGTGGAGAGCGGTTGTCTGGTGGGTTGGTGGAAACTGAGTTGATGGTTGATGTCCTAGGTCATGGAGGACCTTGCTGGCTAAGTGCAGAGCCGATCACCTGTTTATCTGCACCTGCAGTGCATAAAGTGAGTGTATGTAACCCAATATTTCTTTGAGTTGGTGCTTTATTTTCAGACAGCACAGCTCAGAAAAAGTTGGTAAGGTTTGCTTTTTTCTGTGTCTGAGCTGTGCTTTCTAAAATAATGCATTAACTCATAGAAATAACACCTTCACTGAATCCACTTTACACAGTGCATGCACATAAACGCCAGTGCTCGGCTCTGTGCTAAGCCATCAAAGCCCATCGTTATATACCCCAAGGGCCTTATAAGGAGTTTGGTGGTGTGGGAGCAGGACAGCCCCACTCCCGCACCGCCAAACCCATTTAGGAACCGCTCCCCTAATCAGGTGTTTTCTCCTGGTCTGGCCTGCAGTTCTGTAGCGTTCCCTGGGTGGTGTCAATGAAATAGGCACTGCAATAGGAACGTCAATGGCAGTACCTGCATGGCATGGAGTGCTGCAGTCCTTGCTGTGCAGGTACTGGGGTGCATGCCCACGGTGGGGACATGTTGTGCACCTCTGTGTGAATCCACATGACGTGAGGCACTGGGGGAACCTGTAGGACCCCCTTTGTTTCCTCACTGCCACACTTTTCATGGCAGCTGTGCCTTCATGAAAAGTGTGTCAGTGAGGAACCTTGTAATATGCTCTCCAGGCTGCAGCGGCCTTGACAAACATATTGCTGCTTCAAGATCCCCCGCCACCACCAGGTTGAGGTGGTCCCAGGGCGGCTCGCCAACCCTGGTCCTAATAGGAGAGTTGGAAGACTGCCAGCACCGCGCCCCCGTGAGTCTGGTGGTCGATGGACCGCCAGACCCGTAATAAGCCCCCCACGTCTTAAAGTGGCACATGAGGGTGATGGGAGACAATCCAAAGCATCAGTAATGAACTATGGGCCTGATTTAGAATGTGAGGTGCAATTTTTACTCCATCATGGCGACAGAGTAAAATACTTCATTGCCTTGACAGAGTTCCTGTCCTCAGCATTTAAAGATGTCTGCCGACCCTGCGGACATATTTAGTCATTGGCAGAACTGCTGTCATTGCAATTCTTGTCAATGTGTTAAAAGTTTGACAGATGGTATTGGCAATTTCACAGACGTTTGTCAAACTTTTAACATGTTTTTGGTTTTTCCAAAACATACTCCCAAAGCGGCAATTTGTTTTTGAACAAATGACCTACCACACCAAGGGAGTTGTCTGCCATGGGGTGGGGGTCACTTAGACGTTTCCCCTGACCTTTTGTTAAAATCTTCTTTTCATCTTGTTTTAACAAGCAAGCACGGTACATTTGAATACAAGCAAGCAAAGTATTAAAGATGGTAGAGCTATTATAATCATATAATGTTTGCAAGGGTGTAACAGCAATATTAGCATTTCTTGCAGTAAGGTAGTTCCACTTGTGGGCAGCTTCCTGAGCAAAGATTTAATGGGTTCAATCCTATTGCCAGAATATTTGCTAAAAGGTCCTTGCTAGTCTTAGTTGCAGCATGGAACAACCAAAATCAAACTTGGGCGTCAATGGCAGACACAATATGTATTGCTGTTCAATGCTCTGTAGAGAGCAAAGGCTTAACCTGTATTGAGTGTTGCAAGGGGTAGAGGCCTCACAGCACAAATAGCTATCAGGGAAATTAGTAGGACTTTTCGATCATGCAAGTGGTAGGCCAGGAGGAGGGAAGTGTGTGTGAGCCATAGAAATAGTTTCTAGGGTTTTGCACCAGCTCTCTGAGGGAAAAAGCAGGCAGTCAGAGCTGATAGTAGCTTTAAGATGGAGGATCCACCGGGGACAAATTGCAGGGTAGGATTGATCCTCCTCCTCCCTTATGTCACCACGGGGGGAGACATCTTTGGCTTGAGTGCAAAAGGTGTTGATGAGATCGTTCATCTCAATGACACAGGATGTTTTCGAAGGACCCTGACTTCCTCACGTCTGAGTAGTGTGCTGCCAGATTCAGCCCAAGAGATAACCACTCATCGCCAAGCAGCCGCTGAAGGAGATGTGGCGGACTTTCAATGGCGCGTTATGGACTATATAATAGCTAAGTCTAGGAAGTGAGACAGGACTTTTTTAGAGTGTTGGAATAATCTTAAAGCACAAACGTCCTAGCTGTGCAGATTGTTATGTCCCAACAACTGCTGTAATTGGTCTGTTACCCCAGCGCAGAAATGTGTTAATGCTGGACATTGCCAGAAAATGTGTTGCATATCGGTTCCCAGTAGAGGGCATTGTGGACAATGGGAGCGGTTCTCTGAAAAAATTCATTAATTTTTCTGGGGGTCTGGTATGCCCAGTGAAGGATGTACAATTGCAAAAATGTGATTCTAGCATTTCTTGATACCGTGAAAGATTGGATCTGAGTATGATCCCATTCAACGTCATTTAACTCCCAGTGCCTTAGTCACACAACTAATAAGGTGCTGACCAATGGCTATAAATCACCTGAATTATTGCATGCAGTGTTGGCTCTTTGGCCACTATGTGCCAGCGATTGCGCAGTGTATGGGCTGGTGCGCTGTCAACCAGAAAGTGACCCTAAGGTATGTTAGAGTCCTCAGTCAGCTCATCAAAGGGAAGCAAGGAACCCTCATGAAAAAGGTTGCCAAGAGTTCCCACTCCTAAGGCATGTCATAGTTTGAGGTTGGCAAGAACCAGTGCACTTCCTGGACCTGATTCACAACGGGCCTCCACATTCATAGTGGAGGCCCCGCAGTCGTGGCAGGGGGCCCTCACTCATGGCCGGACCACGGCAATGAGAAGCTGCAGTTCAGAGCTCTTACCATGAGTGCAGGTCCCTGCCATGAGGGAGGAGGCACTTTGTTAATTGGCCCCAGTGTGTAACAGACTTCAGAGTGGCGTAGGCTGTGCATAAGGAAGTGCCTGCATCGATGGGCAATGAACTCTACAAAGGATATGGTATGGGCAGCCAGCGAGCCCCACCGGTCAGAAATGCTCATATACTTTGCCCATTGCCCATGGTGTCTGCAAAGTGGCAATGTCCCTTAGGCAAGCTCCAGAAGACAACAACAGAGTCACTGAAGTTAAGAGGCGATTTAGTAATTTTTGAATTTAGGGAAACTGAGGCAACCAGCTGTTCTGCTCGATTTTCCCGGCCTTCTTGTGAGGCACAATGATGGAATGTGACTTCAGTCTCTTATCATTCAAGTCTAAGGGTTAGAGTAGTGAATGCAGCCTATTTACTAGGCACTTCGACATGATTCTGTGCTCTTTCCCCATAGATCAGGGCTTGCACACATAGCCTAGGGGATAGATTCGTTAGTATTAGGGATAACCTGTCCTGTAGTGAGGGTATTTCATGGAGCCGTGCTGAATTCAGGCCTGGTAGGCCTCAAACGGGAGAGACTCCATCTTTCTTTCTGCTCCGGCAGCTTGGGATGCTTCTAGGTCAAATGTAATGTTTTAGTTATGAGGTGTTATTCGCTTGGAGAGAACCGGTTTAGGCCGGCCCTTATCGAAGGATTGTATTTTTCTTCATGCCGAAGACACTACATCAGGCCGGCCGGCTGGGAACGTGTCCTTGGTACGGGGAGGTACAAGAATTTGGTGGGCGGCAGGTTACAGGCCGGAATTTTCCATGAGGAAACGCACCTCTATATTAGTGAAAGTCTGAGGCAGTTACATGTTCAGTCCGTAGGCGGCATCTAGCCGTTAGCAGTAAAGCTACTACTTATTCCAGGGAAGACAGACGCCATCTTGAAGGCGGAGAAGAACCGAGAGACAGATGCTTTCCTAGCAGAATAGCCAGAGAGGAGAGAGTAGCCGATAAGGAAGAGGTCCCAGTGACTCGGAGAAGGGTGATTCCAGGCGAGCCGAGGCACAGACGAGAAGGGAACCTAGATGACCACTGAGTGCAGGCTACATACTACTAAGGTGATGTCGACCCTTTCTTATTAGAGTGTACAACTTAATCTTTCACTTTTCTTTGCAGGTTATGTGTTATATCGTAATGTTATGTGATTGTGTATGTAATGAGTAATAAAGTATCCAGTTTGTAGTGAACCAACATGTGCTGCGTGTTCTTGTATAAGAGGGTAGCCTATTCTTCTAGTCAGCTGCGGCTACATGAACAGATGTTAACCCTGATCAGGTAAGTGGTAACTGAATAGGGGAAAGAGGAGCCCCTCGAACCTGAGAACAGGCTATGCTTGAACTGGCAATCCTTGTGTGATCTGATGAATAGTGAGACTGATTCCCTTTTTGTATGTTATGGTGATCATAGGATGAACTGTCGTATGAGACTGCCGTCTAGGTAGAGAGGTCTGGATTCGTATAGGATCGCGAGGCCGCCACTTGTGATACTGTCGTATGGGCAGAGAGGTCTGGATTCGTAGGGGATTGCGAGGCCGCCGATTGTGCTGAGACTGCCGTCTGGGTAGAGAGGTCTGGATTCGGATGGGATCGCGAGGCCGCCACTTGTGATACTGTCGTATGGGCAGAGAGGTCTGGATCCGTATGGGATTGCGAGGCCGCCGATTGTGCTGAGACTGCCGTCTGGGTAGAGAGGTCTGGGTTCGTATGGGACCGCGAGGCCGCCACTTGTGATACTGTCGTATGGGCAGAGAGGTCTGGATCCGTATGGGATCGCGAGGCCGCCGATTGTGCTGAGACTGCCATCTGGGTAGAGAGGTCTGGATTCGGATGGGATCGCGAGGCCGCCACTTGTGATACTGTCGTATGGGCAGAGAGGTCTGGATCCGTATGGGATCGCGAGGCCGCCGATTGTGCTGAGACTGCCGTCTGGGTAGAGAGGTCTGGGTTCGTATGGGACCGCGAGGCCGCCACTTGTGATACTGTCGTATGGGCAGAGAGGTCTGGATCCGTATGGGATCGCGAGGCCGCCGATTGTGCTGAGACTGCCGTCTGGGTAGAGAGGTCTGGGTTCGTATGGGACCGCGAGGCCGCCACTTGTGATACTGTCGTATGGGCAGAGAGGTCTGGATCCGTATGGGATAGCGAGGCCGCCGATTGTGCTGAGACTGCCGTCTGGGTAGAGAGGTCTGGATTCGTATGGAATCGCGAGGCCGCTACTTGTGATACTGTCGTATGGGCAGAGAGGTCTGGATTCGTAGGGGATCGCGAGGCCGCCACTTGTGATACTGTCGTATGGGCAGAGAGGTCGGGATCCGTATGGGATCGCGAGGCCGCCGATTATAAGAGGTCTTGGTATGCATAGTAGGAATCCCCTGTCCTTAGGTGGTAGATATATGTGGTTGCAGGATTGTAAATAGGTTCTAGGGAGGGGGTAACGTTCTGGCTGGGTTAGTGAGGCTCTGATGAGCGGGTTCTATCTGATCCGAAAACCCAAGCAGAACATTTGGCGTCACGAACCGTTTACGAAACCTGTGTGCGTTGTGGTTGTATCGTGTTTGCTTTCGGCGCGTGCGTGGTTTCGTTTGAATATTATTTGTATATAATTGTGTGTAGTTTTTTTTTCCCTTTTCTTTCTTCTTTCTCTTTTTCTCTTTTTCTTTCTTCTCCAGGATGTTTTCTAGAAAATCGAAATCTACTTTTAAGTTGCCCGTTGATATTCCCGGCTGGGATTCAACGCCTTATGAAGCCTTGGCCCGTGAGTGGGCTGATTCTACTGGTTTGAGTGAGAATTGGAATTCTTTTTTGGAGCTGGCGGAGCCGGCTAATGTGATTACTTGTTTACAGAAGGCGCCGGTATCTAAGGGTGATGAGCTTCCCGTTTTGGGGCGCAGAGGTTGGATTGTTCTGTCTGCGTACAGAATTCTGCATGAGAGGTTGTTGAAGTTACAGAACTTGCATAAGGATTTGGAAGCGAACTTTGTTGAGATTCAGAATGCTCATACTTTGTTGCGGTGTCAAAATAAGTTGCTTGCTGATAAACTTGAGACGTACCAAACTATTGCCGAGAGGGCGGCTGTGCGAATTGCTCGTTATAAATACAAGAATCGTCGTGGTCGGGTTTCGACGCGAAAGGTGCGTCTGGTCGTGGCGAAAGCCGGACTGGATTGGAATCCTGATGAATGGGATGGTAATATCTGGAACTCGAGTGATTCTCCTTCCTCGGGTGAGGAGTCTGCCAAGCGCGAGTCCTCTCGCTCCGGCCGTGATTGTAAGTCTGCTTCTTGCGCCTCTGATGGTGCACTCCGTGATTGCGCTCGTTCTTCGAGCGGAGTCGATGCTTCTTACACTGATTGTTCCTCTACGTGTCCTGGTCGAGCTCCTTGTGATGCTCATCCCGCGGTCTCGGTGCATCCAGTTTTTCGGCGGAAGCTGCAGCAGGCTCCCGGTGCTCCGAATGGTATTGCTTTAGACTCTTTGGAGGATTTTACTCAACAAGAAATTAGTGATATTTTGCAGCGATTTCGGCAGCGAGCTGGTGAGACCTTACTCACATGGATGGTGCGCCTTTATGAACTGGGCGCTGCTGGCATTATGTTGGATGCTGGCGATTGTTTGAAGTTTTGTTCCTTGAGTTCGGATTCTACTGTACAGGATCATTTTCGTAACTTTAATGTTGGTGGTCAAATTTCTTTGCTTCAATTGGCGACTGAGGGTTGTAATCAAAAATATCCTACTGAGTCTGACTGGCCTGTGAATGACAAACCGTGGTATACTTTGCGCGATGCTGCGCAACGTCTCAAAGAGGAGGTGATGAAAACGGCAATTTTTCTAAATACTGCCGACAGGTTGCTTGATGGTTTCTTGACATCTTCTGTGCGGAATCGTATTATTCGTTCTTCCCCTGTTGCTTATAAGCAGGTCATGATGACTTTATTGATTAATCAGACTGGTAACATGTTATCTGTGGTGCTGGAATCGGTACGCCAACTCAGTGAGTTGGGTGAGTGGTTTAAACCTGAACGGCAGTCCCGGCCTGACACTCGTACTCCTGGTGACAATAAACTTACTAGACGTGATATGTTTTTTGGTCTTATGGCCGATGGTGTGCGGAAGGAGGACATTGATGGTGAGACTACTTCTCGTTTGTGGGAAATGTTTCGCAAACGTGGCTTGGACCGAAAGGAGGGTGCCCGTCGTGTTCGGACAACTGAGTGTGATCGTGGTTTTTCTGACGGTAGCGGTGATGACGACCGCCGTGGGCGCTCTGATCGTCGTGATGATCGACGTTATGTGCGTGATTTGTCCCCCCGTCGTGAGAGAGACAGGGAGAGAGAGGGGGAAAGAGAGAGGGGGAGAGATGATTATGTTAACAGCAGACGTAGAGATGATAGGGATCAATCCCCTGAGTTGAGAAGGAGAGAGGATCGACACATATTGGCCGATCGAAACCCGCAGTACCATGCAGAGAACAGGAATCCATTTCGTAATGGAGATGGATATGAACAGGAGGTATCGATACCTGGGAAACGTGAGAGTCTTTATCCTGATTTATCCTGGTACACAGAACACAGTAAAAAGGACTAGGAAATAGGTCAAGCTCCAGTACACAGATGGGCTCACAGAGATAATAGACCCTATGTAGATATTGATATTTATTGGAGACATCGTAATATCCAAAGGGCCCGAGCATTGGTAGATACAGGAGCGGAGGCCACTCTTATTCATGGAAAATCAAAGAAGTTTAAAGGTCAGCCTTTTACAATTACCGGATTAGGTGGAAAGGAAACTCCCGCTGTTCAAACTTTACTTGAAATGAGAATAGGTAGAATTCCTAGAAAAGAATACTCTGTATTAGTGGTGCCACTCTTAGAATTCATAATTGGAATTGATATTTTGAAAGGAATGACTTTGCACTTAGATGATGGATGTTACCAATTTGGAACTAAACATTATATATCGTCCAGGCCTGTACGGGTTGGTCGTTTAAGAATGCCCCCCATAAAACTTCCCCAGGCGACAAAAGTGGTTCGTCAGAAGCAGTATCGTATTCCAGGTGGTCATGAAGAGATTAGTACCACTATTCAGGAGTTGGTGGATGCAGGAGTTATAACCCCAGTTACTTCTGCTTGGAATAATCCTGTTTGGCCTGTACGTAAGAGTGATAATTCTTGGCGCATGACTGTTGATTATCGAGAATTGAATAGACACACACCCTCTTTGACTGTTGCAGTACCGGATGTTATTACCCTAATTGAAAGAATCCAAAAACATCCAGGTACATGGTATGCGTCCATTGATATTGCTAATGCTTTCTTTTCGATTCCGATTGCCCCTGAGTGCCAGGAACAATTCAGTTATACGTGGAACGGGCGTCAAATGACGTTTAGAAGTCTTCCCCAGGGCTATGTGCATAGTCCTACGATATGTCACCGGCTGGTGGCAGAGCATTTGGCTGAGGTACCGGTTCATCCGCAAATTCAGATATGTCACTATATTGATGATATTTTGATCCAAGGCGAAACACAAGAGGAAGTTCAGACCCAATTGGATAGAGTCATTGAGTGCTTGCGTGAGAAAGGTTGGGAAATCAACCCGGATAAATTACAAGGTCCGTCCCAGGCTGTGAAATTTTTGGGCATTAATTGGCATGAGGGGCACCGAGAAGTGATCCCTCAGGTTAAACAGAAAATTCTTGATTTTGCAGTTCCGAGGAATAGGAAAGAAGCCCAAAGCTTCATTGGTTTATTTGGCTTTTGGCGCCAGCATATTCCTCATTTGAGTCAAATATTGGCCCCTTTGTACCAGGTCACTCGTAAAAAGAATGCATTTGAATGGGGTAAACTACAGCAAGATGCGTTCAGTCTGGCAAAAGAAGCAATTCAGCATGCTCTGGATTTATGGCCTGTATGTGATGGTGATGTGGATTTGAATGTGTCTGTACAAGGCCTTTATGCGAATTGGAGTTTGTGGCAGAAACAAGGCAAGAGTAGAGTACCGTTAGGTTTCTGGACTAAAAAGTTACCTGATGCTGTTGAGCGTTATACACCTTTTGAGAAACAGTTACTTGCATGTTATTGGGCTCTGGTGGATACCGAGCAATTGACTTTGGGACATGATATAGTTTTGCGACCTGAGATTCCTATCATGCAGTGGGTTATGAGTTCGCCGAAAACTCACCGAATTGGACACGCTCAAGAGGCGAGTGTGATTAAATGGAAATGGTATATACAAGACAGGGCACGTGTGGGACAAAAAGGAGTTGCATCTTTGCATGAGCAGGTGGCACGGGCGCCATCAACTGAGACTGAGAGTGAATGTTCCGTACCTTTAGTACAGGAGTCTCCTGTTAGGTGGGGTAAACCTTTTGATGATTTGTCCGCAGAGGACAGAAACCATGTCTGGTTTACGGATGGTTCAGCAAGGTTCATAGGGACGAAACGGCATTGGAAGGCAGTGTCCTATAATCCGATCACACAAAAATTGCTGAGTACAACTGGTGAGGGTAAAAGCAGTCAATTTGCTGAACTCTATGCTGTTTATCAAGTTCTGAAACAAGAGTTACCTGGCACATGTCATATTTTTACCGATTCTTGGTCTACTGCCAATGGACTGGCAGTTTGGTTACCGACTTGGCAATCCCATAGTTGGAAAATCCATTCAAAAGAACTGTGGGGAAAAGAATTATGGCAGGAGATTTGGGAAATGCTCCCACAGAGTACTGTTACAATCTTCCATGTGGATGCTCATACCCCGATAGACTCTCTTGACAAATTCTTTCATAATATTGCAGATGAGAAATCTAAAATTGCTGAGGCAGTGGTGGACACGCAAGATTCTGATATTGCGGGATTGGCGAAATGGGCCCACCAGAAAGCAGGACACTTTGGAGAGAAAGCCACTAGCAGGTGGGCTGCTGATCGAGGAATTTATATTCCCCTAGATTTAATCAAAAATGTTATTCTACATTGTCCCATTTGTCAGCATATCAGGCAGCGCAAAGTGCCCCAAATTGTTAAAGGTCATTTACATCGCGGGAAATTGCCCGCTCAAATTTGGCAGATTGATTACATTGGTCCACTTCCTATGAGTAGGAATTGTCAATATGTTTGCACCATTGTTGATACATACAGTGGCCTGTTGGTGGCCCTTCCCTGTAAGCAAGCTACCCAATTGAATACTATTAAAACATTGGAATTGATTATGATGTATTATGGTGTGCCATTCCAAATTCAATCTGATAATGCATCCCATTTTCGTGGAAGATTGGTACAGGAATTCTGTGTGGAAAACAATATTGAATGGGTGTTTCATATACCATATTATCCACAGGCCTCGGGTCTTGTGGAGAGGTTGAATGGCCTGCTAAAAGATCAATTGCGTAAATTAACAGATGACAAGTATAAGAATTGGCGAGACTTTTTGCCTCAAGCGCTATTGATTTTGAATAACCGTCCTTTTCTAAATGCTGAATCCCCACTTATGCGTTTGTTTCCTCCGAAGGTTTATGCTAAGCCCAATGAAATCAGAGAGACCGTGATGTACTGGGAGATTACTCCCGGAGCTTTGGCTCCATGTAGAGCGACCCCAGGGTCGGCAGGTTTAGACCTGCATGCCATGGATGACACCGTTATAAAAAGTAAGGATCGAGTCATCATTGAAACTGGTGTTGGTGTTCATATACCAACTGGAAATTTCGGATTAATCGCCCCTAGATCGGGGCTGGCTGTAAAAGGCATTCAGGTGCTTGGAGGAATCATTGATAGTGATTATCAGGGAGAGATTAAGGTGCTCCTGCTGAATAGCAGTGAGGTTGACTTACTGATACATCAAACTGACCGAGTGGCTCAATTGTTAATAATGCCTGTTTTCAGTGGTGAGATCACAAAAGGCACTGCCCCAACGTTGCTAACTGTACGAGGCCAGAAAGGTTTTGGCTCCACAGATAATCCTGGGGCCAGAGTTTGGGTGCAGTCGCCTAAGAATCCCCCTGAACAAGCAGAAGTCATTGCAACCGGTCAAGACAACATCATTTTAGTTATGAGACCAGGGAAAGATAGCTGGGAAGCAGTCCCGGCTGACAAATGTTACTTACGAGAATGAATAATGCCTGTATTTGATTCTCTTTCAGATCATTCTTTGGACTGTTGCTGCAGGATGTGTCGGCGTTGGACTCCTTTTGGGCTGGTACGACGAGAGAGGAGGGATCCCATCAACCCGGGCTGAGTTGAGAACCCGAGTGTCGCGTTCCTTCGCTGCGTGGGATTCGTCGTCGAACTTTTGGATTACATTAGCCAAGAAAGTGACTAAAACCCCTCATTTCTGCTTGACACCGATGAGATCGGTGACGGATATTCTAGCGACTTGTTTAGTTGCTGTCCCTGCTTCATTGGAGACTTTGACTCATATTTTTAATATATCAAATGCTCGTCCCAATGTTCTTCTGGGCGATTTCGCTGCCCATGAGTATTGCCCCTTGTGTACTGTACTGTCAGACCCGATACCCCCCATCCAGTCCCAAATAGTTACCTATAATATCACACAGGGTGATTTATGTTTTTTCCTTACTTGTGATCCTAGTGCGATTTCTGAATGTATGCGTTTAAAATTGAAAGGTGCCACTTCATTCACCGCTCATGAACGAACTTTGTGCCTTCAAAGGACACCGAAAACATGTACTTCTGTTCAGAATAACATGACTTGCAAGAGTATGGTAGTTACCCCCAGTCACTATCGCACGATGTTACTACCTGCCGGATGGCTTTTCTCATGTGGTAATACTTCCTGGCCATATATCCCCGCAAATATTTCTGGAGGCCCTTGTGCCATTACTAGACTGAGTTTGCTAATGTTTTCTCCACATCCGAATGCCAACTCTCGTGTGATTCGAGATACAGTGAGGTTACAGGAGGATTGTGACTCATCTTTGCATTTATATTCCAAGTCTGAATACCTTAGCCTGGCTATTTCAATTGTTGGTGTTCCTGCTTTGGCAGTTTATAATGCCAAATCTATTGGGAAAATGGCCTGCTGGATGGTAAAATCCATCAATCATACTTCTACAGTCCTGTCTGACATGCTATTAGACGCCCAGGGTGAACGTAAGGCTATCTTGCAAAATCGAGCGGCCATTGATTATCTTTTGCTTAAACATGGACACGATTGTTCTGATTTTGAGGGTCTTTGTTGTTTTAACTTGTCGGATCATACGAAATCCATTCAAGCTCACATTGATAAACTACATGACTTGACAGAAGAAGTTAGAAAACACATTGACCAGGGCTGGTTTGACTGGCTCTTTAATTGGTTACCTGATTTACATATGTTACGTCAGATATTAGGAGGTATTCTAATTACATTTTGATTTCTATCTGTTGCTTTATTCAGTGTATTCCTTCACTACTTCAATTCTGCACACCTGGTACTAGACATAGATCAGTTAGTCTTGTTTCATATTATTCTTCCACAGATATTAGTTCTGTTTAATGAATGTATAATAGACTGAAGTCAAGGGTGAAATGTTCTGCTCGATTTTCCCGGCCTTCTTGTGAGGCACAATGATGGAATGTGACTTCAGTCTCTTATCATTCAAGTCTAAGGGTTAGAGTAGTGAATGGAGCCTATTTACTAGGCACTTCGACATGATTCTGTGCTCTTTCCCCATAGATCAGGGCTTGCACACATAGCCTAGGGGATAGATTCGTTAGTATTAGGGATAACCTGTCCTGTAGTGAGGGTATTTCATGGAGCCGTGCTGAATTCAGGCCTGGTAGGCCTCAAACGGGAGAGACTCCATCTTTCTTTCTGCTCCGGCAGCTTGGGATGCTTCTAGGTCAAATGTAATGTTTTAGTTATGAGGTGTTATTCGCTTGGAGAGAACCGGTTTAGGCCGGCCCTTATCGAAGGATTGTATTTTTCTTCATGCCGAAGACACTACATCAGGCCGGCCGGCTGGGAACGTGTCCTTGGTACGGGGAGGTACAAGAATTTGGTGGGCGGCAGGTTACAGGCCGGAATTTTCCATGAGGAAACGCACCTCTATATTAGTGAAAGTCTGAGGCAGTTACATGTTCAGTCCGTAGGCGGCATCTAGCCGTTAGCAGTAAAGCTACTACTTATTCCAGGGAAGACAGACGCCATCTTGAAGGCGGAGAAGAACCGAGAGACAGATGCTTTCCTAGCAGAATAGCCAGAGAGGAGAGAGTAGCCGATAAGGAAGAGGTCCCAGTGACTCGGAGAAGGGTGATTCCAGGCGAGCCGAGGCACAGACGAGAAGGGAACCTAGATGACCACTGAGTGCAGGCTACATACTACTAAGGTGATGTCGACCCTTTCTTATTAGAGTGTACAACTTAATCTTTCACTTTTCTTTGCAGGTTATGTGTTATATCGTAATGTTATGTGATTGTGTATGTAATGAGTAATAAAGTATCCAGTTTGTAGTGAACCAACATGTGCTGCGTGTTCTTGTATAAGAGGGTAGCCTATTCTTCTAGTCAGCTGCGGCTACATGAACAGATGTTAACCCTGATCAGGTAAGTGGTAACTGAATAAGGGAAAGAGGAGCCCCTCGAACCTGAGAACAGGCTATGCTTGAACTGGCAATCCTTGTGTGATCTGATGAATAGTGAGACTGATTCCCTTTTTGTATGTTATGGTGATCATAGGATGAACTGTCGTATGAGACTGCCGTCTAGGTAGAGAGGTCTGGATTCGTATAGGATCGCGAGGCCGCCACTTGTGATACTGTCGTATGGGCAGAGAGGTCTGGATTCGTAGGGGATTGCGAGGCCGCCGATTGTGCTGAGACTGCCGTCTGGGTAGAGAGGTCTGGATTCGGATGGGATCGCGAGGCCGCCACTTGTGATACTGTCGTATGGGCAGAGAGGTCTGGATCCGTATGGGATCGCGAGGCCGCCGATTGTGCTGAGACTGCCGTCTGGGTAGAGAGGTCTGGGTTCGTATGGGACCGTGAGGCCGCCACTTGTGATACTGTCGTATGGGCAGAGAGGTCTGGATCCGTATGGGATCGTGAGGCCGCCGATTGTGCTGAGACTGCCGTCTGGGTAGAGAGGTCTGGATTCGGATGGGATCGCGAGGCCGCCACTTGTGATACTGTCGTATGGGCAGAGAGGTCTGGATCCCTATGGGATCGCGAGGCCGCCGATTGTGCTGAGACTGCCGTCTGGGTAGAGAGGTCTGGGTTCGTATGGGACCGCGAGGCCGCCACTTGTGATACTGTCGTATGGGCAGAGAGGTCTGGATCCGTATGGGATCGCGAGGCCGCCGATTGTGCTGAGACTGCCGTCTGGGTAGAGAGGTCTGGGTTCGTATGGGACCGCGAGGCCGCCACTTGTGATACTGTCGTATGGGCAGAGAGGTCTGGATCCGTATGGGATCGCGAGGCCGCCGATTGTGCTGAGACTGCCGTCTGGGTAGAGAGGTCTGGATTCGTATGGAATCGCGAGGCCGCCACTTGTGATACTGTCGTATGGGCAGAGAGGTCTGGATTCGTAGGGGATCGCGAGGCCGCCACTTGTGATACTGTCGTATGGGCAGAGAGGTCTGGATCCGTATGGGATCGCGAGGCCGCCGATTATAAGAGGTCTTGGTATGCATAGTAGGAATCCCCTGTCCTTAGGTGGTAGATATATGTGGTTGCAGGATTGTAAATAGGTTCTTGGGAGGGGGTAACGTTCTGGCTGGGTTAGTGAGGCTCTGATGAGCGGGTTCTATCTGATCCGAAAACCCAAGCAGAACACCAGCATGAGGCGAAAGTGCCAAAGCTTAGGCAGTGCCATACTGAGCTAGTCACTGTGCCAGACCATCTTATCAAGGAGGGTATTGAGAGTGTGAAAGAACTTCGTAGTTAGATGGAACAGTAGGTTAGCTAAGTGACAGAGTGGGAAAGCATAATCATCTTTGTAATAGTGATCCTGCCCAACACCGATAGCGGCAAGGTTTTCAGAATACTATCTGGTTCCCGAGCACTGTAACTGCATCCATTATGCTCCCATCAAGCAAGTCTTGATCCATGTGATAGATTCATATTCCTAAGCATCAAAAGGTATGTTCCTGCCAACAGAAAGTACTGGCCTCCATACCCAGATCCACTTTTGGGGCAAAGGTACAGAGGGGTATCCAGCAAGATTTCTGCCACTTTACCTGGCGCACTGTCACTGTAGAAATCACAGGGAGCCAGTATCATCTACCCCGTGCACACATACAGTATTAAAACAAGCAATGCAAATGTATTTAAAGCAAAATAGAGCAAAATCCAACTTAGATATCTTGGTATTTCTTTAATTAGTTGTTAACACAGCAACAAGCCGACAAGTGTTTCATCAGAGAGACAGTGGTCTCTGACTCTTCAGGGCTGAACGGTCTGATCCAAGCTCAGTGTACTCCCTGGACCGGTGATAATTCCAACCCGGTAGGGCATAATCAGTCGATATAGAAGGTTCGGTGATGCCAGAATAAGGGTGACTGTTGAGTATAGGCCACAGATGGCGTGAACGTGAAGTCGGTGATAATTCCATACCGGCCACACGTTGCTAAGTCAACTTGTGTAGTTCAGAAAGAAAAAGCGGTCTTGACCAATAGTTGCCGCTACATATAATCACGCCAGTACAGTTACAGCCTGGGACAAATCCTCCCATTAATGGTGGTCCTCATATGAAAACACTAAGTTGTCAAAGCTTCAGTCAATGTGAGACACGTGTGATGTGTCTTCGAAATTACACTTAAAGTATGCACAAACAAAATGTCCTGGCGGCTCCACAGCAATCCTGGAGACAGGGAGCCAGTATATTGTCTAAAAATCCCACATCGGCATCTTTAAAGTATACCAGCATGTTGCCTATGTACAGGGTGACAACACAAAAGACACACATTTAATGGACAGAAAGGAGAAAAAATCAAAACATTCTCCCCCAGTCAAAAGATCTGGGCTAAATCCATCTCTCTTTGGCTCACCATGCCACCCGAGTTTAGACTTGGCCATATGCAAATCAGGCTTGACCCTGTGCCTCATGGGAACAGTCTAGCCCGAACTGCCAAGCCAGGTCCTCCCTGGACTGAAAAGAAGCATCCTAGGACCGGTTTAGGGGTTTCACCCCTCATCAGCCAGAATAGCTTGAATCCAGTGGCACAGTGAGTCCGGGACCCATGTCTGGGTATACCCGGCGCACTCAGGGTGACAAAGCAAAAGACATCCAATTGATGGACCGAATGCAGAATAAATCAAAACATTCTCCCCCAGTCAAGAGATGTGGATTAAATCCATCATTCTTTTGCTCACAATACCACCTCAGTTTAGACCTGGCCATATGCAAATGGAAACAGTCCATCCCGAACTGCCAAGGCAGGTCCTCATAAATTCCCACAGTGGCATCTTTAAAGTATTGCAGCATGTTGCCTATGTACAGGGTGACAGCATGTGTTCTGTACCCAAAGGGGATGCCCCACGTGCTCCCTATGTGTTCTACATGGATGACAATCAGCTCTATTGCCAGGGCAAACAGGAGGGGGAATGTGGGAAACCCTGTCTAGTGCTCTGATGAAGGGTGATGGATTTCGATATGCATTGCGGATGTGGACTCGTGCTGTAAGACATACATAGGGCAACTGAATTCACTTCACTGTCTGCCTAACCAGCCCCAGCTGAAAAGAACAATTTGAATGGGTAATTCTAGGTGAGTGAGTGAAATGCCTTTTTTATGATCTAAAACCAGACACACTGATCTGAGGATGCTCGAAGGCACTACATCAATTATCCAGAACAACCGCTGGATGTTCGGGGATATGATGCAGCTGTGGCAGTAGAGAAAGCAACAAACGTGTTAATACCCCACTCAGGATCTTATAATCCATGTTTAGGATTACCAGCGGATTGTCAGAAGCAAGTTCCATTACTTCTCTCCCAGGTTTTGGAATAGAGACCAAGAGGGCCTCTCCGAGATTTGTAGGGAGAAGAATTTAGTGGACGTCATTTCATATAATTCCAGTTTCTGGGAAAGGATGCCAACATAAGTGTGAGATAACTTTGGGGGAATCCAGTCTCGGACTGTTTTATTTTTACTGGCTAGGGAAGGAACGGCCTCTTTGATCTCTGTGGGATTAATAGCCTGTCAAGTTCCTGTTGCTGTACCGGTGAGATTCTTGTTATACGGATGTCATTGAAGTAGACTGCAATTTCATGGGAGTGCACACTCCAGAGAAAGGCATGCAGCATCTAATGTTATTATGTAAAGGCATCATGGAATTATTGTTGCATGAGGAGCAATGTGTTAAGCCCGACTTTAATGGAGGTGATGACCCGCGGGATGCATTCCTGTTGGGTAAGTCAGCCAACAGTGAGCCTAGTGTGTGCCTCGGCAGGTACTCTGAAATATTGTTTAGAGGTGAGGCAGGAAAAGGTTCATACTCCAGGATTGACAGCTGCGTGTACCAGGTAGAATTTGGAAAGGTAAGGGATAGCTACATAAAAATGTCTTGATCATATCTCTCTATTTACTGGATCCCTACCTGATACTAATATAGAAGCAGAGAAATCTGTCCAATGGTACATTCAAATCACAGTTAAGATCTCCTCCCAGAAGCCAAAGAAGATGTCCCCATTGTGCTAGGTGTAGGGACAGAATGGCTAGAAAAAGATGTTTAGACAGACTTTTGGGCATACATGCAACCAAGCTCCACAGGAATACAATCAAGGAGCCCTTGCAGTAAAACATATTGCCTGTCCTTGTCTATTACAGTGGCTACTTGTTTGAATGGGACCTCAGCCTTAATCAATATTAATGCACCCCAGACAAATATTTCGGATGCATATAAGCTAACTGCAGCTGTATAATGGGGTCTAGTTTCAAAAGTGACCTGAAAGTTGTTAATTTCTCCTCAGCTGCCATTGTTATGTATCTTGTCTGAGTAAGGACGTATAGGGTGTCAACAGGCCACTGTGCCAGATAAGTCTGTTTATTAAAGAGCAAATCAATTTTGTCTGGTGGTGGTAGTAGGTAACGTTATGTAGTCTTAAAAGTAACTGATTATGATAGGAAAAACAACATGCATTTGGTAAGTTACTCTTTGTAATTTGAGTCTCGGGCTGCCCAACTTTAAAGCAATAGGTGGGTAAAGTTAACCATAAATTCTTCCTTGTGCAAGTGTCCCCTGTGGACTGAACCGGGTCATAAAGGATTGCCAAGTGAACTCCATAAATTTAAGAATGCATACTGGTTTTCTCAGTGGGCCCGGGCAGGAAAGAAACAGAGCGCCCGGGCAGAGGAGGATCCATGGTCGCCAGGCCTGAGAAATCCTGCTATGGTCATCAAGACCCTCAAGATTATGAAAAATGATAGAGCCCCAGGGCCCAATGGGATACCTGCCCCCGTTTTTAAAATTGCCCCAGATTTTTGGGCAGCAACCCTTTTACAACCATATCCTCTCGACAGACAAGACACCAGACTCTTGGAGGGGCTCGATACTGGTCCCCATCTTTAAAATAGGCGACCGCCGGAAGCCATCAAACTACAGGCTCATCGCCCTTCTGGACCTTGAAGCTAAGGCCTATGCCCCCCTCTTCTTGAAAGACCTGGCGTCTTGGGCAAAAGAAAGAGGTATCATTCCCTTTTACCAGTCAGTCTCCAGGTCACAGTTATCGACCCTGGACAACGTGTTGCCGTTAGCTTATCTATCAGCTCAGGCAGTAAAGAAGAATAGCCCCCCACTGTTTTGCTGTTCCATTGATTACAGCACAGCTTTCGACAAAGTTGATTGCAGAAGGCTATGGAAACTAGACAAATGGGGAATTTCATCTAAACCCTTGAAGGCAATCAGATCCCTTTATGAAGATACCTGGGTGCGGGTTAAAACAAGCGCCTATACAGTGTCATCCAAAATGGTTACGAACAGCGGGATTAAAAAGGGCTGTGTGCACCTCCTATGCTGCTGCCCCAATCTTAAAAATGAACGTCGGCAACTCTTTCGCGCGATCTGTATTGTTAACGGAGCAAAGACCTGCAGTGAAGCGTGAGCATTGTGCTTTTCCAAAACAAATGCTATGATCTTAGCAAGACTGGGGAAGTTTACCCATCTGATCAGGGTTGCCTTAAAGGCCTCGAATGAACGTAATCCGACTTTGACGATGGGTACGCCAAACCCTGAGGAAGCAAGCGAACTGGTCCTTGACAGGCACTGAGGAAAGCGTCCCCTTTTTCCACAAGTCCTTTGAAGAATGTGTTTTTAAATTTCTAATGAGATGTTTTAATCAAAATGGGTTTTAAAGAACATTAGGGACTGCAAAAGTGTGTTTAAGGACACAGGGCCAACTACAAATCCAGGTTTGGGTTGGATCGGGAGGATGCCGGGGAAAGGAGGGTGGTATTTTATCTAAGTACAATTACGGTCCTTTTAATGGCATCTGTTCTTTCTATAATGTTTTAAATTAATCGATCAGTTAATACATTCATTCATACTGGTTTTCTCTGGCTTCTTAATACAGCGCACCTAACTGCCTTGAGGTCTTTGCGATCACAGTCTGCACTAGAACCCCTGCCTCAAGATCTAGAGCCTGCATGTTTGCTAATCTATTTTTCTGACTATGTAGTCAAGGATCGTGAAACCAGTACTTCAAGGTTTGATTTGCAGGAAAATGGCCTTTCAATTAATTTTCACCATCCCTGCCTTCATATGGGCAATGTTCTATCTTTTTATGACCATGGAAGGTTCAATTTAATGCTGTGAGGATGATATATCAGTTAGTGTACTTGAAGATAGACAGAAAGTTATTGTGTGTAATAAAAGGACGAGGATAGAAGGTAAAGGTCTTGCTTTGGAACTGGAAACATATGCTTTGTCCCAACACAATTTTAGGATTGTGGGGGTACATGGTTGTAGAAACAGGCCCTAAATGCAAATGTTTCAGTAGTTTCCATTGGGAAAATGTATCTCAAATAAATAGAAGAACACAATGTGGCAGTTTTTTTTTTAATGTTGATAGCTTCAGAGATACTCATTTGAGTAAGGGCCAGAGTTCAATTGTGACATTTATTGTACAGGGCATTATGTATTATGTGATTATAAACCTGAATCCAGGAATAGGAGTTGCTTTCTTACAAATTTCCAGGTCTAAAATATATTAATTTTAAAAGGCTTTGTAAATTGTTCTTCTGGTGTCCTTTCATCCTGGCCATCTTAATATCTTGACCCATATTCACAGCTGCTTTTGGTGGTTGAGCATGCTCCACCACTGTCCTTTCTGACATCTCATACTTTTATTGTTCTTCAAAATCAATTTCCTTTTCTCCAAGTTACATTAGACACTAATGATCTGAATGCTGTAAAAAATTATTTGCTCTTTAACCTGGACACTCACTGAATTAATAATCAATGTCAAAACACAGTTGCATCAACCAAGATCTATACTACAGAGACTTCACCAATGTGCTGTCGTGATTTTGGACTCTACCCTAGCGTCATGTGGCACTACGTAACCTCTATGTGTAAGGCACATATCCAAACCAGAGTGGTTCTGTTCTCTGTCTTGGATTTCTTGGTGGGTTCAACATGATGTGCTGTCTTTGCTACATCACCCAGGAGTGGGTTTACTTTGCATGCGCACACTCTAACTTTGTCCTGGGAAACTTCCCTCCAGGGCGTTATTGGGTCTCAGTAATGATGACAAATGACTCAGCAATGGGAGATGCATGTTCTGCATTTTATGTAGACCTTTACAACTGCCTTGCATCAGTGATAGCTGAACTGGTGGAACAAATACTTGTGCTGTTGGATAGCACCAGGCTCGGGTCTTGGGGTTATGCACTGTACCGCAGCCAAAATCCTGCTGCTGTTGTGGCAGTGGTCGAGCTCAGTGTTTGATAGCAATAAGCCGGAAACCTTTGTGGATTTCCGAGGAAAATTTACATATCCTCATTGCCACTGTTCTATTCAACTAAAATGTCTTATGGAATATGTCAAAGAAAGGATGCACCATCGAACAGAATTCTGCGAAAAAACAACCAACCATTCTATGATATAGTACCCCGATGAATCAAGCTGCTGATAGCAGAGTGCTGGGAAGTCTTAGACAAATAAAGAACATTTATCCTGTGTAAAAAAAGAAACTTGCAATCATAAAGAAATTAAAGTTTTGTGTTATATCTGGTGTATTGTATGTGCATTTTCCCTAGTGCTCTGGTCCATGCTGCACAGCCAGTATGAGTGTGCTCTGTGAAATGTTGTAGTGCATGGAGATGCAATGGAAAGCTTGGGTGCTTGTGATGTTGAGACTGTCAGTTGGAGTATGGGTGAGCAGCAGGGAGGCTGTTCCTGGTAGGACCATCCTAATAATCTAATCTAGGAACCTATAAATATGCTTACCCGCATCTAAGACCAATAAACTATCATCTGTAACTTTACCTGGGCTACTGGACCTCTTCATCATAACATTTTTGGAAATGATTTGGAGAAAGATTTTTCAGAAACTACTCGCGAGGAGCAGTATGAAGTAACTATGGAACTACCTAAGGAAAATATCAAGAGCCTGAATAAGCTTCAATACACCCTGCAACCCCACCAGTGTCTTTCCACCATGCAGCTCACAACCAGGGCATTGGTTTTGCATAAACTGGTACCATTGTTGAGTGTGGCGTTAACTTGCCATGTAAGGCAGTTTGAAAACTACAGTGCATCCATTGTTCATCTGATAGCAGTCTTTACATAGGAGAAACCAGCAGCATGAAGAGTTAAAGATTTTATGTATCATTTAAGGGGAATTGCCAGTCACCGGGGGCTTTGATAATTGGCTGCGAGACCAGCAACACTTTTGTGTTCTACATCTTTAGAGGGATTGAGCCGAGCTGGTAAGCTGCATGTTGGTGCCTTGCCCAAATTGTACGAAGAAGTATGTGAGGCCCTGTGCTGTTACTATTGTGCAACAGGAGGAGTGTGCGAGGCCCTGAGCTGTTACTGTTGTGTGGTATTTCAATGGGCTGCAAGACTGCCATCTGCGGTGGTGCCCATGTTCCTCGGACTCCTGCGGAACACTGTGGAGTGCATGTCCACTGGAGCGTGTGTCCACTTACTGTAATGACTGTTGTGCGACATTTGAATTGGCAGCAAGGCTGCCATCTGCCATGGTGCGCGTGTTCTCGGACTGCTGCAGAACACTGAGGTGCGCATGTCCACTTACTGTAATGATGTGATTTTCGGTACTTCCCATGTGGTCTGCTAAGTGCACTTCTGCCGCGTGTGAGTGGCCACGAGGCAGTGGTTTCAGTGCAGCCACACAGTAGTTGTAACATATTCAACTGGAATAACTTCCTGATTGAATTGGTGGACACACACTGGAAGCTTTCTGGCAGTGATCTTGAAGCAATTACACTTTTGGTTTGTAACCGGATGTGATGAGGGGAATATCACTTTTTCATTTCTTGCGTTCTGCTGGATATATTCTACTGCGGGAACAATTTTCTACTTGAGGATGCTGGTAAGACCAGATCAGTCATGCTTTGTACCAATTTGAGTAAGATATTGCTCACTGGAGTCTTTGAGTGTCATATCTGGATATTGTTTTCTGGACATGCTGCAGTTATGGTGTTTTTCTTGTTATGTTATATTCACTTGCCTAATGGTTCATGCTGTATTTAATACTTAATGACTGGCTGTATATGGCATGGTCTGCTACCATTTTTTGCCATATTCTTTCTGAGTGTGCTGTTAAATCTGATATAAGGAAGTATTGAGGTTATTGTATATACTTCTAGCCTATGTGTATTTTGCCATGCTTTATGTAGGTTTTCTGCCTAAGTGTATTTTGTTGTATTTAAGTATCGGTTGGCTGCATGTGCAAAACGTTCGTACTCCTTCAAAATTCAGTTTTTTGATTGATTGTTTATTTTGGGGATGCTAATAATGAATAAATGGTAGAAGAATCCTCAGTATAGCTGCTTGTGCATAGATGTACTTTGAGTTGGAGAAACTCAGTATGGAGGTTTAAGGTTTGCAGATATATGGTTAGTACACTAGTCATGTCTACCATTGTAATGGGCTCCCACTGAATGCCCAAAATAAGGTCATCCATAAACTTCAAACTATTCAGAATGCAGCCGCCAGGATGCTGTCAGGAACCCCTAAATATAAGCCTATATCTCATGTTATTCAGAAATTTCACTGGCTCCCTGTAAAGAGTCGTATAATGTTTAAGGCCCTGTGCATTGCATATAAGATGTCTCGCAACACAGGACCTCAGTTTCTGATTAGAAAATTAGCGACCTATATTCCAGCTCAGGCTCTTAGCTCATCTACGGCATCTCTGTTCATAGTGCCACGCACTAAAACTGCCTCCTGGGGCGACAGACGTTTCATTGTCGCTACTGCTAAGCTTTGGAACTCGCTCCCTCTACAGATCAGAGTATCCCGATCCTTATTAACCTTCAGGAAAATGATGAAAACATGGCTGTTTACACAATAAGTCCCTTGGTATAGGATTCAAGCCGTCTGTCCTCAACGCCGAGACACCCATCGGTATTTGAGCGCTTTATAAATCTCATAAACATAAACATATCCCTGTCATTGTTTCTGCCTTCCTTGAGGATGAGCTGTGGGATTACCGGTGTGCAAGTTTCCTGCGCATGGAAGTTATTACTGAGGTTACGATATATGGATTTCCTGCGACAGTGTGAATTCCTACCGGTGAACAAGTTTCCTGTGCGTCAAATCATCAGTTACGTTATTGTTTTGTTAGTTAAATTTTTCTGTTACCCATTTTGTGTTGCTTTTACACTAGATGCCCTTGCGTGAGGGATGACGTGTGGGCTGGAAGTCACCCATTGCTTACTGTTACACCAGATGTCCTTTGCTTGAGGTTTGACGTGTGGGTTGGGAGTCACCCATTGATTGCTTTTACACTTGATGACCTTGCTTGAGGGATGACTGTTAGGGGTGGAGGTCACACATTTATTGTTTTTACACTAGATGCCCATGCTTGAGGGATGACATGTGGGGTGAATACACCCATTGATTGCTTTTACACTATATGCCCTTGCTTGATGGATGACTGTGTGGGGTGTAAGTCATACATTGCTTATTTTTGAGGTTTAGCGTTTTTCGTTTTGGTGTGTGAGTAGGAGAGTGCTGTTTTGTGTAATTGTATTCGAGAGTGCTTTGTTGGTGTTTGATGTTGTGTCACTGTGGATTGGTGTGCCATGCCTCTTTATTGTTGGTTTTCTGTGTTATCCCTCATTTCATGCAAGTCTGGCCAGCTGGTGTGGTTAGTGGTGGTAACAGGAGCAGCTCAGAATCCGTCTGCATGGAATGCGTGTTAGTTGCGGTGTGCATGTGGAGGGGATTTATGTATATTTATATATATATTGTCCCTTTCTATTTTAGATGGTGTTGCAGGACTGTTTTGTTCCATCTTCAGTCCCTTTTTTGCAAGATGCAGCCTTAATTTAATTGCTTTTTTTCCATCTTGCAATCGAATTATTTTTAAGTGTTATGTAAAAGGGGTAGATGTGTGCTACATCTGGTGTATTTTAAATGTGTTGTTTCCATCATGCATTTTGCAATATTTGTATATGCATGTTCTCTTATGAAATGCGTTGTTTCCATTTTGCATTTGAAATATTTTTTTATTCATGTTCCTCTATGTAAATGCAATATTTTCATCTTGTATTCACAATATTTGTATGTGTTCTGTAAAAGAGGAAATGTGTTATATCTGATGTATTGTAATATGTATTTTCCCTGGTTCTCTCGTCTTTGCTGCTCAGTAACTATGAGTGTGCTGTGTGGAATGTTGGAGTGCATGTTGATGCAATGGAATGCTTGGGTGTCTTTGAGGTTCATTATGTCAGTTGGAGTATGGGCTGGGCAGCAGGTAGGCTTTTCATCATAACATTTTGTTTAACATATCGCGAAAACACATTTTACAAGCAGCGATAAACGAAAGCTGAAAGATGTTACAGCAGTTTTCCTTTCATACCATTCCAATTGTAGGCAAAAAGAGGTCCTTATGCAAAAAGCAGCAAACTGTTTTAATGTTAAAGTTTAATTTTTAAGTGCAACTGATCCTATACTCTAGCAATAATTATGTTCCAATACCAAACCTTTTCTCCTGTTGAACTTCACGACAAATCTCTCCAAGTAAAATAAAAAAGGGTCCCATCTTTTCCCAGTACAAATCTCTAAATGTCTTTTGTGATTTTCGAGGTTTCTTCTGTTCTTGGAACTGGTTGTTGCATCGCTATTTAAACACTTGCAATAATTGTGTTCCAATAGTGACCCTCTTCGCATGTTGAACTTCACCAGAATATTGTCTAAGTCACATAAAAAGTGCCCCATCTTTTCCCAGTAGCGATCTCTAAATGCGTATTGTGATTTCCAAGGTTTCTTCTGTTCTGGAAATTGGTTGTTGCGTCGCTATTTAAACACTAGCAATCATTGTGTTCCAATACCAACCCTCTTCTCCTGTTGAACTTCACCAGAAATCTCTCTAAGTCAAATAAAAAGAGTTGCATCTCCTCCCAGTACAGATCTCTACATGTGTATTTTAATATCTGAGGTTTCTTCTGTTCTGGGAACTAGTTGTTGCCTAGCTATTTGTCAGTGGTATAGAGGTCACACCTATTTCCAAACAAGCCATGGATTGGGTATTGTTCCCGTCTGACCTTTTGTTCCTTTTTCATTTCTTGATCCATAGTTCCGAACATTAACTCTCTGTGTTTTCCTGTTGAGAACAACTATACCAGTAGAGATGGTTTCTATGCTTCGCCAAAGAAAAAGAGGTGCAAAACAATGATTGCTAAAAGGCTAGTGAGTGAAAGCATTTACTTGAAAGGATGTATCACACTTCTTTTAGTTATAAAAAAATATGAATTTTCAAAGTGACATACACATTTTCTCCAGGACACAGTTGTGAAATTAAATTCAAAAGTAATAGACATGTTAAAATAAAGGTAGAACTAGAGTTTCATAAGGAATGCTATCACACTCTTAAAAAGTAATGGAACCGCAACACAAAGACCCAAAAGAGAGATAAGACAGCTGAATTCAGACTATATTGCTGGAGAGGTCATTTGAAATGATAATCGAGCCAGAAGCTTTCTGTTTGGTTTAGACATCTTATGTCACTGAGTACAAGACATTTGGGTTATCGGTTTACGGGGTGGAAACCCCACTCAGGCAACAACAACAATGCTTGTCAGGGTAAACCACATCAGTCACTGAATTAATCTGTGCTTAACCCTCTGGTAGCTTAGCACAAAGCAGTCAGGCTTAATTTAGAAGCAATGTATAAAGTATTTACGTATCACCCGAAGAACAATAAAGATAAAACACAATACAAGAAAATTCCCGCACCAATTTAGAGAAGTAGAACCAGAGCTATGCAATTTTTAACTTTTAGGTAGATATAGAGTATAAATGCACAAAGCGCCACTCGTGGTCATCTGGTCGTGCTAGATTGGGAGAAGTTCAGGCCGGCTGCCATGGATTGTAGACTGGACACAGGAACCAGGTTAGAACTGCTGAAAAAGTTGCCTTCTCAAAGTCCGGTGCAAATAGTTGTGTTCGCAGTGGAGAAGGCTGTGAGGAGCAGGGAGACCATTGTGGATGGTTGTCGGTGTAGGGCAAAGAGAAGTGCAGGCTACATGGGTTTTCGGCACTGTAGCATGACAAGTCGGTCTAGCAACATGGATGGCCATTGCTTGAGCTTTGCGCTGGTGGTCACCGCGGGTTGTTGTTGCTCTAGCACAAAGTAAGATCTTGTGTTGCTGGTCGCCGCTGGCAGCCACCATAGAGCGATGAGTTGGATTCCCCCAAGCTTCGCACTGATGGTTGTTGGTGGCGGCAGAGCCTCATCGCAAATGGCCCCGTTCACGAAGAGCCCAAAACTTTAGTATTTTTCCTTCTTTCACATAAAGATGTCAACTGATGCCAGCCAAGGGTCCAGGACCTGGGCAGACACCTCTTGAGGCTCAGGAACCCACTCCAGCAGAGGCCATCAGTGTTAAGGCAAGCCCAGTTGCATTTCCAGGCCGGTCCAGTGCAGCAAGTTACAAGAGAAGTTGCATGAAGGCCTCTGGAGACAGTGTGTCCCTGTAGCGCAGACAGGAGGTCAGTTAACTGACCCTTAGAGTCACTCAGGTACCCTGAAATGAAAATGAAGGGAGCAGGTCTAGTCTTCCTTCTCAAAGAGCAGGGTAGGCCTCAAGCAGCAGGAGTGCCCTCTGGTGGGCAAGGCAGTCACTCAAGCAGTAGAACAGTCCTCTGGTAGCAGCAGGGCAGTGTTCTGGGAAGCAAGGCAGGCCTCAGGCAGCAAGGCAGTCCTCCGGGGAACAAGGCAGTCCTTCTTCTGTAATGTCCACAGGTCCAGGAGTGTAATAATGAGTGGTCTTGGTGTTCAATATATATGCCTGGTGTTAGAGGATGGTTATTGGTAAGGGTAAGTATGCACATACCACTAGCAAAAAAGCCACCCACGCACTATAAGGTCCAGACAAGGTCTCAGTAAATGAACCCCTGGGTCAACCCTAGGTAGCCAGCTGGGAGCAGGCAGGCTGAGCTCAGGTAGTAGAGCATTTAAAAACACCAATACATTTAATAAGACAAAACACACACAAAAAATCCCACACCTATTTATAAAAATAGGAAACATGTTGATCTTTAAATGACACCTAAAAGACAAAAAACAATATAGGGAACCGGAGATGTGAGTTTGTAAACATTAACCATTTTATATTGCTTGCAAGCATATAGCAGCAACTTGGGACATCAGGATGTGCATGACTGGGACAAAGGCAAAGTTTGAGGCCTACCACAATGGACATCTAGTCAGATACAATAAGCAGTAATTTTACCTTTTTGACTTAGAGGTTTTTCTGGAGGATTTTCTCTTGACATTGTGCGGGTCCTTCCAGAGGCCCCAGTCAAATCCTGGAAATCTGGCGCTCCGGAGCCCTCAGTGGGATGAACCTGAAATCCAGGACAGGTTGCTGTTGAGGGTAGTTGGCTTGACTCTCGATGTGGGGCCCTAATCGTTTTTTAAGCAAGGCAAGGCAAAGTCCTTAGGGCTGTAGTTCCAAGTGTGCAACAGGAGCAGTCCTTCAGGGAGAAGTCCTGTGTGGTACAGACCAGGGTTCCATCAAGGTAATCCTTCTTGTAGTTTCAGGCAGTAAATCTGGATTGCTTTGCAGCTCTCTCATATTTATTCAATGATCTGGGGTGACAAGCAGAGAGGCACACCTGTCCAATGAGGTGCAGGGTGCATGACAGCTCGTCCAAAGTGTAGCATATTCTTGATCTATAAAGCACCGAACTTTAAAATTCAAGATGGAGATTTTCTCTCTTATGGAGTAAGAGGTGGCTTAACCAATATACTGGTGAGGTTCATTTCCATTAACATTTCCCTCCACCTCCTGCAAATTCCATTCCTGGGCCTTTCATCTTGCTTCAGTTACAGGAAGAGGGGTTATGCCTGGCTGGCATTCCTTACAGTCCTTTTTTCTTTGAAGCCTGTTTTGATTTACCAAGCCCCCTACCTGGCCTGTTTTCTGCAGCTGCATAGCTCTCGCCATCAGATAACCTCTGCTCTATTCAGGCCACCTATCACCTCATCAAAGCAGCCTGGCTAAGTCTGTCAAGGCTGACTATTCATGAAAAGCTGCTTGAAGGCTGGATTTTGGCTCACATAAAAGAAAGTTTTATAACATTTTTTCTGCACTAGAAATGATAAACTCATAAGTGGCAAGTTGTTGGATTGAACATTGCCCATCTTTTAAGTCTTTGAATGACATTTTTAGCCCCTTCCTGGCAATATTTAGATTTATATACAATATTCCATTGTTAACCAATGAAGCTAATAATCTACAATTGCGGAAAAATGAAATTAGTTTTTCCTCACCAGGGCATATTATAATGCCCATGCTTGTGGTTACATGGCATCCCACCCTTGGGGCACCTAGGGGAGACCTTAGGGGTGACTATTATTTACAAATACGGTGGATTATCACTTTGGAAGTACATTTATTTCCAAAGTCAAATTTGCATATAATTTACTTTTTAGAGACAGTCTGGAAAGCAGTTCTGCCTTTAACAATAACACCAGGCACCACAGTAGAGCACCATTCAGTGCAGGAAATCTACTGGCAATCTAAACCCACCTGCCCTACTATATACTCGGGACTTACGGGGTCCGTCCTTGTCAATTGTAATTACACCGAATAACCATATTCCTTTTTCATCAGAGCACTGGCCCTGGGCCTGGTTAGCAGAGTCCAGTGCACAGTCAGTGTCAGTTACTGCCAGTATTAATCAAAAATTGGGGATGATCAGGGTACAAAAGGATAACTTTCTCACATTTGGTACCAGACTTTGAATTGTGGAAATTCAATATACTACTCCCATACCTGGTTTTCGAAAGTTGTTCCCTTCCCCTATCAAGGCGCTAAGATGTCTGGGATCACAAAAGACTAGGGTCAGGTTACTTTGTGTGTGCAGGAGGCAAAGCCCTTTGAAATGTAAGTGGGGCTGGGTGCAGCTTGGCCCCACCCATCTTGGCATGATGATGTAACCTGTCCAGAACTAAACTCCTTTTGTGGCATTGTTTTGAAGGAATACGCAAACTCTATCAACAGATTCATTCACAGTCATGTGTCCCAGGATACTTGCAGAAGGCACAAATGGTTAGAACAAGAAAATGCCAACTTTCTAAAAGGGAAAAAAAGAACAATTGATGGACAGAATGCAGACTACCGAATCAACCGAATCAACTTCTACGCTCCCAAACGCCACCTCCGTTCAGCCAGTCACGCCCTCGCCGCCGTCCCACGCATCCGTAGAGCGACAACAGGAGGAAGGTCCTTCTCCTACCTGGCCGCCAAGACCCGGAACTCCCTCCCGACCGACCTGCGCCTGACCCAAGACCACCTCTCCTTCAGGAAGAAGCTCAAGACCTGGCTGTTCGAGCAGTAACGGCACCCCCCCCCCCCTAAGCGCCTTGAGACCCTACGGGTAAGTAGTGCGCTCTATAAATGTCTTGATTGATTGATTGATACATTCACTAAATAGGCAACGCAGAACACCACAATAGTATAATAATACCACAAATTGTCCACTTGGTTAAATCGTATCCATGAATTGCATAGGTCACATAGGAATGTAAATCAATGTCCAATCTTCATAGGGATGTTGTATTATGTATTTATTTTCCAAATACGTATCCAATTTCAAACGGCAGCCGACGCGCGTTTCGCCCGCAGGGCTTTTTCAAGGCTGCATACATTATAAAAGAGAAAAGAATGCAGTCTGCTTAACTCAATAAGAAAAATAACTAGGAGCAAAACAATCTCACCAAACTATATGTAAAAAGAGGATAGATGAGATTGTGCTGGAACACCCGTGGTAAAGCCATAAGTAATAGACTTCAATCCAGATAGTGACACCACCTAGGACAATCCTGTGCCCGATAGAGTGAAAAGAACAAAAAGAAGAAAAAGATTTTGAGTAAGGGGTGACAGATCATAACACAAGGTTATGGCGTGAGGCAGAATTAAAAGGTCATCTAAATAAGTAGTCTTAGGATGATATTGGAGAGTGATTGATATGACCAATAGCTACAATCTAACACTGTGAGAGATAATCTGAGTACTGTAGGGGCCGATGTCTCACCTTGAGTGATTGTAAATGTGCACTGCACTGTCGGTGTCTCCTCATAATACCCGATCTTGTATCATCAATTCTGCAAATAAAACAATATATATACATATATATAGATATGTTTAGGGTACCCGCATTATAGGGTTTATATTAATAGCACCTCAGCTAACAAGATAGTTTGTAAATGACTAGGTTTGTTGTCATCATATTTGTGTGTTGTAAATTAGAGATCTTTCCTAATATAAATATTTCCATCAAGTGTTTGTAAGCCACTTCGCCAATGACACCTGTTAATTAGGTCATGGTTCACTTTTATCCATGGAGATGATTCGTGTTGGGACCAAAATCCGTCCTCTCTGTTCAAAGAAAATGTAAAAACGTCCTATTGAAGGTTCCCAGTATATTAAATACAGCGTATATGTGTCTAAGTATATATACACATATTCTTCATCACTATTCTTAGACGTTTTGAATTTAAATATGATTAGTATTCGGTCCAAGCATGGAATTTGAAGGACCAAAATGTGATCTCAGTAAAATAGTGAAATGTCGAGGTATATATGACTCCCTCAAACGAAAAAAAGTATATATGTGACCCCAAAAAAAATGAATTCGCCGGTAGAAATGACAGATAAATTATCAGAATTAATAGTGGAAGGCTTGTGGTCTTGGCCAACGAGTCTCGGTAACACCCACAACAAGCCGAGTCTATATATTGTACACAAGCAAACGCATGTATGTAACTGTTTTCGAGTGGTGATTGAAAACGATCTCACTCCATTGAAAACCAGGAGTTTGAATGTAGTTACATGCCCCCATTGACGGCCAAGGTTTCCATATCAGAACACTCACCTAGTATCAGTATACACGACTACCTCGTCCTGTCGTTTGGCGTCTTGACGCTTGTTTATTCGCGCCATTCTATCTGAAGCGGCACATACGAGGAGTAATAAAAATAGAAAATGGACTCGATGGACCATACGCAGCACTTAATCTAGAGATTTTAGCGGCCATCTTATAACGGTAAAACTATGTGTATGGGGACCCGACTAAATGTTTATGATTCTATATTATTGTATGAGCCCATTATAACGGTAAACCTATGTAGCGCTAATGTATGAGGACCCAACTCAATGTTTATGATTCTATATTATTGTATGAGCCCGTTTAACACCACGGGTCCCATAATGTGAATGTTTACTTGAAACAAATAGACCAATATCGTGGAGTTAAAAGTAGTCTCACCCCACCAAGAAGTGTTCGCCAACAATAGAGGCAGTGTATTTCGTTTCTACATAAAGGGCGTTTCTTATATAATTTTTAACACTCCATTTCGAGAGATATAGTACGAAAAAAAAAATCTTTTTAGAATATATCTACAACTAAGCACATAATCACATATCACTTGAATTGTTGTGATTGGTGTTACTAATTATAGACTCAATGTATAGTACATCAGCTATAACGAAAAAGTAGTCACAAGTTTTTGACAGAAGTGTCCCTCACTATTTATGACCTAGACCATGGTAATTCTAATTGGGGGCAACCACCCTCTGTATATGATATAGGTCATGTGGAGAGAGAAAAGAATAATTCATATGGAATAGTAGATGAGAGAAGAGATCATAGGGCACCTGGATAATGAAATTAGTGCTGAAAATATTCAGGGAAACAGTAATAGATTATTATGAACAAAGATTATCAGTAATGCATATACCATGTTGTTGAGAAAACTACATGTTCAATAATTGTAATTCGTTACATGTAAAAAGAATGCAATTGTCAATATGTATAGCATTTGATTATAGGAATTCAAACAACTCTTTGTCAATGTTGATTCCATGCTCTACAGCTCTCAGAGAAATAATCCATTTGCATTCCATTTGTCGCAATTTTGTGACTCTGTTGCCACCTCTCTGGTTCGGGAGCACTACCTCCAGGCCATGAAAACCTATTTTAATTAACTCAGTAAGATTATGCATTGTATTAAAGTGGGAGGCTAGAGGATATTGGGCATTGTTGTTTCTTATTGCCCTAATATGCTCCTGTATACACTCCTTAAGGGGGTCTTATAGTACTTCCTATATAGATTTTCCCACAGATACATATGATACAATAAATTACAAACTTAGTATTGCAATTGATAAAATCATTCACTGTGTATATTCTTTCCGAGTTATATTTGAAGGTCCTTGTTTTATTCAGTGCAAATGGGCAAACATTGCAAGTGCCGCATTTAAAGAAACCCTTGGGTTTTTATGGTAACCAGGTTCTATTGGTAGCTATTGGAATAAAGCTAGGGCACAATGATTGTCTGAGAGTTTTACCTCTTTCAAATGTAATGTTTGGTTTGTGTCCCACTACTTCCAATATTTTACTATCATCCGTTAATAAATGCCAATGTTTGTTGAGTATTATGAATAATTCAGTACTTGCCATGGAGTATGGTGTGATAAATCTAATTAATCTTTTCTTACGTATCTGGTTCTTTTTCTTGGAATGGCCTGTCAGTAGATGTGTTCTGTTAATTTTATTGACAGTATTCCGTGCCTTTTTGAACACTGTATTATTATAGCCCCTGGCCATAAATCTCTTCTCTACTAAATTAAGTTCCTCATCTAGTATTTTAGTGTCACTGCAATTTCTTTTGGTTCTTATCATCTCCCCCAGGGGAATAGATCTGATTTGTGAGGGGGGATGTGCACTTCTGGCATGAAGCACTGCATTACATGCTGTTTCTTTTCTAAAAGGTCTAGATTGTAGTTTGTCCTTATCAACCACAATAGTAATGTCTAAGAAATTACCATGAGAAATACTTTGTGTTTTGGTGAAGGTTAGGTTAAAGGGATTATCATTCAAAAAGAGGAAAAAATCCTCTAACATCTCCTTTGTTCCAGCCCAGAACATTAGAATGTAGTCAATGTATCTACCTAAGAATAGTACATTTTCCATTAGTATGCTAGGACCCTTCTTCCAAAGGTGAATAAGCTCAAAATACCCCATATCGAGATTGGCAAATGAGGGTGAAAATTGTGCCCCCATCGCAACGCCTCTGATTTGACGATACCATTTACCATTGTGTACAAAGATATTATTATTAAGGACCATTTCAATTACTACTAGTAGCATCACTGTATGTTCGAATAGCTGTATTGGTCTTGACTCTAAAAAGTATTCGACTGCCTTAAGTCCCAAGTCCCCAGGTATACTTTTGTAGAGGGAACACACATCAAGTGTTACCAGACAATGGCCCTCCACCCAGTCCACATCGGCGATCTTGCTTAGTACATCTGTTGTGTCTCTGATAAAAGAGGGTAGATTGACAACTAATGGCTGTAAATAAGTATCGATGTATTCCGAAATTCTCTCCGTGGGGGATCCAATCCCCGAGATAATAGGCCGGCCCGGGGGGAAATTTCCTTCTTTATGTATTTTGGGTAGACAGTATATACAAGGTATGGTTGGAGTTTCATTATATAGATATCTAAATTCAGTGTCTGAAATGAGACATCTATTTTCCCAGTACATTAGTTTATTGTATACTTTTTCTTTGGTAGCAGGAAGTGGGTTGTGGTCTAGATGGATGTAAGTGGTAACATCACCAAGTTGTCTGTCTATTTCTGCCATGTAATCTGATTTGTTCATAAGTACTACATTTCCTCCCTTGTCAGCCTCTCGGATGACAAGGAAGTGATCGTTTTTGAGATTAAGTAATGCCTTTTTTTTTTCCATTGAGAGATTTTGTGCCCGATGTGTTCTTTTAGTAAAAGTCTTGTCATACATTCACCCCAGTACAGAGATCTGGGTCTACATCCATTGTTTTTTAGCTCATTATGCCATTCACTACATCACTGGATTTAAGCTAGCCTGGCTGATGAAGGGCGATGATCTAAAACTGGTCCGAGGATGCATGTTTCCGGTCCAGGGGACCTGGCGTGGCCGTTCAGGCTGGACTTTCCCCATAAGGAACAGGGTCAAGGCTGTTTGCATATGGCTGGGTCCAAAATGGGGTGGGGTGGTGTGCAAAAGAATGATGGATTAAACCCAGATGCTTGTGTCTGGGGGTAAATGTTTGCATTATTCAGCATTCCGTCCATCAATTGTTTCTTTTGCAACTTTCTAAAAGTGGCATTTTCTGAATTTTGAATTGGAATCTGCAATTAGTGTTAAAGATGATTTAAAATTACAATTCATTTGAGTCTAAACAGCATAACTCTATAATAATATTAATCCACATTTGTAAAGCGCAGACAATCACCTATAAGGGTCTCTAGGCGCTGGGGGCCGTCCGGACGATTAAGCAAGGTATTGCCCAGAGTCACATGGTGCTGGGCTAATTTGCCATCGGCGCCGGGGATCGAACCGTGATCCCCAGATTCCGGAGTCAGTTGCCCTGGCCGCGGTGCCACACCTCTTCTGCTCCTAATCAAAAGTTATCACTTATTAAACGTAATAAGGGAACCCCATGTTAGTCAATAGGAGGGAGAAGTCTTACAGTCTGAAAAACAACTCTAGGAGTTTTTCCCTACTAGGCCATGTAAAACTTAAACCCACATGCCCAACATTTTTAATACAAGGGCCCTGTCCCATGAGCCTAAATTATGGGCAACATATGAGTATTTTTAAGCATGACAAAAGGTGTTTTTTGCAAATCAGAGATGGTAGAATGCACTCAAATCTACTCATATTCCATCCATAAAAACTAGATATTGATGCACAGGTGATATTTTTAGTCATTGATGAATTAAGGCTGAAGACCTTGTAAGCACACTATTAGACATCGGCACAATGGTCTGTTTTGTTTGAATGGAGAGGTCTCATTTGTAAACGCCCAGTTCTGGTTGTTTTTGGGATACGCGTATGGGCCATGTATTTTTAGGAGGTTGACATTGATATTATTTTGTAATAGGATGACTGGTTTCATGAGCACTCTTGGGTTGCTTCCCACAAGGATTATTTTATTAACAGAGGTCATTGTAGGTCAAGTATTCTTGGTTTGGGGCAGCACGTTACAGTTTGCATGTAGCACGAAATAAATACATTGTATTAGGCGCAATGTTAAGAGAGTTTATAGTTTTTTAGTTTCTGCAGTAAAGCTTATGTTATATTGATTGTGCTGATGGGTTCCTTTAAAATATCTTGTATTTTAGTAACTCCTTAGTAAGGGAATTATCCCAAATGCATTGGGTATATTTTAAAGACACTATAATATGAGGAATTTTGAACTCTTGTGCTGCTGTGAAAAGCCTGGAAAGGCAATTCTGCAATCTATGTGTAATACTAATTGAAGAAACATGAACATTTTGAGAATAATATATGGAGAAAATGTCGATAAAAGAAATAATAAAAAGTGATAAACTGTTTAAAGGCTTTGGATTCATTTATTCAAGTGGCTGCACATTTTTTTCTAGGACCCTGAGGAGGCTCCATTTCATTCAAAAAAGATTTATTTTGCCAGGTGGGGATGCAGGTTAAAACCTCACTACAAGCTGCAGTGGCAGGCCTCAGACATGTTTTAGGAGGTTACACAGACTGTCATTTACTAGGGACTTACAAGTAAATTAGATATGCCACTTAAGTGTAAGCCAATTTTACCATGTTTGAAGGAGAGAGCATAAGCACTTTAGCACTGGTAAAGTGTGCCGAATCCTAAAGCCAGCAAAAATGAATTCAGCGAAACAGGGGGATTGTAGGCAAAACGTTTGGAGAAATACACCTCCAAGGATGTTGGTTCTAACACAGAGGAGTATCAAGACCTCTTGCACTCCTCGAAATGCATGGATTTGAATACTGATGTGCTGGTAACATGTACATGAGCAGGCAATAGCGGAAGCTCACACTGGCTTTGTACTAAAGTGCCCAAATCATGCCGAAAAAGTCCTATCTGCACTCCGCATGTCCCACTTGAATAACTTTAATACTGCTCCTAGTAACAGAGAAATTTATTCAAGCATGTAAATCAGACAATGGATGACCAAAACCAGCCATCCAGTCCAATGGCCGACCTGCATCAAGCTGAGGCTTTCAGGAAGTTCCTTGTCCCTACCTTGGCCTTTTGTGTGTTTGGTTTTCTGCTTCACCATGACAATTGTTTCAGATCTTGTACCCCCAGTTTAACATTAATCTGGAGTCTATCTCCAAAATGACACGTTTGCTCCAGAAAGGAGACTGATTCTATGAGAAACTTTCTGCAGTGAGGCCAAAACCACCACCCCAATTCAAGCATGTTTACTCGCGTATCTGATAACTTCTTTCTAAGGTCCCGAGAGCTGCTCACATGTATTTTTTTGTTTTTGCTTCAGATTTTTTTACCTTTTGATACAACTCCACAAGATCAGCTGTAAACACAGCAGCTGCTCATTGTGTATTCAAGTTACATAACATATCATCAGCTTTCACCATGTACAGGAATAATAAATATAATAAGACGGACACAGACATTACCTGCAGGTAAGGCACGTACAAGTGGGGAAATGGCTGACATATGCGAACCCATTTAATACGCCATTGGACAAAGAAGGAGCCGAATGGTGTGGAAAACTGCCACCAGGTGACCGCATAGCACAAGACACAACTGATGGATCTATCGATGCATATGTATGCACCTATACACATTCTCGAGAGTATTCAAATGCTGGCACCTTCACCTCATTCACAGTGAACCTACAGGAGGCTCTCGTAAGTACAGCACAAAGCACCATGGTGATAATAATATGTGAAACCCTCGAGGCATTTTTAACAGTCCATTAAACATGACTTTGATGCCCGTCCATGTGCCTTCAGCATCGCGTCTCGTGCTGCTTGTACAGCAGGATGTGCTCATATGCTTCATTACTTCCCCCTTGCATTTGTAATAAACTGCTGCCTCATTTGAAACCGCTGCGCACGGTCAGGATGTCTATTGTTTTGGTAGTTAATGGATGCCTATATCAAAGGGTGTTCAACACCAGTGAGTGAGGCCTGAGAAATGTCTCGGGTGAATCGCAGTCCACTGTACAATCACTATTGGACTGTGGGTGTTATACATTGCCACTGATAATGTGGTGCCCTCAGAAAACTAGAAAGTGCTTCCATTACCCCCAGGTCCCTCCGTCCTCGACACCGTCATGGACAAGTGAGATCTACTATCTCACTGACAGAAAAAAGAACGAAGGAATGCTGGACCTACCCTCCCCCTCCCACTGGGAGTACTTAAGGAGTACCGTCCCAGCATTCCTCCTGTTCTTTTTTCTGTCATCCTGACAGTGTGAGGACGCGGCAGGAGCGTGGGCGCTCCTGCCTTCTTTCTGGATGTGGCGTTGTGGCTGCTGGGTCTTACCTGGATGCCGGCGGCCCTTCGCTGTTTGCCTCTCCCTCCCTGCTGGGCTTGGGGGGAGTGGCGCGGGCCTCTTCATTCCGGACCTCGCGGCGGTGTAATACCGCGTTGGTTCTCTCCTGGCCCGATGGCCGCCTCTCCCGGCCTGCTGGGCTTGCTGGGGGGCGCGGCCACGCTGCTCCTCCGATTGGATGGCGCTGATTCCCCGGCCGGATGTGGTCATGCCTGACTTCCGGTTTTTGAGCGTGGGGACGGAAGTCAGGCGCCTCGTGATTGCCGGCTTTGGGGAAACTCGTTTAAAAACGAGCGTTTGGGGTGAGTACCGCATAGCGGTTGTTATCTCTGGTAATATTGCTGTTGTTGGTGTGTTTTTGTGATGGGAAAACATTCCAGGAAACGTCATCACCGGGAAAGGTCGTCCTCTTCCTCTAGTGCTTCCAGGTCTCCCTCTCCTGCCAGATCCAGGCGCCGTGATACTGGTGCTGATGCGCATATTAAGCGCTTGATCAGGGAGACTTTGTCTGAGATGGGTGATGCTGGATCCCGTCGCAGGTGTCCTGCTCCTGTGTCTTCGGACTCTAGTGGCGATGAGTCTGCGGGTTTGGGAGAGGAGGAGTTGAAAGGCAAATATGTGGACAAGGAGACTATGTCCGCAATTGTGCAGCATGTTAAAGAGAACATGGGGTTCCCTGACGGAGACGCGCCTAGTACCTCTAGGGGCCCTTTGTTGCGACAATTTCAGAGTGCTGCCACTGTCGATGTCCCTGTCCATCCCTTCATCCGAGATGTTTTGAAGCGCGAGTGGGCTGATCCGGATCGCATCCTGATTCCGCGCTTCATGACTAAACTCTATCCTCTGCAGGATATGGCTACTGAACTACCTGATTCGATTCCTATTGACTCGTTTGTGGCTAGTTTGGTGGGGCGTACTTCCCTTGCTGAGGATGCTGTACTGAAGGATCCGGTTGACAAGAAGGCGGATGTGGCGCTCCGTAAAGTGTATTCTGGTTCCCACCTGGCCTTACGAGCAGGCATCTACGGGACTTATGTGTCGCAGTCACTGTTGTCTGACCTGAAGTCCCTCTATCAGTCTATGGATAATGCCACGGACTGTTCTGGTTTGCTGGAGCAGATTGAGCGTCAGGTGGAACTCCTTTCTGATGTCTCCTTTGACGTTGTGCGGGCTTCGGCTCTTTCCGGGGGAGCTTGTGTGGCTGCACGGCGCAGTCTTGTCCTTAAGGACTGGAAGACTGACTCTGCGCAGAAAGCATGCGCTTTGAGGTTGCCCTTTCAGGGTACTATGTTGTTTGGGGGGGAGTTGGAGGCAAAGCTACACAAATTGTTTAAGGAAAAGAAACATTCCTCTTCCTTTAAAATCTCTACTACTGCTCCTGTCCCTTCTAAACCCAAATCTTTCTTTCGCCCTGCTTCTCGTAGACAGTTTGTGAGAGGCCAGGGTAGGTTTGCTTCTGGCCGTGGTCGGGACCGTAAGGCTAAATCCCCTCCTCCTGCCAAGCCACGTTCCTGACTCTTTGGCGGTGGTTCCCGGGTTGTTGGTTGGAGGGCGGCTGCGCTTCTTCCTGGCTGCCTGGGTTCAGTCTTGTTCCGACGTCTGGGTGTTGGACATCATTCGCCAGGGTTATGTTCTGGAGTTTACGACTCCGCCTCCGGACTCGGGTGTTCGGCCGACTCCTTGGCCTTCGAGTCGCGTAAAGCGGTCTCATCTTTCTCTCGGGCTTCTGGACCTTCTTCTAAAAGGTGCCATTCAGGAGGTCCCCCCGCTGGAGACGGGGTTGGGTTTCTATTCCCTGGTCTTTCTGGTTCCAAAGAACACGGGGGGTTTCCGCTTAATTTTGGATCTGCGGGTTATGAACAAATGGGTGGCCAGAATTCCTTTCCGCATGGAGACTTTACAAAGGATAATTCCGTTGGTACTGCCGGGGCACTTCATGTGTACCCTCGACCTTCAGGATGCGTACTACCATGTACCGATCCATCCTCGGTCCCGCAGGTTTCTGAGGTTTTGTGTTCAGGGACGTCATTTCCAGTTCATGGTCTTGCCGTTCGGTCTCCGGTCGGCGCCACGGGTGTTTACGAAGGTGGTGGCGCCTTTGGTCGCATGGCTTCATCTCCAAGGGGTGATGGTATACCCCTATTTAGACGACTGGTTGATCCATGCTCCATCTCGGGTCCTGTTACTGGAGGCCAGGGAGGTGGTGTGCTCGGCGTTGCGGGCCCATGGTTTCCTGATCAACTTGCCCAAGTGTCAACTGACTCCGTCTCAGGACATGGTTTTTATTGGGGCCCGATTCCGTTCGGATCTGAACCGTGTGTTCCTCCCCGAACCTCGGGTGACGACGTTGGTGTCCCTTGCTCATCGTTTCTGGTTGGGGGGAGCCTTTCCGGTGCGCCTTTGGTTGCGTCTTATGGGTCTGATGGCGGCGACTGTTTTTACAGTGGCTTGGGCACGGTTTCATCTGCGCCCCCTTTGGGTGTACCTTCTGTCTCTTTGGGATCCCCGTTCCCTCGCTTTGGAGATTCTCATTCCTGTGTCTCCAGTGGTCCTCCCGGTTCTTCTTTGGTGGTCTGTGAGGGTTCATCTGTCTTTAGGTCTGCCTCTGCAGTCTTCTCCTTCTCTGGTCTTGACTTCGGATGCCAGCGCCTTGGGTTGGGGGGCGACCTTGGGGTCTCACTCCCTTCAAGGTCGTTGGTCCCTCCTGGAGAGCCGCCGGTCATCCAACTGGAGAGAGCTCACGGCGGTGTCCCGGGCTGTGATGGGTTTCCGCGCTCTGTTGCTCGATCGGAACGTGTTGGTGCGGTCCGACAATATGGTGACGGTGGCCTATCTGAATCATCAAGGGGGGATTCGTTCGGCGTCTTTGAATGCGGTGGTGGTGCCCCTATTTTGTTGGGCGGAGGGCCATCTGCTGTCTCTGTCGGCGGTTCATCTTCGGGGAGTGGACAACTTTGTGGCGGATGCCCTGAGTCGGTGCTTTCCGGATTCTCTGGAGTTGTCTCTCACCCCGGTTGCGTTTCGGCTTGTGTGCGGGAAGTTTGGGCGTCCCTTTCTGGACCTCTTTGCCTCCCGGCACAATGCTCAGCTCCCTCGTTTTTGCTCCCGGTTTCTGCAGGAGGGTTGCTGGGGGGTGGACGCTCTGTCTCTCCCGTGGCCGTCGCGTCTCCTCTATGCCTTCCCCCCCCTGGCGCTGGTTCCCAGGTTTCTGGCCCGGTTGTGTCAGGAGGATCGGGAGGTGGTGGCGGTGCTACCGTTTTGGCCTCGGAGGTCTTGGTTTCCGACGGTGCGGCTTTTGGCGGTGCAGGGTCCTTGGTTTCTTCCCCTGTCTCCGTCTCCTCTGCGGTCTTCCCCGTGCCTGTCTCTTCTCCGGTTGCGGTTGTCGGTGTGGAGGTTGAAAGGCAGGGTTGGCGACGGCGCGGGTTTCCGGAACATTTAGCGATGGCTCTTCAGCGTTCCCGACGACCTTCTACCCTTAAGGCTTATGATCGTCATTGGGGTAATTTTAATCGCTGGTGTTCTGCGTTGGGTGTCTCCCCTTTGTTCTGTTCCGTGCCGGTTGTCCTTCAATTCTTGTGGGAAGGTTTCGAGAAGGGTTTGGCTGTTTCTACGCTGCGTGCCCAGTGGGCCGCTGTTCGGGCTTTTCGTTCCCCGTGGGGGAATCTTTCGGATGTTGAAGAATTGGTTTCTCGTCTTCTTCGCAGTTTTACTGTTTCCCGGCCTGTGCCTCGCCCTTCCTTTCCCCTGTGGGACTTGCCTTTGGTCCTGCGGGTTTTGGTCGGTCCTCCTTTTGAGCCCTTGGAGACGGTGGATTTAAAGTTTCTCACCCTCAAGGTGGTTTTCCTGGTGGCTGTCACCTCTGCTCGACGTCTTGGGGAGTTGGGGGCCTTGATGGCTCGTGCTCCCTTTCTGTCTTTCACGGAGGGTGGGGTTGTTCTCCGCCTGGATTCTTCCTTTGTGCCGAAGGTTTCTTCGCAATTTCACAGGTGCCAGGAGTTGGTGTTGCCCTCCCTGGGCTCTGTCTTGGATTCTCCCGGTGGTCCCCGGTGGTCTTTGTTGGATGTGTGCAGGGCTCTGCGCGTTTATCTTGACCGGACTGCGGAATTTCGCAAGTCGGACTCCCTTTTTGTCTCCTTTGGTGCGGCTTCTCTGGGGTGTAAGGCTTCTTCTGTGTCCATCGGCCGTTGGCTGAAGCAAGCCATTTCCTTGGCCTACTCTCTGTCTGGTTCTCCTCCTCCTTTGGGGGTTCAGGGTCGTTCTACGAGAGGGGTGGCTGCTTCTTGGGCGGAGGTTCGGGGTGTTCCTCTCTCTGAGATTTGCAGGGCTGCCACGTGGGCCTCTTCTAATACCTTCATCAGGCATTATCGTCTCCTCAATCTTTTGGGGGATGATGGAGGTTTTGCATTGGGGGTGTTGAGCTCTGTTCGCTCCTAAATGTTTTTTTCTGCTTATTTCCAATAAATCTCTGGGTTTGTTTGCTATCCTGGTGGTTTGTTGTGTTTTCTGGTATGAATGCCGGTGTTTGCTTTGGTATTTCTCACTTGTCCATGACGGTGTCGAGGACGGAGGGACCTGGGGGTAATGTCCTATTACTTACCGGTAATCTTCATTACTCCGGGTCCCGTAGTCCTCGACACCGTCATGACTTCCCTCCCTCCCTCCCTGTCTGCCGGCCTTCATTGGTGCTTGGTATTTCAGGAGGAATGCTGGGACGGTACTCCTTAAGTACTCCCAGTGGGAGGGGGAGGGTAGGTCCAGCATTCCTTCGTTCTTTTTTCTGTCAGTGAGATAGTAGATCTCACTTGTCCATGACGGTGTCGAGGACTACGGGACCCGGAGTAATGAAGATTACCGGTAAGTAATAGGACATTTCTAGCGCCTGTTTTAAAAATCATATATGCCTATTTAAGTTTGGGCCGCATTTCCTCAGCATACGTCATCCAGGTATGTGACACTTATGTATTTAGATCAGCATGAAACAGATTACCTAGCATCTGGAAGGTGTCGGGTGCATTCCAGAACCGAAAGAGTGTCACTTTGAATTCAAAGTAGCACTCTAGTGTGAAGAATTTTGATATTAGCTTATTTAAAAGAAATAGGATGCTTAGAAATGGCCAGATGCATAAAGTAAATGTAAATGTAAATGTAGTTGAGCTTATATAGCGCACAGCTACCCGCAGTGGGTTTCCCGGCGCTTGCTTAGGGAACCCGTCCTGGTATTCCCCTGTGAGATAGCAGGGTATCCACAAGGTGAAAGTCAGGCATCCCGCCGCGAGGGGCCGTTGTGGAGATTAAGCAAGCTATTGCCCAGAGTCGCAGAGTGTGAACCCGTGAGTCGAGGAGGCACCGGGGCGAGAATTATCGAGTCCGTGGAATTTTTAGCCCAAGACCCGCCGAGGCGGGGAATTGAACCCTGGTCCAGGACCGATCTCAGCTTCCGGGTCTGCCGCCTCTAACCCCTGAGCCACACTTCTCCATTTTGCAATTACAAATCCTGTGATTCTCAAAAGATAATTGATGGGACAACCAACATGACATTTTGTTTTGTTTAAAGCCATTTTCAGGCCCAGGAGGGTACTACGGGTCACCGGGCATTTCCTTGGGAAGCTTGAAGGTTGGGAGCTGTTTTTTGTTACTGCGACCTATTATGTTACTGGGGCAGGCCCGTAGCCAGAAGTATATTTTTAGGGGGGCATGGCCCTCAGCTATGACCAGCATTAAATCTGTGCTCTATAAGTGCATTCTTTCCCAAATACTGGTTTTATACTAAATAACGACCCTCAGGATATCATGATACAAGAACATCGAGGAAAGAATATTGAAACGTAAATGTATATAGGGAAGAATAGATTTACTATTTCTAACTCCACATCTATATACCCTAAAGATATATATATATATATATATATATTGTGTAGGTACATATATGTCGAGAAAGGTATAGAAATACTATAATTAAAAGTCGATATTTTGTATTCGATATTCTGTGCCATCGATATTCTGGTTTTGAAATTCAGGTGCACACCGTGTTATTCCAAATAAAGTAATATGTGGATTATTTAAGGTACATATTAAAGCATAAGCAATCAACTTTTCACAATCCATTTTTAAATATTGTCAATTAGATGGGACTTTAAGTAGAAGGATGTCAATTAGTAAAGTAGGCTGGGACAACTTTGATTATTATCTGAACTGTTCAATCTTTGTGTAATGCAAAGCATATCACGTTTTGTTGTTGTTTAAATAGTCTGGCCTTAGCTCAGAGACCTCCCACCCACACCTCTTACTTCAGGTGGTGGAAATCCTGCCTCCACACTTAAAATGTATTTGCTGGAGGATCTCCTACCTGGGACATTCAGCATCAGCAAATCTTCACACATGGAACTGGGGGTGATAATGCTGCAATATCGGCCCCCAATAACAAAAAAAACATGCCAGCAGCTCCATTAGTCCCCTATCTTTAGTTTCTAGCCTGCCAGGGCTAGCGCTTCATGTGTGCAGTCTAATGCTGCTGTATTGAAAAAGTTGTAACATTTACATTTTATGCCCATCAATCTGCGGCAGCGCACAAAAGGGCTACCATTGACAACCCTGGTAAAATTATATTGGCCTGCCCGTGCTCCCAGCCAACCCATCTTCAAAGTCCCCCCCTCACCTCAGCACTACGTCACATTATCTGACCACCTTGGACCTCAACGTGCAGTGCAGATAGCCAGGCCATGCCAGCAGCACAGCCCTAGTCCGCAAGCAACTGCTACAACCACACCGGGTAATTCTGCGCTGCCCGTCCGTGTGCGACACAGCAGTGTTGGACATGTGAGGGGTGGGAAAACTGAAAAGGGCCTGGGTGGTAACATCTACTCCTTTGCTTAGGGACCAAATGAATGCTGTTAGAGCCTGACAGGCATCTCATGTATGCCACTGTACCCACTCATGCTGGGCTAACGTCTCAGACACAGTTGAAACAGCCCCAGTCCTGCTGGCATTCAGAGGTGAGCTTGATGTGCAAATGATTCAGCTATAGAGCCTCGCCACTTTCAGAAATCTAGGTCTGTGGACCTACTCTCCACTGGTGCCTCTGAATTTTCCTGGCGCTCATTTTTTGCGACAGCTCTTTATGTTTTCCTCAGCAACATAAAACAAATTCTGTCCAGGCTCCAATGCCACTTTTTTTGGTTTGTTAATTATTTAACTGCAGCCACTTAGGTTTTGAGCCAAGACAGTGAGCAGTGATATTAACATGAGACGCATCGTCAATTCTTATTTTGTTTTCTCAGGGTTTTTGCAATACTTTGTTGTTAGGGAAGCTGCTGGGCACTCATCATTCTAAAGAAAATCATTGGCTAAAGACAAAATTATTTATTTGTTCTGAAAAAAACACAAATAACCATAGAAGTCCCTGGCACTGAAAGGAACTACTTTGTCAGTGGAGGAGCACCTTGTGAAAGAAAGGGCAGCATGCCGTAACTCACAGCGAAGATATCAGTGGCTGAAGTGGGCTGACCCACTGCCCCATGATGCATGCTGAAGTGAGTAAAAATAAAATATGAAAGACATATCAGATAAAGAAGTTTGTTAAGAAAGTCAGATAGAGAGACTTGCAAAGACAGACAGAGAGAGATAGACAGATTTTCAATGGCATACATAGATAGATTTGCAAAGAAACATATATAGTTAGTATCCGTCCTTACTGTAACTCTCGGAACCTCCGTTCCAACTCCCAACATCTGCTTTCCATACCAAGATTCAGGAAAGCACGTTCTGGAGGTAAAACCTTCCAGGTCTGTGCCACAACTCTTTGGAACGAACTCCCGATCGTAATTAGGATGATTCAGGAAGAATTACCCTTCCGTAAAGCACTAAAAACTTTTCTCTTTTGTTATCCCCCCCAGGACTATCACTCTGCTTTCACTCAGAAGCGCCGGGACACCCCGTTGGGGTAGCTGCGCGCTATATAAAATACACAAAATAAAATAAATAGTTGAAAAGATAGATTAAAGATAGAGTATCTGAGATAAATATAGATAGATAGGGTTGCTATGAGAGACAGCTAGATAGCTAGATAGATTGATAGATAGATAGATAGATAGATAGATAGATAGATAGATAGATAGATAGATAGATAGATAGATAGATAGATAGATAGATAGATAGATAGATAGATAGATAGATAGATAGATAGATAGATAGATAGATAGATAGATAGATAGATAGACAGATAGACAGACAGACAGACAGACAGACAGACAGACAGACAGACAGACAGACAGACAGGTAGATAGATAGATAGATAGATAGATAGATAGATAGATAGATAGATAGATAGATAGATAGATAGATAGATAGATAGATAGATAGATAGATAGATAGATAGATAGATAGATAGATAGATAGATAGATAGATAGATAGATAGATAGATAGATAGATAGATAGATAGATAGATAGATAGATAGATCAACAGGTAGATAGTCAGATAATTAGGTAGATAGTCAGATACTTAGTTAGATAGACAGACAAATCTGACTGTGAGATTGACAGGTAACAGACAGATAGATCTGTAAAGATAGGCATATAGGGTTGCTAAGATAGATGTAGTCAGGGTTGCTTAGATAGATAGATAGACAGACAGACAGTCAGTCAGATAGAGCTGTGTAGATCGGGAGACAGATAGACAGACAGAAGGGCAGGTAAATAGATAGACAGGTAGATAGACAGAAAGACATTTAGATGGAAAGATAGACAGATAGACAGGTAGGAATACAGACAAACAGACAGATGGTTATATAGAAGGACAAGGTGACAGACATGACTGGTAGACAGATAGATAGATAGATAGATAGATAGATAGATAGATAGATAGATAGATAGATAGATAGATAGATAGATAGATAGATAGATAGATAGATAGATAGATAGATAAATAGATAGATAGATAGATAGATAGATAGATAGATAGATAGAGAGAGAGAGAGAGAGATAGATAGATAGATAGATAGATAGATAGATAGATAGATAGATAGATAGATAGATAGATAGATAGATAGATAGATAGATAGATAGATAGATAGATAGATAGATAGATAGATAGATAGATAGATAGATAGATAGATAGATAGAGTTGTGAAAAAGGATATACAGACAGATAGACTGATAGCTCTGTAAAGATAGATAGATGGACAGACAGACAGGTTGATAAATCATTGTTGAGGATCCCATTGGAGGCTGTGATGCAGAATCCGGCGTAGTCATCGAGGCAGCCATCAAAGAGAGATGTTGGGCCTGTGCTGAGGATGCTCCACAAAGCGGTACAAAAGGGGGTGGTGATGGACGGAGCATCAGAACCAATCAAACACTCACACCCAGTCAACAGATCTGGGTGTGATCCATCACCGTACGGTGATGGATCAAACCCAGATCTGTTGACTGGGTGTGAGTGTTTGATTGGTTCTGATGCTCCGTCCATCACCACCCCCTTTTGTACCGCTTTGTTCGCCATAAGTTGGCAGGGTATGCTCAGACGTGAGTCCCTTGCTCACTTTGCCACTGGATTCAAGCAAGCCTGGCTGAAGACGGCTGAAATGCCAGAAACCGGTCCTAGGAAGCTTGTTTCCGGTCCAGGGAAGGCATGGCTTGGCAGTTCGGGCTGGACTGATCCCATGAGGCACAGGGTCAGACTGATTTGCATATGGCCATGTCTGAACTGGGGTGGCCGAGTGGGCTAAAGAACGGTGATGGATCAAACCCAGATCTGTTGACTGGGTGTGAGTGTTTGATTGGTTCTGATGCTCCGTCCATCACCACCCCCTTTTGTACCGCTTTGTTCGCCATAAGTTGGCAGGGTATGTTCAGACGTGAGACCCTTGCTCACTTTGCCACTGGATTCAAGCAAGCCTGGTTGAAGACGGCTGAAATGCCAGAAACCGGTCCTAGGAAGCTTGTTTCCAGTCCAGGGAAGGCATGGCTTGGGAGTTCGGGCTGGACTGTTCCCATGAGGCACAGGGTCAGACTGATTTGCATATTGCCATGTCTGAACTGGGGTGGCAGAGTGGGCTAAAGAACGGTGATGGATCAAACCCAGATCTGTTGACTGGGTGTGAGTGTTTGATTGGTTCTGATGCTCCGTCCATCACCACCCCCTTTTGTACCGCTTTGTTCGCCATAAGTTGGCATGGTATGCTCAGACGTGAGTCCCTTGCTCACTTTGCCACTGGATTCAAGCAAGCCTGGCTGAAGACGGCTGAAATGCCAGAAACCGGTCCTAGGAAGCTTGTTTCCGGTCCAGGAAAGGCATGGCTTGGCAGTTCGGGCTGGACTGTTCCCATGAGGCACAGGGTCAGACTGATTTGCATATGGCCATGTCTGAACTGGGGTGGCAGAGTGGGCTAAAGAACGGTGATGGATCAAACCCAGATCTGTTGACTGGGTGTGAGTGTTTGATTGGTTCTGATGCTCCGTCCATCACCACCACCTTTTGTACTGCTTTGTTCGCCATATGTTGGCAGGGTATGCTCAGACGTGAGTTCCTTGCTCACTTTGCCACTGGATTCAAGCAAGCCTGGCTGAAGACAGCTGAAATGCCAGAAACCGGTCCTAGGAAGCTTGTTTCCGGTCCAGGAAAGGCATGGCTTGGCAGTTTGGGCTGGACTGTTCCCATGAGGCACAGGGTCAGACTTATTTGCATATGGCCATGTCTGAACTGGGGTGGCAGAGTGGGCTAAAGAACGGTGATGGATCAAACCCAGATCTGTTGACTGGGTGTGAGTGTTTGATTGGTTCTGATGCTCCGTCCATTACCACCCCCTTTTGTACCGCTTTGTTCGCCATAAGTTGGCAGGGTATGCTCAGACGTGAGTCCCTTGCTCACTTTGCCACTGGATTCAAGCAAGCCTGGCTGAAGACGGCTGAAATGACAGAAACCGGTCCTAGGAAGCTTGTTTCCGGTCCAGGGAAGGCATGGTTTGGCAGTTCGGGCTGGACTGTTCCCATGAGGCACAGGGTCAGACTGATTTGCATATGGCCATGTCTGAACTGGGGTGGCAGAGTGGGCTAAAGAACGGTGATGGATCAAACCCAGATCTGTTGACTGGGTGTGAGTGTTTGATTGGTTCTGATGCTCCGTCCATCACCACCCCCTTTTGTACCGCTTTGTTCGCCATAAGTTGGCAGGGTATGCTCAGACGTGAGTCCCTTGCTCACTTTGCCACTGGATTCAAGCAAGCCTGGCTGAAGACGGCTGAAATGCCAGAAACCGGTCCTAGGAAGTTTGTTTCCGGTCCAGGGAAGGCATGGCTTGGCAGTTCGGGCTGGACTGTTCCCATGAGGCACAGGGTCAGACTGATTTGCATATGGCCATGTCTGAACTGGGGTGGCAGAGTGGGCTAAAGAACGGTGATGGATCAAACCCAGATCTGTTGACTGGGTGTGAGTGTTTGATTGGTTCTGATGCTCCGTCCATCACCACCCCCTTTTGTACCGCTTTGTTCGCCATAAGTTGGCAGGGTATGCTCAGACGTGAGTCCCTTGCTCACTTTGCCACTGGATTCAAGCAAGCCTGGCTGAAGATGGCTGAAATGCCAGAAACCGGTCCTAGGAAGCTTGTTTCCGGTCCAGGGAAGGCATGGCTTGGCAGTTCGGGCTGGACTGTTCCCATGAGGCACAGGGTCAGACTGATTTGCATATGGCCATGTCTGAACTGGGGTGGCAGAGTGGGCTAAAGAACGGTGATGGATCAAACCCAGATCTGTTGAATGGGTGTGAGTGTTTGATTGGTTCTGATGCTCCGTCCATCACCACCCCCTTTTGTACCGCTTTGTTCGCCATAAGTTGGCAGGGTATGCTCAGACGTGAGTCCCTTGCTCACTTTGCCACTGGATTCAAGCAAGCCTGGCTGAAGACGGCTGAAATGCCAGAAACCGGTCCTAGGAAGCTTGTTTCCGGTCCAGGGAAGGCATGGCTTGGCAGTTCGGGCTGGACTGATCCCATGAGGCACAGGGTCAGACTGATTTGCATATGGCCATGTCTGAACTGGGGTGGCCGAGTGGGCTAAAGAACGGTGATGGATCAAACCCAGATCTGTTGACTGGGTGTGAGTGTTTGATTGGTTCTGATGCTCCGTCCATCACCACCCCCTTTTGTACCGCTTTGTTCGCCATAAGTTGGCAGGGTATGTTCAGACGTGAGACCCTTGCTCACTTTGCCACTGGATTCAAGCAAGCCTGGTTGAAGACGGCTGAAATGCCAGAAACCGGTCCTAGGAAGCTTGTTTCCAGTCCAGGGAAGGCATGGCTTGGGAGTTCGGGCTGGACTGTTCCCATGAGGCACAGGGTCAGACTGATTTGCATATTGCCATGTCTGAACTGGGGTGGCAGAGTGGGCTAAAGAACGGTGATGGATCAAACCCAGATCTGTTGACTGGGTGTGAGTGTTTGATTGGTTCTGATGCTCCGTCCATCACCACCCCCTTTTGTACCGCTTTGTTCGCCATAAGTTGGCATGGTATGCTCAGACGTGAGTCCCTTGCTCACTTTGCCACTGGATTCAAGCAAGCCTGGCTGAAGACGGCTGAAATGCCAGAAACCGGTCCTAGGAAGCTTGTTTCCGGTCCAGGAAAGGCATGGCTTGGCAGTTCGGGCTGGACTGTTCCCATGAGGCACAGGGTCAGACTGATTTGCATATGGCCATGTCTGAACTGGGGTGGCAGAGTGGGCTAAAGAACGGTGATGGATCAAACCCAGATCTGTTGACTGGGTGTGAGTGTTTGATTGGTTCTGATGCTCCGTCCATCACCACCACCTTTTGTACTGCTTTGTTCGCCATATGTTGGCAGGGTATGCTCAGACGTGAGTTCCTTGCTCACTTTGCCACTGGATTCAAGCAAGCCTGGCTGAAGACAGCTGAAATGCCAGAAACCGGTCCTAGGAAGCTTGTTTCCGGTCCAGGAAAGGCATGGCTTGGCAGTTTGGGCTGGACTGTTCCCATGAGGCACAGGGTCAGACTTATTTGCATATGGCCATGTCTGAACTGGGGTGGCAGAGTGGGCTAAAGAACGGTGATGGATCAAACCCAGATCTGTTGACTGGGTGTGAGTGTTTGATTGGTTCTGATGCTCCGTCCATTACCACCCCCTTTTGTACCGCTTTGTTCGCCATAAGTTGGCAGGGTATGCTCAGACGTGAGTCCCTTGCTCACTTTGCCACTGGATTCAAGCAAGCCTGGCTGAAGACGGCTGAAATGACAGAAACCGGTCCTAGGAAGCTTGTTTCCGGTCCAGGGAAGGCATGGTTTGGCAGTTCGGGCTGGACTGTTCCCATGAGGCACAGGGTCAGACTGATTTGCATATGGCCATGTCTGAACTGGGGTGGCAGAGTGGGCTAAAGAACGGTGATGGATCAAACCCAGATCTGTTGACTGGGTGTGAGTGTTTGATTGGTTCTGATGCTCCGTCCATCACCACCCCCTTTTGTACCGCTTTGTTCGCCATAAGTTGGCAGGGTATGCTCAGACGTGAGTCCCTTGCTCACTTTGCCACTGGATTCAAGCAAGCCTGGCTGAAGACGGCTGAAATGCCAGAAACCGGTCCTAGGAAGTTTGTTTCCGGTCCAGGGAAGGCATGGCTTGGCAGTTCGGGCTGGACTGTTCCCATGAGGCACAGGGTCAGACTGATTTGCATATGGCCATGTCTGAACTGGGGTGGCAGAGTGGGCTAAAGAACGGTGATGGATCAAACCCAGATCTGTTGACTGGGTGTGAGTGTTTGATTGGTTCTGATGCTCCGTCCATCACCACCCCCTTTTGTACCGCTTTGTTCGCCATAAGTTGGCAGGGTATGCTCAGACGTGAGTCCCTTGCTCACTTTGCCACTGGATTCAAGCAAGCCTGGCTGAAGATGGCTGAAATGCCAGAAACCGGTCCTAGGAAGCTTGTTTCCGGTCCAGGGAAGGCATGGCTTGGCAGTTCGGGCTGGACTGTTCCCATGAGGCACAGGGTCAGACTGATTTGCATATGGCCATGTCTGAACTGGGGTGGCAGAGTGGGCTAAAGAACGGTGATGGATCAAACCCAGATCTGTTGAATGGGTGTGAGTGTTTGATTGGTTCTGATGCTCCGTCCATCACCACCCCCTTTTGTACCGCTTTGTTCGCCATAAGTTGGCAGGGTATGCTCAGACGTGAGTCCCTTGCTCACTTTGCCACTGGATTCAAGCAAGCCTGGCTGAAGACGGCTGAAATGCCAGAAACCGGTCCTAGGAAGCTTGTTTCCGGTCCAGGGAAGGCATGGCTTGGCAGTTCGGGCTGGACTGTTCCCATGAGGCACAGGGTCAGACTGATTTGCATATGGCCATGTCTGAACTGGGGTGGCAGAGTGGGCTAAAGAACGGTGATGGATCAAACCCAGATCTGTTGACTGGGTGTGAGTGTTTGATTGGTTCTGATGCTCCGTCCATCACCACCCCCTTTTGTACCGCTTTGTTCGCCATATGTTGGCAGGGTATGCTCAGACGTGAGTCCCTTGCTCACTTTGCCACTGGATTCAAGCAAGCCTGGCTGAAGACGGCTGAAATGCCAGAAACCGGTCCTAGGAAGCTAGTTTCCGGTCCAGGGAAGGCATGGCTTGGCAGTTCGGGCTGGACTGTTCCCATGAGGCACAGGGTCAGACTTATTTGCATATGGCCATGTCTGAACTGGGGTGGCAGAGTGGGCTAAAGAACGGTGATGGATCAAACCCAGATCTGTCGACTGGGTGTGAGTGTTTGATTGGTTCTGATGCTCCGTCCATCACCACCCCCTTTTGTACCGCTTTGTTCGCCATAAGTTGGCAGGGTATGCTCAGACGTGAGTCCCTTGCTCACTTTGCCACTGGATTCAAGCAAGCCTGGCTGAAGACGGCTGAAATGCCAGAAACCGGTCCTAGGAAGCTTGTTTCCGGTCCAGGGAAGGCATGGTTTGGCAGTTCGGGCTGGACTGTTCCCATGAGGCACAGGGTCAGACTTATTTGCATATGGCCATGTCTGAACTGGGGTGGCAGAGTGGGCTAAAGAACGGTGATGGATCAAACCCAGATCTGATGACTGGGTGTGAGTGTTTGATTGGTTCTGATGCTCCGTCCATCACCACCCCCTTTTGTACCGCTTTGTTCGCCATAAGTTGGCAGGGTATGCTCAGACGTGAGTCCCTTGCTCACTTTGCCACTGGATTCAAGCAAGCCTGGCTGAAGACGGCTGAAATGTCAGAAACCGGTCCTAGGAAGCTTGTTTCCGGTCCAGGGAAGGCATGGTTTGGCAGTTCGGGCTGGACTGGACTGTTCCCATGAGGCACAGGGTCAGACTGATTTGCATATGGCCATGTCTGAACTGGGGTGGCAGAGTGGGCTAAAGAACGGTGATGAATCAAACCCAGATCTGTTGACTGGGTGTGAGTGTTTGATTGGTTCTGATGCTCCGTCCATCACCACCCCCTTTTGTACCGCTTTGTTCGCCATATGTTGGCAGGGTATGCTCAGACGTGAGTCCCTTGCTCACTTTGCCACTGGATTCAAGCAAGCCTGGCTAAAGACCGCTGAAATGCCAGAAACCGGTCCTAGGAAGCTTGTTTCCGGTCCAGGGAAGGCATGGCTTGGCAGTTCGGGCTGGACTGTTCCCATGAGGCACAGGGTCAGACTTATTTGCATATGGCCATGTCTGAACTGGGGTGGCAGAGTGGGCTAAAGAACGGTGATGGATCAAACCCAGATCTGTTGACTGGGTGTGAGTGTTTGATTGGTTCTGATGCTCCGTCCATCACCACCCCCTTTTGTACCGCTTTGTTCGCCATAAGTTGGCAGGGTATGCTCAGACGTGAGTCCCTTGCTCACTTTGCCACTGGATTCAAGCAAGCCTGGCTGAAGACGGCTGAAATGCCAGAAACCGGTCCTAGGAAGTTTGTTTCCGGTCCAGGGAAGGCATGGCTTGGCAGTTCGGGCTGGACTGTTCCCATGAGGCACAGGGTCAGACTGATTTGCATATGGCAATGTCTGAACTGGGGTGGCAGAGTGGGCTAAAGAACAGTGATGGATCAAACCCAGATCTATTGACTGGGTGTGAGTGTTTGATTGGTTCTGATGCTCCGTCCATCACCACCCCCTTTTGTACCGCTTTGTTCGCCATATGTTGGCAGGGTATGCTCAGACGTGAGTCCCTTGCTCACTTTGCCACTGGATTCAAGCAAGCCTGGCTGAAGACGGCTGAAATGCCAGAAACCGGTCCTAGGAAGCTTTTTTCCGGTCCAGGGAAGGCATGGCTTGGCAGTTCGGGCTGGACTGTTCCCATGAGGCACAGGGTCAGACTGATTTGCATATGGCCATGTCTGAACTGGGGTGGCAGAGTGGGCTAAAGAACGGTGATGGATCAAACCCAGATCTGTTGACTGGGTGTGAGTGTTTGATTGGTTCTGATGCTCCGTCCATCACCACCCCCTTTTGTACCGCTTTGTTCGCCATAAGTTGGCAGGGTATGCTCAGACGTGAGTCCCTTGCTCACTTTGCCACTGGATTCAAGCAAGCCTGGCTGAAGACGGCTGAAATGCCAGAAACCGGTCCTAGGAAGCTTGTTTCCGGTCCAGGGAAGGCATGGTTTGGCAGTTCGGGCTGGACTGTTCCCATGAGGCACAGGGTCAGACTGATTTGCATATGGCCATGTCTGAACTGGGGTGGCAGAGTGGGCTAAAGAACGGTGATGGATCAAACCCAGATCTGTTGACTGGGTGTGAGTGTTTGATTGGTTCTGATGCTCCGTCCATCACCACCCCCTTTTGTACCGCTTTGTTCACCATAAGTTGGCAGAGTATGCTCAGACGTGAGTCCCTTGCTCACTTTGCCACTGGATTCAAGCAAGCCTGGCTGAAGACGGCTGAAATGCCAGAAACCGGTCCTAGGAAGCTTGTTTCCGGTCCAGGGAAGGTATGGCTTGGCAGTTCAGGCTGGACTGTTCTCATGAGTCACAGGGTCAAACTGATTTGGATATGGCCATGTCTGAACTGGGGTGGCAGAGTGGGCTAAAGAACGGTGATGGATCAAACCCAGATCTGTTGACTGGGTGTGAGTGTTTGATTGGTTCTGATGCTCCGTCCATCACCACCCCCTTTTGTACCGAGGATGCTCCACAAAGCGGTGGTTCCGATGCAGCAACAGACTGTGAAGCAATGCAGTTCTTTGCAGCAGTTCCGATTCCTGCAGTAGCAGTGATGTGTTGATGCTGCTTGGGGTTGTGCCACAGAGCCAGGAGCGGCCTGTGCAAGTAAGAGTGGTGCCCCGGAGTGGCCGGTTTGGGGGGGGGGAATTGATAGATGACCACAAGGGAAAATTAAATAAATAATGAATTTAACCTCGTTGTCAGTCAAAATACCCACCTGGCCCACCGCTCTACCGTTCAGCACTCAGCACAGGAGATGCGTCAGTTCCAGTGTATCCACAGAGGCTGGCAGAGCACCTTAGGTCCACTTCCAAGGGTCCGGGACTGGGGTGGCACCACTTGGTAGGGTAGACTAACACATGGAAGATTCCAAGGGCAAGGTTGTTGGAAGCCTGTTGTATCCCTGAGGCTTCAGGTCAGGAGGCCAGCCAATGAGCCCTTGGGGTCACTCTGAGGTTCTTGGTTCAAGGGACACAAGCACAATCCTTCTCCCCCCAGCAAGGGGGCAGCAGGCCACAGGTCAGCTCAGCAAGGCAGGAGTCCAGCAGGGGAGCAATCCAGCAGAGTGGCAATCCTTTCAACAGCACAACAGTCCTTATTCCTGGCAGAGTATACACAGGTCCAGAAGTGTACTGGAGAGTGGGTGTCCAGTATTTGTACCCATTCATGCCTTTGAAGTGGGGAGAAGCTTCTTTGAAGTTCTCCAGCATCCTTCTTCCCCTGTTCTTGCTGTGGACTAACTACATGGGGTATGCAGCCCTTTGTGTGGAGGTTGGACACAGCCTAATCAAGTACAATGGGGCCCATGCAGGCAAACCTAAGCTCCCTGAGGTGGGTTGCTGTCTCAGAGGTATACATAAAGCTCAACTGTCAGCTATACCCAGTCATGTGACACAGATACAGGCTACAGGCACTAAATAGCTAAGGAAGGAAAATGCAATTTTTTCTAAAAGTGCAAAAAGAACTGTTGATGGACAGAATGCAGAACAATGTCATACATTCACCCCAGTACAGAGATCTGGGCCTAAATCCATCGTTTTTTTGCTCACCGTGCCATTCCAGTTTGGACCCAGCCATATGCAAATCAGTCTTGACCCTGTGCCCCATGGGAACAGTCCAGCCCGAACTGCCAGGCCAGGTCCTCTCTGAACTGGAAACAAGCATCCTAGGACCAGTTTCGGGGCTTCATCCCTCTTCAGCCAGGATAGCTTGATTCCAGTGGCATGGAGAGCATGGCACGGGACTCACGAAACCGGTCCTAGGATGCTTGTTTCCAGTCCAGGGAGGCCCTGGCCTGGCAGTTCGGGCTGGACTGTTCCCATTGGGCACAGGGTCAAGACTGATTTGCATATGGCTGGGTCCAAACTGTAATGGCATGGTGAGCAAAAAAACGAAGGATTTAGGCCCAGATCTCTGTACTGGGGTGGATGTATGACATTTTTCTGCAGTCTGTCCATTAATAGTTCTTTTTGCATTTGTCACCCCGAGTGGGATGGGTATGCTCAGATGTGAGTCCCGTGCTCTCCATGCCACTGGGATCAAGCTATCCTGGCTGAAGAGGGGTGAAACCCAGAAACCGGTCCTAGGATGCTTGTTTCCAGTCCAGGGAGGACCTGGCCTGGCAGTTCAGGCTGGACTGTTCCCATTGGGCACAGGGTCAAGACTGATTTGCATATTGCTGGGTCCAAACTGGAAAGGCATGGTGAGCAAAAAAACGATGGATTTAGGCCCAGATCTCTGTACTTGGGTGAATGTATGACATTGTTCTGCATTCTGTCCATCAATAGTTCTTTTTGCATTTGTCACCCCGAGTGGGATGGGAATGCTCAGATGTGAGTTCCATGCTCTCCATGCCACTGGAATCAAGCTATCCTGGCTGAAGAGGGGTGAAACCCAGAAACCGGACGTAGGATGCTTGTTTCCAGTCCAGAGAGGACCTGGCCTGGCAGTTCGGACTGGACTGTTCGCATTGGGCACAGGGTCAAGACTGATTTGCATATGGCTGGGTCCAAACTGGAATGGCATGGTGAGCAAAAAAATGATGGATTTAGGCCCAGATCTCTGTACTGGGGTGAATGTATGACATTGTTCTGCATTCTGTCCATCAATAGTTCTTTTTGCATTTTTCTAAAAGTGGTATTTTTATAATTGTAATTAAAAATCCAAATTCACTTAGGATCTTTCACTACAATTCCAAAGAAACTAAACATGAACTGATTACCTGTTCCTATTTGAAAATTACAGTTTATAAAATGGTTTATGTTAACTCCAATGTTAGTCAATGGGAGTGGTAGGCCTTGCAAAAGTGAAACATTAATTTTAGAGTTTTTCAGTATCAGGATATGTAAAACTGAAAAGTACATGTCCAACCTTTAAAACACACTGCACCCTTCCCTCTGATCTGTCCAGGGCCTCCACTTGGTTCGACTTATGTATTAAAACCTAAGGGTTAGACCGAGCGAAAAGTTTGTTTTGCGAGGTCAAAATGGCAATTTTAGAGCTGCACACACAAGCTGCAATGGCAGGCTGGAGACATGTTTAAAGGCCTACTTAAGTGGGTGGCAGAATTGGTGCTGCAGGTCCACTAGTAGCATTCAACTTACAGTCCCTGGGCGCATGTAGTTCCACTTTACGGGGGACTTACAAGTAAATTAAATATGCCAATAAGGTAGAAGCCAATGTTACTATGTTTTAAGGGAAGAGCATATGCACTTCAGCACTGATTAGCAGTGGTAAATTCTACAGCTTCCTAAGGCCAGCAAAAAATAGGCTGACAGGTCTAATAGACGGATAGATAGATACATAGAATAAAATGAACAGTAAATATAATAGTTCAATGTCTATATAAGCACACCATACAAGAGCACTGAAAGAAAACCAGAAAGCCATAAAACCAGGACACACTGGCTAAATTTGTTAGCATGTATAAATGTCTTCAATTAAAATCAAAACTTATTGCATGCATATTAAAAAGAGGATTAATTTATAAAGAACATTTTACAATGGACACAATCTAATATGTTGTCTGCATTGTCAGTATTCCGTCCATCATTTGTTTGGTGAAACAGCAGCAGTCACATAAAGAAAGGCTACTGAGAAGGAATTTGCAGCAGCATTAGCAGGAGACGGAACCAAATAAACTGGAATATGCCCTGTGCTCTCAACTGGTAGCTACCACATCAGGCTGTAAACACAAAGACAACACTGAACCATAAAGCGAAAATGAAAACACTGGCACAGAAAAGATCTACCTTGTGTGTGAATGTGCTTGATGTGAAAGAGCAAAATGCAGTCACTCAAAGTACAGTTAGCCAGTGGCAGAAGTAGGATGACCCCCTGACCTATGCTGGATGCTGTAGTGGGCCGTAACAAAATGTGAATGACACAACAACACGCCGATGGATGAACATAGCTGACTGAAACACCCCTTTAACCCCTTCGATGCTCATGACGGAGCGGTTCCGTCATGAGCATCGGCTCCGTCATGAGCATCGGTTGAGCTGTGCTCATGACGGAACTGCTCCGTCATGAGCACATCCCCTGGGGGAAGCGCTGGCGCTCCCCCCCTGGGGCATCGATCGTGCCCCCACAGAGGGGGATGGCAGCGGAAGAGTTTCCGCTGCCACCCCCGAGCCCCCCCACGCTTCCTAATGACGTCAGCGCGCACAGCACGCGCCGGCGTCATCAGGAAGCGTTAGACGCGCTGGAATTCATTTCTTTCAGCGCGTCCAACGGGGAGGGTGAGTATTTTGCTGCGGTATGGCGGGTGGGGGCGGAATTCAAAGGCCTTGAGGCATCGGGGGAGAGGAAAGAGTATTTCCTCTCCCCTGATGTCTCAATGCTGGGCATTCCTGTCCCACGATCGCGCACAGCGACCCGATCGTGGAGCAGGGATGCCCCACTAGACACCAGGGATGTCCTTTTGGTGATTTGGGAAGCGACCCCTTGGGTAAGGGTCGCTTCCCTAGGTGGCTGATATTTACACAGACTTTTCTGCCCCCCTCGGGGGCAGATCGGTCCACTTTCGGTCCGTTTCTGCCCCCACGGGGGGGAGAAAAGCCCACTAGACACCAGGGATGTGTTTTTATTTATATGGGAAGCGACCCCTTGGTCAAGGGTCGCTTCCCTGGGTGGATAATATTTGCACAGACTTTTCTGCCCCCCCCGGGGGCAGATCGGTCCACTTTCGGTCCGTTTCTGCTCCCAGGGGGGGGCAGAAAAGCCCACTAGACACCAGGGACGTGTTTTTATTTATATGGGAAGCGGCCCCTTGGGCAAGGGTCGCTTCCCTTGGGGAATAATTTTTGCTAAGACTTTTCTGTCCCCCCTGGGGGCAGATCGGTCCACTTTCGGTCCATTTCTGCCCCCACGGGGGGCTGAAAAGCCCACTAGACACCAGGGATGTGGTTTTATTGATATGGGAAGCGACCCCTTGGGCAAGGGTCGCTTCCCTTGGGGAATAATTATTGCACAGACTTTTCTGCCCCCCCTGGGGGCAGATCGGTCCACTTTCGGTCCGTTTCTGCCCCCAGGGGGCCCCCCAGGGGGGGGGGCAGAAAAGCCCACTAGACACCAGGGATGTCGTTTTGTTCATTTGGGAAGCGACCCCTTGGGCAAGGGTCGCTTCCTTGGTGGCATAATTTTCTGGAAGACTTTTCTGCTCCCCCTGGGGGCAGATCGGTCGACTTTCGGTCCATCCGCAGGGGGGGCAGAAAAGGCCACTAGACACCAGGGAATTAGTGTAAATAAAAATGGAAGTGACCCCTTTGGCAAGTGTCGCTTCCAGGGGGCAATTTTTATAATATGTATTTGGCCCACCCGCCCCAGGACAGAGTAGCCTTTTTTTTTCCTGCTGTTTTCTGCCCCACCTGGCACATAACCCGATTGACCATTTGGGTAGTAACATAGCATGTTATAATGTTTATTGTTATATTTTTTGAGAATTGCAATAGTAATGTTTTTTTTTTACTTTTTTGTTCTAGGTGAAGGCTCTTGCTCTTTTCAGTTTGCCGAGTTACTGGTGGTTCTGCTGTTTGTGTAGTTTGGTAAGAGACTCTTTTTTGTACAATGTAAATGTGTTTGATTTCTCTGCATGAATTTTGTTTAGCAAATGGTGTAATAATAGCAGTATGTTTGTTTTTGAGTGTCAAAAACTTTTTGCATTGGTGCTCGATGTGTATTTTGTTGTCTTGTGAGTAATTTGTTTTTTTTCCTTCTTTCTAGTTTGATATCGTTGGTTTTTGCTGTGTCACTGCAGAGTTGGTTTCTGGTGAGTGCAGCTGTCTCTTGTAATTGGATTGTATAGTTTTTGAGTACATTGATCTTTGTAATAAAGGTACACATTTCTTTACTTACTTGGTTTGCACATTGTTGGTTGTTGTTGACTTGTTTGTGCAGTCTTCTATCTTAGTAAGTATAATGGCTAGCCGCAGGATTACTGCTCAGCAGGTTGTTGGTTTGCTGTTTGAGTCTTCCTCTGATATTGGTTCAGAGACTGACTCTGGATCTGAGGGAGAGGAGGCAGGGGATGATTCTGGCAGTGAGTTGTCTCTCCGTATGGAGTCATCGGATGATGAAGATACTCTTAGTGGGGATGAAGTGCCTGTGTTAGAGGCGGAGACTGATGTGCCGATAGTGCGGCTAGAGGCATCTGGGCTGCAGCCTGGGGCTGCAAGGCTTCCCGTTGGTGTAGTGCGGCAAGAGGCATCTGGGCTGCAGGCTGGGGCTGCAAGGCTTCCCTTTGAAAGTGATGACCTCTGGGTTGCCCCTGGCATGGTGCAGCCGGCATTGCCAGAGTGTACTGGTGTTCCAGGGTCTAGAGTGAATACTGAGAACTTTTTGCCGGTCAATTTTTTTCAGTTGTTTATGGACGATGTGTTTTTGGCAGAGATTGTTGAGCAGACTAATTTGTATGCCGAGCAGTTTTTGAGCGACAACAGTGCCAGTCTTAAGCCACACTCTAGAGCTACCCGGTGGACTCCCACAAATGTTGAAGAGATGAAGAAGTTCTTGGGTTTAACTTTTTTGATGGGCTTGCTAAGGAAGCCATCAATGAATTCATATTGGTCTAGCAGTCCCTTGATGGCAACGTCTATTTTTCCGGCAGTCATGAGTCGTGACAGGTATTTGCTTCTGCTTCGGATGATGCATTTTGTTGATAATGGTTTAGCGTTGCCACGAGATCACCCTGACTGTGACCGTCTTTTTAAGATTAGGCCTGTCCTTGATCACTTTGTTGATCGATTTTCTGAGATTTATGCCCCTGGAAAAGAAATTGCAGTGGATGAGTCTTTGGTGTTGTTCAAGGGCCGCTTGGTTTTTAGGCAATACATTCCTAGTAAGAGGGCACGCTATGGAATAAAGCTGTATATGCTGTGTGACAGTAGGACTGGATATGTCTCTAATTTCAGGGTGTACACCGGTAAGGAATCTAGGTTTAACCTCCCTGGTTGTCCATCCACTTTTGGAGTGACTGAGAAAATTGTTTGGGAACTTGGTAGAGGATTTTTTAACAAAGTCCACCATTTAAATGTAGATAACTTCTACACTGGTGTGCGGTTGTTCAGGGAATTGGCCAAAGTGGACACTCTTGCTTGTGGCACAATCCGCTCTAACCGTAAAGGTTTCCCGAAAGAACTTGTTTGTCAAAAGCTTGTGCGGGGACAGTGCAGTGCGTTGCGTTGCCAGGAGCTTCTTGCTGTGAAGTTTACAGACAGGAGAGATGTCTACATGCTGACTACCATCCATGATGAAAGCACTGCACCTGTGACTGTTTGGGGTCAGGTCGCTGAAGCGCGCAAACCTGTGTGCATTTTAGACTATAATAGGCACATGGGTGGTGTTGACAGAGTAGATCAGAGGTTGGAACCTTACACTGCTCTTCGTAAGACTTACATTTGGTACAAGAAGTTGGCTATCCATCTTTTCCACTTGGCAATGTTTAATGCTTTTGTTGTGTTCCAGGATTCTTACCCTGAGTCAAAGATGACTTTTGCTAAGTTTCAGGAGTCTGTAATAGGCAGCCTTGTTGTAGTGGAACAGGCAAGTGTTCCTAGAGTTGGAGTGGTGGAGGATGTTGCTAGATTGAAAGAACGCCACTTTCCAGATCACATTCCTCCCACACCCGCAAAAGATTTTCCCAGTAGGAGATGTAGAGTCTGTTGGCGAAGAGGTTCGCGGAAGGAGAGTCGTATGTACTGCCCCGACTGTCCTTCTCATCCTGAACTGTGTCTCCCTGCTTGTTTCAGAGCGTACCACACGCGAAAGAATTTTTGGGAGCATTCATGAGTGGTAAAGTGAACTGCCTGGTCTGTATTCTTTGGATAATTTGATTCTGTTTCAAGGTTGGTGTTAGTGCAATGTATTTAGTTGCTGATTTTCTGTTAGAAGATTTGTATCTATTTGCAATTTGTTTGTGTTTTTATTTTTTTCTAAAAAAATCCTAAATGTGATGGCGGTGTGTGTAGGCTTGCGCTTGGCTGTTGGTGTGTGTGGACTGGCACTTGGTTGGTGGTGTGCGTGGAATGGTGCTTGGCTGGCGGTGTGCATGGACTGGAGCTTGGCTGGCAGTGTGCATGGACTGGTGGTGTGTGCGGACTGGTGTTTGGCTGGTGGTGTCCGTGGACTGGAGCTTGGTTGGTGGTGTGCGTGGACTGGAGCTTGGCTGGCGGTGTGCGTGGAATGGTGCTTGGCTGGCGGTGTGCGTGGACTGGTGGTGTGTGCGGACTGGTGCTTGGCTGGTGGTGTCCGTGGACTGGAGCTTGGCTGGCGGTGTGGGTGGATTGGCGATTGGCTGCCGGTGTGCCTGGACTGGCGATTGGCTGGCGGTGTGCCTGGACTGGCGATTGGCTGGCGGTGTGCCCTGACTGGCGTTGGCTAGCGGTATGCGTGGACTGGCGCTTGGCTAGCGGTGTGTGTGGACTGGTGCTCAGCTGGCTGTGTGTGAGTAGTGACTTTCTGCTGGTCACTACACACACTGCTAGCTGAGTGCCACTCCACGCAATCCATCAGCCTGTGTAGTTGCTGTGTCTGGATTGTGGGCGTGTGAAAGTGATGGGCCCTTGAATGGCGCTGTGTGCTGGTGTGAGTTTTGTTATGTGATGGGCCCGCGGCTGGCGGTGTGAATGGTTTTGTATGTCTCACACGTATGAAAGGTGTATGAATGGCCTGTAAAGAGGTTGGTGCCTTGTCGTGGCTTTACAGCTCACGAGCTGTGAGTCAATGGTTCAGTTTCTCACCCTTTCAATTATTGCCAGTGCATTTCATTTCTGTGAAATCACTTGCTAATACAATTGTATCTACTGAACCATCCCTCACCCTCGTGCCAAATCCAACCAGTATGTGTGTGTGCTTGCGGATTAGATGGCTGTGCAGTAATATTTGTCTTTCTGAAGCAGGGTGTACCTTGTCCCTTTTTGGTGAATTATGAAATGTGTTGCTTTTGTGCCTGGTGGTGCGAATGGTCTTGTTTGTATCACGTATGAAAGGTGTGTGAATGGCCTGTAAAGTGGTTGGTGCCTTGACGTGGCTTTACAGTTCACGAGCTGCGAGTCTTTGATTTGTTTTTTTGTGAATTTAATTATTGACAGTGCATTTCATTTTTGTGAAATCTCTTGTTAATAAAATTTAATACACTGAACCATGACTCGCCCTCGTGCCAAATCCAACCAGTATGTGTGTGTGTTTGAGGAATAGATGGTTGTGCAGGAATCTTTGTCTTTAGTTTCTCTGCCAAGGTACACTTTCCATGCAAGAATAACCCACCAACTGTAGATATTGTCGAAAACCCATGGGAGTTCATGGTGATGTCTCTCTTGTGAATTCAACATTTTTTTTTATCCCCCATGTCCTGTAAACCTCAAAATGTCTGCCACATTTTCTTTGCAATATTATTCCAAAATTCTCACGCTGTAGGAACAATAGTTAATCTTGTTTTGCAAGGGGGGTCACTTTGGTTTTTGACCCGGTGCTCGGCGGCCATCTAGGGAAACCTACCAAACCCACACATTTCTGAAAACTAGACACCCGGCGGCTTCCAGGGAGGTATGGCTTGCATGGATCCCCCAACGTTTCCTTACCCAGAATCCCCTGCAAACCTCAATTTTTGTTGAAAAATTCACTTTTTTCACACATTTTGGGGTGGGAAAGTTGTGGCATCACCGGGCTCACACAAATTTACCACCACCCAGCGTTCCCCCAGGTCTCCCGGTAAAAATGGTGCCTCACTTGTGTGGGAGGCCCAAGTACCCGCGGCAGGCAAGGGCCCAAAACGTAGTGAGGCGACATCAAAATGGCCTATCGCAAAACCACCTGGTTTTGCAAGGGGCGTCACTTTGGTTTTTGACCCGGTGCTCGGCGGCCATCTAGGGAAACCTACCAAACCCACGCATTTCTGAAAACTAGACACCCGGCGGCTTCCAGGGAGGTATGGCTTGCGTGGATCCCCCAACGTTTCCTTACCCAGAATCCCCTGCAAACCTCAATTTTTGCTGAAAAAATCACTTTTTTCACACATTTTGGGGTGGCAAAACGTAGTGAGGCGACATCAACATTGCCTATCCCAAATGTCGCATCACTACGTTTTGGGCCCTTGCCTGCCGCGGGTACTTGGGCCTCCCACACAAGTGAGGCACCATTTTTACTGGGAGACCTGGGGGAACGCTGGGTGGTGGTAAATTTGTGTGAGCCCGGTGATGCCACAACTTTCCCACCCCAAAATGTGTGAAAAAAGTGATTTTTTCAGCAAAAATTGAGGGTTGCAGTGGATTCTGGGTAAGGAAACGTTGGGGGATCCACGCAAGCCATACCTCCCTGGAAGCCACCGGGTGTCTAGTTTTCAGAAATGTGTGCGTTTGCTAGGTTTCCCTAGATGGCCGCCGAGCACCGGGTCAAAAACCAAAGTGACCCCCCTTGCAAAACCAGGTGGTTTTGCGATAGGCCATTTTGATGTCGCCTCACGACGTTTTGGGCCCTTGCCTGCCGCGGGTACTTGGGCCTCCCACACAAGTGAGGCACCATTTTTACCGGGAGACCTGGGGGAATGCTGGGTGGTGGTAAATTTGTGTGAGCCCGGTGATGCCACAACTTTCCCACCCCAAAATGTGTGAAAAAAGTGATTTTTTTCAGCAAAAATTGAGGTTTGCAGGGGATTCTGGGTAAGGAAACGTTGGGGGATCCACGCAAGCCATACCTCCCTGGAAGCCGCCGGGTGTCTAGTTTTCAGAAATGTGTGGGTTTGCTAGGTTTCCCTAGATGGCCGCCGAGCACCGGGTCAAAAACCAAAGTGACCCCCTTTGCAAAACCAGGTGGTTTTGCGATAGGCCATTTTGATGTCGCCTCACTACGTTTTGGGCCCTTGCCTGCCGCGGGTACTTGGGCCTCCCACACAAGGGAGGCACCATTTTTACCGGGAGACCTGGGGGAACGCTGGGTGGTGGTAAATTTGTGTGCGCCCGGTGATGCCACAACTTTCCCACCCCAAAATGTGTGAAAAAAGTGATTTTTTCAGCAAAAATTGAGGTTTGCAGTGGATTCTGGGTAAGGAAACGTTGGGGGATCCACGCAAGCCATACCTCCCTGGAAGCCACCGGGTGTCTAGTTTTCAGAAATGTGTGCGTTTGCTAGGTTTCCCTAGATGGCCGCCGAGCACCGGGTCTAAAACCAAAGTGACCCCCCTTGCAAAACCAGGTGGTTTTGCGATAGGCCATTTTGATGTCGCCTCACTACGTTTTGGGCCCTTGCCTGCCGCGAGTACTTGGGCCTCCCACACAAGTGAGGCACCATTTTTACCGGGAGACCTGGGGGAATGCTGGGTGGTGGTAAATTTGTGTGAGCCCGGTGATGCCACAACTTTCCCACCCCAAAATGTGTGAAAAAAGTGATTTTTTTCAGCAAAAATTGAGGTTTGCAGGGGATTCTGGGTAAGGAAACGTTGGGGGATCCACGCAAGCCATACCTCCCTGGAAGCCGCCGGGTGTCTAGTTTTTAGAAATGTGTGGGTTTGCTAGGTTTCCCTAGGTGCCGGCAGGGCTAGGGTTAAAAAACTACAGCTAGTCACTTTGCCAAAAAAGGGTCATTTTTCACTGCAAAATTGAGGTGTGACCACGTTGCGTTTTGCGCCGTTTCCTGTCGCGGGCACTAGGCCGACCCGCACAAGTGAGGTACCATTTTTCTCGTAGGACTTTGGGGAACGCGGGGTGGGTGGAAATTTGTGGATCCACGCAGATTCCAGAACTTTCCGTCCCAGAAATGTGGGGAAAATGTGTTTTTTTTGTCATTTTTTTACGTTTGCAAGGGATTCTGGGTAACAGACCATGGTGGGAGGCAGTCAAGTCACCCCATCCTGGATTCCCCTGGGTGTCTAGTTTTCAAAAATGTATAGGTTTGCTAGGTTTCCCTAGGTGCCGGCAGGGCTAGGGTTCAAAAACTACAGCTAGTCACTTTGCCAAAAAAGGGTCATTTTTCACTGCAAAATTGAGGTGTGACCACGTTGCGTTTTGCGCCGTTTCCTGTTGCGGGAACTAGGCCGACCCGCACAAGTGAGGTACCATTTTTCTCGTAGGACTTTGGGGAACGCGGGGTGGGTGGACATTTGTGGATCCACGCAGATTCCAGAACTTTCCATCCCAGAAATGTGGGGAAAATGTGTTTTTTTTGTCATTTTTTTACGTTTGCAAGGGATTCTGGGTAACAGACCATGGTGGGAGGCAGTCAAGTCACCCCATCCTGGATTCCCCTGGATGTCTAGTTTTCAAAAACGTATAGGTTTGCTAGGTTTCTCTAGGTGCCGGCAGGGCTAGGGTTCAAAAACTACAGCTAGTCACTTTGCCAAAAAAGGGTCATTTTTCACTGCAAAATTGAGGTGTGACCACGTTGCGTTTTGCGCCGTTTCCTGTTGCGGGCACTAGGCCTACCCGCACAAGTGAGGTACCATTTTTCTCGTAGGACTTTGGGGAACGCGGGGTGGGTGGAAATTTGTGGATCCACGCAGATTCCAGAACTTTCCATCCCAGAAATGTGGGGAAAATGTGTTTTTTTTGTCATTGTTTTACGTTTGCAAGGGATTCTGGGTAACAGACCATGGTGGGAGGCAGTCAAGTCACCCCATCCTGGATTTCCCTGGGTGTCTAGTTTTCAAAAATGTATAGGTTTGCTAGGTTTCCCTAGGTGCCGGCAGGGCTAGGGTTCAAAAACTACAGCTAGTCACTTTGCCAAAAAGGGGTCATTTTTCACTGCAAAATTGAGGTGTGACCACGTTGCGTTTTGCGCCGTTTCCTGTCGCGGGCACTAGGCCGACCCACGCAAGTGAGGTACCATTTTTCTCGTAGGACTTTGGGGAACGCGGGGTGGGTGGAAATTTGTGGATCCACGCAGATTCCAGAACTTTCCATCCAAGAAATGTGGGGAAAATGTGTTTTTTTGTCATTTTTTTACATTTGCAAGGGATTCTGGGTAACAGACCATGGTGGGAGGCAGTCAAGTCACCCCATCCTGGATTCCCCTGGGTGTCTAGTTTTCAAAAATGTATAGGTTTGCTAGGTTTCCCTAGGTGCCGGCAGGGCTAGGGTTTAAAAACTACAGCTAGTCACTTTGCCAAAAAAGGGTCATTTTTCACTGCAAAATTGAGGTGTGACCACGTTGCATTTTGCGCCGTTTCCTGTTGCGGGCACTAGGCCGACCCGCACAAGTGAGGTACCATTTTTCTCGTAGGACTTTGGGGAACGCGGGGTGGGTGGAAATTTGTGGATCCACGCAGATTCCAGAACTTTCCATCCCAGAAATGTGGGGAAAATGTGTTTTTTTTGTCATTTTTTTTACGTTTGCAAGGGATTCTGGGTAACAGACCATGGTGGGAGGCAGTCAAGTCACCCCATACTGGATTCCCCTGGGTGTCTAGTTTTCAAAAATGTATAGGTTTGCTAGGTTTCCCTAGGTGCCGGCAGGGCTAGGGTTCAAAAACTACAGCTAGTCACTTTGCCAAAAAGGGGTCATTTTTCACTGCAAAATTGAGGTGTGACCACGTTGCGTTTTGCACCGTTTCCTGTCGCGGGCACTAGGCCGACCCACACAAGTGAGGTACCATTTTTCTCGTAGGACTTTGGGGAACGCGGGGTGGGTGAAAATGTGTGGATCCACGCAGATCTCAGAACTTTCCATCCCAGAAATGTGGGGAAAATGTGTTTTTTTTGTCATTTCTTTACGTTTGCAAGGGATTCTGGGTAACAGACCTTGGTGGGAGGCAGTCAAGTCACCCCATCCTGGATTCCCCTCGGTGTCTAGTTTACAAAAATGTATAGGTTTTCTAGGTTTCCTTAGGTGCCGGCAGGGCTAGGGTTCAAAAACTACAGCTAGACTCTTCGCAAAAAAAGTGTAAATTTTCAGTGTGAAAATGTGGTGTGTTCACCTTAGGTTTTGAGCCACTTCCTGTCGTGGGCACTTTGCCTACCCACACAAGTGAGGTACCATTTTTATCGGGAGAATTAGGGTAGTTCAGATTTGTAAAGCAACTGTTATTACCTATTGATTTTTGATGCATTTCTCCCTTCCAAATGAAAGACATTGTGTAAAAAAAAGTCATTTTGAAAAATGACCAATAATTGTCATGCAAGTATGAGTATTCCCAATTTCGAAAATGTGCAAATATGCACTGTTTCTAAACTCTGTAATTTGTTCCCATTTCAGAAATACATAGGTGTCTTTCATACCGATTTTTCCATGTATACATTTTCCCACAATAATTGCTATATACCCGGAACAAAAAAAAAAATAATTACAAAATGCTGCTCAGTTTTTTACTCTGGGTTCGTTGAGCTCTTGGTGAACCTACAAGTCCTATATATCCCCACAACCAGGAAGGTCCACCGGATGTAACGGTACATTGCTTTCAAACAGATGTCATAATTCGAAGAAGTTACAGGTGAAAACGTTGACTCAAAAGGCTGCTTTTTTCAACAAATTTTTAATTTTTCCTATATTTACCTGTTAGTTTCTATAAAGAAACCTTGATGGATCTACACAAATGACCCCTTGCTGAATTCAGAATTTTGTCTACTTTTTAAAAATGTATAGCTTTCCAGGATCCATTATTGCTTTTCTACCCATTTTTACCATTATCTGGAAGGAGGTTCAAAGCACAAAAAATAGCAAAAATAGGGTATGTCCCAGAAAAATGTCAAAACTGTGTAAAAAATGTTGGATTTCTGACAAAAAACTGTAATTCCCTAAAAGCTGGAGAAATTGTGATTTCAGCCCCACAAACCCTTTTTTGATATCATTTGCAGAGAAAAACCCAGACGCTTTCATTTGCAGCCACTTTTCCCCATTTTTCACAAAAAAAACAAAATTTCGCTGTATTTTGACTAATTTCTGGGAACCCTCTAGGAGAATCCACAAACCCTGGGTACCTTTAGAATCCCCATGATGTTGGAAGAAAAGGACGCAAATTTGGCGTGGATACCTAATGTGGTCAAAAAGTTACAGGGGCCTAAGTGCGCAGTACCCCAAATAGCCCAAAAAAGGCTTAGCACAGGAGGGGAAAAGGCCTAGCAGCGAAGGGGTTAAGTAAGTATATTATACATATAATTTTAGTTAAATCAGAAGGTCTTGGCTAATCCCAGAATTAAAAATAGCATCTAAGGTGAGGCAGAAAATTTCAATGATCGCAACTAAATAATTAGCAAAACCAAAAAGGTCTTGGAGATGCTACAGTGTTCGCTCCTTGATTTACAGCACTTCAAGGAGATTAATGGAATGTTCAACATGGCCTCAGAGAACATATTTTGTCATTGTGTTTGACCATGGATACTAAACAGGAGAGGGAAAGACATAGCCCTATAACAGCTGAATAGCTAAATCTACACGCGAGAAACTGGGGCTCAAGTACCAGTTTTACCAGGTGAACAAATTGCATGATTCCAGACATTGATTACTCCACTTTGTTTCATTCTCCTTAAGCAAGAATTTTGAGAGCTCATTCAAGTATTTCACTTCAGGATCTATGGTATTCAAAAAGCTCGCTTGGTTAATATAACCTGTCCCAGGGTTCAGAGGTGTGCATGGGAGAAGCCTTGCCATTACTACCATCTGAGGAGTGTGAAGTGCTATAAAGTTCAAGGAATCCATCTTGCAGCGCAGGTCTTTTCCAGCCAGTAGCAACAGGGGCTACCAGGAGGAGCTCTGTCTTCACTACCGCCAGAGGAGTGTGAAGGGTGTTAGACCTGGCATCTTTTGGCTGGTTTCCCCAGTCTTTTTGCTTCTGACTTCCTGATTTTTACTGTGTGGTGGACTTCATTTGTGCTGATTTTAGTACTTTGGGTACTTTTTTATTACTGATCAGTGTTAAAATGCATGTGCTCTGTGTCTAAAATGTAATGGCATTTAGTTCCTCCATGATTGGCATATTTGATTTACTGATAAGTCACTAATACAGTGTACTACATATACCCAGGGCCTCTAAATCAAATGCTACTAGTAGCCCTCCAGCACTGATTGTGCCACCCACATGAGTAGCCCTTTTGAGTTTTACTTGTCCTGATAGTAAAAACCTGATACATTTGTTTTTCACTACAGGGAGGTCTATCTCTGGACTTTGTGCATTCACTCTAGACAGTCACACACACAAAGGGAACGGAGGTGTGCCCTGCATATCCTGATGGCCCATCACCAGGCTGATGAGCCTTCCTGAGCTGCCAAGCCGCCGAACCGCCCACGGACCCTTCACCTGCCAATCCTGCAAATTCTCCTGCATCCGGACCCATACCGCACCCGCCAAGCCAAGCCAAGCACCAGCAGCAACCACCCGAAGTGCATCCTGTCAACACCCGCTCCGTCCACAGACACGCCGTGGAACTCTGGAACCTGCTCGACACCACATCTCCAGACGTCGCCTTCCTCACAGAAACCTGGATGAACGCCTCCTCAGCGCCTGACATCGCCATCGCCATCCCGGACGGATACAAGATCACCCGGAGGGACCGAGTCAACCAAACAGGAGGAGGCATCGCCATCGTCCACAAGAACACCATCCGCATCACGACCAACTCTGACGACACCCTCACAGCCGCCGAACATCTTCACTTCCAGATACACACCGACCCCAAGACCACACTCAGAGGCACCCTCATCTACAGACTCCCAGGACCTCGCACACAATTCAGCGAAGACATCGCAGACTTCATCAGCCCACACGCCCTCCCCTCCGCTGACTACATCCTCCTAGGGGACCTCAACTTCGACCTGGAGAACAACAACACCACCATCCTGCTGGACAACCTCGCCAACCTCGGACTCAAGCAACTGGTGAACACCCCCACCCACTACGCCGGACACACGCTTGACCCAGTCTTCTCCTCCAGCAAGTACATCTCCTTCAGCCACTCCACTGGACTCCACTGGACAGACCACAGCTGCGTCCACTTCAGCTTCAGAAGAACCACGACTCACCACCACCCGCAACAGGCTCCCCGCAGGAGCTGGAACAAGATCACCACTGACCAGCTCTCCACATCACTGAGCCAGAACCCTCCCGCCAGCTCAACGGACCCCAACCAAGCAGCCAACAACCTCACACAGTGGATCACCAACTGCGCTGACGACCTCGCACCTCTGAAACACCATCGCATCAGGCCCAACAGTAAGAAAGCCTCCTGGTTCAACAACGACCTCAAGAACTCCAAGAAGAACTGCCGCACCCTCGAGAAAGCCTGGCGAAAAAACCCGACAACAGACAACATGACCGCCCTCAAGCACGCCTCCCGCAAACACCACCAGCTGATCCACACCACCAAGAGGACAGCATTCAAAGAACGACTAGACAACAACGCACACAACAGCAAGGAACTCTTCAGCATCGTCAAAGAGCTCTCCAACCCCAGCGCCGGAAACAACGACATCACTCCCTCGCAAGACCTCTGTGACTCACTCGCCTCGTTCTTTCACCGCAAGATCGCCGACATACACAACAGCTTCGGCGCACAGACCACGCACCCAACCACCGAACCGACGCCCCCAACACCACCCTCCGCGCCTGGACCCCGGTCAGCACCGAAGACACCATCCACACGATGAACACCATCCACTCCGGATCACCAACCGACCCATGCCCCCACCACGTCTTCAACAAGGCCAACTCCGTCATCGCACCCCAACTCCGGGACATCATCAACTGCTCCTTCAACACCGCCACCTTCCCGGAGAGATGGAAGCATGCCGAACTCAGCGCCCTCCTGAAGAAACCATCAGCAGACCCCACCGACCTCAAGAACAACTGCCCCATCTCGCTCCTCCCGTTTCCTGCCAAAGTCATCGAGAAGACCATCAACAGACAGCTAGCCGCCTTCCTCGAGACGAACGGATCCCTCGACCACTTGCAGTCCGGCTTCCAAGCCAACCACAGCACCGAGACCGCCCTCATCGCAGCCACTGACGACATCCGAGCCCTGCTCGACAACGGGGAAACAGCAGCCCTCATCCTCCTGGACCTCTCCGCAGCGTTCGATACTGTCTGCCACCGCACCCTAGTGCAGCGCCTCAGCAACACCGGAATCCAAGAGAAGGCACTAGAGTGGATCATCTCGTTCCTCACTGGAAGAACCCAGAGAGTCCGCCACCCCCCGTTCAGATCCAAGGCCACCAAAGTCATCTGCGGCGTACCACAAGGATCATCACTCAGCCCCACCCTCTTCAACGTCTACATGAGCCCCCTCGCAGCCATCACACGCCAACACAACCTCAACATCATATCCTACGCCGACGACACCCAGCTGATCCTCTCCCTCACCAATGACCCAGCCACCGCCAGAACCAACCTACACGAAGGGATGAAAGACGTAGCCGAGTGGATGATGAACAGCCGCCTGAAACTGAACTCAGACAAGACGGAAGTCCTCATCCTTGGATCATCCCCCTCTGCCTGGGACGACTCCTGGTGGCCTCCTGCCCTGGGCAGCGCACCCAAACCAACGGACCACGCACGCAACCTGCGCTTCATCCTGGACTCCTCCCTCTCGATGACCAGACAAGTCAACACCGTCTCATCATCATGCTTCAACATCCTACGCATGCTCCGAAAGATCTTCCGATGGACCCCCACCGAAACCAGGAAGACGGTCACCCAGGCACTCGTCACCAGCCGACTGGACTACGGAAACACCCTCTACACCGGAACCACAGCCAAACTACAGAAAAGACTCCAACGCATCCAGAACGCCTCCGCACGACTCATCCTTGACATCCCCCGACACAGCCACATCTCCGGACACCTGAGAGACCTGCACTGGCTCCCCGTCAGCAAGAGAGTCACGTTCCGACTCCTCACCCATGCACACAAGGCCCTCCACGACCTGGGCCCCAGGTACCTCAACAACCGCCTGATCTTCTACACTCCCACCCGCCAGCTACGATCGACCAGCCACGCCCTCGCCGCCGTTCCACGCATTCGAAGAGCCACCATGGGAGGAGGATCCTTCTCCTACCTGGCAGCCAAGACTTGGAACTCCCTCCCCATCCACCTCCGTCTGACCCAAGACCACCTCTCCTTCAGGAAGCAACTCAAGACCTGGCTGTTCAAGCAGTAGCGGTCCCCCCTACCCCTAGCACCTTGAGACCCTCCGGGTGAGTAGCGCGCTCTACAAATTTCTTGATTGATTGATTGATTGATTGAGCTAGAGTGGTGGGAGGAGCTGGCACTTGCACCAGAATAGAACTGTGCCTGTCTCCACGCAAAGAGCTTCATGTCCCCTGTAGTGTGTCTGGAGCCAGGGCCAGGAATGGCAGAGCTTTTTGCACTAGAAAGTCCTTTCTTTGAAGTCTCCCAACTTCAAAGGCTAAAATGGGTATAAGTAATGGACCTTTCACACAAAATAACCAGAACACTTCTGGACTGAGGACATTCTGTCAAGAAGACGAGCTGTTGTGCTGCCAGGAGGGACTGCAACTTTGCTGCTTGGTTTGCTGTGTCGGCCTGCTGCTTCTTCCCTGGGAGTGGGAGGGTTGGACTTTACTCTCTACATCCTGCTCCTAAGCATTCTCCAATGGCTTGTGAGGGCTTGCTTCCTGTTGCTAAAGTCTCAGAGACAACAAAGATGTCACCTGCATCTTGCTCCCAACTACTGGGCTCCTCTGCTGTGAGTCCTCCTCTGCCATGTGGTGGCAAATCCAGTACTCGGCGCTTGGAAGTGACTATTGGTGCTGCAACCAAGGAACCAATGCATCGATTGTGTCATTTCTAAACCAGCAGATCCCTGAAAAAACAATGCATTGCTGCTGCCTGCAGAAAAGCTGTGGTTCCCACTTGCTGCTTGCACAACGCATTGACTTACAGCGCAGCCCTGACCTTGCGGACACATCACCACAGCCTGCACCAAAGCTGTGGTCCTCTTTCCCTGAGTGCATGATGCAAAGTCCTCAACTTTCAACGCAGCTTTGACTTTGTTCCGAAACAACTGCCACTGTGTGAGTCTCAGAAACTGCATTTTGACATCCGTGGCTGTTAGAAATGGGGGTCTCTGGTTGGCAGTGGATGGCCACCGTCCAAGCAGGGACTCTTCTTTCTAAGTCAGAGTGAAGGGCTGCACCCCCTTGACAACCTCTGCTCCACCCTGTGTTAACGTAGCACGAGCAGTTAGGCTAATCTCAGAGGCAATGTGTAAAGCATTGATGATCATACACAGTAAATACAGTGAGGAACACTACAAATGGACACAACACAGGTAGTTATCAAAGGAAATAGTTATATTTATAGAGACTTATCACAAGACCAAATAACGAGGCAATCACAATACTGTACAAAAATAGTTCTCTCTGGATGCTGCAAAAATAGTTCCAAGGGGTAAGGTAAAGTTCAGTTCAGGACAGTGGTCTCTGCGACCCCTCTACTCACAGTTCTGAGATGTTGACAAATTAACCACAAGAAATGTCGCTCCAGCGGGTTAGCAATGTTTTTCCTCACGCTCTGGTCACGGCTGCTCGCTAACAGGGGTTAGCGGCGTTTTTCTTTACGCTCAGCCGCTGTAGCGATGATTTTCTGGTCGCAAATGTGCGGGGCGATGATCAGGCCAGCGAGTCTTCAGCGGCAGCGATGCAACGGTTTTCTTCACGCTCAGCAGTTGCAGCGATGATTTTCTGGCCTCAAACGTGCGGGCGATGATAAGGCCAGCGAGCCTTCAGTGGCAGCGATGCAACGGTTTTCTTCACGCTCAGCAGTTGCAGCGATGATTTTCTTCACGCTCGGCAGTTGCAGCCATGATTTTCTGGCCGCAAACGTGTGGGGCGATGATCAGGCCAGCGAGCCTTCAGCGGCAGCGATGCGACGATTTTCTTCACGCTCAGCAGTTGAAGCGATGATTTTCTTCACGCTCAGCAGTTGCAGCGATGATTTTCTGGCCGCAAACGTGCGGGGAAATGATCAGGCCAGCGAGCCTTCAGCGGCAGCGATGCGACGATTTTCTTCAAGCTCAGCAAGTGCAGCGATGATTTTTTAGGCTTTAGCGATAATTTTGAGGCTTTAGCGATGACATGAAGTCTACTGGTCTTGAGACTTCAGTCAGGGGGCTAGCTCTCTGTCTGGCCCTTAAGTGATTGCAGGTTCAAGATTAAAAAGTTCTCTTACAGCTCCTTTTCCCTCCTTTTTCCAGTCCAATGAAAACTACTGCAGGCCAATTCAGGGAACAGCACACAACACCAAGACAGTCCTCTCCTGCAGCTTTCCTCAGTTCCACGGACAGAGGTTCGTCTTGAAATCCAGGGGCAATACCATTTGTAGTGGTTTCAGCACAGATATTATACCCCAATAGTCTTTGTTCTAAAGAGTCACAAGTCACTGAACCCAGCCAGAACCAGTTCTGCTCAGTCCTGGAGCACTTTGTTTACCAGGCTGCTTCTTTCCTTTCAGGGTGCAGGGCAGAGACATCAGACGCACCATAGGAGGTGGAGCCAGCATTGTGGAGGGAAGGCACAGCCCTATTCAGGTCCCAGGTGCAACTCCTCCCACCCATCTAGATGCAGATCTCTCTATTCACCACTGGGACACCTCACCCTGTCTCCTTGAATTCCCCAGCCCTTTCACTCCAAACCCAGACAGCCAATACACATAACAGCAGAGCACACTGGAAGGCTTAGGAAAGAAAATACCTACTTTCTAAAAGTGGTATTTTCAAACACAGAATATAAAAATAAACTTCACTAAAAGATGTATTTTAATATTCTGAGCTCAGGCATACTAAATTCGTTTTTCTACCATGTTCTATGGGTCAGTTGGGACTATAGAATGTAATAGCCAAACCTCCCATTCTGGCCTATGGAGAACAGGTAGCCTTACAGTAGTGAAAAACAAAATTGGGTGTAATTCACTACCAGGACATGCTGCACACATCAGAGCATGTCCTACCTTACACACGCAATGCACCCTACCATAGGGGTGGCTTACATGATGCCAAAGGAAGGTTCAGGGGCTGGGAAGTGGGTGCTCTTAACAGCCAAGATGGGAGTTCTAGACTGCACAAGACACTGCAGTGGCATGTCTGAGACACACTTTACAAGCTGCTTCTGTGGGTGGCGCAACTCAGCACTGCAGGCCCACCTGCAGCATTTGGTTTACCAGCCCTGGGCACACACAGGCCACATTACTAGGGACTAACAGGTAAACCAAATAAGCCAATCATGGATATACCAATTCACATGTCATATTTACAAAGGGAGAGCATATGCACTTTAGCACTGAACAGCAGTGGTAAAGTGCCCAGAGTCATAAAATCAACACAAACAGGTCAGAAAAAATACAGGAGGAAGGCAAAAACTTTAGGGATGACCCTGCAAAAAGGGCCATTTCCAACACAACCCCCTTCCAGCCAAAACGCAGGGGAGACCAATCACTACCTTGATGGGCTTCCTTGCTTTGGGCGATAGAACATGGATCTGGCCAACGACTGCAGGGGCATACTCCAGTTCTAAGCCACTCCGAACCCTGTGGGATCCCCTGGTCCACACTCTCAGGACACACTGCGACAACCAATAGGGAACTCTTCCCCTCACCTGTGGACACCACCTGCGCAGCACCTAACCCAAGCTTGCTCACAGGGGTGTCCCAACAGAGAGACAACAAGCAACAGTTGCCACTGACAGTTGTCAGCGGTGGGACCCAGGCCCTATAACTCTCAGGGCTCTTAAATCTCGGTGGCATCAGAGAGCGGGGGGCAGAAGCCCCAGGTGCCTGGCACCTTTTGTTCACTCTCCCTCTCATCAGGTCACGCATACCCTGACACTGACCCACCAGCCCTGGGCCTGTACCCAGCGGCGGGACCCGAGGGTAACACAGAACTCCTGTGTTGCGTGACAGTCTGCCTGGCGCAGATCTCCCGGTCCCTGTCCACCTGACCGGGCGCGAAGATCTCCCAGGACAGAAGTGGTGTCACCATGGTCATTCCTCTGGAGCTCAGCCCTCCTGACTGGCTCCTGACCCACTGGTTCTCCCACTGGGGGCTCCTTCCCCCTCTCACCCCTCAAGCTGGACTTCTGCACCCTCCCCCTAGGAGTGGCATGGCCAGACACAAGATCTGATGGAGGCCTGACTACGGGCACTCCCAGCTCACCTAACACGGGGAGACTCCCCACAACTGAGGGGCCATCTGGACAGACTATCTTCTCTACCTGGTTATCCCTCATGGAACCATCCAGTACTGGAGACTGAGGTGGGGGCACTTCGGGACCTATCCCAGTCTCACTCCTGCTCCCCCGAGACAGGATGTGAGGCCCTACAACCTCCTCACAACAAGGGGACTTAGCTGCATCAATCCGGACCTCTCCCACCCCTCTGGGTTGGAAGACCTCTGAACCATTCCTATTAGGGTCATTCCCTAATGCCTCTACAGAGCCTCTGGTACTCACCCAGAGGTCTGCCTCCTGTGCCATCTCCGTAGGATCAGGGAACTCGCGCTCTAACAGGTGTTGGTTTAGTTCTGGAAAACAGGAACTCACAATATGCTCTCCCACAATTGGATTACACAGTTCCACGCAGGTGCTAACCTTCCCCTCACAATCCAGTGCCTCACATATGTACCCCACACCACTCTCCTGAAATGGGCGAGACATTACATGACTGTCTCTATCACTCTACCCACACTCTTCTGGGAGATTCTCACACTCATACACCAGGACTTCAACCACGGGGGGACCCCTCTCTCTGCACCTCACATCTAGAGTCGGTAGGGTGTCCTTCCCCTCACTAGGACTATGGGCTCCTGCGCTAGTTGCCAATTCACCTCAGGGACACTGCACACTAATGGACCTACCTCATATCCTTGAATCCCCTGGTGTAGATCAACCCCCTTCTTCGAGTCAGGTGCCACATCTCTGGGTGGCCGTACTACACTGTCATTATTACATAACTCAATTTTGCTGCCACCACTGGACCTCACCCTCACTGGTGAGTCCAGACAATTAAAACTGCGCTCGGGGAACAATCTACCCTCCCAAGCTAACTTCTCCTCTACTGCCATATACGCTCTCTTGTGGAAATCCCTAACAACCTCTTTAGGAATGTATACTCTGCTCTCTGTCTGTACTACTGGTATGCTGCCACCAGATGGAATGGAGGTCTCTCCCTTCTTTGCCTTAATCTCCAGCTCCCTCAATGCTCTCTCATGCTCAAGTTTCATTTTCATCATTTCAAGCTCTATCTTCCCGATCTCACGGTCTCTCTCCTTTTGACCTTCTATTTGCATCTTAGCCATCTCCCTATTATGGCGTCTCTCTCTTTCCCTGTCCTCCATCTCCTCTGGGGACAGACCCCACGCCGACACACTTGTGCCCGGGCTGGAAAGCGCTTTACTACCTACTACCTCAATCACTTCATCCACATTCTCTCCCTCCACCACAAGCTCTCCCATATTCCTAGAGGCATCCCTGGCTGCTAGCCATGCTTTCAGTGCCTTGCAGAATTCTTCTTTCCAGGTGAGCCCTGTGGTAGGGACTGTAAATTTCTCACACATTTTTTTTAGCTCCTTGGACGAGTAGGTATCTCTCCTCTCCTCTTCCCAGGAAAACTCTTCTTGTTCAACAACTCTGGGCTTGGCCAATGTGACAACAACTGGCACTTTTTATCAAAAATAGACTTTAAAAAAATCCCCAAAAATCCTCAAGTACGTATGCGGCACGTTATGGTCTGCACTGACTAGTCGTGTACACTATAATTACTGTATGCGGTCACCAACGCAAGTCCAGATCCCCACCGCTGACCACCAATGTTAGAAATGGGGGTCTCTGGTTGGCAATGGATGGCCACCGTCCAAGCAGGGACCCTTCTTTCTAAGTCAGAGTGAAGGGCTGCACCCCCTTGACAATCTCTGCTCCACCCTGTGGTAACGTAGTGTTGCAGGGATTCTGCTTATGCACAGAACTATGCGCAGGAAACCAGGACCTCAGAGAATTGTGGTGTACCAGAAACTCCCCTCAGAACCAAGAACCCCTATCCGACTAGCTTAGTGTCACATTCGTTATTCGAGATTTAGCTCGGCGGTCCCAATGTATAGACAACCCAAAACAAGCGAATTAGATACTCTCAGGAGTGGTGGGAATCCGAAATACCCGTTGGTAGCTATATATCAGTCCACAACAAAATAACAAAGACACGGTAAAGTTTAAAGAGTTTATTTTATACACCTCGCGTCCTAGGATACAGTACTTTGGCTAACACAAGCAGACAAATGGTTAGGATCAGCACCATCAGCATTGTTACAATACCATAGAAAATGAAAGGAGCAATCATAATAATAATGACAGTGGAAAGCAACCACCCTCCTTTCTCTAGCAACTAATAAGGTATTATTAGACTAATAGAAGGTCTCTTAGGCTTGCATGGGGGACCCCATACCTTATAGATCAGCTTAGTGGAATCACATCACAGGATCAGCTAGGCTCTCTCCTGCAACAGCTCTTTGTTTCGAATGTAACAGAAAACATGCTGCTCTGTAATATTGAAGGGCTCGTCTTTCAGGTATTGGCAGCTGTATGTATGTTATGGCTAAGAAGTGGTACGATCAACCTGAACACAACAACCTGCACCGTCTAGTGACCCAGACTCGTTCTTTACACGGTGTACAGACCAAGGTCACAGCTCGCTGTTAAGGATGCTAAACAACAGACGGTTCTCATGTGAAGCAAAGTCGAGTCAGCAGTTCTCGAATGAATAACATGTAACAACAGTGTCGCGTGCAAAAGCAGCAGAAGCGGCAAGCTGGCTTTCTAACAGCCATCGAGGTTATGCTAACTTAGCGTTGTACATAGGGAGTGGTTAACTCACACTACACCCCCCTTTGATCGGGCTACTAACCACTAGGGGCGCACTTATCAAGAACGCAGAGTTCAAGTTAGAAAGAACGGAACCAAGGGCATGAACTATAAGTCCATATAAGGTAAGTGTAAAGTTCGAAAAAGAAAAAAATTCAAAAACAGAAAAAGATGTCGTCAGGTAGAAAAAAACCATGAAAGAAAAATGGGAGAAAAAAAAAACGACATCGATCGATACATCAAGTGTCGATCAAGATAAAAAGTCAATCCATAAAAGTATAGGCACAATAGGTTGCAACAGCCTCCAAGAGGAAATCATTGGAGCGTTCCGCAAAAGTATCTGCCATCCAATTCAGCAAGGGAAAGGAACACACGTGTTCACTCACAACCGGAGCTTCCAGCACCACACGGGGACAACAGGAAGGTTCCTCGATATAAATTCGTTCCAGAAAGTCAATTGCAGCCTCTTCAATGGCCCAATTTCCAAGGACTCCATGTGCCGCACCCAAGGCCATAAACCCAACACCAGAACATTCATACTCATGAGCCGTTAAGGGGCCCATCAGTTGACCAAAATCCGGTACAGGTGACACCGAGGATGACAGGCATAAATCCAGAGCCCACTGGAATGGACAATCCAGGCAGTGAAAGACGGGTTGCACACAAGTAAAGAAGGGAAACCGGAAGGACAATCCATATGCGACACTTAAAGTCGCCAGGGGCAACGTGCCATAGTACTCAAGCATCCGGTTACGCAGATGAAACAGCCGGGGCATGTTGTCTCTGTACGCAAGTTGCGCAGCCATTGCGTAGGACGCAAACCAGCAAAAGTATTCCAGCAATAAGGGCAAGAAGCAAAGGAAGACCTCCGAAGACACTGGAAAAAAATAGAATGAAAAAATGCGGGAATCACACCAAAAATAGTCTGAAAGGAGGTCACGAGGCCGGAGCCCACTAGTTTAAAAAAATGAACTATGCCGGTCGTAGACGAGGCATTAAAGATAGTCTGTATCAATTTTCCAAAATGGAAGGGGAGGTCAGTATTCAAAAGCGCCTGCACCTCCGTGCGGGTGTTTGCCACGTGAAGAAGAAAGGTTTCACGGGATGAAGTTAAAGCGACCTCCCTTTGAGACAAAAGAGCCCTTATTCTGCTCATCTGGTTGAACTCTGCGCTCAAGGTTGGAATCGAAGGCCAGATAGAAACATCGAGCCGGCCATGCGGGGGTGGGAAAAGGACATTATTACAGCAAACTACACGCTGTGAAACAGTGACTATGTATGGTATGCCCTTTAGCATCCCACAGCAATTTTCATTATTTAAAAGTAAATAACTACCGTTAGCAAGCAGTGTAAATGAAGGGGTTATAACTGGGACCGGTACACCTTTCAGAACGCAAGCCAAATTAGGAGCATTTACATTGCATGCACCATGTAATTGTATGTGTCTACACACCACAGAATGATCAGGAGCAGAAGTGCATTCCTCACCCTTCAGATAAACCTCTGTGCCCTCCCGCATGCATCTATATGTAAACGGGAGCGACCAAACTTCGTGCAGGAACGCACTACCAAGTTGTTCATATCTGCCAAGAGCATAATGTTTCATGCACGAACTAAACTTAAAAAGTGAAAAAGGTAAAGTGATCACACCGTGGATAAGCCACACGGCTGAATTTAACTCAGCAATAGAGAATGGCAATGGTTCTAATTTCTCAATGTGCAGTAATGAATAAGTCGCATCCTTCATAGACATAAACTGTTGCTTCTCAGTTAAATTAAAAGGGAGGAACAAAGAGGAAACATTCATTTAATCCCATGGGACCTTCCCTGCCTTTAACGTTTGTAAAGTCCATGCAAACTGCATAACAGAACGCAACTGATTCTGGCCATGGTACAACACAGACAAATCATCCTGCACAATGTCTAGTGACCCAGACTCGTTCTTTACACGTTACACGTTGGGCGCTATGTTGCAGGGATTCTGCTTATGCACAGAACTATGCGCAGGAAACAAGGACCTCAGAGAATTGTGGTGTACCAGAAACTCCCCTCAGAACCAAGAACCCCTATCCGACTAGCTTAGTGTCACATTCGTTATCCGAGATTTAGCTCGGCGGTCCCAATGTATAGACAACCCAGAACAAGCGACGTAGATACTCTCAGGAGTGGTGGGAATCCGAAATACCCGTTGGTAGCTATATATCAGTCCACAACAGAATAACAAAGACACGGTAAAGTTTAAAGAGTTTATTTTATAAACCTCGCGTCCTAAGATGCAGTACTTTGGCTAACACAAGCAGACAAATGGTTAGGATCAGCACCATCAGCATTGTTACAATACCATAGAAAATGAAAGGAGCAATCATAATAATAATGACAGTGGAAAGCAACCACCCTCCTTTCTCTAGCAACTAATAAGGTATTATTAGACTAATAGTAGGTCTCTTAGGCTTGCATGGGGGACCCCATACCTTATAGATCAGCTTAGTGGAATCACATCACAGGATCAGCTAGGCTCTCTCCTGCAAGAGCTCTTCGTTTAGAATGTAACAGAAAACATGCTGCTCTGTAATATTAAAGGGCTCGTCTTTCAGGTATTGGCAGCTGTATGTATGTTATGGCTAAGAAGTGGTACGATCAACCTGAACACAACAACCTGCCCCGTCTAGTGACCCAGACTCGTTCTTTACACGGTGTACAGACCAAGGTCACAGCTCGCTGTTAAGGATGTTAAACAACAGACGGTTCTCATGTGAAGCAAAGTCGAGTCAGCAGTTCTCGAATGAATAACATGTAACAACAGTGTCGCGTGCAAAAGCAGCAGAAGCGGCAAGCTGGCTTTCTAACAGCCATCGAGGTTATGCTAACTTAGGGTTGTACATAGGGAGTGGTTAACCCACACTACAGTAGCATGAGCAGTTAGGCTAATCTCAGAGGCAATGTGTAAAGCGTTGATGATCATACACAGTAAATACAGTGAGGAATACTACAAATGGACACAACACAGGTAGTTATCAAAGGAAATAATTTTATTTATAGAGACTTATCACAAGACCAAATAACAAGGCAATCACAATACTGTACAAAAATAGTTCTCTCTGGATGATGCAAAAATAGTTCCAAGGGGTAAGGTAAAGTTCAGTTCAGGACAGTGGTCTCTGCGACCCCTCTACTCACAGTTCTGAGATGTTGACAAATAATCCACAAGAAATGTAGTTCCGGCGGGTTAGCGGTGTTTTTCCTCATGCTCTGGTCACGGCCGCTCGTTAACAGGGGTTAGTGATGATTTTCTTTACGCTCAGCCGCTGTAGCGATGATTTTCTGGCCGCAAATGTGTAGGGCGATGATCAGGCCAGCGAGCCTTCAGCGGCAGCGATGCGATGATTTTCATCACGCTCAGCAGTCGCAGCGATGATTTTCTGGCCGCGAACGTGCGGGGCGATCATCAGGCCAGCGAGCCTTCAGCGGCAGTGATGCGACAATTTTCTTCACGCTCAGCAGTTGCAGCGATGATTTTGAAGGACTGGGCTATTCTAAGGCCCAGCGGTGCCAGGGGACAACACCTGAAACCTTCGTGGGTTACCTGTTCCGGCGTACAAAACACAGAGACACGGGACACTTCCTGCGGCGTCAAAGATCAGTGTTTATTTACTGCAGGGATACAGAAATCGCAAGAAGTACACAACGTGTAGGTTCTGAGAGACTGCTTCAAATTGTAAAAGTGGATCGCTCCTTTTATACACATTTTCGTCATTGAACAACATGGCGAACAAAAGGTTACAGCTCAGTTCCCACAGTAAACTTCAAAAAGGGTCGCATTCATGTTTTCAGAAACCCGGAACATAATTACAGCAGCATTGCCAGTTCCCAACTGTGAAAACACGTTATCCCCACATTAAGCACATTCCATTCTGACTGTAAACGAATTAGGAGAAGGGACAGAAACAGGTGCAAAGGAAAAACAAGGATGAACAACAGATTGGAAAAGAATGTAGGGAGCAATATCGGAAGCATGATTGCAGGATCAAAGGATCCGTGCCTAATGCATGCACGACTGAAACAATAGACTAGCACGGCAAGATGAGCCTCGAGCGGAGCCATCTGCCATTGCAGTGTCATCCCCCTCATCATAAAAACACCCTCAAAGGAACACGTGTCCTCCGCAAAGGTTTGGGAATCCCAGGGTCACGAAGCGGACAGTGTCCGTTCGCTGGCTACTTGAGGGCAAGAGACAAAATGGATGCCGTATCTAAAATGGAACCCGAGGGTTTCAGATGGACACACCCACGAATGAGACGAACCATACATAGTAGCGTAGCGAAAACGCGTACACCCACTAAACTCGTCATTTGCGGTTCGTAGATACCAAACTCGTCCATATTCGAACAAACCCAAAATGTCATTACGATTCTCACGGAACCTCAATTTTCTGTCCATAAACGTGCGGGGCGATGATCAGGCCAGCGAGCCTTCAGCGGCAGCGATGCGACGATTTTCTTCACGCTCAGCAGTTGAAGCAATGATTTTCTTCACGCTCAGCAGTTGCAGCGATGATTTTCTGGCCGCAAACGTGCGGGGAAATGATCAGGCCAGCGAGCCTTCAGCGGCAGCGATGCGGCGATTTTCTTCAAGCTCAGCAAGCTCAGCAAGTGCAGCGATGATTTTTTAGGCTTTAGCGATAATTTTGAGGCTTTAGTGTCGAAATGAAGTCTCCTGGTCCTGAGACTTCAGTCAGGGGGCTAGCTCTCTGTCTAGCCCTTGGGTAATTGCAGGTTCAAGATTAAAAAGTTCTCTTACAGCTCCTTTTCCCTTCTTTTTCCAGTCCAATGAAAAGTACTGCAGGCCAATCCAGGGAAAAGCACACAACACCAGTCCTCTCCTGCAGCTTTCCTCAGTTCCACGGACAGAGGTTTGTCTTGAAATCCAGGGGCAATACCAATTGTAGGGGTTTCAGCACAGATATTTATACCCCAAAAGTCTTTGTTCTAAAGAGTCACAAGTCACTGAACCCAGCCAGAACCAGTTCTGCTCAGTCCTGGAGCACTTTGTTTACCAGGCTGCTTCTTTCCTTTCAGGGTGCAGGGCAGAGACATCAGACGCACCATAGGAGGGAAGGCACAGCCCTATTCAGGTTCCAGGTGCAACTCCTCCCACCCATCTAGATGTAGATCTCTGTATTCACCACTGGGACACCTCACCCTGTCTCCTGGAATTCCCCAGCCCTGTCACTCCAAACCCAGACAGCCAATACACATAACAGCAGAGCACACTGGAAGGCTTAGGCAAGAAAATACCTACTTTCTAAAAGTGGTATTTTCAAACACAGAATATAAAAATAAACTTCACTAAAAGATGTATTTTAATATTCTGAGCTCAGGCATACTAAATTCGATTTTCTACCATGTTCTATGGGTCAGTTAGGACTATAGAGTGTAATAGCCAAACCTCCTATTCTGGCCTATGGAGAACAGGTAGCCTTACAGTAGTGAAAAACGAAATTGGGTGTAATTCACTACCAGGACATGCTACACACATCAGAGCATGTCCTACCTTACACACACAACGCACCCTTCCATAGGGGTGGCTTACATGATGCCAAGGGAAGGTTCAGGGGCTGGGAAGTGGGTGCTCTTCACAGCCAAGATGGGAGTTCTAGACTACACACAGACACTGCAGTGGCATGTCTGAGACACACTTTACAAGTGCTTCTGTGGGTGGCGCAACTCAGCACTGCAGGCCCACCAGGCCACATTACTAGGGACTAACAGGCAAACCAAATAAGCCAATCATGGATTTACCAATTCACATGTCATATTTACAAAGGGAGAGCATATGCACTTTAGCACTGAACAGCAGTGGTAAAGTGCCCAGAGTCATGAAATCAACCCAAACAGGTCAGAAAAAATACAGGAGGAAGGCAAAAAGTTTAGGGATGACCTTGCAAAAAGGGCCATTTCCAACAGTGGCACACTGTTCTGACTTCAACACAGTTCGAGCCATGCGTACCCTCCAACTAACTAATCGTCTGCAGCCCAGTGGTTCTAGATCTACGCCGTGAAATGCACAAAACACGCTCTTGACACCGACGCTGTGTGGCTTATAGGAACCGAGGCCGAGCACTAGCAACTGACGCATTACCTCCTCTGTGCAACATATTGTCGCTGAGGGTTAAAGATTTGACGACTGTACACTGTCTTCAGGAACCGACAAATCACCTGCTTCCACGATGCCTCACCTCCTTTGTGCAATGCATCGTTTACGATATCCGATGCATACAAGGTACTCTCAGCGGGTCTGTGTGACTCCTGTATCCGGCCCGTGCTTCATCGCGGTGGGACTGAACCTTTGGATTTGTCCATGACATGCGTGGTGTGGTGTTATTTTGTTGTGTTTTCACTGAGTTACTGTGTGCACAAATACTTTACACATTACATCTTTAGGGTAGCCTGACTTTCAAGGGCCAAACAACCAGAGGATGAGTACAGGTAAACGTTAGTGTGTACTACACTTCCCTTGACAAGGATTGTGGGTCCTACGTGGACAGGGTGCATACCTCTGCCAACCAGAAACCCTATTTCTAAAAAGGGCTATATAGCACAGGGACTGGATCCCCCAGCTCTTGCTGTTTCCAGAAAGCTGCAAAAGGGACTACCTGTCCTAAGGTTCAGAGGGGAATCCAGGAGGAGCCCCATCATCACTACCACCTGAGGAGTGTGAAGTGCTATAAAGAACAAGGACTGCATCTTGCAGCACAGGCCGTTTCCAGCCAGCTGCAACAGGGACTACCTGGCCCAGGGTTCAGAGGAGCGTCCAGGAGGAGCCCCATCATCACTACCACCTTAGGAATATGAAGCGCTATTAAGCACAACAACTGCATCCTGCAGCGTGGGACACATGCGGGTGAAGCCGGGGCCAAGGGCAGGCTTGTCAAAGCCTGCACCCATCAGCGACAGGAAGAGAAAGGGCAGTGCCACTCCTTTTGGTTCTGCGCTTCGAATACTTCCTGCACACTTGGTTAGATTTTTTTCTACACAGTCTAGGCACATTTATAATTGTTATCTTCCCCCCTACCTGTGCTCCCCTTTTAGCTTCATGTCCTTCACCTGGGGTGCGACAATTGCCCTGGTATTGTTTGCATCAAGAGGAAGGGAAGTGGAGATTTTGTGGGGCGTGTGATTGTATGTAGTCAAAGATGCATCCTTTTCAAGTTAGCTTGCATGATTCCTGTCTGGATAACAGTACAAACTCTGGAAGAAGTGCAGGAAGCTCTTGACTTTTGTTTTTCGTAGCCACATTTTATCACAGCTCTGCTCTTACTTCTGTATTTTTTCCTTGGATCTATTCTGGGGTGGGACGGTTTTAAGTACTCCGTTGAGTTAATGGAGTCCCACCGCTGAATCTAAATGTGTGCTGGCTCAGCTATCTCTGTCGCTGCCAGGCCGGCATAATTCCGCAGAGCCAATTTAGATGTCCCAATTGTGCAGGCAGTGTCCTAGCACCATTTTGCTGATGGAGTGAGTCTCTGGTGGAGTGGGTACTAGTAAGTACAACTTATTTTTATGTCACTACACATATATGTTGTGTTTGCTTCCAAAACATATGGAGGTAATGTGTTATGCCCCTTTTTTTACATATTGCATGCCACACTAACAACATACACACAATATTGAATGTACACCCACAGGCACCACAAACACAACATCCCCAAGCACCACAACAACAATGTTTTCTAAGTGTCTATAGAGGTGTGTACATTTTACGTAGATAAGTTGGAAAATGAACACGACTGCTTCACACATAAGAAAAATTGTATGTAAGAGCAATGCAAAAATATACTAGGCTATAGCATTTGTCAACACATGATTCATAGTAAGACAATTGTAAAAGTTGCTTACCTTAGATCCCAGCAACAATGGAGTAATTTGGCATCATGGTGGTGTGGGAGTCCTGTAAAGAAGGGACCTGGATGATGGGGTTCAAGACAGAAACAAAAGTGGAAAACAGTACGAAAGATAATTTCGACCTCATTTCATTCAATTCCGCTAACTCAAATTAGAAGGTATTCTTGCTACAGTTGCCTCGATGGAAAGCCACATCATGATTACCTCGGTGGCCATCTTGGCTGGACTCCAGCTGACAGCCGCTTCTGCTTATGATGTAGTGGACACGGGTGAGAATTCTTGACGGAGTTGTAGGGACTCTAGCGGTCTTTCATCCATGGACCCACCAAAATCTAAATTGATCAGGTGGACCACCAAGTAGGTGGGCGGGGAGTCAGTCGAAAAAGTGATGGTGGATCGAAAAAGTGATGGTGGGATCATTACTACCATGATCTAACTCAGACCCTTTCTCTTTGCCTTGAATCAAGCCACCAAATTTCTCTAATGGGCAAGTGAAAAGCAACTGAGACTTTTCTAGGGAAGAGAAAGAAAAGCTCCAAACTCACTATTAATGAACCAATAAATGGACACCAAGTAAATACAACACTAGAAGACATTGACAGTCTAACTGAGGATGTCAAAATGGTTATGATAAAGTCCTGAACCAGGGTAAAGCAGTTGGAATAATTGTTCTAATTTTTGCAAATAAATCTAAGGGTAAAGCATCTAGATCCAGCGAAGGCCCAGCTGACGCAGAAGTTTTATTGCCTGAGGTGCCCCTGAAGTTTATTAGTGATAACCCTGCTGACATAAATGCTAAGGAAGCTGTAACTGTGCCAGTTGAACCAAATATTACATGCTCAAATAGTCATTCTGTCCTAGCAGAGCACCAACCGAGTACAGACCTGGGAAGAAGAGAGGAGAGTGAGCGGACACTGGAGGATCATAAAAGGAAATGCCACCCTGCTGCAGACTTTGGCATAGGGCCAAATGTTAATATTGAAATTTTTGTTGTCTTCATATTGGTCAAGAGATTACAAAGTGAGGTAACTGATCTAAGACTGGAGGTAACAGCCCTGTCAGATGAAGTTGGGAAACTTAAGCAACCCAAAAGTTCCCTAAGAACTAACATTCCCAGCAACCAATCCACAAGCACATATACCGATTTAATAGATAACCGAAACAGGCAGAAAAACTGTAGTAACGAATCTGGTAATGTAAAATGCCCTAGGATCACAGCATGTGCACTCCTCTACCTCAGAGTCTCTTCCCTCTAGAACACAGCAAAGAGTACCTCTTCTGTCCCCAAATGGCCATGGGCTGTATTCAATTATACTAAGGGGCCAGCTAAGAACAACACTGAGTACTCTGTAGCAAGCTCTTTCTCCCAGATATCCAACATAAGGGACACCATTAAAGGCGAGTACAAGGGCCAGTTTTTGAGGTCAAGCTGTGTGTTTATGATAAAGATTCCAAAGCTGACTCCGGGTACTATAGAGGATGTGGACTCACTAATAAATAAATACATTATTTACATTAGGTATGCTTACTACTACTATTCCCGAATTTGCTTAGACATATTCTATGCTAAAATGTTTCATGATCCATCAGTGAAAGAGGGTGCTTTTGCCTATACTGAGTTAAGAGTAAAGCACATCTACATGGTAGAAGGGCTTGTGGGCCTTGGATTTGCTAAAAATCCTGTGAAAGGCTCCCTGATTGAGTTCAAACCTCCACTAACTACCTGGGAACTTCCATGCTGGATTGACCTGACAGTAGAGGTATGTGTGTTTATTGTAGGAATAATTAAAATATTTTACAATGTTTTTGTTCATCAAAAAGCAATATATTCAAATATGACAGGACTGGCAATAACTAAAATATAGGAGCAACATTCATTTGAACTGTATAATGCTGTAATGTACTTGGAATAAAATAATGCTTTGTTGTTTAGGTATAAAAACCTTTACAATTTAAAATGTTGCATACATTTTTTGTTTTGTTTTTTTTTTAAACATTTTATTGATTTTATCAGTTGCACATACAAGATCACATTAGCATCAGCAGCAACGTAGAACACATTTCTGAGTAACATACAGTGAATTACGTTCTTTGCTTCAACACATCCTTAAAGTCTTTCCGTCGCATTTTCAAATCCACTAATGGGGACGTACATAGGGAACCTCTGTACCTATTCCATGCTTTCCATTTCTTTTCCCACTTCCTAGGGCACCCCCGGTTATAAAGACTTCCTTTTCAGCCACCATACACCTGTCTAGTTCCTTAACCCATGTGCGTACAGATGGTGCCCCCACGGCCCCCCAATGGCATGCTATTTCCCGCTTGACCAGGGTGAAGCCCAGCGTTACCATCTGCTGCTCTATTTCCGTGAGGTCTGTATCCTCCCATATGTTCAGTAGGCCCACCCGAGGCGTGAGGGCCAGGGTTTTCCCCAGTGCGGTTTGGAGCTTAGTTGTAGCCCCCTCCCAGAGCGATCGGATCGCGGGACATTCCCATATTATATGATAGAAAGTGGCCTCCTGGTGACACCCTCGAATACAGAGTGAGTCCGCCCGAGCACCTATACTTGCAAGAACCACCCCCGTGATATAGGCCCTGTGCAGAACCTTCAGTTGGATCAGTCAATATCGGAGGATGATTGCCGCACCCCTAGGAGACATCAAAGCCTGCCTCCAGTCTTCCTCCTCTATGGGTCCTATGTCATGTTGCCACGTCTCTCGAAGCGCTTCAAAGGTATCAGGGAGGTTGTTGCAACGCTTTTTGTATGTTAGAGATATGGCATTCGAGTGCAATTGCCCATCCAACAGTCTGTCCTCCAGGGGTGAGGAGTCAGGGATATCGTGCAGGGTCGTGAATGCTGTTTGAAGGGCATGCCGAACCTGGAGGTAGCGAAATATTTCACCCTGCGCCATATGGTAAGTAGCCTGCAGTTCCTCAAAGCTAAGGACGGCCCCTTTCTTTATCAAGTCCCCGACTTTTGAAATACCGATTAGGTCCCACTTGTCGAACCCTGGCTGAAAACACAGCAAACCAAGTATTTGGGCCTGCCACAGCGGCGTCACCTTCGTGAGGACATTTGCCCACCCCAATCTAGAATTCGCTCTGCGCCAAATGTCAATGGTATGGGACATGGGGCCTATCTATGCCTGCTTTTTCCCCGTGGAGTAAAGCGCTCCCAGATATTCCGCTCGACCAGTCTGGTATTTATCAAGCCCGAATGCTGGGTCGTCAGGGGGTCGATACAGCCAGTGATTAATCACCACTAACTGTGAGGCCTAATAATACAGCGTCAAGTCTGGCAAGGCTATGCCACCATCATACCAGCCTTTAGTGAGTTTTTTGAGCGATATTCGGGGGGCGCCTCCGTTCCACAGTAGTGAGCGAACCTCACCTTCTACCGCCGTAAAGTAGGTATCCGGAACCCTGTGTGGGCAGTTTTGGAGGATATAGAGGAATCGTGGGAGCGCAAGTATCTTGAAAAGGGCGGCTCGACCCGCCAGGGAGAGCGGCAGTATCCAGTGTTCGACATCGGATCTCAGTCGGGCCAGCGGGGGGGCCAGGTTGCGGCTGTAGAACAGGGCCGGATCTGCGGTAACATATACTCTCAAGTATCGAAACCCTTCCTCAGCCACCACTAATCTGCAACCGGGGGGGGGGGAGCAACTGCCCTTTGAGCATATATAGTGTAGATTTGGTCCAATTAATCGCGTATCCAGAGTATTCCCAAAGTTGGTGAATATGTCAAGAACTGCCCTGATGGACCGGTATGGGGATGCAAGGTAGAGAAGGATATCATCTGCGTACAGTGATATTTTGTCCTCCAGATCCGGCGCCCACCTCAACCCTCTCACCATTACATCCCGACGAACCCAGGCCGCCAGTGGTTCAAGCATGATGGAGAACAGCAGCGGTGACAACGGGCAGCCCTGCCTGGAACCTCTTCGTAACTGAAAGGCTCGGGAAGTTTGGTTGTTGACCCGTATTTGGCCCCATATATCCTCGTAGAAGAGGCGTACCCACGCTAGGAACTTAGGACCAAACCCAAACCTCGCTAGCACCTCGAATAGGTATGGCCATTCTATAGAGTCAAACGCCATTGAGGCGTCTCGGGAGATAATCGCCGCGTCTTCCGCTATGTAGTTTTGTCGGGCCAGTACGTTTTGGAGACGGCGAATGTTCAGCGTCGTATTTCTGCCTGGCATAAAACCGGACTGGTCCGGGTGTACCAAGGTAGAGATGACCCCGACCAACCTTGTGGCCAGTATTTTCGCCAGTACCTTAGCCTCTAAACTGATTAAGGAGATTGGTCTATATGATCCGCAGCGGTCACCTGGTTTCCCAGGCTTACGAATAACCACTATGGTGGCCAGGCGTTGATCTGAGGGGAGTCGGCCAGTTACATAGCTTTCATTGTACATGGCTCGAAGGTGAGGGGCTATTTGCGAGCCCATCACCTTTAGGAATTCAATAGGGGTGCCATTGGGCCCCATCGCTTTGCCCGAGCGAACCTGGGCTATCGCCTTGAGAATTTCCTCATCTGAGAGGTCGCTATCTAAGGCCTGCCTATCGTGGTCCGAAAGGGTGGGGAGATCACTGTCTACAAGGAGCTGTCTGGAGTCCTCTGCTGTATACTGGGTAGATGGGGAGTAGACTCCCTCAAAGTGGTCTGCGAACGCCTCTGCTACGTCCTCGGGGTGCGTAGCCGTCTCCCCGGTGGCCAAAACAATTCGCTGCACCAATCTGTCCCCCTGATTCCGTTTCTCGAGCCACGCCAATGTCTTTCCCGCCTTGTCTCCTAGTTCATAGAGCCTGTGTTGTGTGTTGAGGTGTTTGGTCATCATGTGTTCCCTCGCCTTTATCCTATACTCCCTTTGCTTGAGTGTGAGGCGGTGTAGTGTCTCGTCAGTGGGCTCGGCTGCATACTCAGTTTCCCAGTGTCGAAGCTCATCCTCCAGCTGGAGAATCGTTTTGCGCTTATTACTAGTATAGCCAGTCTTTAGTGCCAAGGCCTGCCCTTTTAACACCACCTTGAATGCCTCCCATATAGTATATGCCGAGTCTACCGATCCAAGATTTTCGTCAAAGTAGTGCTTGGTATTAACGCGTAGGTCTTCCTTGATATCCGGTATCTTTAATAGCCAAGGGTCTATTAGAATCGTGGGTCTAGGCTGCCGTTCCCAATGCGTGTATTCAATCCACACCGGGAAGTGATCGGAGATCCCCCGTGGAAGGACCCGGGAGAGAGAAACACCCCCCTGCGTAGCCGCGTAGGTCAGGAAGTAGTCGATACGGGATGAGCTCTTGTGGGCATTAGAGTAGTAAGTGAACTGCGGTGTGGCCCTGTGTGTATCTCGCCCAATGTCGATTAGGCCCATAGCAGCCAGAAAGTCCGGCATAAGCCTGCTCACTTTACCTCCAATCCTCTGTGGGTGTCTGTCCGTGGAGTCGTCAACCGTGAGGTTATAGTCCCCGCCCATGATCAGGGTGCCTGTGGGGAGGTCAACAATCACTTTACCCAGGTCCACTAGGGCTTCTTTCCTCAGGGCCAGTGGAAGGTATACTGAGATTATATTTAACGCCTGCCCCTCCCATTGAGCTTCCAGAACAGCAAATCTACCCTGGGGGTCTGCCCACGTCCGGTGCACAATCAGGGCTAGGTTCTTTCTGACTAGGATACCCGTCCCCCGGGAGCCCGTAGTGTACTCTGCGTGTTCCAAAAGTTTATATCCCCATCGCGTTAGGGCTTTGCTTCTGTTTCCAACCAGGTGTGCCTCTTGCAATAAGACCACGTCAGGGGACTGGCGCTTCAAGTACTGTTGTACCACCCCCCGCTTTATCTTATCCCCCATCCCATTGACGTACCAGGCAAGGACGGAAAGCTTCACATCTCTGTCACCCCCAATCATCACTGAGGTAGTGTCGCCTAGTGCTGCGGTGTATCAGTGGTGTTTGCGACCTCAATGGTAGCTGGTGTTCTGGTGCTGGTACATGCCTGCATAAAATCTTAATGCTTTCCTGGTAATAGAAGCTAACTGTGCTGGGGGACTTACCCCGTAACAACTCAAACAAAACAAAACCCTGTGAACCTCCTCCCCTTGATTTCAGCCCCCCCTACCCTCCCCCCTCCCGGCCCAACTGCCCGTGGATTTAGAACTACCCACTCCTCAAAACGGCAGAGTGCCTCTCACCCCCCCAAGGTTGCGAAAAAAGTCACGGGGTCAGCTGCTCCAGCCCCGCATGGTCATATCACAATGTTTATACAGTGCCATCCATAAGTGTCACCTGTCCAGCCCCCGACCAACCCTCCAGTACAGAGTTCCAGCACCCTCTGTCATCGTTAGTAACACCATTGTAGGTCTTACGAGGGTTTTCACCCACTGTTACCTGTCCCGCAGCCAGTTCCGAGCAGGCCAAGATGCGACCCTCTAGGTGACTCCACCGGAGCAGTAGTTACGAATCTGCCGGCTGGCCCCCCACCCTCGGGGCCCCGGACCTCTGCGGCAGCGGGCGGCCACCAGTCAGCCGTTGTGATTTGCCAGCGGGTTCCCGCCTCTGTCCACCAGCCCCGGCCTTACCCTCCATCCAGTCCCACGTCTCCTCCGGGGACTCGAAAAACCATGTGGTCCCACCTGACTCCACCCTCAGTTTCGCCGGGAACAACATTGAATATTTGATTTCCCGGTCTTGTAGTTCACGTTTCCCTGCCTGGAAACTTCGTTGTTGGGCCTGTACTTTGGCAGTATAATCTGGGAAAAAGGCCAGTGCGCTATTGCCTATATTTAACGGGGGACCAACCCTGGCTGCCTGAAGGATACTGTCTCTGTCCCTGTAGTTGAAGATTCTAGCAATGATTGGGCGTGGGGGGGCCCCGGGTTTAGGCCTGCTTCAACAGAGAAGTATTTAGACAAGGCTTTAGGTTTGAGTTGCTGGGTGATGAGTTCCTCTACATACAGGTCCACCGCCTGCCCCTCCTCCCGTTCCGGAATACCCAAGATCCGCACATTGTTGCGATGCGCACGACCTTCGTAGTCGTCCAGCTGCCTGGCCATTCTGTCCTGCTTCTGTTGCATGTCAACCATTTGAGTTTGCAGCGCTGACGTGTCCACTTGGAGGGCGGCAGTTACCGTCTTCAGGTCCTGAACCTTTTCATCCACCTTCCGTAGGTCAGCCCTGATCAAGGAAACCTCCACAGTCACCGAGTCCAATGAGGCACGGATTCCGGTTATCGCTGCCATGACATCATGTAGTGTGGGCTCCGGACCCCGCTCGGAGCCATGCTGTGACGCGTCTTTCTCCGTTGGCCATGTGCCAGTTAGATCATCGGCATCCGTCCGGGCGCACTTGGCCAGCTGTTTCTGCGCATTTGTTTTGGTCCCTTTACCTCCTGCCGCCATCGGTGCGGGCGTCCCCCACCGGGTGTGGGCCAAAGCGCGGGTAACCAACGAACTATAGGCACTCACCGGCTCGTGGTCTCGAGCCCCGGTTGGTGGCCAGTAAGATGAAGCGCGGCCTCCGGTGCACTGCCGCAGGGTGTGCGCGGGAACCCTTTATTGCCTCCCAAGAGAGTGCTGTTGAGGCTACAGCACACACAGCGGCCCCCTCGCTCTTGTAACGCCTGTGACCTCTGGCAGCCGCCCGTCACCTCAGTTCCCAGCCATCCCACACAGAGAGCGAAAACAATGTCAAAGTGGTAAGTTCAGGCGGCGCTGCTGCGGCCGTCTTCCTCGCCGCCTGTGAGCCCCCGATCTCTATCATCGGAATCCGCAGGTCCCATCAGGCAGGGCCATCCACGCCGACCATGACAGCCCGGCACCACCTCAGGCAGCGAGTGTTCTCACCTCTCCCGGAACCCCAGGCCTAGCAAGCCTCTTGTTCAGCGTCTCCCGGTGCGCTGTCCAGTACAGCAACGCCAGCTATGTCAAGTGCTCCCCAGGGCTGGCCGAGGGAAGGCCCTACCATCGGCGCCAGGGTATCAGGGCCTCAGCTGGCAGAACAAGTTATGGCGCCTTGGTCGCCGTCGACGCGGCGTCTCAGCAAGCCGCAACGGGGGTCCAGTAGCAATATAACAAATTACAGGGCCACCCAGGGATCGGCACCCTGTGCGCAGGCCCAGAAGCCGGGCCCTAGATTGAGAGCGCAGTAGCCATCCCGCGTCGGAGCTCGCGCCGCGCCAGACCCGCCCCAGGGCCGGCCCAGGGAAGGCCCCTCCGCTCGGGCACCGGAGCCGGGACCCTACCCCGCAGATCTGGCCTCCGCCGTCCCTCACTCAGTTCACGCCGTCGTCTCAGCTGCTCCCAGGGGACCGGCGGCGCCGACGCTGCCTCGGGGCCAGGCAGAGGAAGGCACCACTCCACAGGCCCAAAAGCCGGGGCCTCGATTTGCAGCCCAGGCACCCCCGCCTTCGCCGCCGTCACTTCTTGGATTACTCTCCCTCCAGCGCCTGACGCAATCCGCGCTGCCGAGCTGGTGGGCAGCCGCCTCCCCCGCGCCAGTCCGAACCGCTCCATTCACCGGTGCACACCTCCGCTCCCCGGCTCACACAGCAGCTCTCCAGGCCGTTGTCGCTGATGCCTCAGGCGTCCGCCCAGGATGAATCTAGCCGATCACCGCAGCAGCAATCAGAACGGGAACCACCACGGGCAGATCAGCGGGCTGTACAGTGTAAGTTAGATGCAGTGCAGGCTTCGTGGATGGCATGGGATCAGTAGAGTTTACATGCGGGGCTCGGAGCTCACTTAGGCGGCCGCCATTCGCGTCGGCTGCTAGCCACGCCCCCACATTTTTTTTTTAACTACAAGGAATTCAAGACTTTCAGGATATTATTGCCGCATTATTATGCCACATTGATTGATTGCTTGTAGATAGCTGATTTTACATGTGTTGATCAGCGGTGCCCTAATAAAGTGCATGTGCATTTGAAAGGCCTTTTTGCATAGGTAATGTGACTGATTTTGTGCAACAAGTGGAATCACATAAAATGCTCTGACAAATCTGATAAGTAAATTGTTCCCTGTGCCTGTTCTGCATGTGTTCCATTGCCTTTATGAAATGTCAAGTGCGGGAGTGCTATACCCTCGATTGAAAAGAAGAAGATACCTTTGGTGCTACTTGGTACAAAACATAATAGACAAATGCCGAGCCATCTGCCATGCAAGGCCCGAATTTGCAGTGTAGTTTTTTTAAATTGTATTTTCTTATTTATCCGTTTCTAACTCCTTGGCTGCTAAGGCCAAGAAATTCAAGGCCTTACATGCTGACTGAACTGGGGACCCTCCTAGTGGCTTTATTTCAGCCAGCCAACATGATCCTATTTGCAACTGTCTTAGTGTTGGCCGTAATAGTTTCTTCCTGAGTGGTAAAAGCGCCGGGCAAGTGCAAAATACGTGGAATAAGGTTTCACTACTGTAACCGCAGAGTTGACACTCCATAGTTGGCCAGGTCGGTTTCCATTCCAAGGTTAACTCTTTTGATGTAAAATCTCCCAGTCTCATTAGCATCAAATTCTACTTTTTTGATTTCTATAAGTGTTCTGACTGGCATGTTAGGGGTTTCAAAACTTTTTATGTTGGCAAGACCACCAACGCTTGCCTTTTATTTGTCACGGCTGCTTTACCTGTTGACAGTGATTCATGTGTAGCTGCTTTGTTGATTACCTGTTTGAACTCAATGTATTCAGTCATTGTGTGCCAGGTCTCTTTAACGTTTGAGGCTACAAGTGACTGCTGTAGTGAAATGTAGACTGAGTTCTTGAATCTGGCCAATTTCAAGCCAACATTGATGGGCTAATGAATTTGTATCTGTTGCCCTCATTCTCCAGTGATATTTTATTATGGCACCCTGTATGACAGGGATCTGATTGTGTGGCCCAAACTCTAACCTGATGTGGGCTTGTGATATATGTTGTGGGATCCTGAATAATATTTTGAAGAGGCTGGATTGTAGGGGGGTTCAAACTGACGGCATCTTTGCTTTTGAGTAGTTCTGATTCACACGATATGGAAGGAATTCATTTTGCTCCTACAACCTGCAGAAGATGGTTTGTTGAGCAATCTCTTAGCTTTTGTTGCAAAGTATTGAATGCGAATGACAGTTTGTTAGCTTTAGCTTGCTTGGATAGTACTTGATGTTTGTAATTCAAATGGTGATCTAGATGTACCCTGAGATATTTGAAAGTTGAGACCTGTTTCAAAATCTTACTGTTGGCCTCTAGGTAAATCTGTGTTGTCTATTAAGTACGCTTAAGAAACACAGGACCTTAGTTTTGTTATAGTTAAGGTCCAGATGCCCGTTTGTAGTGTAGTCTAGCAATTGGGCAATCAGCCACTGCAGGCCTAGCGGGTTTGCTAAGCAAGACTACATCATCTGCATATTGCAAATTTCTTATTGGTTCGTTGCCCAACCTGGGGTGGTCTCCCTGTGCATGGCATAGATGGGTCTTTAGGTCGGCTATATAGATGTTTAACAAACAGGGTATCAAAACACACCCCTGCTTTAAGCAGTTATTGGTGGAGATGTTGGTGATAATGCTTCGTCCGTCTCCTAGCCTTATTGGACCCATCTATTTAAGTAAAGATTTATGATTGCCTCTAACAATTTTGGAGGGGCTCCCAAAATTGCCATCTTTTCCGTAACATTGTCTGTGGAACCTTGTCAAAGGGTGCTTTGAGGTTGATGAAGCATTAGAAGAGTTTGCTCGATTTTATGATGGCCTCGGCTAAGAGAGTGACAGATGATAAGTTGGGTAAGGTGTTCATTCTTGAGCAGAAACCTGCTTGTGTTTTAGGGACTAGGTTTGTGTTGGTCGTCTAGTCCTCTACTTTGTACAACATATTTGAAGTGTATGTCTTTGCCTCCACGTCTATTAGTGCTATCAACCTATACTTATTGGGATTTGAGTGCTCCCCCGATTTTTAGATAGGCTTAAATATACTATCTCTCCATAAGTCTGGGATGGTGCCAATTTTCAGAGCATGGGTAAACAGGGGAGTTAAATGTGTTGATCCAAAAAGGGGCCTTTTTTCAATAACGCACTGGGTAGGCCATTTGGCCTTGCACCCCATCACAACTGAGTTTTTTAGGGTGTGCTCAATCTGCTTTTGAGAAAACTGTAGACTTTTAACCTTAGAACTTATGAGAGTTGTTGAGACCCTGCTGGGATTTGGATCTCTTACTGGAGAGCTAACCAGAACCGTTGGGTCTTATTGATGGTAGGTGGAAGGTGGTTGACATTAGATTTTGTTATAGTGGTGGGTATCCTGCTGGGCTTTACATCTCTTGTTGGAGAGCTGGCCTGGGCCCCTTGGTCATTACGGGTGGTGATGAGATTTGCCCAAGCAGCTTCCTTAAAATTGGAGTCATCTGCTCTGCCTGCCTTTCTTCTATGTGTAAGTGGTTGACCTTGTTGTTGAAAACTAAAACAGCGATATGATTAAGCATTCACTAAAGACATTTACTCTCCTTTCTTAGAAAATGTCTGTTATCTTATGTTGACTAATGTCTGGACTCCATTTTGTATTGTCTTGTCTCCACGTGCCGTGCACGAGAAGTGTCCTACCTTCTCGCTAGTTGCTCTTGTAATCTGCCCAGTAACAGTCTATAAATAGCTCCTTTGTCCGTCTGGCACATGCCCAGACTTGACCACATCTGTTATCAGTTAGTCCTTGCTTGACCATGTTTTCGCGGGCTCAGGAAATTGGTTACTCCACCCACATATTGGTTCTGTATCGAAAATGTCCATAAAAGGTAAAAGAACTCTGCCTCATGCTGTATCCACCCACTTATGAGCCCCTCTGTTGTGTATAAAAGGGGACCGTGTACGCAAATTCTTTGTACTACTCTGTGCAATGCTGAAGAGTGTTGTATAGGTTGTAGGACCACCCTTAAGGGTTAATAAACTTTGTCTTTGTATTTGCAGCTTCCGTGCCAACTTCCTTCTAACCTTTGTTACAGGAGAGCGAACCCTTGTATTCTGCGGGCCTAGCTGGGGCATGTATTCATCAATTGGCGCCCGTCACGTGGGGCTCATCGACGACTCGGATGCTCGAAGGATTGGTCGTGACGAAGGTGAGGAATTTGGCCGGGGATGTGATCACTGCCAGCGGCGGTTTTAGTCCTGGCATCCCGAGGTTTCTTCCTTCCCTTCCGAACTGACCTTCTGGGTGGCGCCGGTCCTCAACTGAGACCTCTTCTGTCGGTTTGCTGTGATAGCCGTTTGGGCGAATTTTGGAACTTGGCAGCTGGAATCTGGACACTCTTGATTGGTAAGAACCGTTGTACGGTACTTGCTCCGAGTTTTGAAGCCCGAGTTGGCTATTTGAGTTTGATTTGTGATGACCGGTCATATTTTGTATTGATTACTGTGAGAATATATGCGTTGCAACACATATAGGCAGGTAATGTGGAGAGATTTCTCCGGAACTGTGACAATTTGAGCGGCACAAAGTTTAAGTGCCATTGTTTTGATAATACTGCATATTCTGCATTATTTTTGAGCATGCCTGCTTTCAGCGCACTCCGTAAGTGGTGCTGCTGTTTTGGAAACCGGTTAAATCTCGAGGAATCTGCTCCAGCCCCCCCAGAGGGGACTCCTAATAGGGATATGTATGTGAAGCATGGTCTTTCCTCTATAATGTACAGCACAGTGTGGAGGAAATACACCAAAAAGGATCCTGAGTTGCGATGGCCTTTGTATGGATCGTTTGATATGCGTAAGATTGAGTATGTGGAACAGTGTATGTGTAAACGGCGTGCTCGGCAGGACATGTTTGAATGTGTACGGTTATGGGTGAAGGAAGTGCGTGAACGAGAGAAACGTGGGAAAGCACTGTTTGACAAAGAACAACGGAAAAATGATCATGTGAGAGCGCAGGAAGCGAAGCGCCGGGAGGAAAGAGAATTGGCGGAGAGACAAGAGAAAGAGCATAGGTTGCAAGTCTCGGGTCAATATGCTGTCCGCCAGCCACTTTATCCTGTCCTTACTAATCTTGAAGATGATTTTTATTTATTAGATCGCTCTCCGCCCCCTTCTGCTGGCGCGTCCGCCCCGAGATCGAAGGATTCTGGAGTGGTTTCGGATAAGGTAGACACGCGGTCTATGTTATCAGTTGATCGTATGGGTGAGCTTCGGAAAATTTCTCTTCGTGCATTTAAGGGCAAGTTATCCCTTACTGAGTTATTGGATTCTTTGGAACAGTGGCAGGACAGGGAGAAGTTGTATTTTTTGGGCGCCTTTTCTGATGAAGTGATTTCTGCCTTTCGGAAATATTCAGCAGTTTTTGAGCCTGATGATGTAGTATTAGATGCTAAAGCATTGCGTAACGGTGTTTTTTCTCCCTCTAAGGCACCTGATGCGGTTCGACGGCTGTTTGCATTACGGGATGCGGCGAGTGACCTTAAAGAGAGAGCATGCCTGCAGGCAGGGGAACAGGAGCAGTCGAATCCACGTATCGGCGATGACCAGTCATCTACCTCCCACTCAGATAAGAGCGAACTAGTGCATGCTAAACCGATGCGAGAGGCAGCGCCTTTGTATGTTCCTCCTAAAGGAGCGGGAACTAGTTCGGATATTACTTCTGCCGATGCTAAGGGATATTTTGTGTATAATTGGGTCTATACTCCCTGGCATAGGGCTGATGTTATGGCATTAAAGAATGCAATGCCTGACCCCCGCAAGAACCCAGCGGCCTTTTATGAAGAGGTCGAAGGGGCCTTGAATTCTTGTACTATGACTTTAGCAGATATAGATTTGTTCTTTGGACTCATATTACCACCTGATATGTGGAGATCTGTGCGAAAGGTGGATGATGTTCCCGCTTTTAAGGCTAGGTGGTCTGAGATTGAGGATGAGGATAGGGAAAGAAAATCCGCGCAAAAACCACCGCGGATTATTTTAGATCTTCCTGCTGCTATCTTGACTAAGTTGAAAACGATTATTCCCCCTAAAAAGATTGACTGGAATATGTTAGCATCATGTAAACAGAAGGTTGATGAATCAGTCTCAGATTTCTTTACGCGCTTTGAGGAGACGTTTCATGATTTCAGTGGTCAGTCACTTACCGATGATACGGGCCGCCATCTTTTTGTGGATAAATATGTGGCAAATTTATTACCGGGAATAGCAGCTCGTTTAAAAGCGAGTGAAAGTTCTTGGTCCACCTCGTCTCCGGCATCCCTCTTGACTATGGCTCAGTATTATGAGCGTCAGGAACACGAAGCGAAGGGGCAGGAGGAGAAGAAATCGAAAGATTTGAAAACAAAGGTGATGTTAGCACAAGTGTATGGTCCGCCTCGTCGGGGTGTCGACAGAGGTAGAGGAGGATCTTATGGTCCCCCTTCTGGTCGATCAGATGTTAATAGAAATCAATGTGCCTATTGTAAGCAGGCGGGCCATTGGGCCAGAGAATGTCCGGTATTATATGCATCTCGTCAGGGACGTGGCCAGGGACCACCGCGAGGTAGAGGGGGCTTTTCGAACTTCAGAGGACATTCCAGTGATCGTGCTCGTTTTGAGCCTATCGTGCAGCAACGAGATAGACCTAACGTATTTGATCGGCAAAATCAGTATCAGATGACTGGGAATGACCGCCCTGGGTACTATGATTCACAGCATGCATAGGATTGCGTTGGATGGGGGTTGGAATCAGTTGAAGTACCGGTTGATCAGCAGGGTCCTTATGTTTCAGCAAGTGTTTTGGGGTCTACTGATCGGTTCCTAGTTGATACCGGAGCTACTCGCAGTGCACTATCTAAACAATTGGTTCCGAGGGCTCCCCCATCTGGCTTAATGGTTACATCGGTAGGATTTGATGGTACACTCTCTCGAAGCCCTCTTTCTCGACCCCTTCCCTTCCATGTTGAGCACTTTTCTGCACCCTGTCCGTTTTTGCTCGCCCCGAACACACCTGATAACATTATGGGTCTCGAAATGCTCAAGTACTTCAGAGCTACGATCTGCTGCTCCCCTACTGGAGTACGTGTGATCTTGAACGATAATCACCCCCTGACAGACCGGATGTGTATGGTTGCGGAGGATGCTGCATTAGCCTCTCTTCCCCATTCTTTGTGGGCCGTTTCAGATACTGATGTGGGACAGATGGTGATTCCACCGGTCCACATTAGTGTCCAGGAGGGTGCGGTGTTACCGCGCCTCCCTCAGTATCGTATTTCCCAGGAGGGGGAGGAGGCACTCATTCAGATTGTGCAGGATTTGATTAAGGTGGGAGTAGTGGAGGAAGTTCCCTATAATGTTTGCAACAGTCCTATTTTGCCCATTTTGAAGAAAGATACTGACACCAGGGTTTATCGTTTTATCATTGATTTAAGAGAGGTGAATAAGATAGTGATACCTCAGTATCCAGTGGTTTCTGATATCACGACGTTACTTACTTTGGTCCCGCCAACGGCGACTTTGTTTTCAGTCATTGATTTGAAAAATGCCTTCTTTTCGATCTCTATTCACCCTGATAGTCGATATCTCTTCGGTTTCACTTTGAATAATAGGTCTTATAGGTTTTGCAGAGTCCCTAAGGGCTACACAGAGAGTCCCAGTATTTACAGTCAAGCATTGAAAAGGCAATTGGATTCTTTTGTTCTGCCTGACGGTGTCGCCCTCATACAATATGTCGATGACATCTTGTTGGCGGCTGACACTTCTGAGCTGTGTGAGCAGACTACGTTATCCTTGCTTTCCTTTTTGGCATCTCACAATCACAAAGTGTCGAGGAAGAAATTGCAATTCTGTAGACCAAAGGTGACTTATTTGGGTCACCTTTTGTCTAAGGAGGGGCGTGCACTTACACCAGATCGTATTCAAGCAATTTTGGACACACCAGCACCTTCCACACAGAAGGATGTGCGTGCATTTTTGGGTTTGGCCTCTTTCTGTAGGCAATGGATATTGGGGTTCTCACACATAGCCAAGCCATTGTTAGCACTTTTGACAAAAGACACTCCGATTCCTCTTCCCTGGTCCAATGAGTGTGAAATTGCCTTTCAGCAATTACGGCAAGCCCTTTGTTCAGCACCAGTGTTAGGTACCCCTGATTATACGAAGCCCTTTTCATTGTATGTGCATGAGAAAGATGGATGTGCATTATCAGTTCTAGTGCAGATGCACGGCCACAAGCAGCGCCCGTGTGCATATTTTTCGGCTGTACTTGATCCTGTTGCCCGAGCATTACCAGGGTGTTTTCGCTCGGTTGCGGCGGCAGCTGGGTCAATACGCCAAAGTGAGGGAATTGTGTTATCTCACAAGCTGCTGGTATTAGTTCCCCATGCTGTGGATGCCCTGCTTAATCAGACAAAGACGCAGCATCTGACCAGTGCCCGTTTAACGGGATATGAGTTGACGCTTTTGGCTCCTCATATTACGTTAAAGAGGTGTGTAACGTTAAACCCAGCCACATTGTTGCCATTTTCGGAAACTCAGCCTGAAGCACGAGAAATACATGACTGTATTCTTGTGACTGAGGAACAGACAAAGGGTCGTATTGATCTCCAGGATACGCCCTTTACAGATGTAGATGGAGAACTGTGGGTGGACGGATCATGCCTGAAGCTACCGGATGGTACGACTTCAGCAGCGTATGCAATTACCACATTACAAACAATAGTGGAGGCAGCACGCATACCGCAGAAATCAGCCCAAGCAGCGGAACTGATAGCATTAACACGAGCATGTGAGCTCAGTGCAGGATTGTGTGTGAATGTTTATACAGATAGTCGCTATGCCTTCGGAGTAGCGCACGATTTCGGCCTACTCTGGAAGGAGAGAGGGTTTCTAACGTCACATGGAGCGCAGATAATGTACGGGGAGTTAGTTCATAACCTTTTGACTGCATTAACATACCCCAAGAAGATTGCTATAATTAAATGTAGTGCCCATAAGAAAGTGGTTGATAAAGTTGGAGAAGGGAATGCTTTGGCAGACCGGGTGGCACGAGAGACTGCGATGCAGCCTGGCGCTACTGCAATGTATGTTGTGAAGTCGCAGGCAGAAAGATGGTACGATGCTAGGAGAGAAGTGCTGGAGATACAGAGGACTGCTTCCGATAAGGAACGGGAACAATGGGCCAATGATGGGGAATTAGATGATGAAGGGTGTTGGAGAAGTAAGCAGATGGATAAATGGAAGTTACCCACTGCTTTCGTACAACCTATGGTCCAGATGGCACATGGACTAGCGCATGTCGGAGCTTCCGCAATTATCAAATTACTCACACAGGTTTGAGAGCATCCGGAGATCGCTAGTACGGCAAAAAGGGTAGTGCAGACCTGTATGATTTGCCTGAGGTATAACCCAGGAAAGGGTACACAAACTCCAGCAGGAGGGTTTGCAACACCCACTGCACCCTTTGAGGTTCTGCATATGGATTACATTCAGCTTGAACGCTGTAACAATCTGAAGTATGTTCTAGTAGTGGTTTGTGCCTTCAGTAAATGGGTGGAGGCCTACCCTACGAAAGATAATACTGCAATGACTACAGCAAAGATGCTATTGAAGGAATTTTTCCCTCGATATGGGGTTTGCAGATTGCTGTGGAGTGATAACGGGCCCCATTTTGTGGCAGATGTCATCAAGTATGTCCTGAAAGGACTAGGCATTACCCAGAAGTTCCATGCAGTATTTCACCCTCAGTCTGCAGGATTGGTTGAGAAGTATAACGGTACTCTGAAGCTCAATATCGCTAAAATCCAAGCTTCGACTTCTTTGACTTGGCCAGACGCTTTGCCGCTGGCATTGTTGTCAATTAGATCGATACCGCATTCTCGAACCGGTCTCACACCTTATGAGATCGTCTTTGGACGCCCAATGAATATTTGGGGTCCACCAAAACCTAAGTCCGTGTATGATGTACCTTGTGTAATGATGAATGATTATCTGGCACAGTTAACGGATAATTTGGTTTCTATTCATCAACAGGTTCGAGAGGCGCTCCCTGATCGGTCCACCGGTGAAGGCCATAATCTCCGACCTGGTGACCAGGTGATGATCAAAATCTTCGAAAGAACGAACAGTGTGGAGCCGAGATGGGTTTGTCCTGAGCAAGTTCTGCTCGCAACAAGGACAGCTGTGCGAGTTTCCAATCGGAAGAACTGGATCCACTCCTTGCACTGTCGTAAAGTGCCGTCTGGATTGGTGGATCCCGCTGTGTTGACCGACCATCGAGAAATTCTGACTGCGGAGAAAGGCCATGCTGTGGAACCAAACGACACTGTGGAGCTCTTCCCGGACCAGGTGATTCCTGAAAGAAGGAGATATCACCTCAGACCAAGAAAGTGATTGCTGTATCCAAAGTTGTCAGAACGGCCCTTAGGTTAGTGAATCGGAGAGCCAATGTGGCAAGGGGGGGGGATCAGCCCTGCATTAGTGTAGCAACACCCGTCTTGGCCCGCTGGTGAAGAAATCAACCGCTGCCTAAGGGGAAGAGTTCTGACAACCTTTTAGTTTCAGGAAGATATTGACTTTTTACTCTAAGATGGAGAAGAAGAAGATTCTTTGCGCAACAGGTTTTATTATTACAGTAGCTATTGTTGGTATAGCTACATGGTTTGTTGAGGATGTGACTCCTGCCCGGGAGTTGCTTGTTTTGACTACTCCAGTGCCTGAGGAGCACTATTTTTATACACTTCCGTATCAAGAACTGAAGCATCGCCAGTCTTATTTGAATAACACTTTCATCCAGATGTTGCATCATACCCACGTTGCCACGAATGCTACGAACTGTTGGATATGTGGTATGATGCCAGCTCATCAGAAGAAAGGAGGAACGCCATTCATACCTCTTCCTTTTTCTCATAATGACTCCTGTAGAGCATGGTACACTTTGCTTTTTGCCACACGGAAACCTACAGTGGGACGATTACTTTTCAGACTTAATAGGGAATGTCATCAAGATAAGGATGGCTATCCACAAGCGAATGGGACAATATGGGAATGGGAAGAATATCGACCGGACAATGAATCGATTCCCTACATTTTCACGAACACCAGAGACACTACAGGACAAGAGCGCTTTGTGATTCAAGTGGCACAAGCTCAAGCGGACTTATGTGTCCAGAGTGTGGGTCATATTCCTGTCGGTGTTAGTGAATAAGGGTTATTATCGCTTACCGGCCGGCTGGTCCGGAGTATGTTATGTAGCGTTTTTATTACCTCCTGTATTCTTAGCACCTGCATCTTATCATAAAGATTTGAAGCTGATAAACAATGTAACTGTAAATAGGTATAAACGCACTCTATCTATTGATGATGTTGATCAAACTGACACGAGTTTGCAACAGTATATTGATTTTAACTTAGGATTGTTTTTCTTTGTTGGGGCTGCCCTAAACAGTAGGAAGGTTCGAAGATTGACAAGAGTCGTAGAGGCTGTGACGAATCAAACCGCTGCCGCACTTGGGAATCTTACAGAAGAATTGCAAATTACTAGAATTGTCGCATTACAGAATCACATGGTGTTAGATGTTATGTTAGCTGATAGAGGTGGAGCATGTAAAATTATCGGAAGTAGTTGTTGTGTGTTTATTCCTGATCATACGCCATCAGTTTATAGCGCTATTAACAAACTACATAAAATCGCGGCTGAGATCCATACAGAAAATGGCACTTGGTCCTTTTCTGGATGGTTTTGGGCATTGATCACTACATGGGGATGGAAGGTTTTAACTGGTCTCTGTATTATTGTAGCAGTTTTGTTTTCCTGTTGCATCTGTGTCCAATGTGGTCCTTTACTCTGTTCTTTATGTGTGTCATTTTGTATTCCTGATAAGAAAACTATCGCCAATGTCACCCATCAGAAATATTTAACAAAAGAGGTGGAAGAGATGATGAAAATTGACATATTTGATGATTATCCTAATAGGCCGAATGTCTTCAGTAAATGCTGAGAGGGTCGTCTGTTGAAAACTAAAACAGCGATATGATTAAGCATTCACTAAAGACATTAACTCTCCTTTCTTAGAAAATGTCTGTTATCTTATGTTGACTAATGTCTGGACTCCATTTTGTATTGTCTTGTCTCCACGTGCCGTGCACGAGAAGAGTCCTACCTTCTCGCTAGTTGCTCTTGTAATCTGCCCAGTAACAGTCTATAAATAGCTCCTTTGTCCGTCTGGCGCATGCCCAGACTTGACCACATCTGTTATCAGTTAGTCCTTGCTTGACCATGTTTTCGCGGGCTCAGGAAATTGGTTACTCCGCCCACATATTGGTTCTGTATCGAAAATGTCCATAAAAGGTAAAAGAACTCTGCCTCATGCTGTATCCACCCACTTATGAGCCCCTCTGTTGTGTATAAAAGGGGACCGTGTACGCAAATTCTTTGTACTACTCTGTGCAATGCTGAAGAGGTTGTTGTATAGGTTGTAGGACCACCCTTAAGGGTTAATAAACTTTGTCTTTGTATTTGCAGCTTCCGTGCCAACTTCCTTCTAACCTTTGTTACAGGAGAGCGAACCCTTGTATTCTGCGGGCCTAGCTGGGGCTTGTATTCATCATTGTGTGTTTTTCGAACTGGTTGGGCACTTAGAGGCTTTGCGTGTCTTATTTGTACACTGTCCTGGGCCACTTCGATGTATGCCATGGTTATATGGTTTGTCCAATCGGCTTCCACGATATCTGAGTTATGATGCCAATTGTGGACATTTGCTAGGCTGTTTAATTTAGCTCAAAATTGGGTAGAATTTCTCTGCTGGCTTGCGTATAACAGTTTCATCCATATTCCCTTATGTTTATATTTTGCCACCCAAATTGCCTTTTTAAAGTTTGTTCCATTTTGGTGATTTTATCGATTGAATCTTGGCTTGGGTTATGTCCGCATTGGAAGGTTTTTCTGAGATCTTTGGTAACTTGTTTTTTCATGGTCCTTAAGATCTTGGGTAAACAATTCTGCCCTGTGTTTTCTTTGGATTTTATGGTTGGGGTTTGATCGAACATTTTGTGGTCAGTGTTTTGACAAAATCCTCCCAAGCCCGTACTAGAGTCAGCTTTTCATCAGGGCATGCCAGGTGGATGGTGCTGGCCTTCATGACAGCTTCAGTTGTCTCCTACTTCCATTTGAGATGCCTTTGATTTAATGGCTGTGCAACTGAGATGAGACCCTGAACTTTTTGGAACCTGGAGGGAGTGAAGCCCAGGGTGAAGGCTTGAGCAAAATAGTTGCTGTCCGATATTTCTTTTAGGTTAAAGTTGGAGATGCTTTTAAAAAGGTACGGATCTACCAGAGTAAAGTCCATGGTTGAGCAGGCCCTGTTGATAACTCTTGTGAAAGCAGCTGGATGATCCAAAGGACTGTGCCCATTGAGAGTAAACAGGCCCGGGTCCTCATGTGCTGAGATGCATTTTTTGCCAGACGGATCACGTCTTGTTTGGTTGCCCTGTTTTTCCTGTATTTTTCCTGGCAATTTGCTTTCAGAGCCCTGGAATAAGTTCATGTTGAAGTCCCCTGACAATATTACGCTTGCTTGTGTATATGTGGATTTCAGTGCTTTGAGCTCCCTTTCAGAGACTGAATTTTTCCGCCTTGTGCTTGAGAGCTGGGTGTGTATATATATATATGTTCAAAATATTTAGTGGACGGTAGCGTGCCGCTTCAAGCTTAACGCACTGCATCCATGTTGTATCCACGTCCTCCTCTTTATGGGCCTAGAGAATGTTGGTGGAAATGTAAACCAATAGGCCTCCCTCTGTTCTCCAAGACCTTGCTTCTTTGATGGCTTTGTTATGGTATTCTTTGTAACCTACTATTGGTGTGTTTGTGAGCTGCCAGGTTTGCTGCAGTACCAAGACATCATGTTCTTGGAGGAAGATTATAAAGTCCTCCTTGTCCGCCTTGCTGCTTAAGTCGTTCACGTTCCAGGAGCAGATTTTGCAAGGGTGAGCTGGAGTGATGTAGCTTGAAAGCTTCTCTCATGAATTCCTGTTGTATCTGCCTCTGCGGGCCCGGTTGGCTGATTTTCTTCGAAGTTGGCTCATTGCTGTGTTGAGCTTTTGAAAGAGATGCACCTCGTTATTTGCAATCCTTTTTTTATCATTGTGGTCTGGGCCTATTGCTCCCTTTAGCATACTTTGCGTTCGTTTTGGTCATTGCAATGGGCTTGGCTAGTGTATTGGCTCCACCTTTGTAAGCTTGAGGCCCCATGTTTCAAAGGATTCCCCGTATTGCCATACTTGTTCTGCTATAATCGTGTCTAACCATGTATTGATTGTAATGTCTGTCCCTGGTTGCTTGGGATTTGGTTTAAACTTGAGTCTCTCTGTTTCTGGAACAGATGTGGTTTAGGCCTGGCAGTGCTTCAAGTTGTTTTAGTATTGCACTTCAATTTAGAATGTCATAGGCACCCCTTGATTTGCATTGTGGGATCAACTCAATCTTAGCGCCAACCTTACTTGTGAAGTCCCATGACTGTCTCAGATTGCCCTGAATTGGGGCTGCTACTAGTGCCTCTATTGGCACTTGTTATGTTTTTGTAGCATGCGTTGTTGGCTCTGTGGTGAACTTTCAAACTCCGTTAGTGGTCTTCCCCTGCGATTCTTGTTGATGACTTTCTTGTGTCTAACCATGTTGCCTGATAGTGCGCTTGTTCGGACCTCTTGATTGGATGAGGTTTCCTGCCTTTGTGGGTGTCTTTGTGTGAGAAAGTGCCATCCCTCTTGCATGGTATGCCCCCACTTTTTGATGAATTGCTGACTGTACTTTGACTGAGTGTGCCCTGGGCTCCTGCCAATCAGGTGCCCATGTCCTATGTTCCTTCCCTAAAACCTAGACCCAAATTGGAAAACCTTGGCCACATGTCAGCCCCTGGTAAATGGTAAGCTAGGTACCCAGGACCTTGTGGCCAGGGAAGGCCTCTAAGGGCTGTAGCACTTATTGTGCCACCCTTAGAGGCCCTGTACCCTAACACAAACACACTGCCCTTGCAGGCTGAGTGTCTGGGTACAAGACAAAACACAAAGTCGACATGGCACACATCCCTGTGTGCCATGCCCACAACCTACACTGCCCTGGCATACATCAGCCACCCCTCTAACTGGGTGCCCTATGCCGGTGGTGTGGGCACAGGAGCATGAGCCCTGTGCCCCTACAGTACCCAGGTCCATTCCTGGGCACTGTAAGTGCAGTGCTGCCATTTAAGAGTATATGGTGCTGGGAGCTCGTCAAACACGAACTCCACAGCACCATAATGGCAACACTGAAGACTGAAAAGTTTGGTATCAAACTTCTCAGCACATTGAACCCGCTCTGATGCCAGTGTGGGATTTAATGTACAAGCACTACAGAAGGCATCTTAGAGATGCCCCCTGAAACCAAACTTACAATCCACGTCTTGTCTGAGAGGCTACCTAGGCTGCCACACAGAAGACATGTTGCTGGACCCCTGGGTGGAGAGTCCCCGCTCTCCTGGGCCTGCAACAATGCACATCCTGGGCGAGGTGCTAGGTCTCCTCCCCCAGGATGGACAGGGGGAAGCTTCAAAGGCATGCCGCCTTTGTGAGCTTCTCCAGGCCATTTGCTGTACCCAGCAACTGGCCCCTACCAGTTATGACCCCCCACTCTGGCGGGAAGACTGGCCGGAAATCCCATGTAAGGACAGGGAATGTGCCAGCCTCTGCAAACCCCCCCCCCCCCCCTCAGGTGGGGGAGGCGAGGTGAAGCACATCTCCGGGCTCTCGCCATCTTGAAGATGGGAAGCCCTGTCCAATCAGGACTAGGCTACTGCCCTTCTCCCACAGGAGAGTGGCAGGATAGGGGGTGTACCCACCCCAGGCCAGGGACCCATTGGTCACTGCCTTTTACCTACCTGTAACGCCCCTGAATCTAGTATTTAGGGGCACCCTGAACATTCCCTCCTCAGATTCCAGATTCCGAACAAGTAAAGAAGAAGAAGAAGAAAGAAGACCTGCCGTGCAGCTGCTAAGAAGAGGAAGACACCAACTGCTTTGGCTCCAGCCCCACCGGCCTGTCGACCCTCGAACCTGCTCCTGCTAAATCCCGGCACCTCCTGTGGTCAGCAACCTCACAAACCCCGGAGGACCTGGCTGCCTTGTGACTCTGAGCATCTGGGACTCCCATGAGCAGTGGCTCTGCTCAAAGCAAGTTTCTAACCCCTGGCATCAGCCCGGAACCGCAAACCCTGCACACTCTGCACCCGCCAAGCCTGGCCTGTGCCGGAGTGAACAAAGACCCCGAGGACATCCCCCCGGCGACTGTGACCCTGAATCCGGCACCCAAGGACCCACCTTGACGCTCCTGACGACGCCTGCAGCCGCAGAACATGGCCCCCCCTCAACTGCGATCAACATAGGGTAAGATTTCCCGACATCAAAAGGCACCCCTGCACCCGGCGCCCTGCGGCCCCCTGTGCCCGACTCCTGGGTACCTACCTATCCTCCAACTACCCAACTTACCTCTCGAAGTGGCGGTGGCACCTGAAGAATCTTCGTCCCCGAGCTTGCAGCCTTAGTTCGTCCTTGAGCTTTCCCATTGAAATCCATTGAGCGCCCGAAGGCTCAAAAGCACCCTGCACCCAGCCGCTCGAGTGGCCCTGGCAGTGCAACTACCTACTTCCCCATTTGTCCTGAGCAAGTGACCAAGAGCCCAACTTCCACAGCCGCGTGGCCTGCTAGTCAGCAGCCACCAACCAGGCCCCCCGCCTCCCATAGGATAACATTGGGCCTAACTCACTCTGCAACCGGCTGCCCCTGTGCCGCTGAGGGTGTAACAACTGTACTTACCTGACCCAGGGAGATCTGTCAGTCTGTGCCCAGAACCTTAACTCTGCCAGTCGAGTACTTACCCAAAAGCTGATAACTCACTTTTCTTCCATTGGGTAACATTGACTGGTTTTCTCTGAAATTTCTTCCAAGTGTGGAGTTTCTAAACTTGAAAATATTCACCTAAAATGAACCGAGTAACGAAAACGGAAATACTCACCTGCTATTAGGAGAGATACCAGTGCTGGATCTTGGTGCCCAGCACTGACCCTGCAAAGTACTCACAACCGTACTTACCTCTAACTCAATTTTCCCCCATAGGAAATGATTGACTGTTTTTCTGTGAAATTTCTTCTAAGTGTCGATTTTTGCAAACTACAAATATGCGTTAAAAATCGTACCAACTGTGAAAACGTAAATGCTTACCTGTGTTAGATAGATGTTCCAGCCCTGAGCCTAGGAGCCCAGTACTGGATTACAAAAGTAACGAGAACATACTTTACCCGTAACTTGAATTTTCTTCCATAGGGAATCATTGGCTGTTTTTCTATGAAATTTCTTCTGTGTCAATTTTTCAAACTTTTAAATATTCCTTAAAAATCGCCTGTATAACTTAAACTCAGTTTCTCAACTGCTTACAGGTGGCGCACTAGTTCTGGACCAAGGATCCAACACTGGCCTAGTAAAAGTACCCATAACCCCACTTACCTGCTAAGTGAATTTCCTTCCATAGGATAACATAGGTAATTTGATCAGAAATAGTAGTCAACTTTTAAAATAGCAATATATTGTTGAAAAATCACAACAGTAACTTAACCGAATTTACTCACTTGTTTCCAAGAACTGTCCCATGACTGAATCTAGGATCCAGTCCTGGAGTTAGAAAAGTAATCCTGAAAGTAATCAAGTGCACAAAACTTAAAATTCCCATTGAGCTCAATGTATTATTGTGTTTAAAACTGTGTTGCCTATTTCAACAACCTGCAACTATTACCTACAAAGGTCAATTGCATATTGCAAAAGTATTTAACTAAAGCATCTCATGCTGAGAAAGTATATTTTGTTACCTATTGTTGGTTCTAAAATAAAACAACCATATATTTGTATATAAACCATTGGCCTAGAGTTCAGTTCAGTTCAAAATGCTTTATTCGGTTTGTTTGCACAACCATATTGCAGACATAAAATATAAAACATACAACAATCGTACAATAAAACAATAAAAGGAACAAAGTACATAGACCAAATACATTAAATATGTACAAGACATACTAACTAGGGTACAATCTCCTCTAACAATACCAATACATATTAGAGTTGTCGGTGTAGATAAAAGAAGAGAAGGCTCTGGTGAACTCAGTAAATTGACATGTGCTAGTTGCTAAGGTGCTGAGTAGTGTGCAAAATACGCTATATAAGGTGCAGTTCCCGTATCGGAACATGTGCAAACAACGCAAGGAAAAGACTCTGCTGTACTCGGCAGAGTGACAGATGCAACTTGATAAAAGTTCTAAATGATTAAATAACAATAGATTTTCTGGTGGCCATACATTTTAAAATATAAGTAGCTACATAAAAACATATAACTGCACTTTCCAGAGTAAACATTAACTGCATCGCGTTCCTGGTAGACCGGACATTATATTTTAAAAAGATAGGTTTTAAAAAATATCTTCTTAAAAAAGTATAAAATTTACAAAACAGCATAAAGTGACAGCAACTCTGTTTGGATATATCGTCACAGGGGCATAGAGTGTTACTGTGCTGCCTAATAATGGGGAAAGACACAAGGTGGTGTACTATACCAAACCTTAAACGAGTAAGAACAAAACGGTGAGAATTTCTTGAGACTTCCGTTAAGTATAGCTGGAGACCTTCATTCACATTGTTTTCACAGTAAAAAACGGAGGTACATTGTTTAGCACAAACAGGTTCTCTAGATTTTCTTAAGTTGCATAGAAAGGTCACCTTAAGCTCTGATTTAGATATACTGGCAGCTTCGTCCGGCGCAGAAAAGGGATCCAAATTAAAAAGAAGCTTATACCCGTAGTGGATGTGTCTGAGCCAGGGAATATGCAAACAGTGGTCCAACCTTAGGCAGTCTCTGATTACTTTTTGGGTGAAAATGGTTTCAGTTTTGGACCAAATAGATCACCATAAGGCCAGTGGCCGTAAAGCTACAAGATCTTTAATGTAATCTAGATCCACTTCTCTGTGGATTAGCTCTTTAGAGGCTGATGCGGGGGCACACAATAGACGTCTCAAAAATGAGTTTTCGTCAAGTTGGATGCGGTTACCACAATGGGTATGGTGGCCCCACACACCAGCCCCATACAAAGCAGATGATAGACATCTGGCTTTGTAAATCGAGATCATTTCCTTGATTCTACGGTTCCCAAGCTTGGTGGCAAATCTAATACGCCGTTGTTATTCTTTACCATTTTAAGGCGCACATTCTCGCATTCATTGTCCCATCTCCCATCACCAGAGAATGTAACACCAAGATAACAAAAATTGTTAAAGGTTTGAATTTTTGCCTCGTCCAGGTGGAAGGTCCTTTTAACCCCAATCTTCCTCCCGCAAGACATTACAAATGTCTTTTCTTTGTTAATTAGCAGCTTCCTGCTGTCGATAAACCGCAGGAAGCTGTCAATTAAGCGTTGGAGGCCGATTTGGGTACGTGACAAGAGGACGGCATCATCCGCATACAACAGTATTGGGATTGGATCCCCATCTATTCAAGGGGCATCAGCTGGGACCTGTCTAAGGATTGTATCAATTTGATTAATAAATAAGGAGAATAACAGGGGAGCTAAAACACAACCTTGTCTGATGCCTCTGGTCACTCTAAAAAAAGGTGTAGATTCCCCATTAGACCCAAAACGCACTTTACTGGATAGCCTTTCGTATAATCTAGCCAGGAAGTGTACGATATCTTTTGGTGCACCCATCTCCAATAGAATAGGCCATATAATTGAATGTTCAACCAAATCAAAAGTGCTGCTAAGATCAGCAAAACATAAAAATAGGTTCCCTTTTTTGACCATAGTGTATTTGTTTATAATGAGGTCGAGGTTCAGGCACTGCTCCATTGTACCTAATCCCCTCCTGAACCCTTACTGAACTGGCGCTAAAATGGTGTTATCCTCTGCCCATATTTCTAGTCTGTTTAGGAGGATTCTGCTCAGGATTTTGATTGATGAGTCCAGGAGGGAGATCGGTCGGTAGTTACGTTCCTCGGACCTGGACCCTTTTTTGAATAAGGGGACAATTATAGATTGTCCCCAGGTCAGAGGAAGGTTGCCTTCTATAGCAGCATTAAAGAAGCGGGTTAAAATTGGTGCCCATAAGTTCATCTCTTGTTTATACAAGTCCACGGGAACACCATCCGGGCCCGGAGCTTTACCCCCGTTGCTCTTTGACAGCCCCAAATAAACCTCATCCAAACTGATAGATAAAGGTGCCGATAGCCATACAGAATTGGTGTTCGTTACAAAATCTAAAACCAGCCTATCTGGGTTAAAAATGTTAGTAAAATGGTCTATCCAGGCGTTGCAGTTTACATGTGATGTTAGTTCAGGAATGTTGTCATTCTTTAAAAAAGGGCAGTTAATGGTCTCCCAAAATAATCTATTGTTATTTGTATCTGCCGCTAAATTGAGTTTATGCCATAACTCCTCTTGTATTTCTTTTTTCCGAACTTCCAAGGAAATCTTATAGTTATGGCGTTCAACCTTAATATGAGTGGTGTACCTGGGTTTAGCGGCCAAAGCGGCCTTTAATTTCCACAAGGCCTGTGTACAATTATTGTCGAACCAGCCAACTAACCTAGTTTTCGTTGGCCTACTCCTACCTGTCAGTAAGCCCTCAATAACAATGTTAATTTTATAAAATTTAGAGAGCAATATGGCAGGTACTATCTCATTACTTAGACAGTAGTCAATTTCTGTTGTACACTTGGTTTTGATCTCGTCCAGAAGTACAACAGGATTAACATTGGCCCACTTAATTCTTGCAACATTGGTTCTCTCTGCAACTATGTCTCTAACAAAACTGCTGGGGTCTGAGTGTATGTGCCCCCAGGTCAGTAATGTTACAGAGATACTATTGTGGTCACTTACTGCTTGCTCTGTTATCCATAAATCGGTGTACGCAGTGTTGCAGGAGACGAGGATATGGTCGATGTTAGAGTGGGCATCCCTGCCTTTGAAAGTTGGGCATTTAATGTTGCACTTTTTCGTGGAGCAGTCAAGTAATTCTAGGTCCAGTTTGGCTATCAAGTTGTTAAGTGCAATTCCATAGTTGTTATGTGAGAAATGGTTATATGGTATACTCGCATTAGGGTCTGGCTCCCCCAAAAAGACGCATGTCCTTTGTTTTGCATATGGGCAGGCCTGTATATTAAAATCTCCTGCCCATAAGAGAACTGGTTGGCTCTTAGATAGAGCCAACATCCTATCAATCTCTCTCCTAATATCACACGCTATAGGACCCCTGCGTGCATCAAAGGTATTATTATAGTAATTAATTATAATTAAATCCTTACCCGTGACATGCTCCAGGCGTAGTAACTGGGCGTAGGGGGCCACCTCATGATGAGTGTTAGGTTTAAACTTGATTAGCTTGGTTGATGTTAAAATTAAAAGGCCACCTTTCGCCCTTCCTACAGCCGAGTTCACTGCCAGTACCCAATGGGATGTATAACCTTCCACATGAATTGGTTCTTTGTACCAGGTCTCTTGGAGACATATAATGTCAAACCCTTGTGTGATAAAGTCATTCCAAAAAGGGGTGTTCAGCTTTGCACTGAGGCCGGCTATATTCCAGGTCATGATGTTAAGTCCTGCCTCTGGTAATGTAGCAATCTTGCGTGTTATTTGGCTAGTTGTCGATTTGACGACACCTGCTTCAGGAATATTTTGTTCTACTACTGATGTCCTCAAGGGTACTTCATTGGGCTCCACCACGTGTGGTTTTCTAGATATGGCATTCGGTCTAACCCCTAATAATGCTTCCCTGTTAGTGGTGTGACTATTGTGGTCGATTACTGCCCTCGGGGGAATAGGTATATTATCAATGTACTTCTCAGTACAGTATCCTAAGAGTCAATCAACTTCCTCCACTGATTCGAGAACCTGGAATCGATTGGAGGTCGGGATTCTAGAATAATCACAGGATCTGGAAAAGTTATTTGGTATATAAGAGTTTGCATAATGGTCATCCTAAAGATAGCTGTTGTTGTGGGCATTCCTTGGGTTACCTATTGGGAATCTGTAGAAGGAATCTAATGGATATAAGGCTGTATTATGCTCCCAGTTAGAAGGAGGTGGGGCATTAATAATAGAGTCACGAGTCCAGTCGGGTGTTCTGAAGTTAATGATAACACAGTCACCCTTAATGTCCTTTCGCAAGGGGCCAACCGATCCTACCCTTTGGGTCGTTAATATCTGGTTGGCCCGATACATAGGGTAACCACAGTTTCTGGAAAGCCAATGTACAAATTTATTTTTGAGCATGTCATGGGTTTCGATTTGAGTTGTCCTTAGTTTAGGTATATTTACAAGAACTGCAACATAGGCTGCGCATTCAGGGGGCAGATAAATAACATCAGGGACTTTAGGCGATCTAATGATTTCTCTGTCTGATACTTTGCTCAATAATATACTCGGGGGTAGAGTGCCAGATTTAGTAGGTCGAGCTTGCACTGTCTGACTTGGATCCGATCTGATGGTTTCTCTATCTGGTACTTTGCTCAGTAATTTACTCAGGGGTAGAGTGCCAGGTTTGGTAGGTCTAACTTGGACTATCTGACTTGCATCCGGGGTAGGGCAAGCAGTATATGAATTAACTAGTGGGGGAGTTAGAACATTGGCCTCTGTCCTCTGGATGGGTTTAGGGTCAGTAGTTTTGGATGACTGGGTCTCTTTAACGATTGTTGACCCTCTTAAAGGGCCAAGTAAATATGGTTCACACTGACGACCGTTATCAGTTAGCCCACCTTTATCGTAATATATCATAAGGCCGTCGGACTGGGTCACTATGTTGGGTTTCTCCACATAATTCCTTAACTTATGTATTTCTCTAGCCAAGTTATCTATTTTTTCATGGATGGGTCGGATGAGCGCGGCTAGTTTGTCATAAATATCCTCACAATTGGTATTCTTATGAGGTAATGAAGTGGTGCGTTTGGATCTTGTGACCGCCATATTGCCTTGTAATGGTGGAGGCCTATTTTCATTTTTCCGTTTTGAGCCTCTAACCCCCGTTTTTCTAGGTCCCCTAGATTTGTTTGTCGGAGGTGGGGTATTGGAAGGTGTAGCGGCTAACGGTGACCCAAAGGTTAGGGACACTCGTGAGCCGTCCTTCTCCTTTGTGTTCGCCCCATCTTCCAGATCGATATCAGTTATTATTTCAATATTCTCCCTGCTATTCGTGCCTGAGTCGATTTGTTCACCCGAATTTATAATAGGCCCCATGGAGGGTCGTCTCTCTGTGCGGTCAATTTCCTTGGTTAGGGCGCTGACCGCTTTGACCAAATATGTATCTATGGTGTTACAGGCATTCGCTGCTTGTGGCTGAGTCTTTTTCTTTGTCATGATTAGCAGCGAAGGCTTTACACACCATGCAATTGTAAATACTACTGGGTACAACAAGTTTGGGCGCACTTACATTAACCTTACCAAACAACTTATAGTCCGTTAGTGTCCTGCCAACAGAAGTGGCGATGATGCTCCCTTTTTCAACTGGTTAGGGTGGTGGCACGGCCCGGCCTCTTCCGGCCCCCTGACGGCCACACGACGGCCCGCCCTTTGCCCGGGCTTAGCCCGGCGCATCCCGCGCGTGTCCTCACGGGACGAGCTACCGCCTGTTGATTTAAACGCCTCCAGGCGCGGGAAAGCGTCACCAGATGAGGGAATGCTGGGTGGTGTAGTCCCGGCCGGCGGAGCCAGGCCCGGCCGGTCTGTAGATTGAAGAGGGAAGTAGATGGAAAGTGTGCTCAGCGGAGCGTAAGCCCAGCCGCACACTGAAGCCCCCAACAGCAGCACACCTAGAGTTCAGTTATTGGGTGTGTGAGACCATTTGCTGACTGAGTGTGTACAACAAATGCTTTACACTGTCCTCTGATACTGCCTTACTGTTCGACCAAGCTACCACTTTAGAGAGTAAGGTTATATCTAACTTTAACCTCTGCCAAACCTCTGGGGACTGTGGACTCTGTACACACTGTACCTATTTGGGAACAGTATATACAGAGCCACTTTCTCACACTTTGGTCCTGGGTTATATGGGCTATTGGGTTCTTGCCAATGAGATTTGACTGCCCCAGTTCTTGACTGAATTCTTTGATGTTGTGATGTCTGTGAGAGCTCTGGATGAACTTGTTTTAAGCACAGAGTATGGTTGGCTTGGATTTTTGGCTTCATGGCCACTGGTGATTCTAGATGCTTGAATATTTGATACAAAGTTATGGCAGTAGATGTTTTTTGGGTGGGTTCTGTGAGTGGATCTATGACTGGCTGCCTATTGCTATTGCTGCTCATAACATGAGTGATCACAGACGTGTTGTCTTCTTCCAATTCTGTGACTGTTTTCTCGTTGCTGTTGCTGACAGGGGTCGGCTTTTCTGTGTGTGGTATATAGGTGTTCTTTTGTTTGCCTTTACTTTTCTAGCTTTCCTCAAGCATTTACTTTCCCTCTTCCTGAGGGTGGTGTGTGATCTGGTATTTGAAGAAACATCTGCTGGTTCTTCTGTTCTCATTTTATTTGTGTTGGCACTACATGTGTGGTTGCTTTGGTTCTAGGCTCCGTCTGTGTGGTATTTGTAGTGTGTTCTTGAGTTAACTGGTTGTTGCAGCTACTTTGGGTGTTGTGGGGCCACTGATCGGCTGTATAGCTTTTTTTGAGAGTCTCCTTCACTTCCCCCAAGAGTTCTGTCATTATGGTAGGAACCATGGTAAGTTTGTCTATTATTGAGAAGCAGTGATATTCATGGTAGACTGTGGCTGGGTCCTGTTGTACTTTTGTAATCATGGTATTCAATGCCTGCAGGTTTTATTTGATTACCTGTACATGGACTGTTAATACATTTAATAAGTCTACTTGTGTGTCTATTTTATCAGCGTGATATGTCATTGCTGTTCCAATTTCTTCCATGGTGTGTAACAGCTGTTGCCACATGAAAGAATCTAGGGGTTAATATTGTACCCTTGATAAGAGCCTTTCTGTCTGATCCTCTTGCCTTTTGGGTGGCTCCCCCGGTGACTCTTGAGCCCCATTTGCTATGGTTGCTCTGTTTTTTTTCTGAAGTGGGTGATTGACAGTAGTAGTGATCATGCATCTGCGGGGCAGGGCAATATACGAAGGTACACAGTTTGATATTCATCCAGGGCAGGGGGTAAGATTCTACTCTGTGCATCCTCATTAGTGGAAACCCTCATTCCACCATTGGACAAACAGTGTGAGAACTCAAATATCATACAAGTCCTGTCTTTTAATGTGAATTATGTGAGATTCAAGTTGGTGACCCTGTAGGAGTTCATTCATGGATCAGTTCAATATATTTCTGCTCCAAGGAACATGGAGTCTTGATCTTACATGTTTTTGTTCCTTCTAGTTCTAATGGGAGAGGTCTCCCTTTTGGTGGTCTTCTAGTTTGGGTACAAAATATCAAACTGTGTCCCTTGCTATCTCATCACCTGATATTCATGGTATAACTATTACAGGGATGGTTGGTCGTACATTCTATTGTACAATGTATACAATCTTGGGATTAGAGGGGCAGCTGAAACATGTGCACTGAAATCACTTATGACCCACAGGAAACATTTTGATACACATGGCGCTTACATTTTTTACCACTCGACAATAATGGTTACTCCCTTACAGATACAGAGGATGAGGAATGGGGTCTTCCTGCACCAGAAATTGAGCCCTTGAAGCGGTGGACAGAGGCAGACTTTCACTAACGCTTTCTTATAGATGAGGAGCATTCAGTGGAGGGGGCATGGCTAGATGACAATGTGAGGGGAAGCGGACTCCAGAGCCCTGACCACAGCTTTCCCCCAACAGCAATGATTCTGACCCGAAAGTGAGGCCCCTTACCGCAAAACTAGCGGCAGAATTGCTAGTGCTCAGTCTGGACTGCCAGTGGTGAATTTAGGTGCCTCTGAAGAGTTGAAATCGCTGAAAATTCCCTGACTGCACACCGACTGCGGTGCAACCAAGATGGCAGCCTTGATCTCAAGCGGCTACCCTCAACACGATCAGAGACGGCTGGCTCGTATTGATTGTGTGGGCGGTCCGTTGGTAGTGTGGAGAGCAGCCGTACAGAGAAAAGCGGCGGGAGCGGCAGCCCTTGGGTTGAGGTAAAAAAGGAGTGAACCTGGCTGCGCTGCACTGCCCCTACAAAATGGTGGCTGAGGGCAGAAGTAATGAACCCTGACGTCAGCGGAGGTGTGCGGTGGACCGGAGAAGTGTGGGGAAGGAGCGCCGGACAATAGAGAAGCTGCCTTATGCTGAGAAGGGGGAGCAATGGAGCATATACCTTCCACCATGAACTGTAGCGCTGTGAGGTGAGGAGTTACTGGTCCTGCTCTATCAGGCCTAATAATCAAAGAGATCTGGGCGGCAACTCCGAGAGGCGAAGAGGAGCTGACGGCCCTGGAGTACATGCCCAGGCAGATTATGGGGGCGTGAGCCTGTTGAGGTGCACCGGGGGCTCGCTGGGAGGCCACTGCAGATCGGGTGCATGACAAAGGCACAGGGGCAACTGTGACCGCCTAACTGGGATACATCACTGCTCCTCTGAGGCCCATTGTGGAAGTACAGCGCTTGTAGGACAACAGCGGTATTCTACCAAGCAGAGCACACACCCTGAGCGCATAGGATAGCAGAGGCACCTACGCTGAGCACGACGCTGCCCTGCAACACCCCCTGGCTGTATAATGCAAGAGCAGGGGAGGCAACAGGTGGAGTGACTATAGGCACTATTTGAAGACTCACATAACTGAGTGAAACCTCGGGGGCTGCATATACTGCAGAGAGCCTGGAGGGCGGCATATCCATATGCCTGCAGCTAAATCCTAGGGCCGGCCCCACATTGACACTGAGGCAGTTGCCAGTGATCTGTGCACATTGGTGACATCGCTCTGAAGCAGCCCATTGGGCGCGTGCAGGCTTATAATAATGGGGAGAGTGTCCAAAAAGAAGGGCTATGCTGTCCTAAATGCGGAAGAATCAAGACATCACACTGATGATGAAGATGAGACGGCAGAGAGGAGGACAGAAACTGCACCTGAGTGACCTACCCTAGTGGACATTATGCAGGCCATCACCTCCTCAAGAGAAGCCCTGGAGACAAAAATACATTCCATTGGGGCAGACCTCAACTTGCTGAAAGATGACCACTGCAAGCTTAAAGAGAGAGTGAAATGAAACATGAAAAATCTGGAGAAGATCCCGGAAGCAGTTTCCGCATTGCAGCGGTCCCTGAAAAGTGTAGAGGCCAAGATCAAGGTGCTAGAGGTGAGAGTGGAGGACAGTGAAGGTCGCTCCCGCAGAAATAACTTACGCATTGTAGGAGATCCAGAGCGAGATGAAGGGGCTGATGCCGTGCCCTACATGGAGAACTGGCTTTGAGCGGAGGTGGCCCCAGGGGGTCTTTCCCCCTTCTATGCTAGACCGCCAAAACCTGGAGCTCCTCCCCGACCACTAGTGGTGCGACTTCTTCATTTTCGTGATAGGGACCATATACTGCAGCAAGCCCGAGAGACACAGAACTTGCAGATTGGGAATAATAGAGTGATGATATTCCCGATTTCACCAGGGAAGTACAACGCCAATGTGCTTTCTTTATGGCCATAAAGTGAAATTGTGCCAATTGCAAATCCCATACGCCATGCTGTTCCCGGCATGCCTCCGGGTGATCGACAAATTAGAGACACATTTCTTTACTGCCCCGCATGATGCATGGGAATGGTTGGAGACTCGTCAGAGCACAGAGACTCGTACTTCCTCGTTGGACTTGACTCAGCGGACACCGACCACTTCCAAGCAACCTCCAAGAGCTCCCTCACCTAAAGAACGCTGACTAGAGTGGCACAAAGCTTTGCAGGCGATAGCAGAACTTAGTCAGTGAGGCGCTAGCCCAAGATCAACCATTAGTGAGCATGGCATGGATAGATCTGAAAGCTCGCAACCAGGCAGCGCAAATGAAGACTCTGAGGTTGACCTGCCGGATGTCACTCCTCAAACAGCGGATGAAATAGCCTGATGTTCGCACACCAGGTCATATGTAAGAAGGACTTATGGTACTGGGAGTTGACTGCTGCTGTGATTTAGGCTTTATAGGAGCCGCCTGTTGACAGTGAAGTGATACTCGGGCTATCAACTGAAGTTAGGGGAAAATGGCTTGGGAAGATCTGGGTCTGGCAGGGTCAGCTCACGCCCGCCACTTTCAGTGAATTGCTGTTCACATGTTCTAGTTTGGATGGGAACTTGTTTGTCTGTACCTGTCCTGGGGAGGAGGAGTTGGAAGATCTTTGTTTTTGAGGAGATTTTGTTCGACGTCAGGCATGTCGCTTTGAGGGAAATTTTTAAAGGTATGGCACAACTGGTACAATGGGACCCACCATAGGCCTTAAATGTATATCTTGGAACGTTAGGGGGATTCACACCATGCTGTGCTGCCATAAGATACATGCATACCTGGTCAGGAGAGGGGTGCAGATCGCCCTGTTACAGGAGACTCACTTATCACAGAGGGAAGGAGCTGCTTTACAGCAAAGATGGAGGGGGCAGGTGTTTTATACTACTTACTCGGACTTTGCCAGGGGAACTCCGGTCTGGGTGCAGGCAGGAGTCCCTTTTCAGTGTATCAGGCAAATAATAGATAGAGAGGGAAGGTTTGTGGTGCTTTGGGGCTGAATAGACAGTAGGGAGATAACGATAGGGAGTCTCTATGCCCCTAACATAGACCAACCTACATTTTTAGCGCAGCTCTCAAGGACACTAGTCTCAGTATTAAAAGGATCGGTGCTGTTGGAGGGTGACTTTAACTGTATTACTGTTAGATTGGACTGATCTCACCCACCCCTCCCTAATGCCCCCATACATAGAATTGGAGCGACCAGACGTGATTGGCAACAGCGATGGGGACTGACGGATACTTGGAGGACCCAATACCCAGAGGAAGGGATTACTCTTATTTTTCTGCATTACACAAACTACACGATTAGACTCAATCCTGTGCTCCCCAGATGTGCATGGGAGTAGTTAGACTGAGTGAGTACCTGATTAGAACTATTTCTGATCATAACTCGCTGTTGGTGGCATTAGATTGAATACGGGTTAGACCTAAAATACCAGTTTGGCACCTACAACCGGAAGCAATGGAAAATCCCGTGTTCCGGGCCACAGTAGGGTCCGCTATAGAGAATTATTTTTTAGATAACGCCAATACAGCGACATGTCCACTCATCGAATGGGATGCCTTTAACACCATTATAAGGGGGTGCTGCATTGGGGAAGTGGTGGGAGTAAGGAAGGTCCTCATACACGAAATACAAAGTGCGGAACAACAGCTCCTTGAGGTAAAAAAGGATAGGCTGGAGAGAGTGGATAAACATGCTGACCATCTCGCGGCTCGAGAGGTATTGGTAACATAAGTGGAAAGGCTGTGTTGCTTTGATTACAAGGCTTACACTGCCCGGGCTCATGCTGAGAGGGATAAATCTGGGGGCTATTAGCCTGGCTGGCCAACCCAGCGCGTAGCGGGGCGACGATACTCGAATTACGAGGGTGGGAAGATGAGGCCTACTATAGTCAACAAGATATCAATGCCCAATTTTGGGAATATTACACTGCCTTATATCCGACTAGGCTCAACCCCGGAGTAGAGGAAGTGGTGGGATTCCTGGGGAATGTGGAACTTCCAAGGGTAGATGCAGAGGCGGCAGACGTTTTGGGTAGAGAGGCCGAGATTGGGGAGATACGTAGGGCCATTAAACATATGGCCAGGAATAAGACACCGGGGACAGATGGGTTGCCAATAGAGTTTTATTCTACATATATAGATAACCTAGCTCCTCAACTAGTCACGCTGTATAGAGGGCAAAACGAGAAGGCTCTCTACCTGCTGCAATGAGGAAGGCGGTAATTATTCCACTTCTAAAACCCGGCAAACAGGCTTGGGATCGAACTGCATATTGGGCCCTTTGCCATGCTTAATTTGGATTATAAAATATTACGTCATGTAGGAGCCAGCCATCTACTCGTACACATGTTGAAGCTAATACATATAGATCCGGCGGGATTTATCCCAACCAGGAATACAGCGATGAATATACGCAGGCTTCACGAGTCTTAGAAGTGGACACATACCGTAAGGAAGAGGCGTGCATTTTGGCAATTGACATCGGGAATGTTTTTGATAGCCTCGAGTGGCCATATCTTTTTAAAGTTATGAGGGCATTTGGTTTGGGGGAACACTTTGTGGAATGGACGGCACTCTTATATAAAAATTCTACTGCTAGTACCAGGATGGGAGAGCTGATTTTTTATGCCTACATCATGGGCAGAGGAACAAGAAAAGGCTGCCCGTTGTCGCACCTTTTATTTGCTCTGGCATTGGAGCCTCTGACGGCACATGCTTGATCACGGCGCTATTATCAGGGGTTGGAGGTGTTGGGCAACTCCAATATATAGCGCTCTATTCGGACGACCTCCTGATGTTCTTGGCTAATTCAGAAAAAGCCCTTTGAGGAGCCAAAGATCTCCTGAGTGTACTGGGGAGAGTCGCAGGGCTTAGGGTAAATTGGGCCAAGTCGTGCCTTTCCCCTACGAACTCAGAGAGAGTTGGGCCGCTGGAAACGGAGGAAGTGACATGGAAAATAGATGTCTGCCCTACTTGGGTACTCATATATACCATGCCCCTGTAGATCTGCTGGAGGGCAGTATAGGGCAAGCAATATGCAGCACCAAAAGCAACTTCGATTTCTGGGGGACTCTACCACTGTCTGTAGAGGGCAAGGTGGCATTACTAAAGATGGTGACGCTGCCTAGGCTTCTCTACTACTTCGGGTCGCTTTCACGCTGGATCCCGCCCAAAATATTTTCTCAGCTCAATACATTGATTACGAGGTTTCTGTGGGGCATGGGAAGATGGATAGTGGCGCTTACCACCATGATGAGGCCCAGAGAGGAGGGGGGTTTGCAGTGCAAGACCTTGAGGCCTATTACCATGCAGCACAGTTGAAATGGTTTACAAAGTGGATGGCGGGACGTCTCAGGAACACAGGAGATCTTGGGCTCAGGATCCGAGCTTGCAGCTCCTTTCTCGGGTGTTGTTGCTGTCATGAGAGATCGTGCGACCCCCTCGGACCTGCAGATGGTGCGCAAGTGCTGGAATCGGTCCCTTAGATGAGTGCAGATACGATGCCCCTATGCGCCGGACATCCCACTAGCTCTATGCAAGGCATTACCCCATGGTGGGGATTGGCTTGGATTGCAGGCATGGGGGGGAGGTAGGAATCTCCGTAATAGGGGATTTATATCAGGAAAATACTTTGCTCCCTTTTAATGATCTTCTAGAACGCTACGACCTCCCAAGAGGAGAATTTTCTTCTACATGCTGCCCTGACAGCAGCTATCCAAAAGCATTGGCAGTAGGGGATAGTGGAAACCTAGACTTCCATGGTTTGTCAGTATATAGTGATAGCTGCTGGAACTTTTAAGGCAGTTACTTGCCTATATAGGCGCCTCACGCAGGAGATGCGCCGACCCCTGACAGCCTTACGCATCAAATGGGAGGAGGACTTAGGTGAGCCTATTGAGGAGAAACTGTGGGGAGAACTTGTGGAAAGGGCCTAGAAGAGTTCTAGAAATGCATGATTTCAGCTGATTCACTTCTATGTATTGCATAGGGCATACCTCACACTGAGTAAGATTAACGAGTATTTCGGGGTCTCGACCACCTGCCTGTGCTATAACATGGAAGGTGTGGGGTTTTTACACATGTTCTGGGATTGCCCGCATCTGGGAGAGTTCTGGAGGGAGGTAACAGCAGGGCTGGAGGCCACAACGGAGAGAGAAGTAGCACTGACCCCAGGGTGTTGCTTACTACACTGTTTCCCTCACACTGCCAGGAATAAGGTTACTAGCAAGTTCATAGACTTGGGGTTGGTGTTGGCTAAAACAGAGATCACTAGCCATTGGAAAGCTAAAAATGGCCCTAGCATGTCAAGATGGACGAGGGAGTTTGTGAAGTGGGCGGAATGCAAGGGGACATTCAGACTGCAAATGGCCCAAATAACCGGGAGTGAAAAGACGTTGGAGGCAACGAGGGCATGGGGGGCATTAGTGGAACTACTACGGCAACCGACTGCTGACGAAGATGAAAACCTTGGGGGGAGGACCCTAATGCAGGAGTTTGACCACTTGGCATGTCTACCGTCCCTGAATGCTGACCGTATAATAAGGCTGATTGATAATGCAAGCACCCCATGCTGCTTTACCAGCAGGTCAGGTTAGATGGACTAGAACGTACTGTATACTGTTGGATCGACCAGCGCCCACACGAGGTGGATTTGATAACAAAGCGGCATGCCTCGGGGTGGGGAGGGTGGAAGTTGGGGTGGGGTGAGGTGGGAGGGACTATGTTGGGGCATTGATCGAGAGGTAGAACCTCGAGGAGATTTATTACTGATAGCATATGCTGCAAAGCACTAAAGAGCAAAGGGTTAGAGATCAGCCTGGGACTTTGATGGACCCTAGTTTCTTGCTTATTAGAGGGACTGATGGTTGATTGTAGCTGGATATCCTGCGGTTACTATGCTTAACTGCTTCAAGATGTAAGATGAGACTCATGCGTAATCCCAATCGTATTTGTGTGATGTTTAATTATGACTATTGGAAAATCAATAAAATCTGTTTAAAAAAAAAATGAAGAGCATGCAGTGGACACACAAAGTCTGAATTACAAGTACTTCCCACCAATCGCCTGGGACAAACCAGTAGGATTGGTTTATATTTTGATTGCTCTCCCCTTGTGGAGGTCTGTAGTGAATATGAAGGTTGTCACAAGGAATGACAGTGATCATAATGTTATCCACAGTACACCGTCTGACCAAATCAACCATTTGGAGGATGGTCCACTCTCACTCTTTCCTGGTCTAATCCAATGAAATAATAGGCGTAGAGTTAAATATCCCCAATCTACCACAGAGCTAAATTAAACTGTGTGTGCAATTAAGAGCATTGCCCTTGGCAAGGCAACTAGGTCCGATGGACTCCTGGTGATCTATTTCATGCAGGCTTAGACAATTGTGCCATTTCCATAAATAAACTGTTCAATGCAATACTAGAGGTTGTGGATATCCCTACCAGCTAAAAAGCAGTGGAGATAGTTCCAGTTCAAAAAAAGCATTTTGGGATTCACCCTTAAACTGAAGACCAATAAGTCTCACTGATGTTACCCAAAAGGTTTTTTGTAGGCAGACACTGAACAAACTTGATCTCTGGATAAAGCATGAAGCTCTATCAAATCTCCAAGCCGGTTTTAAAAGAGGTATAAGCTCCATTGGTCAGGTCTTCAGATTTCTTACTATTTACTGGAAGACGGCTGTCTTGCAGAAATTAAATTAGTATTTATTATTTGTGCACTTGAAGTCTGCACTTGACCTGGTTCCCCACCACAATCTTTGGAAGGTACTGAAGCCAAATGATGTCCCGTCTGACCTGTTGAGTATCCTTATGCTTCTGCATCAAGAGACGTATGGGTGATTTAACTAAACGTAAAGGGATACACAAAGGTGTATGCCAGGGATGTAAACTGCCCCAACTTTAGTCTCTCTCTACCTTAATGATGTTGTAGCTTACCTTGAATATTTTGAGAGTGACATGCCAAGGATTGCAGATCAAAAGGTTCCTCTGCTTCTATTTGCAGACAATACTTTGTTGGTTTCCAAGACCCTAGTCGGCTTGCAGACCTTGGTGAACCATTTTACTGCCTTCTGTGCTGACCATGGGTTGGTGATAAATCATCCAAAAACTAAATTCATGACTATTAACCTCCACAGATCATTTAGATGCTCCCTCATTCTTGAGAGAGAGTCTAGACAGAGTAACCTCTTTTGACTGTCTTGGAATAAGGTTAAGTAGGAACATGCTATGGTCTCCCCAAGCTAAGAAAGGCCGGATGAACTTATGCATCACAAGTCTGGAATGTTTAGTCTGTACCAGACCTCAAAAGAGAGGTGACTTTCACCAGCTTCAAAGGTTTTTAGCACCAAGGCAACGGTTGCCCTTATATGGTGCTGAATTATGGTGTTCCCCATGATTGGCTGTGCTGGGAGTAGCCGGAAACAACTTCTTAAGGTCCTTGTTGATTTTTCCCAAAAGTATATCTGTGCTTCCTCTACGGTGAAACATGGGTGTCAAACCCATTACCCATCAGGCACAACTAAGACCTGTTTTGTATTGGTGAGAGCTCAAGTACACAAAAGCCCTTGTAGAGTACTATAATGCTTTTAAGGAAATAGTTTAAATAGATAAGAACTGTAAAATAAAGTAGGTATGTCACATTAAGGACACGCTGTCTCAAATGTGTTTAGAGGATCACTGGTAAGACAAAGTGAGTTGTTTACACCTCTACAAAGAATTTCTTGAGGATACCTTGTGGCCTCATGTGTAGGGTCTTGAGGTGAGTGTAGTAACATGTGTTGTATATATCTGGTTACTTACTCCCAAGCTGCTCAGCCAATGTGAATGTGATGAATGGAATGTTTGGGTGCCGGGATGCATGAGTGTGTCAGTTGGAGTATGGGCTGAGCAGCAGGCAGACTGCTCCAAGTAGGGCTGTATCTCTACAACCTAACTGCATGTAACTGTTCTTAATAAATCTACATGAAACTACATCTTGGCTACGGACCTCATCACTTCAAATTTTTGGCGACAATTCTTGAAACGAAACTACGAGTGTTTTAAAAAAGAAAGGACTTTGAAACAAGTAATCTCTAAAGGAAACCAACAGAAAGTAAGAAGAAACCTTCAGTCTGAAGTACAAGGCATACCAGCCCCACCCATGCCTCTTTAACCGGACAGCCCCGACCTGCTTGTAATTCATTGGTTTAATGTATTGGGAGTTCCTGCTTCTGTAATTGCTTGTGTGATCTTGAACACCTTCACACCGGACGGCCCAACCTGGATGTACTTCATTTACTATTTCCTATCAATGTGACAACTTGTAGGAGTACTTTACTCCCACCAATTCATCTAAGAGCTATTCTCCACCACCGAGTGTACAAGCAGTGCTGTGTCAATTTGTATTGGTGTTATTTTTGGAGCCAACAAGTTTAACAACTGTGGTGTTTTCAAAGGTGTACAGTCATCTTTTATTGGGCATTGAAAGAGAGATTGTTGCACAACGTGTCTTTATGCCATTTGGATTGTCTTTTACAGCGGTGGATCCAAGGAAGTGGTTCTTTTCAGTTTGGTTGGTTCTCATACTGTACACTATCTGCCCTTTTTTCATGTGTTTGCACTGTTGGGAATGCACAATATTGTTGCGGTACCGGCGGCCAAAGCACAACATTTGGTGAGCCACCCTGCACGCATCACTGTTGCGTGCCACCATCTTTGGTTTCCTGGCTCCACGCAAACTCCAAGACTGAGGCGGTGTGCAACTCTCTCCATGTTCTGCAATGCTGAGGTGCCGTTCGGCATGCAGAAGGCACGAGGCACTCTCGGCGATGTTTTCCCTTTCGTGGAGCCGATAAGGAATTCTCAAGGTTACGCTGTTCCCCATTTTCCAGTAACCAGCACGTCATGGTGAGCCACGGAGTTTTATGGCATGTGCTGGTAAGCCGGACTCATTCTATCCCATAGTTCCAGTCAGCAGATTTGTCCAACTAAGCTTTTATAAGGCTGCTGGTGTTATGGATCTTTTGTTGACATCTGGTAATCATCCCTACATTTTTGCAGGACTTTTTTATGGTGATCAGCCAACTATGACTAGGTTTGCAAGCCTTTCTACTATCCTCAAGCGTACATGCAAGCTTGAAAAATCTTCCACTCACTCCATTTTTTCTGAATATTCCCTGAAGAAGGGCACCCAGCCCGAAATGCATCGGGGACTAATCTAGTATTTGGCGACCTGCCTGTATACTTGTATCTGTTTGAAAAGTCTTCACTTACTTTTGGAATACATCAACACCATGATTACATTATTTCATATGACGTAATATGAAAGAATAAAACTTACGAATAAAACCTTTATGGTTGAAGATTACAAATTGTTTGCTTAAATTAACTTTCAGAAAATGATTTCATCGTTCTGGAGTGCTTCAGATTTAAGCCCTTCCCGTCGAAGGGTATTCTACACACTGACAGGAAGAACATCATCTGTACTTAGGCAGTGTACTGTGGTGTGGTCAGGTTTTTGGCATTTTGGCTTTGCATATCTGCCACTAATGCAGACAGCAGGAAGCACCTTTCTTCTTTATATGGGTACCGGTTTCTACTACTACGATGTGAGTTGCCTGGTGACTTTGTGTTCAGCACCTTCAGAGTTTTACACATTTGGTGAATTTTACTGGTATTTGTGCCTCATAAGTTAAGACTCGTTCTGGTCACATTGAACGTTGTTCTCTAGAATTTTTGGGCAGTGTTTTTTTTCCTTTAGTGTTTAAATGCATGAGTTGAAAGTTCAGTATAAATGAATAATATAAAAGAGACATGGACAGTTAGAATATATCCTTACTAGAGGGGTGTTTTAAGGAATGTCTCTCCCTTGTCACAGTTTATGGGTTTAAGTCCCATCGATGTAGTTCTAACAGGTAGAATTCCCATTGTTTTTGTAGTGGGTGTTAGTCCCATTTATGCAGTCCTAATGAGTACAAGTCCCATGTTTTTGTAGTGGGTTTTAGTCCCATCTACGCAGTTTGTAGTGAGTTTTAGTCCCATCTACTTGGTTCTAATGGGTACAAGTCCCATGTTTTCTATTGTTCCCGGCATGTTTCTAACCTTCTCACAGGGGTTCTATTGGGTACATGTCCCATGTTTTTGTAGTGGGTGTTAGTCCCATTTACACAGTTCAAATGCAGTTTGTAGTGGGTTTTAGTCCCATCTACTTGGTTCTAATGGGTACAAGTCCCATGTTTTCTATTGTTCCCGGCATGTTTCTAACCTTCTCACAGGGGTTCTATTGGGTACATGTCCCATGTGTTCTGTTGTTCTGAGCACATTTCTAACCTCCTCACAGGGGTTCTTATGGGTACGAGTCCCAAGTGTTGTATTGTTCTTTACACTTTTCTAACCTTCATTTAGAGGTTCTATTGGGTTTGAGTCCCATGCGTATCATTGTATGTGCGTACTTTGTGCACACTTGTTGGTTTTCTGCCCCTAGGCCTGATTAGCTGTATGGTTAGCAGCCAACATTTCGTTCCCCTTAACCTGGTCCATTTATTCACCTGTATGTTGGGGAAAGTCAGTTTGGGTGTCCGTCACCCATTTCTAATGTTTTCTTTAAAAATTATTGGAGGATGATGGGTGGGTGATATATATATTATGTATATTTGTCTATGCATCTCCTCTACATTGGTTATTTTTATTGCATGTACTTATTGTGCATCTCTTGTATATTTTCTCTCACTTTACTTTCATTTTCTCTTGTACTTTCTCTTGCATCCCTCCGTTGTATTTTCTTCTGTGCTCTCATCTGATTTTCTTTGGTTTCTTTGCTATTATCATTGCAAGCTTTGGGTTCACTTTCTTCTCGCTTTTTCTCGACTTTTTCATTTTTTATTTCTTGTGGTTCCCCTTGCTTGAACCTTCCTCTTCTTGATGGTTGCTATTTTTGTTTTGTAGAAGGTATGTAGTAACCTGTGTTGTATATATCTGGTTACTTATTCCCTAGCACCTCAGCCAGTGTGAATGTGATGCATGGAATGTTGGTGTGAGAGTCTTAAATGGAATGTTTGGGTGCCTGGATGCTTGAGTGTGTCAGTTGGAGTATGGGCTGAGCAGCAGGAAGACTGCTCCTGGTGGGACTGTATCTCTACAACCTGACTACATGTAACTGGTCTTAATAAATCTACATGAAACTACATCTTGGCTACGGACCTCATCACTACAGTGAGCAATAAGAATTATGGATCACTCACAACAGAATTTTTAGATCTTACACTACACAGTCAGTTTGAAAACTTCTTTAATTATATTTTACCCCTGTTGCTAGACTTTTATATGTTAAGTTTCACCATGGCACTTTACCACTTCGGTCCCTTTGCTCTAGATGAGAATCTAAAATAGATGCAAGCATCCCCTGTCCAGTGTGTTTACATACGGAGGAGACTATACCACACTTTTTTCCTTTTGCCCAGGCCATGAGTGCATGATGGAGTGCTGGATCCTTCCAATTTATAGACGGTTTGTGGCTAGACAGTGCTCAGATGCCAGATATCTACTCTGGAGTTGGAGTATTAGAGCTAAAGTGCTGTGGTGATTTGAGGCAGGCTGGGCAGCCTTTTCTAATCTTTCTCTTTTGACTTATGATATTGTTATTATCAGGCACTGTCTAACGTTACTGGGATCCCCTGCCAAAAGTATCTGTGCAGTTTAATTCCAGTGAATTCAATGTTTGGTGTCTGCATTATAAACACTCTTGCTTCTCTACATCAGTTTCAAGTTTGTTAGAGTAAATGGTTATTCTGTATTTTGTGGACTGACCTAAGTTATTAAGAATTTATACATAAACCTCATTCACTCACCTAGGGTATATTGTGAGTTACTGTAACATTGATTTTATAATCAGCTGCAATGGCCCTTTTTTTGCCCTCTTAGGGTTGGCAAGACTTTTGACCATTTTTGAAGCTAGTTTGTTGGATTTTACATTTTTGATTGTATCCACATCTATAGTAGAAGTTAAAATAACTGTGGTACTTCTGAATAATGTTTTAACTTAATTAAATACTTTATCTTATTGTCTATAGTTGTCTTTTCTTGTGTACTTTTATGGTCCTTGTACTGAATGAAGCATTTTGGCTGAGTGACAATATAAAACAAAAAATATGCTCCACATTTGATAAGAATGTAGGCAACAAAAAACAGTATACATGAAAAAATGACAGTATCTTATTTAACTTGTGCAGCGACATAATGGCACAGGGGCACTCCTGAATGTTTCATGTTTACAAAAATATTTCTTTCAATAAACGACTCAATTCAGTGATATAATAATGTTTTCTTAGTTGGAGTACTCAAAGTGTTAAATATATATATATTGTTTTAATTTTGAAGAGCCTACATCATATTTGTTCATTTCTTGCATGGTTTAAATATTTTGATGGCTCGGCTGGTGCTTTGGTTCTTAGAGCCAAGTCAAACACCTAGCTTGGCTTCTTCCAAAGTTGTCAGTGTCCCTCCCTGAAATGTACTGTTATGCCTAGCACTCGCCTGAACTCCAGGTCATAGCTTCCAAGGTTTCAGATTGGTTATGTGTGACATTTTTATAATTTCAGTGTAATTATGAGTGACATTCATCGAGTATGAGTGACACTTTTTTCACAAGTAAAATCAAGCAATGATGACGAGGGAAATATATAAATATCAAAAATGTCATCTATTTGAGCAACAAGAAGTTCTAAGTAGATCTTAAAAATGCTGCAGAGCACCAGAAATGGAATGTTGCTGTAGGACCCGACTGTACCAAATAGGATGTGAGAGCCCCAGTGCGGATGATCTCAGCTGCCTGCTAATAAGTTATGATAGTTACTCAGACATGATAGCCGACTCAGAGAGCTGCCAAGTTTTCAGACTGAATATGTGTTTCAGTGGACTTATGAGTGACATTGAACAACCAAATATGTGAAGTGACACTTAGAGTGGCACTTTTTCTCATGTAAACCCAAGCAATGAAGCCCATGGAAAGAGATAAATAACAGAAAGTATACCCCTTTGAGCAATTAGAAGCTCTAAAATATTTTGAAACTGCTGCAAAAACCCCGAAATGTAAAGTCACTAATGTAGTGCCCCTTTCAAGTATGACAGACCTGTAAAACAATTGGGGCCCTAGGTATATTAAACAATAAGTCTTTGAAGGCAATACAAATACACAAGTCAGTATTACCCTGCAAAGCCATGATTCAGCACTGTTTCACTTTGTGACACACACTCTGACATCTGCAGTGATAGGACATGTCTTTCCTCAACCCCCCAGCCCCCCCCCCAAGCTCTCATATTGACTTTATTGTACTAAGGTGTACTCGGTCGGACAGGACTGTGGGACCCCCCCATCATGCACGTGGCTACACAGCTGCTAGACCAGGTCAAGCAGCACTGAGGGGTCAGGCTTGAACAAAGGTTGTTGCCCCTTGTCTGCTCTGTCAGTGGCGAGCACAGCAAAGATAAACAAAGCTGTCGCCCAAGACCCACAATGAACCAATCAAAATACCCTGCCGTGAGTTGAACTCTTATATCACCCTGCCCTAATGCGCTGCAAGTGCTGAGACACTTAGAGGCCAGCTCAGCTTGATTGAAGTGAGCCCCGGCCTGAGCAGCGCCGTAAGTGTTAAACATGCGCTGATAATGAACCACTCTCTAAAACAACAGAGATGCTGCTCATGTCAGAAAGTAAGCTCTCCTCTGTATGCATTTTATTTATTTAAAAAGGCGAGTACAGACCTCACTCGTGGCCAATAGTTACTTTGAAGCACCGTGTCTGCAGTGAGACAGACACACACAGCAGCCGAGGAGATGGAGTGGCAGGCTGTAAGCGTGACTTCTTCGGACACCCGCTGTGGTGTTGGGTGCATGCAATCATGAGAGAGCAGATCACCAGGCCTGCTCAACTCATATTAATTATAATTTACCGATAATTGCAGCACTGGGTTAAAGATGAAAGCTCCCCTCCGCGGAGACCAGCTTGGGCGTGAATCAGAGCGGGTAGGCTCTGGGGGCCGACTCCAGGACTCACAATCCCTTAAGAGCTGCCCTGCTGCAGCAGCTGGCTGGGCCGCCCCACCTGAATCAGCTGTCCTTCATTCAAACCCTCTGATATCTCCCTGTTAAAATTAAAGGCAGCTCTGACGGTCGCTACCACCCTACTTCACACCTTACAGCGCGCAAATGCGTGACTAATGCGTTTTAATGCGGTGATGCAGATCACCACATTTAAATGCGTTAGCGTCACGTCTGATGCGTGATACTTGGCATGGCTGCCAGGTTGTTCCTCCTTTGATGCAGACAGTTCTCCAATCCCTCCACAAGTTAAATGAAACGGCAATGAATAATCACATTTGGCAGTCCACTCGCTTCCAGGGGAAAGGGGATTGGATTGAGAGACAAAAGAGAGAGCGACTGGAATCTGGCTGATGACTTCTGGTGCAGGAGTTAGTTTGCCTCTCGGGGAATTCTGGACCTCAGGAATTGGATATATTTTCAGAAAGGGTTCTGAGTTATACAAACACGAGCTAAAATAAAAACACATGCTGTCACTAGAATATTATGATCCAACGAGGCATTCTATATTACTCTTAACTAATCTAAATCCTTCGAAAATATACATCCCCTCATTGAAGAGGTCAATCATATAGGAAAGTTTGCGTAGCACCAAGGCATTCCAAAAATTATATATATTCTGTAAACATAAATGATGTAACTTTAGGCGTAGGTTTCAATTGCTTACTGTTGTTCTAAATATATTCTCCAAACACAATGATCTTAATACCTGACAGGTGTTTTCAGCATCCACATTAATGTTTCAATATCTAAAATGATAAACAAATGATCAAATCTAAAATAATACAAAATGACTGTTCCATGACACCTGAATGATCATTCCTACTTATTTTCTCAATGCACAAACTAGCGTCTGTTTTCTTCACAAACTGCGTCTGTTTCTTCACAAACTATTAATATGCTTTGTGCATTAAACATTCTCATTTGTAATATTCAGAAATGACTTGGTTTCATAATGTTCACAAAAGTCTGCGTGGTATTTCTGACAACACTGTTGCCACCTGAAAGTTTATGGCACGTTTAGTAATGTTCCTTTTTCCAAAGGTTGAAGAGCGATACAAAAAAAAAAAATAACCTTTTAGTTTTAATCAAGGCTTACCGCGTTGTTGTGAAATCGTGAGAGCATTTTACCGTCTTGTTCAATGCACTGCTAGGCAACGTCTCCTAATGCCGTCTATTTTACAGGATGGGAGCAGGTTCCAGACAGGAAGATGGGCTGGAAGGGAATCCGAGGACCGCCAGGAAGGACGCGCCAGGAAGAGTCCGCCGGAGTGGCAACACCGGTGCTCGACTGCAGTCAAGCAAGAGCCAGGAATAAACTAGGCTGAGCAACACACGTCTAAGGGATGCAGTTTAAGGACCCTCGCACTCCGCTTGTATCCCTCTTTCCACGTGTGCACCTTTTGACAGTTTACACGTGAATTTAGTATTGCCGGTTGGATTCTAATTTGCTTACAGAGAATACCGCAATGAAACGTGGTGAGTCATCGGTTTAAACTCAACATGAGTTTAATTCATGAGAATTTTGGAACACTTCTCACAAAATATTGTACCATACGAATACTTAAGCATAAGGCATTTAGGGGCATATTATCAAGAAACGGCGTTAAAATTATTGCCGCTTTAGCGGCTGAAAACGCCTCTGAAAGCAAGATTATCTTACATTTTCTCAATTTGAGGATTACCATTTGTTGAATCCAAGTACTGCAATGGCAAGGGGTAGACATGGTGGTCACTGAAGTGAATGTCTGATTGTGTTTGGACGAAATATTGATTTGAAAATACCAGGAGGCAGAAATATTGGTAAATAAATATTGTGATATACAAATATTGTGATGCTCAAATACAGTTGACAAAAATATCATTTTTTGAGGTAAGTAATATTGTTTTAAATATTATCTATGTTGTTGATATTTTTTTCAATCTCATAGTGAATAAAAATATAAACTTTTATTATTTGCATGTGTTTTAGTTGAGACGTTAATTTTATGTGATACTGTTTATTTAAACATTTAAAAAAAATATATAAATCATAATTGTAAATTTTGTTTTCATTTTTTTATAGCAATTTATGTTGTTTTATCAGGTGGTTGGGTTTATAGGGGGATAGGGTGGAAAGTTGCTTAGACATAATTATGAATTATCTACTACACTTTATGCAATTATATGATTGATATGTACATTATGAAATATTGGTTTATTTTCATTATCTGCTATTTGCAGGCGGGTTTGTTTGTAGGTGTCTAGAATGGAGAGTTAATTACGCAATAATTAAATTACAAATATTAATTAATTATCTAATTGATTTAAATTATGTTATTTATAGAATATTTGTTAATTTGCTTATGCTTTAGTTGCAAACTGCTAGGCTTGTAGGGGTCTAGGTTGGGAAGTTAAGTAATAATTAAATACAATTTATTAAAAATCCACAATTTATTGGTTAATTAATTTTTAATTATGTAAAATATGGAATACCAAATTATTTTACTGTTATTTTAGCTTCAGGAAGCTAGGTTTATGAGGGGTACAGGGTGAAAATCTAATTAAGAAATAATGAATCTAAAATTGGTAATTAATTATTTAACTGACTTTACTTTTATGATGTTTGGAATACTTATTTATTTTACTTATATTTTAGCTGCAGGCTGCTAGGTTTGTGGGGTTCTAGGGTAGAAAATTTATTTCGTAAGAACTAAAAAATAATTCATTTTAAATTTAAATTCATTATTTAATTGGATTTTAAATATTTAAATTGTGGAATACTTATTTATTTTATGTATATTCTAGCTGTGGGCTGCTAGGTTTATATGGGTCCAGGCTGGGAAGTTAATAAAGTAATAATGAATTAACAATTAATTATTAATTGTTAATTATTCAATTGATTCAACATATATAAATTAAGGAATAGTTATTAGGTTACATTTTAGACCTGGGCTGCTACGCTAGTAGGGGTATAGGGTGGAAAGTTCATTGATTAATAATTGAATAATAATTATTTAATAACTGACAATGATTTTTTTGAATAGTAGTTATGTAAATTGAATACTTTTATTTATATATATATGTTAATTTATTATTTTCTTAAAATTAAGTTTAATGTGTTTGGAGTGACGTAGTTTCTCTACTCTTGTTAAGACTGCAGTAGGAATAGTAAACCTACCCTCTTTGCAATTCAACACTTTCCCTACTATTGCACTGCTTGGAGTGGGAATAAATGTCACCCTTCCAAAATCCAACTCTTTCCCTATTATTTCACATACTGGAGTTGAAATAGTAAGTTTTACCCCATCTAGAGTCCAGCACTTTCGCGACTGCTGCTCTGTTTGGAGAGGACATAATTAAATTCTACCCCTTCAAAATCCACCGCTTTCCCTACTGCTGTGATGACTGGAGTGGGAAAATTAAATTCACCCCTCTGAAATCTAATGCTTACCCAACTGCTGCACAGACTGGAGTGGGAATGGTATACTTCCCCCCTCCAAAATCCAGCGCCTTCCCTACTATTTTACAGATGAGACTGGGAATAGTAAACTTTATCTCTACAAATTCCAAAACTTTACCTCTATAAAGTCCAATACTTTTCCTGCTATTGCATAAACTAGAGTGGGAATAGTATATTTAATATTCTCAGCCTCCCTTAGTTTTCATAATGTTTGTTAAATAGAGTTTATAACATTTTTTTCCATTTTCCATTATAATTGTAATTTTATTTTTATATTTATTTTATTATTTATAGTATTTTTTTCAATGTGAGTTTGGGGATTTTCAATTTTTAAGATTGTATTTATTTTCGACATTAATTAATATATATTTACACCTATTCCATTTTCTATGGTTATAATGTGTGTGCATGTTTAATATATATATATATATATATATATATATATATATATATATATATATATATATATATATATATATATATATATATATACACTGAACAAACCATAGGTTTCAGGGGCATTATAGTTAGGTGGACATTTCAATCATACAAAATCATAGAAATTCCCCCGTTATAGTTAGTTCAGCTAACTATAACTCGCGCGCCTGCAATGCACTGCTGATGACGTCACATATTACATCACTCATGACATGGTCAGTAACATCACTCATGACATCACTCATGACATCTCAAATGACATCACTGATGAGATCATCCTTGTGATAGAGTGGCAGACCTCCTCTCACCCTAATATAACCTTTGATACACACAATCAAAAATACAAACTAATATTTTCAAAACAATGGACATACCAATAGCAGTTACAACACACCTATTCAGTAATTCCAAGTTCTACGCACACATCCACTTATTCACCAACAGTCCCTATACAGTCACTCATACATGTACTCACTCATCATATGTACTCCTACACCTATATATCCTGTTACACACCGCCACTCATTCATAGAGTTACTCACACACATAGTCACACATGCAAACAAAGTATCAAACATCCATTTACTTGCATATACAGTTATACACACACTACCACACTTACTTCTACAGAAACTTACACATACTTACTCTCTTAAACAATCACTAACTCTTCCAATCTCTCACTCTCACATATACTCACTTATATACACCAAAACTCACATATACTAGTTTAAAACATATGTAGTTACTCATAAAGACACTATTGAGACAGTCAATCACTCGCTAACACACCCATACACACCTCATCCACCTATACAGTCCTGCAGACATGCTGTCTTCAACACATACAATCAGTGAGTCACTCATTCATGAATCTATGCACTAAGTAATACCCCCACCGAACCATACAGACACTCAGACACTCATACTGATACTCAAAAAACCAACTAATAACCCATATAGACACTCATTTAGCTACTCACCAACCCATGCAGCAACTTATACACAAAGTGAGAGACCGATACAGATATTTACATATTTAAACATTACTCACTAACCCATGTATTCACTAAGATACACTTAATCAGTCAGTTATACAATCAATTTTACAAAAAGAAATCATCCATTTAGACACTTTTATATCCATTTATTCTTCCATCGACCTTGAGATATACATATATAAAATATATTTAATTTTCAGAAAAACACACATTCACTGGATGATGTCATCAGTGATGTCATTTGAGATGTCATCAGTGATGACATGAGTGATGTCACTGACCATGTCATGAGTGATGTAATATGTGACGTCATCAGCAGTGCATTGCAGGCGCGTGAGTTATAGTTAGCTGAACTAACTATAACTGGGGAATTTCTATGGTTTTGTAAAAGTGAAATGTCCAACTAACTATAACGCCCCTGAAACCTATGGTTTTTTCAGTGAATTTCGAAGGTTTTTAAAATGCTAATTTCTAACTATAACGTGCCTGAAACCTATGGTTTTTTCAGTGAATATATATATATTTATTATACTATGTACACATGTGAACATATCTCGGTCCACCTGTTTGCCTCGGTGGCACAGAAAAAATGGGTGGAACTGACGTTAGCACGCCGACGAGGTCCTCTTATGGCTCCGATGATGTCATACGGTGTCGTGAGAAGAGCCGTGCTATTATGACGTCCTCATCAACGTGGGAGAGCTAGGAAAGAATTTCCGTGGAATTCTGGTGCAGGGGATATTCACATAAGTCTTCAAGCTAGTCCTTTGGGAGCAACTGTTTATGTTGCCACTCCAGAAACCGAAACCAGTTATGCGAGGGCAGAGGCCCTGCAGATGGCACACGAGGTGGGGTGCCCAGTCGTGTGCACCGGCGGGGCCGCGAAGTGACAAGCACCACAACCCACAAAAAAGGTACCGAGGGCACTGAATAACACAGGATCTTCTCTTTGTATCTGGCAGGAACAACAAAGTTAAAATGCCCTAGTACCAAAATGTAGAATTAGTGCTACAGTGGTCTTCAAGAGGACCTGCGATGCCGCTTCGGCCTTCCGTACCCTGGAGGCGGCACATGGATCACGCGGTACGGCCATACTGCGGTGGGACACACACTCGTTGACCTCTCATGGCACTGCTCCACACTTCAGGGAGGATGCTTTCCATTAGCTATGTTTTCTGATGACATGTCGTGCCGGGCCCGTCCAACAACAGAACTCCTTTAGATCCAAACAGACTCTTCCACTTTCTCACCAGAAGTGACACCAGGCCACGCGGACACTTTCACTATACAACAGCTGGGAATGCACTTTTCGGTAAAAAAAACTCATTCCTTCCTCCTAATTAATCAAATAAATGTCTCACTGAAGAACAGGGACCAGCTTCGATCGGTAAACAGCCGTTACAACAACTTTTTTACCTTGCGATACCATTACAACGCATGCATTACTACATGCATTGTACATCGCAAAGTCATTACTACACATTTTTTTAGAACGCATGGTCATTTACCACGCATGCCTTTACAACAAATTTTGTTGTAAAGGTATGTATGGTAAATGACCATGTGTTCTAAAAAACATGTAGATGATCCACGTTGTTGTAAGGAAACAGAGGCTGTTCCGTTTCCTCACAACGACGTGCACCGCCCCTCAGAGATGACGTGAAGCAGGAACCACGAGGAGAGAGGAACCACGAGGAGTGAGAGGTAAGGGGGATTGGGCATGGGGTGTTTTTTCCCCCTAGGGTTTTGGGTAGTGCAGTGGTGTTTGGGTAGTGTAGGGGGTCGTGCTGGGCATAGTGTTTTAGGGTTTAGGGTAGTGCAGTGGTGTTTGGGTAGTGTAGGGGGTCGTGCTGGGGTATTGTTTGAGGGTTTAGGGTAGAGCAGGAGTGTAGGGGGTCGTGCTGGGGTAGTTTTATAGGGTTTAAGGTAGTGCAGTGTTGTTTGAGTAGTGTAGGGGGTCATGCTGGTGGTAGTATTTTAGGGTTTAGGGTTAGTGCAGTGGTGTTTGTATAGTGTAGGGGGTCGTGCTGGGGGTAGTGTTTATGGTTTAGGGTAGTGTAGTGGTGTTTGGGTAGTGTAGGGCGTCGTGCTGGGGGTAGATTTAGGGTTTAGGTTAGTGCAGTGGTGTTTGGGTAGTGTAGGGAGTCATGCTGAGAGTAGTGTTTTAGGGTTTAGGGTAGTGCAGTGGTGTTTGTGTAGCGTAGGGGGTTGTGCTGGGGGTAGTGTTTTAGGGTTTATGGTAGTGCAGTGGTGTTTGGGTAGTGTAGGGGTAGTGCTGGGGTAGTGTTTTAGGGTTTAGGGTAGTGCAGTGGTGTTTGTGTTGTGTAGGGGGTAGTGCTGGGGGTAGTGTTTTATGGTTTAGAGTAGCGCAGTGGTGTTTGTGTAGTGTAGGGGGTAGTGTTTTATGGTTTAGGGTAGTGCAGTGGTGTTTGTGTAGAGTAGGGGGTAGTGTTTAATGGTTTAGGGTAGTGCAGTGGTGTTTGTGTACTGTAGGGGGTCATGCTGGGTTCTAGTGTTTTAGGGTTTAGGGTAGTGCAGTGGTGTTTGTGTAGTGCAGGGGGTTGTGTTTTAAGGTCGTCTAGTGGTGTTTGGGTAGTGACGGGGGTCGTGCTGGGGGAGTGTTTTAGGGTTTAAGGTAGTGCAGTTGTGTTTAGGTAGTGAAGGGGTCATGCTGGGGGTAGTGTATTAGGGTTTGGGGTAGTGCAGTGGTGTTTGTGTAGTGTAGGGGGTCATGCTGGGGGTAGTGTTTTAGGGTTTAGGGTAGTGCAGTGGTGTTTGTGTAGTGTAGGGGGTTGTGCTGGGGGTAGATTTAGGGTTTAGACAGTGCAGTGGTGTTTGGGTAGTGTAGGGAGTCGTGCTGGTGGTAGTGTTTTAGGGTTTAGGGTAGTACAGTTATGTTTGGGTTGTGTAGGGTGTTGTGCTGGGGGTAGTGTGTTAGGGTTTAGGGTAGTGCAGTGGTGTTTAGGTAGTGGAGGGGGTAGTGTTTTAGGGTTTAGGGTAGTGCACCCAATCAGCTACAATATGCGTGGACAAAGGGGATCCTGACTCTTTTGAACGCACCGCCAATTGACTAATTTGGGTCAAGGGCCCTACCACATCCAAGACCTATCAATTCCTTTCTTGGGATCCCTCATATACTTGGAGAAAAAGGTACATAGTTTCTCATCAATTTCAGGCGTGTGTGCCACCTTCCCCTTTAGTGAGAGCCTGGGGCATTCTCCCCTCATCCTATTCCTGTGCTCCCTTTCAAGGGGTTGATGGATTTTCCCCACCACATACTCTGCCCCTTTGGTGTCAGGGGTCCACTCCGCCGACCTAGGATGGTAAATTTGGGTAGGCTCGAATATGTCCGAGTGGACCCCGTCCCCAACCTGGGACTGAGAGGAGTGGGACGGCCCGAGTTCTTATCCTCATCAGAGGAGAAATCGTCCTCCGATACACCCTCTCCCTCTAAGGGAAACCCGCCATCGGGGTCTACAATAGTGGTGACACCGTCACAATTTTCTCTGGACTCCTCCTCCTCCCGGCAGGGTGCATGTTTTAGCGTTCACGCATTCTTGAGGAAGGTCTCCATAAGTTTATCAAATCCTTCCAAGTGCCCCGCGTTATACTTAACGGCCCTTTTATTCCCCATCTGGGAGCTACTGGCACCCGCCACCACCAGATCTGGGTCACTGAACACCCCAGGGATGCTTTTCGCCAGATTATCAACCTGATCACTAAGAGGAGCCTGCGCCCTAGAAATAGCCAGAGAAAGGGCTTGGTCCACTGCTGGAGGGAGAAGTTGGGGGGCCATTCCTCCTCCACTTCCTGGTAGGAGGAGTAAAAATGGTCTTCTGGAGAAGACATAATAGCAGAGGGTGTGAGCACAGAACAAATGCCCTTAAAATCCTTAAGGCAGCCCCCTCGCCGGTGCTCCAACAATTGGGCTTTCTCCGAAGCTGTAAAGACTGAGGTGCAATACCAATTACCCCCACCAGGTGGCGCTGGTCACTAACGTGGCCGTGTGGGGAAATAAAGCGGACAATAAAGGAGTGACCGGATTCCGAAACGCGTGTAAAGACCAGCAGGAGTGCTCAACGGAGCAGCCTCGCTTGGACCAGATGCGCTTGACAGGATAGCACCGCGCGCAGAGCACACAGCGGGAGAAACTGCGAGGGGGAGAACGCTCTCGGGCAAGAGCCTGCTGCGCAGGGAATATGAAACAATACCAAGGCAATAATGCTAATAACGTGCACAAGAAACCGCTATACAGACAGCAACAACATCAGATTAAGCAGAGAATGTAAGGAATGCACTTAACTGACGAGCAGTGAAGAAAGAGGAAGCGGAAGGGACGCCACAATATTATATACGATGGAATGTGATATGATTGGACTATAGTTGCCTTGGAGACTACCCGCCTAGTGGTTTATGGGTTGTGTAGTCTTTTGTTTAATGATTGTTGTGTTACGTTTTCTTTGAACTGCTATGCAAATAAAGTGAGAAAAGATATGCATAATCCTCGCCTCCATCCTGCCATAGAATTAATTAAACTTTATTCGATCTGATTTAGAAACATAGATCATGAAAGTGTACATAAAAACAGTAAATCCTCTTTCCTAAAACAATACAGTGAGAATTAATTAAAACCAGTAGGTTTAAACAGGTGTTACAAAGCCTGGTTCAGAGCAACTTCAGGTTAACAGATTCTTAAAGTTCAATGTTTCGCAAGATCAATCTCATGTACTTCGTGCAAAATACGCAATAAGGGGTCCAAGTAAGATGTAACACTCCAATACCTGACCAGTCTGCACTATATAAAACTGCAGAAAAACTAAAAATAAAAAGCGTTTTGCACACTTCTGTCATTGGGTAATATCTGGGCGACATCTGGGTGATATTTGTGCTATATTTGGGCACTTTTTTCTCTGGTGCCCATCTTGGGGGACATATTTATTATGAAGTTTCCTAATTTCCTCATTTACTGCAGTCTCCTCAGTAGGAAATGCTTTCAGTTTTTTACTTTGATTCCATCAAGAAGGCATTCAGATGTGTCACACATTTGCCATAAATTCAGAATGTTAGCACTCTAGTTATTTATTAGACCACTGTAGTAAAGCTACTGCTCACCAGGGAGTTAACTGGAAGTCTACTGCTGGTATTGAAATTGATTGTTGTAGTCTGTATGTCAGAATTTTCTAATGAAATAAAAGAGGATTTGAGATCTCACTTAAAACTTGCCCTAAATTTTCTTTCTGCAGCACTAACCATAATTTCTATGGCAAAATGAACCCCCTCATTTTGTTCCTTTTTAAATTAAATGTTTTAAGTGTTACCAGTCTATTACAATCAAAGATGGCTTCAGGTGTGCCATAATTATGTCATAAGTAAGACTGTTAGCTCTTTAGTTGTTCTTTAGAACACTCTGGGAAGCTGCAGTAGAACACAAAGGCATCAACTGACAGGCTGCTCCTGTTGAAATATAACAGGAAGATATTTGAGATCTCACTTAAAACATGTCCTAATTTTTCTTTCTACAGCACTAACCATAATTTCTATGGCAAAATGAACCCCCTCATTTTGTTCCTTTTTAACTTAAATATTTTAAGTGTTACCAGTTTATTCCAATCAAGATGGCTTCAGGTGTGCCATAATTCTTTCATAAGTAAGACTGTTAGCGCTCTAGTTGTTCTTTAGAACACTCTGGGAATCTGCAGTAGAACACAAAGGCATCAACTGACAGGCTGCTCCTGTTGAAATAGAACAGGACGATATTTGAGATCACAATTGAAACATGTCCTAATTTTTCTTTCTACATCACTAACCATAATTTCTATGACAAAATGAACCCCATCATTTTGTTCCTTTTTAAATTAAATGTTTTAAGTGTTGCCAGTGTATTCCAATCAAGATGGCTTCAGGTGTGCCATACTTTTGTCATAAGTAAGGCTATTAGCGCTCTAGTTGTTCTTTAGATCACTCTGAGAAGTTGCAGTAGAACACAAACGAATCAACTGACAGTCTCTGCCCTTGTTGGATGTACATGATTTACTGAGAATGACAGACTTCATTCTCACATGACTGAGAAAGATAATGTGAATTTACAGAAAACATGCTCTCATTTTAGCTTCAGTTTTCTCTCAAACATGATTCATGATATCCCAGCAGAAGGTTTTTCACAGGGTAAACTCACCTTAGAACACACCACAATTCCTGAAATTAGTATGTTATCATCAACAAATGAATTCTAATGTAACTAAAGTCTGTTATCACCCTTTATAGTTCTCCTTTTGGTAACCCTCAAAATCTTCAATTCACTACAATGCATTTCAATGGGGTACTATCATGTATATTGGTCCCAAGATGGCGGCCAGCAATTCCAGGATGAAGTGCTGACAGCCAATCAGATCTCACGATGAGATGTGTCGTTAGGCTCCGCCCATGATATTGAAACTTTTTCTTTTTCTAATTTCTCATGAACTACTGACCGTATTTATGCCATTTAACAAAAAGGGATCTCTCTGAACCAAGGGCTACCTTTTCGCCAAATTTGGTGTAATTCCTTTCAGCAGTTCGGGCTGTAGCCGTGTCTAAAGTTTCCTATGGGAATTACCAGGGAGAAAACACATTTTGGGACCCCCCCTTTTTTTCCGGGCCCCACTTGCCGAATCACCCCGAAACTTTTAAGATAGGAGCTGACCGAAGCACCCCACGAGTTTTGAAAATTTCTCGAAGATTCCACAAACGACACCAAAGTTATTGGGAAAATAATCTTACGATTTTCCTATGGATAATAGGTCCTAACTATAACTACCTACTGGCGACCACCAGTAGGTAAAATATATAAATATATATATATATATATATATATATATATATATATCGACACAAACGCTGTACTCCGTCAACTCCTTTGACAAACAGCAGCCACGGACACCAATAAGCTTCAATACAATCCTTTATTCGTGCAATGTAGCAACGACCACTCAACGCGTTTCGGGAAAACCCTTGCTCACGAGTGAAATGCCGGTCGTCCAGGAAGTGTTTTTAACATACCATGTGATCGCAATAACAATGAACATAGAAAACATACTTAGCGGTTTCCGTTCACTCACGATGCCGCTGTTTTTTTCTTTTACATAACTTTAACCAAACTGCCAACATTGCTGTAATTATATTTACGAGTCACAAACCTCTAATTCGAATGGTTAAAAACGTTACTGACAGAATTTTCAATTCATAATTCATAATTTTACTTATTTTGGTTTAGCCCCAGTGGGCAATTAACCATAGGTCTGATGTTATACTCAAAAATTTCATACTAATCAATCAGCAACATAAACCTAAAGAAAATTAATTTCTGCCCCAGTGGGCATAACGACCCGGTAATAATCATCACATATTAAACAGCGACAGTGGTTAATCAAATTGAAATTGACTTAACAAGAAGCTTTGGTTCTTCTGCACTTCTTTGGTTCATCAGTGCCTTGAGTATCTGACAAGGGAAAAAAACATGTCTATATAATCTTGTTCTGTAGTGTTACTTCGCAAATACAGTTCCTGGTTTTTGGCATTTGAAATAATTCATTAAAAACAACTGTTATATAAAACATACAAAAGGTTGCCTATAAAACAGTTTGACAACGTCAAAACCACCAGATGACAGTTAAATATTGTGCACACGTCTTATTAACCCAAATGAGCGGCCAATTCCTCGTCACAGTTGTGGCCCAAAGGGGTCAAAGTTCTGTATTGAATAATGAGTTTGGATTCTAGACGCCTCAGATCCTGAACTCTATTGCCTCCTCTTTCATTCAATCTGACTGGGTCTAGGACACAAAAGCTGAGTAGATCGCTGTTTTGACTGTGATGACTTGCAAAGTGGCGTGCTATGGGATACTGTTTGTCGCCATGTTTTATTGCCCGCAAATGCTCAAGGATCCTGATCTTAGCCTTGTGGATAGTACTCCCTATGTACGCCTTTTTGCATGGACAAAATAAGGCATAAACTGAAAACTCTGTGTTGCATGTGGTATGCTTCAAAATTTTGTAAGGCTTAGCTTTGGGAGAGAGTATACAATCTTTGTGATTTTTACTGTGTTTACAAGCTTTGCATCTTCTACATGTATAAAAGCCTTGTATTCCTAAGGTGTTAACTTTTGTGGGTTCAATGGCTCTACAGAGTGTGTCCTTTAATGATTTGGCCTTCCTAAAATTTATCTGTGGAATAGCTTCTACACTGTTTGTTAGATCTTTGTCCGTGTGTAGTACTGGCCAAAATTTGGTTAGGCTTTTTCGAACCTCTTGAGCTTGATTGTGGTAGGTGGTAATGAACCTAATTTTTTCAATCTCCTTAGCTTTTTCATTGGCTTTATCGAATAACAGTGAATCTCTCGATCTCTTAGCTACTTCTACCTTAGCTTTATTAATCACCGTCTCAGTGTATCCTCTTTCCAAAAATCTTTTCGTCATCACCTCTTCTTCTATTTTGAAACTCTCAACTGAGCTGCAGTTGCGTTTTGCCCGCAATAATTCTCCTAAGGGAATGCTATCAAGTAACGATTTTGGGTGGCAGCTACGGGCATGGAGAAGACTATTTCCTGCAGTTTTTTTCCTATAGAGGGAACTTTTTATGCCCTCTTTTTGAATGGTAAGGGAAAGGTCAAGAAATTCAATGTTAGTCTTTGACCATTGACTAGTGAAATGGAGATTGAAACTGTTAACATTAAGGCTTTTAACGAACTCATTAGCTTCAGTCTCATTACCATTCCAAATGCAGAAAATATCGTCAATATATCTTCTCCACTTTATCACCTTGTCTTTAAACATCTCATGTTCTCTGACCACTTTCTCCTCCCAGTACCCCAGATAGAGACCCGCAAAGCAGGTCCCCATCGAAGTACCGAGGGACTGTTTAAAAATTTTGCCATCAAATGTGAAAAAGTTCTGTTTCAGACAGGAAGACATCATATCTACTAACATTTCGGTGTGGTGAAAGTAAGAGATAGATCTTTCATTAAGGTAGTGTCTGCATGCTAAAAGTCCCGTTTCATGCGGTATGCATGTGTAGAGACTTGTGACATCCAATGAAAGGAGGGAATATCCATCCTTCCATTCTGTGTTTTCTAGCTCTCTTAGAAAATGACTCGTGTCCTTGATGTAGGATGAGAGATTTGCAACATATGTCTGTAGAAAATAATCCACATATTTAGAAGTGTTTTCCAAGCAGCTCCCCCTTGAAGACACGATAGGTCTTCCCGGGGGAGCAGCTGGATTTTTGTGAATTTTGGGGAGTAGGTACAAAGCTGGCAGTTTTGGATATTTACAATATAGAAAGTCATACTCGTTTTTATCTAAAATGCCTTCAGTTTTCCATTTCAAAAGACTCGCCTGGAATACTCTAATAGAATGCTCGTACTCCATCCTGTTGCTCCTTTGATACTTCTCTGTATCAGACAGTTGTTGTATGCCTTCTCTAGTGTAATTCTGCCTTGATTGTACCACTACATTCCCTCCTTTGTCAGACTTTTTTTTATCACAATGGAGTTATCATTTTTCAAGTTGTTAATCCCTTCTCTTTGTGCTGAAGTGATATTATTCCACCCATACCATTTTTTCTTTGTAAGCTTAATTAGTTCTTGCGTAACTCCTTTTTCAAACACCTCAATCGCATCGTTCTTAATTTGCGGTAGAAAAATGGATTTAGGTTTGAAAGGATTCTTAACATTGAGATTAAGGATGGTATTATCATTTAAAACATCAGAAAATGGGTTGTCGTCATCATTCGCCTCACCTGCCAATACTCTGGCGGTGTGGAGCAGCTCAATATCATTAATACTTACAGTGCTAGGTCTGTCACCGTGGGTTTCTCTTTCTATGCCCACTTTGGTTGCATACCATTTTTTTATACGGAGCTTTCTTGTGAAATAAAAAAGATCTATTCGACTCTGGGTGTAAGTGAAGTCATTAGATGGGCAGAAAGTCAGTCCAAGAGACAACAGTTCCAACTCAGAATCGCTGAGCACTCGATCAGATAAGTTAATGACAGTTTTTCTATCCATTATTTCGTTTTGCTTTGGCCCCTTGTACGACTTCCCACAGGGCTCACCGATCTTCCTTGTGTAGTTTTGTTTCCTCTTCTTGCGCCTCTGCTTCCTCTTCCACGACCTCGTGTGAATCCTTGTTTGTTGTTGACTTGTCTTCCTTTCGCCATGAGATTGAATTCTGTTAAAATGCTGGTTTTTACCCCATCAAAGTTGGAAATGTTTGAAACTTCGCTACTACTTACACTTCCATCTGTTGTAGTTTCAATTTCTACTTGTTCTTCTTGATTCTCAGTCACTTTACCAGTGTTTACGGCCGTTAAGGTGGGTGTGGGGGAATTTTTTTGAAGCTGATCATATTTCTTAGCAAAAGTTAGGATCTGTCCTTTTTGGTAATCAACCAAATCTCTTTGAAATTTCCTCTGTTTTTTAAGTTTGATGTCATCCTCTATTTTTTCAAGACTCCTTTCGATTTTCTCCATTTCTTTATTGAACTCTTCTTGTCCACACAGGGCTTTAACCTGTTCAGTCAAGCTATCGATGGTTTCTGCCAGTCTTTCACAGTCTCTCTTTGCATATTTAACTAGCAACACTAACATGTTGATCGAACAATTGTGGTTGTTGCTGGCCCAGTCATTGACCAAGTCGGGATCTGGATCATTAAAAGTGGGTGTGATAAAGATGCGTAGTCCTCTTGGGATTCTCCCAACATCAATGTATTTCTGCAAGGTGGTAGCTTCCCACCATTTATTTTGCTCCGTCTTAAGAGCTCTCCATAATTGGTCCCACAATTGTCGTTTCCCTGGTGCTAATGTGCTGTTGTTAGTTGATGGCACTGTTTCAACTGCCTCGACTGTCTCAACGTTGTCAAACATCCTACCGGCTGCCTCAGCCCGTTTAACATTTCTGGTCGTTGCCATTCTCGCTCATAGAATTTACCGCTAATTAGCGGGATTGTATATTGCTGGGAAGTGTTGCTTGGCTTTCCCCAAATCACTTCCTCCCATCACCATTTTCTTTAGGTTTATGTTGCTGATTGATTAGTATGAAATTTTTGAGTATAACATCAGACCTATGGTTAATTGCCCACTGGGGCTAAACCAAAATAAGTAAAATTATGAATTATGAATTGAAAATTCTGTCAGTAACGTTTTTAACCATTCGAATTAGAGGTTTGTGACTCGTAAATATAATTACAGCAATGTTGACAGTTTGGTTAAAGTTATGTAAAAGAAAAAAACAGCGGCATCGTGAGTGAACGAAAACCGCTAAGTATGTTTTCTATGTTCATTGTTATTGCGATCACATGGTATGTTAAAAACACTTCCTGGACGACCGGCATTTCACTCGTGAGCAAGGGTTTTCCCGAAACGCGTTGAGTGGTCGTTGCTACATTGCACGAATAAAGGATTGTATTGAAGCTTATTGGTGTCCGTGGCTGCTGTTTGTCAAAGGAGTTGACGGAGTACAGCGTTTGTGTCGGTTAATGGAGGATAGCCACCTCGCTGCGGACCACCATCGCAAGTGAGTAGGGGGAAGGCTATTTACGGCGTTCGCGCTGTGTTTACGGTTTCATATATATATATATATATATATATATATATATATATATAATCTACTGGCGGTCGCCAGTAGATAGTTATAGTTAGGACCGTGTTTCCATAGGAAATCTGAAACTTCTATTTTGAATAACTTTGGCGCCGGTTGACGAATCCTCGCGAAATTTTCAAAACTAATGGGGCGCTCCGTTCAGCTCCTACCCTGAAAGTCTCGGGGCGATTTGTCAAGTGGGGGCCGAGAAAAAAAGGGGGTCACAAAACGTGTTTTCCCCATGCATTTTCCCATAGGACCTTTAGCCGAAGGTACAGCCCGAACGGCTGAACAGAATTACTTGAAATTTGGCAGAGAGGTAGTCCTCAGGTCAGGGAAGTGCCTTTTGCAGGTCTGGTGTCAATCTGTTCAGTAGTTCCTGAGAAAATAGCATTTAAAAGCATATAAATATCTATAAGCGCGTACCGTACGCGCACCGGGCGCGCACCGTGCGAGCACCGTGCGAGCACCCTAACGTGCGCGAGCATAATTCTGATTGGTGGTTACATGTTAGTCAACGTTCGAATCGGTCGAAATCAGGAAGGGTCGGCCGCCATTTTGTTTGTTTTCAGGGCGAGACTGAAAAAGGAAGGTGGGCAACGTGAAAAAGGGGCAGGGTAGAGAGTTCCTGACCCCCTAGCCTTTGTCAGGGGGTCCCTGAAGGACCCCGAAGGCATAAAAAATGTTTTAATTTTTTTTATTTTTAAATCACGGGGTGTGTGCACCGTGCGCGCACGGTAACCAAAATAAATACATTTAATACGTTGTTTATTGTAAAATAAATATATAAAAAAATTATAATACATACATAACTTAGCATTTAAAAAACCGTACAAATTCATGAAAAAAACATAGGTTTCATACACGTTATAGTTAGGAATTAGCATTTAAAAAACCTTACAAATTCACTTAAAAAACCATAGGTTTCACACATGTTATAGTTAGGTGGATATTTCAATCGTAAAAAACCAATGAAATTCCCCCGTTATAGTTAGTTCAGATAACTATAACTAGCGCGACCGCCACTCTATCACAAGGATGATGTCATCAGTGATGTCATGAGTGATGTCACTGACCATGTCATGAGTGATGTAATATGTGACGTCATCAGTAGTGCATTGCGGGCGCGCAAGTTATAGTTATCTGAACTAACTATAACGGGGGAATTTCATTGGTTTTTTATGAGTGAAATATCCACCTAACTATAACATGTGTGAAACCTATGGTTTTTTAAGTGAATATATATATATGCAAAGACGATCACTTCCGGCTGGAAAGACCAGAGGACACAGCAGGGGGTATCTAGGCAACCATTTATTCACAATGTGCATGGCATAATGCATTTCGGCGAGTGTGCCTTCCTCAGATGCCTATTGCACTGAGACTCGCTCTGTCCTTCCTTTCAATGTTCCACAGCACTCCCATTGGTTGGAGTCCAGCTTGCTCCGCTAGTGATTGTCAGCAGCTGCCGTCCTGATGTAACAGACTCCAATTACCAGCATGTATCACTCCGGTGAGTATCAATAGTGGGGCCGTAGGAGCTTGTATCAGCACTGTTATGCCTTATTGAAGGAGGAACGGGCTTAATAACAGCCGAGGGAATCCCAAAATAACAGTGTCCATGGTTGCCTTGAATCCCCGACGCCTCAGCCCCAATTCAAGAACCAAGCAGGGCCGTGCCCCAAAGATGCGATCACCGCGCGTCCCTGTGCAGTCACAGACTGCTAATAGCAGCGGCCACTATATATATATATATATATATATATATGGGCCCCTGCATGCCCTGGGGACCGCCACCTCTCCGGTCCTTATAGAATTTCTTTGTGTGAGGGGGCTACAAGGCCCCTTGCAGCCCCAGGGCTATATTTCTAATTAAAGAGCATGGGGGGCTCCTGCTCCCACGCAGCCACAGGGACCGCCACCCCCCAGAGGCTCTGTTTGTAAAATGCAGGGGTCATGCGGCCGCCCTGCAGCCTCAGGGACCGCCACCTCCCCAGGGCTTTTTTGTGGATAAAGAACTAGAGGGGGCTTCTGCCCCCCACACAGGCCCGGGGACGGCCACTGCCCTGGGCTCTGTTTGTAAAATGCAGGGGGGCCACGTGACCCCCGCAGCCCCGTGACCGCCACCTCCATGAGGCTTTGTTTTTAATTGAAAGGCGTTGGGGGAGCTCTTGCCCCCAACCAATTCCAGGGGACCACCACCTCCCCAGTGCTAAAATGCGGGGGGCACGCGTCTCTGGCAACCCCGGGGACCACCACCTCCCCAGGGCTAGACAGATGATGGGTGGGGGCAAAGCGGCCCCTGGCCAGGAGCCTTCCATGGCCCTGGGGACAGCCACCCCCTGGGGCCAGCTCCAACAATGTCCCGGGGTGCTCACCCTCATGACATTGCAGTTTACTATGGCATGGCGGGAGCGAAGCAGAATTGCTTTTAAGCAAAAGGAGCTACATGTTAGCATCTCCCTTTGTTCAAAAGCAATGCCGGCTCATGCAGGAGGTGGGGAGCTGGCAGGGACCACAGGGGCCTTAGGGCTCCCCCCACAGTCCCCAACAAGAGGCCAAGGCCCAGGGGATGGGGTCCCTGAGGCCAAAATTGGCCTCAGGGAGGGGGATGAAGTTCCCTTCGCTGCTGAGGGTCCTTGGGGGCCAACTAGCCCACCGGGTCCCTCCAGTAAGCCCTATACAGGTGGGATTACTGAGAGGTGGTTAGAGGACACGCCCCTTTTTACACCACTCGGCAAAAGCACTTTTTGGTGCACTGCCGGTGGGCAATGAGGTCCCCTTGTGTCCTGAGAATCTCAGGACTAAAGTGGACTCCATCCCCCAAGCGGAAGTGAGCCAGCAGGCGCGTTTGCAGAGTGGAGTAGAAAGGGGGCATGGCCTCTGACCACCTGTGAGAAGTTGACCTGGCATATGCTGATTACTAGTTATAGTAGCCACCTTGCACCAGTCCAATTCGACTCTCATGGTAGATACGTTTAAGACAACCTTTTAAAGAGAGCTATCCTACTGGTAGCTGTGGAGAGCAGCCTTCAGGCTAAGTCTCAGAGGAATGTAAAGCAGCTTGTTTTGCCTTATGATCTCTTGAATTACCAAATGAAAGGACACCACATAGGTATATATATATCAAATATATATGTATTTATTTCTAGACTCACTCTACTAATCTCTTTATGAGATTAGAAGTCAGGAACACATTCAAATATCAATGTTTCACAATAAGTTAAGCACAAATATGGCTGGGGCCCTAAGGGCGTACCAGACCATGTACTAAAAAAGAGGTTTAGGAATGTCGACTTGCAAGGGGACAAGCCCTAGGGCCTGTAGAATCGCTGGGACTTCACTAATCCACCCAAGGCAGGTAAGTAAAAGACCCACGAGAGACGCGCGCACTGTGAGAACACAGCCGCGCGTTCCCTATTGATTTCAATGGAGCAAGTCGCGGTTCGATTTTTAAAGTTTAAGGGTACTTCTAGGAAGTCTACATGCAAGCCACTTGGAAGGTAAGTAATTAGAGGGCCAACACACACTAGGGCACCGGATTGCACGAGTTACCTCACCCAGGGAAGCCGGGTGCATAGGTGTCTTTTGGTGTCGGGTCTCGTCGCTGTTTTCTATGGAAGCCAAAGAAGATTTGCTGCTTGCGAAGACTGGAGAAGTGTCCGGTGGAATCCAAGGCTGGATTCAAGATGAAGATGACCTGAAAGCAGAAGGGACAATGTTCACAGTCACTTGCCAGTGACCCGGGGCCAGGAAGATGGATGCTCACGGAAGTCGGGTGATTTCAGGTGATCAAGGGTGTTTGACTCTTTGCCTACGAGAACCAGGAGGCATCAATGATGACCAGCAGCTGGATTCCGAGTGTCCCACAACGTCTGCAGCTTACTGAGGTGTCGGCAACCGAATGGGAGCCAACAAGTCTTGGCAACAGCAAGTCTTGTGGAAATCTAAGAAAGTCAGCGGTGCAGACCAGCAAGGTCTGAGGGACTCACCCAGCAAAGGTAAGTCAGGGCAGGCCTGGAGCAACCAGGGGAGCCCTTTGGTTTGATAAAGAAGTCTTCAGAGGACCCACAAGCCAGCCGGCAAGGGATCACGAAGACGCCTCAGGAGGATTCGCTTCACAGGAGCCCACGGTCACTCGGGACGAGGTAGGCCTCTGATTTTCAAGGGAAATCCTGATGATGGCTTGGACCACATGTGGTCCAATGCACAAGGTTGTAGAATGTCGTGAAGGGGTTGCACTCGACAATAGTGCACGGTACCCGGGTATTGCTGTTCCTAGTCACTCGTGGGGTTCCCTCACCACAGCTCTGCTGGGGACTCACAATGGCCATCGAGAAGTCAGGAAATCCACTTCTGGGGCTGCAGGGACTTCGGACTCCGGCGAGAGCAGGAAAGTTTGCGACCGTTGATTCAAGTTTTTGGTGCCTGCCAAGCAGGGGTGTCACTCCTTGACTCCAAGGGAGATTCTTCCATCTTCCAAAGGTAGTGGAATGTCGAAGGGCCAGGATTCGTCTCGTAGAGAGTCGTCCATGGATATCTGATTTGCAATGGCAAGGTTTACCTATCTTATAGTAAAAGAAAGGGAGGGACTAGCTCTATGACCACTCGTCTAGGAGGGTCAGGGGGTTGGGTGGCTACACCCACTTTCCTTTGTCCAGTTTTGTGCCAGAGCAGGGGCTGGTAGCCCCTGAACCGGTTTGAGCTGGCATATGCACAGAGGAGCCTACTGCTCCCCCAGTGCAGGACTTCAAAGCACTCTAAGAGTGCACCCACCCAGCTCCAATACACTAAATCCTGTCTGGAAGGTGGTGACACCTCCCTGTGACAGGATGCCTATTGTTGGGCCTCCTCCACTGCGAGTTTCAGTGAGCAGCAGTAGGGCAGCCCAGTGTCTGTGCTGGTGGCATCCATTTTGTGATGCCAGGGCTCTTTCAGATTTCTACTGTGTTTCCACAGTGGGTACATGTCGTCCCCTCTAGAAGGGTGGAATCATACTCCCACACCGGTTACTGGTGTGGGGGTATGATTCCAAGTTGTTAGACACCAAACATGACATGTTTTGATGCAGTCATTCCAAAGTTAGCATTTACGGGAGGTTATAATGCACTTAAGAGTATATGGTTTAACCGCATCCACAAACAGCCACAGGGAATAGACCCTGCCATCTGCAGAGGGGCCCTGCTCAGGCAGAGGCACCCCCTTACATTGTAAACCAAGCACCCTTCCCTCAGGATTGATAGGGCCTGCCTTAGGGGTGACTGATAGGTTTATATGTGTGTGTATGGTGAGATATAGGAACCTATACCTCAGTGAGGAGTGCTAACACTACCTCACCCAGGCTGCAGTAGAAGGCCTGTGGTGTCAGATACAGTCTGCTTCCCAGGGGTGGCATAATACATGCTTCAGCCCCTGGTAGGCCTGTAAAGTACCTATGCCCTTGGTACCTAAGGTACCATATACTAGGGGCTCATAAGGCACCACAGTATCCAATCACTAGTGCATCTAATATGCACTACAAGTCGTTTAGAGAGAACAGAGAGACTGGGGCCCTAATTAGCAGGGACCCAGCCAGACTATAGCCAGAAACCAGTGTTAACATCAGAAAAAAAGTGGGGGCAACATAAGTGCAGATCCTACTCTCCTACACCACCTCTAAGCAATCTGGCTGTGTGGGGCTTACTGGAGGTAACAGGAGGGCTAGTTGACCCCCAGGGACCCTCAAGAGGCAAGGTGACTTCATTCCCCAACCAAGAGCGCACCAGGAGGTATGTTTGCAGAATGCATGCCCTGCGTCCACCTCTCAGCACCTGTGGTCGCAGTGCCCTTGGTACCCATAGCGCCATTTACCAGGGACTTGCATGTGGCCAGGGATTTGCCAATTGTAGTTTCAGCAGTGAAATTTTAGGGAAAGAGCATTGGCCCTGGGTACCTAGTTGGCATGAACCAGGGGCGTTCTTAGTCAAAGAGCATCAACTTTGGGCAAGGAGTGAGGGGCAGCCATGCAAAGAGGGGCACTTTTCTACAATATTTCTTTGTGTAAACATGTATAATAATTGTTTTTAAATGTATAGATATTTGTTAGTTCTGCTTAAAAATGTACATATTGCTTATAGTTACATTATTCTATGTGTAACATGTATACAAGTGTGCATAAATAAATAAATATTTTGTCATAACTAATTATCTATAATTGCTTCACTATAGAATAACAAAAATAAAAACAAATACATTAAATTTAAAGTAAAGCAAAACTTGAAAGTCTGAGTTTATCAAATGCAACTTTATTCTGCATACACAGGAATATTTACAAGAAAGTGATGCATTTGTAGAGATGCGTCACTTTCCCTGCGCCACCATGCAAAACCCTTGCATAACCATCGATGCGCCAAGGATTGACAGATGCATCAGAAATTCAGGTGCATCTGTTGACCCAAAAGTGATGCATTGCTGGAGTTGCTCATGAAAGTGACGCAACTCGAGCACTGCGTCACAACAGAGAGGTGAGTCCCATTTAAAAAACCTTGCCTCTTTCCTTATGCCTGGTCTGATCAGGCGTAGGGATTTTGATGCAGCGAAGGCGGAGAGTGACGCAGTGAAATGTTGTAAATTTCACTTCGTCAGTTCTGCATAGCTTTTTGCTCCCTAGATGTGTCACGTTGTAAATAGGCTGCAACGTTTACACTGCCGCTGCGTCACAAAAAGTGATGCATCGGAGGTGCAAAAGTGACGCAAGGGTATGTAAATCTGACCCATAGTACCTTCCTTATTCATATATACCTTTCTTCTACTTCTGTATCTTTACATTTATTAGTGTGCCTAAAATTCAGCATATCCAATCCACTACCCTATATCTCACCCAATATACTTTCTACCTCCACTCTGACTCATCTCAAACCTCATTCTCCTACTCCTTCCAGTGCACTACCTTGTTTCACAATGTATACCACTTCCAATATATCTTCTATCTCATCTGTCTAACTCATCTCAAACCTCATTCTACTACTCTTTCCAATGCACTTATCTATTTCTCACTCTATACCTTTATCAATACATCCTCTACCTCTACTCTCTCAAACCCCATACACTACTATGATCAACAAAATAACCCTTTCTAGTTTCTTCCCTCCTCTACCCCTCCTAGCATCATCTCATACTTTTTTCTTACTATTCAGATCTCCCAAATAAGCCTTTTTAAACACTTAACTCTGACTCTTCCCCCTCCACCCCTCTTTACTCATCGAAAACCCTCTCCTACTACTATGAACTCCCAAAAAACCTAAACTTTCTAGACCCTTCCCTCTTCTATCCCTCGGCTATTCCTTTTCAATCCAAATAACAGACTAACATGTCCGCCACTCCAATTAATTTCATATTTCCCTATATTATTTCCCCACTAATCCTGTTTGGTTTCCAGAGTACCTTGCTACCTGCCAAAAAGCGCTTAAACACTGCAGGGGTAGCAAACACTAATTAAATGCAAACCCTTCCCTTGTCCATTGATCCACTATACTTTTCAATCCATATAACAGCCTACCCTCACTCACCAAACGGCTTCATCAAAAGAACTCCACCAAAGAGCTCCCTTAAAGGTGCCCGACGGGCACTACAGCGCCCGCCCAATGAGGAGCATGCCCAATTATGAAGCATGACACCTCTCAGGGTGTGTGAGGGCACTTCCTCCATTTGGAGGTTATTCCAGAGACCTGACCACCACTGATATCCTTAGGAACTGCACATCCATGTGTTTGAACTATGCTAATTTCACCACTAATCATTTATGGGTTCTCTCGTCTGACACAACAAGGCTGATCGGACACCAACTGAGAGCTGCAGCATAGCAGGTTAGAGCAGCCGTGGGGGTTGCTGACCGCTTCTCTCTCACCCCTCCTGCTCACCCACTGTCGGTCGGTTTGGAGTAAAGAGCGCGCCTGTGTTCGGAAGTCAGGTGATGGCCTGGAAACTACTAGCTTCCAAGACCGAGTATAGCGCAGCCTCTAAACGGGCCCTCCCACCTGGTTAGCCTGTCCTCCAACATCACACTAAAACGCAGAGACTCCCATATATTGGAGACTGCATGGGCGAGCTTCAGAGAGTGACACGCAGTGGGCTGTGACCCCCGGAGTGGCCTACCCTCGGCTTAGCACGACAGCGACCCGCGTGGTGCCCCCTACAAGATACAAGTGACCCGCCAGGGGAAAAGTGTTCCGACATGAGGCATGAGATGACTGCCAACCGATTTGGCACATACATCAGTACTGGGCTGAGCAGTGAGGCGAGAGTGGAGCAAGGCACCATTGCCTGAGGCCTGGGGAGCGGCATCATAAAGGGACCCCGGACTGAAACTGCCTGATAGACCACCTCCAATGCTGCGCCTAGAGAGTCAGAATGTCGAGTAAAGATCTACAGTATACACGCATATCTGGACACGGAGGGGAGTGGCAGGAACCTGTATTCCTAGCATGCGACACGGCCTAAAGCCCCCTACGAGACACTGGAACACACAGAGGAGACCTGATTGATAGAGCCCTGATGCAATCCTGCCCATCGCGCTACTATAGTCGACTCGTTTGAGTGCAGTCCCCGCAGCAACACAACCAACAGTCGAACCGTCACCCATACATCAGCAGTTGTCACCAAGTAGGAGCCCGCCACAAACTATGGGGCAAACCAAAGGGACAATACTGAAAGCAACCTCCACCAATACGCAGCAGAAGACCCGGAACACTCTGCATGCCTGCTCTAGCCCAACTTTATACCACCCACGAAGGCAGAGGCACCCACAGACAAGTTGGATGTAATTCTTCAGGAGGTCAGGGAGTCCCGAAAGGCCATTGAGCAGCAGATTGGTTTGCTCACGACAGGTTTCATGTTACTCAAGGCTGACCACACCAAACTAGCCTCTACAGTGAAGTCTCACAGTCTGACTTTGGAGGAGATCCTACCTCAACATAAGGAGCATGCGTCACAAATTCAACAAGGATTCTGCAGAAGGCAGAACTCGCCGGAATAACAAGTGCCTCATTGGGCTCCCTGAATGCAGCGAGGGTTCTAATGCTGCCAGCTTTATGGAGCAGTGGTTCCGTGAATATATAGCCCCTGATGGACTATCGGACTTCTTCCGTGTAGAAAGAGCCCACATAATCACCACTGGTAGACCTAAGGTGGGCGTTCCACCACGGCCATTGATAGGCAGGATCCTAACTATAGGGATCAAGACGTACTGCTCCAGAAGGCACAAGAGCGGTCTCAGATACAGTTTGAAAACCACCGGATATCACTGTACCCCGCTTACACCCTCATGGTTCAACGACAAAGGTTCTCCTTTCAAACAGTCAAAAAGAAACTGCGAGCCATGGATCCAAAATAGGCACTCTTGTTCCCTGTCCACTTGAAAATCATCCATGAACAAAAAACATATTTTTTCAACGGCCCAGAGGAGGTAGAAGAATGGATAGATATTATGGATCCAGCCTCGATCTCCGTCACCACGTCCCAAAGCCTGCCAAGTAGCCCCAAATCAACACAGGGACTACGACAGTGCCGCAATGTGAAAACTGCCCATAAATCGCAAATACTCAGCCCTACCCACGAGCAGGCTGAACGCAGCAAAGAAGAGGCTCTGGCTACTTAAAACACCTTCAGAGAATGTGGCCTCCGCGCAGCATATGAATCCTCGGAGGGAAGTACTGTGCACTCTGACACTGAGAACAGTCTTGCTTTGTTTCCTACAGTGATGCCTCAGACTGCAGACGATGTATTGGGCTAGTGTGGCCCAGGAGAGGCGGCCTCGCCGACCACACAGACATACTGCACATCGGGGCTGCTCCCACAGACATGCATATCCTTTTTAATGCTCCTAAATTGGTAACTGGTGATGTGATAATACTAGTGTGAGACCGGGCTCTGTAGAGTCTGTAGAGCTCATATACGTGGGTAAGACACCATTAATGGCGTAAGCGACAACCCCCTAATTGCTTATGCACTATATAAATGTATCAATGTTTGCACTGTTGTGTTATTCATTTGGACCAGCATAGTTCAGCGGGTGAACCTCATATTCATCGTTCAGAGAGAGTTCTGGGGTTTCTGGCACACAGCAGCTGACAATTCCTAAATTGAGGTGCTCTACAACCATTTTGAAACTACACATACCTACTACCACCACCCACATATGCTCAGCTCCTATAACTTAATCAGCTGGAACGTGCGGGGACCTGACTTGGTGCAAAAGTGACACAGGGTGCATGCACAACTGAGTAGGCGAAAGGCACAGATAGTGTTCCTGCAGGAATCACACCTCGCAGAGTCGGAAGTGGGAAAATTCACAAGAAATGGAAGGGACAGGTATTCTCTACCAACTACTCGGCCTTTGCTAGAGGTGTGACCATCTGGATCAGACTTGGGGTCCCGTTAGTAGAACTAGAAAGGCGTTTCGATTTGCAGGGTAGATACATACTTCTACGTGGGACCCTTGATGGCTTGCATGTGGTACTAGGTAACTTATATGCCCCAAATTTTGATCAGGAAAAGTTCTTTAAGGGATTGAACATGTTACTTGTGGACTGGGAGGCATACTCATGGATATTAGGGGTTGACTGTAATGTGGTCATGGATACATTGTTAGACAGATCGCATCCCCCTCTCCACGGTGTGGGCACTGTTAAATAGGCAGAGGCCCTCTGTAGATGGGTTGAGGGGTGGGCACTGGGCAATGTATGGAGAATGAAGAATTTGGTAAGCAAGGAATACTCCTTTTATTCCCCAGTCCATCAATTGCATATGCGCATTGATAGAATACTATGCTCCCTCCCCATTGCCACTCAAGTGACCCATGGCACATACATAGCAATAACCTTTTCAGATCACAAACCCTTGTAGATCTGCCTCGCTTGGGGCAGAATCCCTACACAGGTTCCCACATGAAAGCTATGGCCCCAAATGTTGGAAGACGCTGCCTTCCGCAACACCCTGCCCAAGACCGTCTCAAACTACTTCACAGAGAACGGGAATACTGCGTCCGTGATCCTAGTTGAATGGGACGCACTCAAAGCAGTCATAAGAGGCACAGCGATTAGCGCCACACCGGGTGCAAGGCAGGAAGTCCACAAAAGCTTAAAAGGGGATGAGAATAAAATGAATGTGCTAGAGCAGGAAGCGGTGAGCGAACCCGCAAAAAAGGCCCCCCTGCAGGAGGCCCTTAGGGTTATCTACCACAGGGCGTATACCCAGATGAAGCACACAGACACAGATAGATCGGGGACACTCCTAGCAAAAATACTGAGGGATGACCCACCAGTCACTGTAATCTGCAACATCACCACGCCCGTGGGACACATAGTACATTCCTAACAGGACATAAAAGAAGCCTTTTGCACATACTATGGCTCACTGTACAGTAGGCCACCCCCAATAGACCCCACACTCATAGGCGCATTTCTAGAGGACCTTCCCCACCCCCAGCTCACTACAGACACACAGAAACGTCTGGCAGACCCTATCAAGAGAGTCAAAATAAAAGCTGCTATCAAGGGGCTTCCACACAACAAGGCGCCGGGGCTGGACGGCCTGCCGGTTGAGTTTTTTTATACATACTCTGAGGCCTTAATCCCCCAACTGGAGGAACTGTACAATAGTTCACTAGTGCTGGGACACCTTCCCCATACCACCATGCAAGCATTAGTGGTCTTGCTTCCCAAGCTGGGGAGGGATGCGGCAGACTTGACGGGATCCAAGGTTTGGAGTGGTGCACCACCAAAGTGTAAACAAAGTTGTATTTCAATAAATCTCAAAGTCTTTTGGTGGGTTATCAAACACAGTCTTTAATTGCAGAAAGGTTTGGTTTTGAGGAAATTGTCAGCCAACGTGTTTCGTTCATGACAATGAACTTCTTCAGGGCTGAAAGTTACAATATAGAATACATACAAATATGTACAGAAACAAGAGTATAGGTATGCATGACACAGGACTTTGAGTGAGGAAGAGGCAGAGGGATCAGCGATGTTTGAGGGGTGGACGGCATAGAAGTAGGCAGGGTGGGGGAAGAGTTAGAACAAGTGTGGGAAGCGGAGGTTGTGGGGAGTTTAGAGACGAGAAGAAGAAAAAGAGGGGGGGTGTTTTAGGGAGAGAGGCAAAAGACAAGGTGTAAAAAACTGAGGTCCTAATACGTATAAAAGTACATTTTCACTGTGCTATCGGCGTCTGAGATGTATGGTGTGTTACTGCAGGTGATGTATCCCAGCTATTCTCTCCTTTTAGTGTATAATAACATAGTAGTGGGGTACTAATATATATAAAAGTACAATCTCACTATGCTATTGACGTCTGAGCTGTATGGTATGTCATGCAGGTATTGTAACCCAGTTATTCTTTCCTTAGTCAAATATAAATGAATAAATACCATAGGCTCATAAAATCTAGAGCAAAATGTGTGGCTTTAATTAACAGCAGACATGCCTTTCACTTTGACAACCTACTGTATGGTAGAACAAGGATGCATGTCCGGAATTGAGTAAATAAAGGGTGGTACATACCATGAGAATGAGTGTCATCTCGTACATAGTAAGGGCGTGTTGATTGGCTGCCTGGGCCTCCTTGATAAGGGCTCGCGGTCTAATGAAAGAAATATATATGAATGAGAGAAACCAACAAAGTGGTGATAGTCCAGTGAAGGGTAAGGTAGCGCGCGAGGAAATGGTATCGGCAAAGTCCAAGAGTGATATGAAGGCGTGGTGCAACCAGCTAGCTCTGGTGGTATTCTATGAATAAGCGGGCAAGAAGTGTGAAAACTAGCAAGCTATAAGCTCAGTAACACTGAACCATATAATAAGCCTGATACAATGATAAACGGGGTTTAATTGGAAGAGAATAGTGAGTAAAAAATCAAAAAAGGACCGTCTTAGAAGAGCGGCGCGTTTAAAGTGGTGAGGCGCGGTGGAGTTGGAACCGCTGTGCTGTGCAGATTTGTAGAAAGCGAGTGTGTGTAATGACGAGCTGCATGCAGTCAGCAGCACTGAGCCATATAATGGGTCAAATACGAAAATACACGGGTGTAGTTAGAAATGGATAGTGAGCGAGAAACCAAGAAAGATCGTCTTAGAAGAGCAGGACTTTGACGGGATATCGCCCATTATCACTTCTGGCAGCAGAATATAAAATTCTAAGTAAAATACTGCAAGCAGACTTCTTCCCTATGTGGATTTATACCAGCACGCAGCACGTCATTAAAAAATAGGCGGCTGCACCACATAATGGTAACCACTTCCGAGAACTATGTAAATGCCGGTTGCATCGCACTAGATCTGGACAGGCATTTGATACCCTCACATGGGAGTACATGTTTAAGGACATAGAGAATTTTGGCTTGCCTCCTGAGTACCTCCAGTGGATACGGCTACTTTATGAGGTCCCTACTGCGAGAGTCCGTACTGGAGGGCACATATCACGAGATTATCTAGTAAACAGGGGTACGAGGCAGGGATGCTCCTTGTCCCCACTATTATTCATGCTCGTGCTGGAGCCGCTGGCACTTAGGCTGTGTCAGGAGGTGGGCCAACTTGGGATTCAACTGGGCAACGCAACACACCTGATATCAGCCTATGCAGATGACATCATCGTATATGCGCATTATCTCATGGGTGAGCTGAAACCAATCCCTAGTATTTTCTCCAGGTCCAAGCACATATCGGGCCTAGCCATTAACGAGGTAAAATCCAATGCCTTTTTTTTCCAAGAATAGTGCACACTCAGATGTGATCTGCTTTGGGCTGTACACCTTACCGGTGGCGTGCCATACGTTCAAGTACCGAGGCATACATATATACAGGTCTCATGCAGATATGCTTGAAGGTAATCTTACAAGAGCGATAAGGGCGATACAATGGAAGGTGGCCTTCTGGACATTGCTGCCTCTGTCTTTTACATTACTTTGCCACTCTGCCAATAGTAGTCTTGCCATCTATCTTCCGAACTCTGGATACCATACTCCTGGACCTGATATGGGGGGCTGAATGGTGAAGATTGAGCCTTAAAAATTGCAGCTAGAGAGACACAAAGGGGGGGCTAGGGGCACCGGATCTCAGAGCGTACTATTATGCGAGCCCACTGCAACGGCTGTCCTACTGGACTGCGGGTCTCAACTTGCAAGAGCTAGGGTACACCGTGCAAAACAAGTCAGGGGACCCTGCACACATTACTACTACCGAAGAGCAAAATCCCCCCCAAATGCACCCTCCTTAATGCAAACTGTGCTGGAAAAAAGCGCTTCAGTACACGTCCCGTTGCCTTCCGTAAGCTGATAACATCCTGTTTTTGGGGATTCCAATACCCAGTGGAAGGCTCACAAGGCGCAGGAAAAGGGCTTGGTCTGACGAAGGGGTTGACACAGTGGGAGCATTATTTAGCGATTAAATCCTCCTAGATCATGAAAATGTTGTACGGGAAACTGGGGTGCCAAACCACTTATATACGATACATGCTGCGGTATCCCAATATGTAAGGAAACAATAGGCCCCTCAGCGAGACGAACCCCCATCACATGAATTAGTTTGTTCACTGTACCACATGGGAGAGGGACGGCATCTCATAAAATGTCTATATGTCGGTACCCGGGAGCATTCAGCAGTGCCCCTCACCGACCTAAGAGCCAAATGGTCTGGGGACATGAGGCGAGAACTGTCCGACAAGGAATGGGCCAATATCCTAGAACACCCTAAACAATTGACACGCAATGCAAAATTTAAATGTATACAATGCATGGTTCTCCACAGGGCCTACCTAAAACCACACTGCCTATAGCAGATGTTCCCAAATACACATCATTACTGTCCTTGATGCAAGTCAGAAGAGGCAGACTTAATCCACATTTTATGGTCATGCACGGCCTCAGAGGGTTTTGGGAAGAGATCCGGCGTGCCACAGAGACTGCCACACACCTGCACATTGGGGACTCCATCGCGGAGTGCAAAACGGTCCATAACCATGAGGTGGAAGTCAGTAGAACCCCCTGCGATCAACACTTGGCAAAGCGAGGTAGTGCGATGGGGCGGGGCCGAAAGCGCAGCTATAAGATGAGAGGAGGCAATGGGGCTGCATCAAAACCAGATAGACATGGAGTGGGATGATATGCTAGAGGCCTTCAAAGCCGTAGACCCCCGACCCTCTACCTAGCAGCCTGCATGCACAGTAGAACACATTAACTACTCGCAGAGCCCTGAGATGCAGTCTACAGTAGGATTAGTTCCGATGCACGACCACCAGCATTAAGTGCATCATTCACGTAAGCCTAGGATGCAACACCACATCTGAATGTGGACATGTTGGGCCAGAACGGGGGGGAGGAGTAGTTGTTACTATGTTACTAATTGGTAAACCCAATTTAAATGTTGACGTTTGTGCACTTAAAGTGATGTACTGCATGTATGCATGACAATACGACAACGGTGTTAATTCAAATACTGGAAATGTAGCACATGCAACTCACTGCTGCAAAATACAAAGATTGAAAGAAATGTAATGTGTAAATGTTCTCAACGGATGCACCGGATAAAACAAAAACCAATAAAGTATGTTTTAAAAAAAATATGGGTTCTGGAGTAGCATGCTACTTGCTGAAAAAGCGTTTTGACGCCTTGTTAGGGGTAGTAAGCACTATATAAATGCAATACAATTAAATACAATATATTTATATACATGCAAACACATATATGTGTTTGTTTATATAAGTATATATTTATAAATAGTATTAAATATTAGTGGAATATATATGATTTACATTGTATATTTTTTCTATTAGAATATTTACTACTTTAAACTCTATTTATATTACACAATTGAATTTTTTGTCTATTTTTGGACAATATTGGTGTCAACTAAATTGTTTTATGATGTTTGTACATTATAACTATAGTATAAGTATAGGATCACAATACTGTGGAAAGCAATGTTTATGTCAAGGATATTGCTTACTACAATATAGTGTCAGTGATCCTCTCTGATAGATCAGTCATTACAGTCCTTTGTCACTACAGAGTTGGCCAGTGATGCAGCGGAGTTTGCCAGCTCTACACACACACACACACACACACACACAACTCTCGTTTGGGCCCATATACATTCATACATTCAATGAGTTAGCAATTACCCGCTGGTCATCAATTTTGATTTACCTTAGAGACCTGTTACACCGGTATCATTGCCATTCCCTGTCTCTTTAAGTAAATGTACTTTTGTTGATAGATCTAGTTGTAGATTGGAATAGGGAGGACTTAATAACCCATTTAACCTTTTTTTTAAAGAACCACAGACTCATTAGGAGTTTTTGAAGATTTATCTGGATTAATAATTTTGTGAGTCAAATCAGAATACACGTAGGTACACCAACATTCTCCATCAGGAAAAATAGTGCAGTTAGCTTAGAATCAATTCACAGTAATAAATTCTCGTGATGACAGTACCTGAGGAGAGAAAATACAGAGCAAATACAGAACATTACCCCTCAGAACTATAATTACCCAGAATGGTGTGAGGAACTGGACATCAGAGTATCAAAGATTCAGGACAGGTTCAGGACCAGAAAGGTGACCTCTTCTAATGCAACGCCAGCGTTGCACCCCTCTCTGGAGCTACTCTCACCGGCTCGGGCTCATCCAGACCCCTTCCTTTATTGTGCCTCCTTGGTTGTTCCGCCATTCTTCTCTAGTGTTGAATTCTTTGATCAGCTTGCAGCGATTTGGACAGCATCTCAGCATAGCATCAGCATGTGTGGCATCAAGTGTGTCTGACTAACTAAACTTACCTCTGTTATATCAATTCGGGTGTATGATCCACCCCCAAATGTTTCAATTCTATGTACACCCCTCAATTTGATTGAGCCAGGCAGTGGGGTGCAGACATCACACCATATTAAGTGCAACAACCTTCTTTAGTTCTATTGTTTAATTTCCTGCCCCTTAATTTTAATACCCACAAGCATTTCATATGTGGATCGATAATTTTGAAGTACAATGTTTTGGCTTCTTCCTTTTGCAGGTTCAAGAGTTTAACTTCCCATGTCCTTGCTGGGCACATGTTCTTGGCAGAAGTTCAATGACATCACTAGTCTCAGGACAAGGATTCAGTGCGCATGTGTAGTTGTCGCAAAGGAATAGGGACATCAGTCACCCTCCAAGGCCCAAGTACGAACTATTAATAAAGTCAGAGAAAAACATGTTAGAATACGAAATTAAATGAATGCACTGTATACCACTTACTTCTACTCTAACCCATTTACTTAATATCTCTTTTGCATTAATAGCTTAGTAAAACTTGCACGGGTTAGTTTCAGCACAGCATGTGCGTTAATGCAAGAGTTTCGAGCAACCATGTTAAAAGCTATTGCGCAGCTGCAAAAATTTCCACCAAGCGACAGAAGCGTCATCACTGCGCAGATGCAGTAGACGCATGCGCAGAAGAGTTTCCGTGTTTTCAGTGGCCATTTCAAGGACACTCGGGTTACTGGTTAGTAAAACACATAGAAAAGCTTCCCTTAGATACAGTATGTAAAATGTGGTGCAACATTAGTACCCACAAACATGTTGGTTACATTAATACATGTTATTCGAGAGGATTGCGTACGAGCAAGTCTCTTTTATACGAAACCTTGCTCCATCAATCCCCTCTCTGATGGTATTTTATGCCATCACTAGCTTCTATCATTAAATCAGATGCCATTTAGATTTCTTCAAATCCTTCATTCCTGCCTTTGTCCTTTTTAAATTGCGATCCTTTCATTCTTTTGTAGATTTTTCTTTTCAATTATTCAAGCCGTATTTTGTCTAATTTTCTTTTCCTACACTTCTCATTCACTTCGTACTTTTTTCCCTTCCCACTACATTTGTGGCAAAACATTATTATCAGAACTAACAAAGTTATGCCCATGATTGGTAGTAATATTTGACCTAAGATATCTTTACCTATGTTAGAAAGCCAACCACCTATAGCGGAAAAACTATTAGTTATTTTATTCCATACACTGTCAACCTCCAGTGGTATCAGTTCTTCTTCCAAATGTGTCATATTTTTAATATACCCTCCAATTTCTACACTTTTATCAGGAATATAAGTGCAACAATGTTGTGCTTTCACCATTTTACAGACTCCACCCTCTTTTGCTAATAAGCTATCAAGGGCAAGTCGATTTTTCAAAACCATAGATCTAACAGCAACTAATTCTGTATTGATCTATAAGAATCCTCCAGCAGTGTCAGTAGATAACTGATAAACTACTGTAGACAATTGACAGTTTTTTTCGAGAATTCAGCAGAACACCCACTGAAGGTTTCAATGCACCAAATATGTCACCTACTATTTCAGAAAAACTAGCACTTTTATATTGGGTTAGTCCATTACTGTCATCATTGTTTCCAGTGATTCTTTTAACGTGATAGACTTTAGGGAATACTATTCCAAAATAGCAACTCCCGTACCAATGATCAGGCAGCCTAAAATAGGCCTTGTTTCCACAAATATAATAGATTCCAGGAAATTCTGGATCAGTTCCTCCTTTTGGTCCCCAACCCCCAATTACTAAGAAATTATGTTCATACTCACTGGAACCAATAAATGCGTTGTTAAATTCTGTTTTTAGTCTATGGAGCAAGATTTTCCCTTTCTTTTCAAAATCCAGGGTCATAGCAGCATGTATCTTGCCAGTTACCAAAAGGTCTTCCTTTTCAGCCCATTTAGGTATCTGAGGTTTCGGTTCAGAGGCCCTTCTTTGGAAATCCTGTCTCCTCTGTTCTACTAGATTCAAAAATATATTTTCTTCTTCCTGTAATTTACATGTTAAGTTGCGTTTGTGTGCATCGGTTATATCTATTGCTTTCATTGTTAGAAAATATTCACCCACGTATTGTGAGTCTCAAGTACTAAGGACGGGGTCCATGCTCTTTCACATAGGGACCTCTGAAAATATTACATCTACATTTGAATAATAATACTGTTGTTTTCCAAGTTTTATAAAATAAACTAGCCAATACACTACACGAAATACCATATGTCATAGGTAAGTGATAATAAGTTACCCCTTCAGCAACTGAGGTTGGCAATTTCATATAAACATAACAATCACTAACTTCCATTGTTTCTACATAATGTACTAATAGATTTGCAAATAAATTTAAATCAGTTTCGTTTTTATTCAGAGTGTGGTGTAAATCTAACTCCTCTGGTGTTTCTAAGTCTACTCTATCTCCTTTAATGTTTGCCACCTTTGTATGTGTATTAGTACTATTCTGTTTGTTCGTAACCATCAAATAGGGAATAGCTATTGCTAATATTACCCACATGATGAAGACTAATAATAAGCTACATATACAAATCCTACAGCACTTCTTTATACAGCTTTGTTTTGGGTTTCCAGTAACGTTATTATCAGACATTTTTGGACAAGAAGATTGTCTCTTCTTTAATTCAGAAACTTGGTATGAGATAACACCTTAAGCGTCTTCTTTTCTTTCAAGTCGGTCTCACTTCCTCATCAATTCGTTCAACATTCAGTTCTTCGTCACTTTCTTCATTTATGTTGAGATTTTCAAATTCTTCAAGAATGACATATGTCTACTCGGGACCCTTGAACTTGTTATTCAATGTCTTCAATCTTTGGCTTTTTCGTTTTGGAGTTGCAGTGGAAGGTCCAGATTGACTGGATACTTTGTTTACTTAATCAGGTTCTTCACTGAATCTCTTTCAGTCTCTTGATAATTCTTGGCCAGTTATCACCTTTTTGGCTTTTCTTAGCTATCACTGCACTGTCAATTTCTTCAAGGCTTCTTTTATTTTATTTAATTTGTGGCACAATTTGATCATCATCGTCTTCAGATTTCTCTCTATCTGACCTTGTCCAGGGCTTATTGTTTTGGCCTGTTCTGCCTGGATATATTCTACCTCAATCTGACCCTGTTCAGGATTTGACATATTTGGGTTTTCTTCTATATCCTGAACCTGTGTTTCTATGCCTGTCTGATCCTGTTCAGGTCTTCTTACCCCTTGTCTTTCTTCTGCCTGAACATTTTCTCTAAAACCTACCTGCCCCTCCTCAGACTCAGGAATGAGCTTTGATTTTCTTCTGTCTAAGTATATTGTTCTCTCCTTAACTGTTCCTGCTCAGGTTCCCTAATAGTTGTATCCCTACTCTTCTGAGCGAGTTCTTCTACACCTGACTGATTCTCACTCTTTTCCTGTCTATCTAACTGGGTTTGACTTCTAGCTTTTACAATTACTTCAGATATGTCGCCCACTGGGATCCAGTCGTCCTGATATGTGCTTGGTTGTTCTTGGGCATCTACTTCAGGATCTTCTATAGGAGATTCTTCAGCTGCACAACCTTCAGCAACTTCAACTGCTCACATCAATTGAAAACCTTCTTCCTCAGGGGCTGGTACCCTTTTTATATGACTTGCATGAATCCAATTAGGCAATCCTGCACACTTTACAGCTGTTGAAGTAGTTAGTATAACCTGATGTGGTTTGTCCCACCTTGGTGCTAGGCACAATTCTCGATTGTGATTCTTCACAGCTACCCAGTCACCGGGATTCAGATCATGCGCTTGGCTCAGCTATCTGTTGACTGGGTCTTCCCCAACCTGATAAGAAATAGAACGCACTCTGCCTGCCAATACTTTGCAATACTCCAAAACCAAGTCATCAGTTATATTCAACAGCTTGTGTCCTGGTACACATGCTTGTCTCATTGCTCTTCCCATGAGTATTTCATGGGGACTCAATCCAGTAATTTTGTCAGGAATTCTTCTGAATCCCATTAGAACAAGAGGTAAAGCATCAGGCCGTTCCAGTGGGGCGGATGCACACACCTTTCCGAGTCTTGACTTGATTGTGCCATTCAATTGTTCTACCACCCCATAAGCCTCTGGGCGGTAAGCGCAGTGCAATTTTTGTTCGACTTTAAATGCTTCACAAATTAGTCAAATTATTTTATTATTAAAATGTGACCCTCTATCTGATTCAAATGTTACTGGAAAACCAAATCTAGGGATGAGTTCTCTTAATAAGAGTTTGGCCACTGTCAAGCTGTCATTTCTTCGGGCAGGGTATGCTTCCATCCACTTTGAGAATAAACAAACTATGACAAGTACGTATTTCAACCGTCGACAAGCAGGTAGTTTAATAAAATCTAGTTGAAGTCTTCCAAGGGGACCTTCTGCCTTTCCAATCTTTACCATCATAACCATGGTTTTCCTACCAGGATTCATTTGTTGGCATGTTAAGCATCTTTGGCAAAGACTCTCTGCTACATTCCTGAATTTTGCACTAAACCAATCTTGTCTGAAAAGTCGAATCATAGCATCTCTGCCAACATGTGTGTCTCCATGATACATCCTAGCCATAGGTGCAAGCATACTGTCTGGCATTACTGGTCTGACATCATAACAAACCCACACACCAGCTTCTGCCCTTCTTTGACATCCTATTTTCACCCACTCTTCCTTTTCTCTCATTTCTACTGCATCCTGAAGATCTTTTACCTCCTCCCAGGTTCCCACTCCTGCAAGTACCATAAGTTGGCAGTTTTTCCACAAGTTTCGATTTTCTTATTTAGTGCAATTTTATATCTTGCACAGTGCTGGGCAACCCGGTCAGCATATCGGTTACTGGCTGTCACATAGTCATCTCTTGAATGGTGAGCAGCACACTTAACCACGGCTAACTCTTTTGGTAATTGAATTGCCTCAATTAATTCTCTCACAAAATTTCCATTTTTAATGGGATTTCCTGAGGATGTCAGGAAATCCCTCTGCATCCATAGCTGGCCAAAATCATGCACAACCCCATAACAATATTTGCTATCAGTAAATATGGTTATCCTCCAATTTTTCCCAATTTTGTATGCTTTAATTAAAGCAATTAATTCGGCTACTTGTGCAGATCTGACTTCTGGTAAATAGGATGCTTCGACAATTCCAGCCAATGTACACACAGTGTACGCAGCACTTAATCCTCCCTCCTCGTGTTGCATGCATGAGCCATCTACAAATAGCTCATGATCTGCATTTGTCAGGGGTTCCTCTTGTATGTCAAGACGCGGTTTGGTGCTAAGTTCAGTCACGTCAAGACATTCATGTTCGACCTCATCTTTCACCTCTTCTTGGTATGGATCAGGTAGTAAGGTGGCTGGATTGAGAACAGTACACCTCACTATAGTCACGTTTTCAGCCCCCAGTATTATTCTCTCGTATTTGGTTAGCCTACTGGGAGTGAGATACTGCATTCGGGTTTTGGTCAGCAAAATCACAACTGAATGGGGAACATACACCTTTACAGGGTGTCCCATCACAATTGACTCACTTTGTTCTATGATCACACAAGTTGCAGCTACAGCTTTCAGCAACAGCGGTCCGTGGAGGGAGTTCCGTGGGGCAGAAAGGCGGGGCGGGGGAGGGGCAGGGGCAGGGTGGGGGGGTACTAAACACCGGCACATGGATAATTGGAGGTAAGTAAACAATTAAATAAATCAAAACGAATTTCGTAGCGCGCCCTGCATCACAAAATGCGGTGCAGCGCGCGCTACGAAATCCGTTTTATTTATTTAATTGTTTACTTACCTCCAATTATCCATATTCCGGTGTTTAGTACCCCCCACCCTGCCCTTTCTCCGCCCCGCCTTTCCGCCCCAGGGAACTCCCTCCACGGACTGCTGCTGGCTTTCAGACAACGTGGCAATGCACATGCCCCAGGGTCTAGAGTAGCAGAAAAATATGCCACTGGTCTTCGCATCAATCCATGTCTCTGTGTCAGGAATGAGAGTGCACAATTATCTCTCTCATAGCAGAACAATACAAATTATTTTGTATAGTCTGGCATTCCCAAAGCAGGTGCTTCGTACAAACAATTTTGTAATTTTATAAATGATCCAATGCTTTCATTATCCCACTCTATGGGGTCCTTTGCTCTCTTTTTGGTCATCTGTATCAGGGGTTTAGCCAGTAAAGAGAACCCTACAATCCACTGCCTACAATATCCCACGACCCCAATAAACATTCTTATTTCTCTTTGGGTTCGTGGCAACTGCATTTGTCTTATTATTCTGATTCTTTTTTCTCGGAGGACCCTTTGTGTCCACCTTTTGCCAGGTGATTTAGCAATGCAATTGAATCCATGACACAGTCATCTCGAGTGTTCGACACAACTAATAGTTCGTCAATGTACTGCATAAGGAATGATTCTGTGGGCAACACAGGAGATTGCAGACTTCTTTTGAGAATATGATTAAAGATTGAAAGACTTTAAGTGTACCCTTAAGGCACACGATTCGACACGTAAAATTGCTCCTCGTATTTAAATGAAAATAAAAACTGACTATCTGGATGCAATGGAATAGAAAAGACTGCACGACATAAATCAATTACTGTGAACCAACCTGCCTTCCATGGTATCTGGTAAAGAATCACAGCTGGGTTGGGCACTACTGGACATGGTACACCAATTTTATTTATTTTTCTCAGATCTTGAACCACCCTATATTTCCAGTTAGGTTTCTTAATGCCAATTATAGGTGAGTTACAAGGCCTACTCATAATTTCTTTCAAAATGCCTTGTTCGACTAATCGCTCAATCTCTGCTGCAACACCTGCTTTTATTTCAGGACTCATTTTGTATAGTCGAGTATTTAGGTAAATAGCACCTTCTTTCACTGTCACTTTTACGGGATCTACATTCGCCAATAATCCTATTACTTTTCCACTAAAATCCCATATCTCTGCATTTACAGTCAGTTTGACTTCAGCAGGTAATTCATCTTTGGTTATCATTGAATACATGTCATTTATTTCTGTTCCTTGTTTGGCTAACATGAACTTGTAAACTTCGTCTTCCTCTGGGGTCTGCATTGCAACACCATCCGGTGTGCAATATATGGTGCAATTCATTTTGAACAATAAGACCCTTCCTAGCAAGTTTACAGGACTTGAATCACAAACTACAAATTTGTGCATTTCTTTAAAATTACCGATTCACACCTCCATGGGTTCTGTGATTGGGGTTCTAATCTGTTTGTTTGAGACACCTACTACTTGGATGGCTTCACCCGAGAGGGGCAGGTTAGGAATGTCTGCTGTTCTCAAGTATGGACCTGACTGATCTACCGGTAGAGATGCGCCAAGTACGCACTCCCCTTCCTCCCCCCTCAGGCACCATCATTCCTGCTCATAATTGAGAATTGGGTCCTGCAAAAGAAACTGCGAGGTTACAACATTTTTCTTACCACTTCCTTCTGGGAATCCAGTGTCCACACTGTGCTTGGCTTGACTCACAAAATTTGGCTTAAGGGCAGGTGGCAATTGACTCTGAAGATCTATACCCTGTTGCAGTTGACTCATTAACACCTCATTCTGCATCTGTGGATTTAAATTTAGATTTGGGCCATTATCAACTTGAATGAATTTAACCTTGTTTTTCCAATGGCCCAACTTCCCGCACTCGTGACAGGGAAACCTTTTCTTTGCCTCTTCCAGATTGAACCTTCCCAGAGGTTTTCCCCCATTATTGTCCTTTTGACCTTGTACCCTTCCTTGATTTTCTGACTGTGTATTCAATTGAAGCTCTTGCTGTTCAGCTAATTTTACTTGAGCCCACATTACTTTTTCTTCTAAGGCTTTTCGTCTGTTATCAATTTCATCCCCACAATATTTGGCATCCTTTAAAATTTTGTCTATGGGCTTTGATTGCCAACATAACATGTGCTGCTTAATCATTTGAGATATATCCAATCTTAACCCTGTCAGATATTGATAGGCAAAATGATTCATGTCCTTGTTCGCTATACTTTCAAAACCACTATACTGTTTGAACACCTGTAAAAGACGTTCGTAGTAGGCATGTACAGACTCATTTTTCTCGTGGGTTATTCTGTCTATTTTTACCCAATCAGTTTCTTTCGGGGGAATTTTTCTCTTCAGGAAAGTGATCACCTGGTGATATATTTTCATTACATCTTCTGACGGGGCTCCTGTCTTTGAATCTCTTGGATACTCTTCACTAGGCCAATCTACAGTAATTGTACACCCCGTCCACAAATCTGCTGGTACTACTATTTCAAACAGACGATCCAGATCTTTTAACAAAACCTTTGAAACTTTCACAAACCTCTCAACTTGTCTGTACCACTCTACACACACACACAACCCTCTCGTTTGGGCCTATATACATTCATACATTCAATGAGTTAGCAAATATCCGCTGGTAATCAATTTTGATTTACCTTAGAGACCTGTTATACGAGTATCATTACCATTCCCTGCCTCTTTAAGTAAATGTACTTTTATCGATAGATCTAGTTGTAGATTAGAATAGGGAGGAAATAATAACCCATTTAATCTTTTATTTAAAGAACCACAGACTCATTAGGAGTTTTTAAAGATTTATCTGGACTAATAATTTTGTGAGTCAAATTAGAATACACGTAGGTACACCAAAATTCTCCATCAGGAAAAAAAGTACAGTTAGCTTAGAATCAATTCACAGTAATAAATTCTCGTGATGACAGTACCTGAGGAGAGAAAATAGAGAGCAAATACAGAGTATTACCCCTCAGAACTATAATTACCCAGAATGGTGTGAGGACCTGGACATCAGAGTATCAAAGATTCAGCACAGGTTCAGGACCGGGAAGGTGACCTCTTCTAATGCAACGCCAGCGTTGCACCCCTCTCTGGTGCTACTCTCTCCGGCTCGTCCGGACCCCTTCCTAGATGTGCCTCCTTGGTTGTTCCGCGATTCTTCCCTAGTGTTGGATTCTTTTATCAGCTTGCAGCGATTTGGGCAGCATCTCAGCATAGCATCAGCATGTGCGGCATCAAGTGTGTCTGACTAACTAAACTTACCTCTGTTATATCAATTCGGGTGTATGATCCACCCCCAAATGTTTCAGTTCTATGTACACCCCTCAATTTGATTGGGCCAGGCAGTGGGGTGAGGACATCACACCATACTAAGTGCAACAACCTTATTTAGTTCTCTTGTTTAATTTCCCGCCCCTTAATTTTAATACCCACAAGCTTTATTCCCACAAGCATTTCATATGTGGATCGATAATTTTGAAGTACAATGTTTCGGCTTCTTCCTTTTGCAGGTTCAAGAGTTTAGCTTCTCATGTCCTTGCTGGGCACATGTTCTTGACAGAAGTTCAATTACATCACTAGTCTCAGGACAAGGATTCAGTGCGCATGTGTAGTTGTCGCAAAGGAATAGGGACATCAGTAACTCTCCAAGGCCCAAATACGAACTATTAATAAAGTCAGAGAAAAACATGTTAGAATACAAAATTAAAGGAATTCACTGTTTACCACTTACTTCTACTCTAACCTCATTTACTAAATATCTCTTTTGCATTAATAGCTTAGTAAAACTTGCACAGGTTAGTTTCAGCACAGCATGTGCGTTAATGCAAGAGCTTCGAGCAGCCATGTTAAAAGCTATTGCGCAGCTGCAAAGATTTCCCACCAAGCGACAGAAGCGTCATCACTACATAGATGCAGTAGACGCATGCGCAGAAGAGTTCCCGTGTTATTGGCGGCCATTTCAAGGACACTCGGGTTACTGGTTAGTAAAGCACATAGAAAAGCTTCCCCTAGATACAGTATGTAAAATGTGGTGCAACATTAGTACCCACGAACATGTTGGTTACATTATTACATGTTATTCGAGAGGATTGCATACGAGCAAGTCTCTTTTATATGAAACCTTGGTCTATCACCAGGAACCCTCAACTGAGATCCATTGCCATAACAAAAATGCTGCAAATGATGCAAAATGGCCCATGAGGCAAAGTTGGGGTAAAAGGTTTGTTTTAACTGTTCCACTGCAATATTTAGTTTCAGACTGTGTTCACATTATTTATGAATCTATTTACACAGTGTTCCTTTGTCATTGACAAAAATTGTTGCAAATTGGGGGTGTCTAGAATGCTGTATCTAGAGTTGCTATTGTCAGATACCTTAAGATGAGTGGTGCGATGAATGTGATACATTAACTACATCTACCGTAATGCTTATGTGGGACTGCTTGTGCCAGAAGTCAAGTGCAGGCAAATGTGTGAAAAAAAGATACTTTTTTTTGCTTAAGGAGTTTTCTGCATTTTGCGAGCGTTGGCTTATATGTCAAATATTGAATACAAAAATCTCGACCTGCACAATATAGACTACAAGATACTGACTTGCACAAAATCATCAAGGTGGGCATATATAAGCCGCGGTTACTATTGTATCTGCGCATCTACTTATCGTAATGAGGTTCTCCAAATAGATATTCTCCAGGATGCTGTTGCATGTATATATTTTAAAGCCGACATTGAGGTGCCACATCAGTGTCACAGTGGAAACACATCTGCTAAAAATATTTTTTGATGGATTCCTAAATCAGTAGCATATGCCACCTTCCGAAAGACGACTGCATGGGGTAAGATGCAACTTTAAAAGCATAGACTCCTCTGATATTTGACAATTAACTTGAAAGTGTGTGCAAAGATTTCCAAACATTGTGAGCACTTGATGAAACTGAAAATAGTTCTGAACAGTGAGATTGGTGCAGTTAATTCATGCGCCGTAGTGTACTGCGTATGGGTGCTGTCGAGAACACCCATACTTTAAAAAAAAGTTCACAAAATCCTGGCAGTCTGGTGTCGTTTTTAGGTCTCGCATGGGCAGCGCATGCGCTGCCTCTACGAGGCATTACGTAATGTGTATACTTGGGTGAAACTCCGCCTCTTGCCGGTAGTTTCTCCTGCCGCTTGCCATTCGTTAACTGTGGCATTTATTTTGTTAGCGTGCTTATGGTTGGCTTGCGGTCCAATGCGGCACTTCCGCTTTGCTTCCCTTCGGCCGGAAGCAGCACCGACCAACTACAGTTTTGTTCCGCTGCGCGGCCTTTTCTATTTGTGTAGGGACTACTTCCTTGTTTGTCCCATGATGCAGTCTCTGCTTGGAATCCTGTCGCACCCAGATCCCGGATTGCGCTTGTGCTGATGCTGCTCCCACTACACCGAGAAGACCTCCTGCCGCTGCCCTGCAGCTGTTCAGCAGCTCCTGGGTGGCACAAGACCAGCGGCTTCCCCTGCTCTGCCTGTGCGGTGAGATACTCCTCCATAATGCCTCCCGGGATCGGACTTGGAGATGGCGACTCCGTGAAGCACATACGGTACAGGTAGGTGGGGGCCTGGGGGTCATTAAATGTCTGCGGTGGCGGTGTACTTCAGCGGGACCTAGTTTTAAGTAGGAGGTGTGCTGAAGCAGCTTTTTTTTAATGTTTCCTGACAACTACTTTTTTTTTCATGCGAGAATTATGCTGGTGAGGGTACGGGTCGGGAATGCTACTGAGATGAAGCCTGATCGGCTTGTAGGCCCGCGCTTTGCTTGTCTCCCCACCTCAGCTCATCACATAGCCTGGGGAGTTGCGTGCCCCAAAAGCATGCAAGCCTCGCAAATGTGGTGCCATAAATATTTAAACGCGGTTGTACTGCATAATGTTAAAGTCAACAACATGCGAGCCTCACTAATACTATGCTATAAATAATAAGAGCCTGAAGTTTGTAGTAGCTCTGTGACAGCCGCTCTCATCGTCAGTACGACATAAATGTTTTTTAAACATCTACTTTCATTGGAATGGGAGCCCGCACAAATGGCTTCTAAACGTGAACTCTGCCATCCCTACAGTCAGTGGTATATTGAGTTAAGTTCTGCCTGTGTCGTGTCCAGACAGGTCAGAGGAAGCTGTAGGCAATTGACGCACCAGCACAATCTCACATATCACAACACCGGGTGAAAGACCGCGGGTTAGAGACAGACTTTGGGGTGGCCCTTTTCTCAGAAAAATAAACATACTGGCGTTTCTAGTAGAACCAGGAAATTATACATATAAAATAGCTTGCGAGAATCTTCAGTATTCCTTTTTAAAATGGAAATTCAACCTCTACCATAACCGCCAATTATTAATAATTTATATGGCTCTAAAATGCTTTTCGCTAGTTTCCATTATGTATGTGTCGCTATTATCTTATATTCAAAAGGGGGGAAATCCCAATATTGATGATCTTAACGTTTTTTTAATTTTATGTTACCTTTCTTGTTATAAAAATGTCAGACAGACCGGTAACTACTAGTCATGTGTCAACCCTAATGATTGCACTAGTTCACGTGCCTTCTCACTGATAAGAGTCCACACCCTACTCCCTTAAACTGACAAGGTGAACACATGGCGCATCATACCATGTGAGGCATCTTCAAACACTTCGAGCTGTCATGTATAGAATTTTACATGTGGTAGGAGCAAAACAACAAGCCTCACAATACAGAATATATTTCGAGGCTCGCAACAGGTGTTGCTTATATATGATATGATATGTTGACCCACACTTGTCAGACAGCTATAAAATGCCTTTCCCTTCTAGATAACTCTCTGCTCTGATCCAGCAAGCATAGATGTCCACCATTTCCCAAAACATATCGAATATCAGGCTTAGATTTACTTCAGCCTAATTCAGATTAGTTTTCAATGACTTTTTGTCATACTCCCATGCCAAATAAGTAGCTGAATTCAGCATCCACGTGGGCATAAGGAAAAGTAACACAGCAAAACGTTTATTTGTAAAGTGCAGGTTCACCCTGAAGGGTATTGTAGGGATGACAAATGATTACTTGTAGTTTGCCCACTTTTTAAGGTTTATAAAGCTTCTTTAATTTGAAGTTGGTAAAGTTGTCATGCCCCATGGGACAGAAGGCCACTCATCTGTGAAGCGAGATAACTCATAGTAGGTTGTTTCATTAAGCCAGGGTCACTAACCCAACCCAGGATTTGTCTAGATTGATTGTGCAGGGCCTTGACTCCCTCTAGTGAGTGATTGTTGGTGAATAGCGTTTTTATAACTCATTGCCTATGTTCTATGGAGCGCAGACAATCAATTTGTGCAATGGCGAGGGTTGATGGGTCCTTGTTAGAGGACCCCACTAGCATTGCTTGGTCTTCAGTCCATCTTCAGCTCTAGTCAGTCAATAAAGAATAGATACCATTAGGAAGCAAAAACATGCCAACCAAGATCCTTCCTGAAAGGGAACTAGGATGTGCTGCCTGTGTCTAAACCCATCCTCTTCACTAATTTATAGAGATCATATCATGGGTGTGCAGCAGTGTTCATCGAAGCAATAAAAACTGAATAAAATATCCCAAGATAGACAAACTAATTTCCCTATGGAATTTGATATAAAATGCCCGCCTCCACAAAATTCAATATGCAATTGCTGACAATCATCATAAACTACGCCAACAAGACCATGGGTCCTTTACTGTGCCAGAGATGTTTTTCCAGCACTTCACACTGTAATTCTACTCCATATTGTGCACATTGTGCACCTTCCATGACCATGCAATCCCTGATCACAGATTTGGCACAGGTAGCAGAACAATATTTTCCATTAATTCCATAAAATGTTGTCCAACAATTTGGTGCAGCAATCAAATCCACTGCGTCTTCACCAGCCACAAAGTATATATGTACCTACCATAACCCTTTGCCATGAATGCCACTTGATATTGAGATAGTGCCACAATATTATTATAACTGATAGTATTCTTCAGAACATACAAGATACTTCCATGTCTGTCGTTTTCATTAATGCTAAGGCTGTTTCCATGCCAACGTGCATTGTGTGTTCATACCAATAGTATCTTGTGTGCGGTTGTCTCTTGTATACAAAGGATGTGTGTATGTCAAAATGATTACCACGCTAATTCCATGCCACACGATTTTATCATACATTTCCAGGGATATTGCCGTGCAGAGCATGGATACAGATTATTCCAAAACTTGTGCAATAGATATGTGGTACTGCATACACTGGATATTCAGATGCGATCCAGCGCTACTCTTCTTGCAGCGCTTAGAGACCTTCCGGTATTAAGCGCTCAACAAATCCAAATTAACATAACATAACAGTTGTGCCATACATCTACAGAATGCTGCTGTGTCACTGAATGTGTTTGGGATGCTGCCAAACCACACACTATCGTAAACACACAGGATATTTTTCTGTGTCACACATTTTCAAAGAAGCGCAAAATATTGCCTAAACACATTGACTTGTTATAAAGTCAAAAGCCTACATTAAATCTGCATAACAGACATTTATTTACAGTATGTAATTATAGTAATGTATGGGATTTTGCCATGTCTTGTATTTTTCCATCAGTGCCGATAGATTTCCACCCTTCAGGGCTTGTATGGACATTCAGGCATTTTCTACTAAGCTAAAACTAGGGAGCTGATTGTAGGGCTGACGGCCATGATCTAGCCCTCAAAGCACAATCGCCCCCTCTGTGGTTAAAACGCCCTGGAGATTTTTTCTGTGACAGCTTGCTCTTCATTTTCTCATTCTGGCAGCCCCAGTATGCTATTTTTACGTGTCGTCTAGGCAGCGCTTGCACTGTCTCTTCTACATATGCTGGATATAGGCATAAAGCTCCACCCACTTTACACCCAAATTTTTAATTCACTCCAGTCACAGTCCTTTGTAAATGGCGGCTTTTCATTAGTCAATAGGCTTAGTAGTCCCTCCTTAGTACCGCATTTTCTCCTCTTGTAACCTCCCATGAGGACAGCCTCTGTTACACGTGTTGTCACTTGATATGTTTTAATTACATCCTTAAGCACTATTTTCTTAAATGTCTACACTGTTTTTTTACTTTTGCTACAATCGCGGCACCCACCATTTAGCTTTAAACATCTTAAGCTAAAGAACGGTTGCGCTATTGCTTCAAAAGTAAAGACAGGGAAATGAAATGGTTTTATGTTTTGTTTTAGTTTTGAAGCTCTGGCATTACTGAAAGTTTGAGCTATTGGCGTTGCATTAATATTAGCAACGCCAATAGCTCAATCTTTCACTAATGCGAGACCTATTGCATTGCAAATGCTTGTTGATCCGAGTAGTCAAAAGCACATGCACTGCCAGCACTGATGCTGCAATACTATCACAGTTAGCTTTTGAATCAGCGAGGTAACATTTACCAAGTGTCCTATTCATCCTCAGTAAGTAAAACTAGCAATATTAGCAGTTTCAGAAAACGTATGATTCCTTATTCTTTTTTCTATATGATGCCATGAATTTTTACCTTGATTTTTCCTCTTTCTGTAAGTTTTTTAAGCTGTTCCAAATCGGATTTTATTTCAGGTACCTTGCATTCAAGTGCCCTTGGCGCTGATACTGATTCATTTGCAAACACATTCCCCATCACCTCCTGACACAAGCCCTTCCATCCATTTTGAAAGCATGTCAAGGTTTAAAACGTGCTCCATTTCCCGAGTTCATCTCATTTCGGAAGGTGGCAGCAGCCAGCCCTCCTAATGCAGCAGGTCTCACCTGGGGCTCTTCTGCTGCAAGACGCCTCGTCGCCATCATTTGTCTTGTCCCATTAGCCTCACATGTTGGCACCGAGGTCAACAATTCCTTCATCTCTGCCTCATGTGAGACTCGTGAAAAATGAAGGCTGCTATTACATTTACTTGGTACATTTTCTACCCGCCTCCTTGACTCAATGTTACACCACATATACTAATAAATTAAAAAGGTACACATGACATTTGTAGATTATTACATATAAACGGCCTTGTAAGTAGTAACGATGCCATAGAATGCAACACAATATCATTCATTGCAAATGTGCCCCACTGAATAGAGATATTGTGCCACACAGTTGCAATATTCTCTATTTTTATTCTTAATTCATGTAAATTCTTTAGTCACTGAAAAGTGATTGAAATGTAGCATCACAGTAGGTATGTATGTTTGTATATGGTATTTCTGTAGCACTGCACATTGTAAAAGACAAGCATAAAGTCAACATATAATAGGAGAGAAAGCAGGCGTGTGGACGATTAATGCATTGTGATGTAGTGTTCTTTAAAAATTTAGGTCTTCAACTCTTTCCTAATGGGTGCAGTATTTTTCTTTTTTATACTTCTTAGTTTTCAGTCTGATGTGTTCCATGTAAAGACTGATGATGAGACGAGACATTATATGACCCTGGGGACTCCACTGGTGACAGAGATCATTTTTTGTGATCTGGAGGTGCCCAGGTAAAGAAACTGATGCTAACTGGAAAGGTATGAGAAAAACTAGTGAAGGACATTGCCCGTGAATCACATTTGAGGCTTCAGTATGCGTATGAGGGTGGGTGGTTGACTGTATCGAAGGCAGCGGAGAGGTCTAACTATATCATAAGGCAGGGGGCATCGTCATCTGTGATCAAGGGACATTGACTATGATGTGTAAGATAGCGGTCTCCATGCTGCAGCATGATCTGAAGCCAGACAGGCAGTCCTGCAGGAGTTGGTTGGTTCCCTGTTTAAATGCTTACCTGATGTAGTGTCTTTAAGTACCCACAGCGATATATATTCATAGTTTCTCTTAAGGCTGGAAAACATAAATTTTACTTATAGCTTGAAGTTGGGTAGCATTTCAAAACTGTAGATAATGCATTACCATTATGGCTTAAAACTGACAAAGTTACAATTCAGTATGCTGTGAAGTAGTTTTTCTGGAGGGCATCAGGACTTCAGCTGGGCTTTGTAAAATCTAAAGAGTTAGACAGTTTCTGGTGAAAATTTATTTTTATGGATATTTTTTTTTAAACTGACCTTTTGATGATTCTGTGTTTTTTTTTTGTAATTCTTTTTATTGATGACAACTTTACACAGAGCAAACACTTTACAAACATTACAGAACAAGAGTGCACCAATTTTGTTAACTTTTCCCTTAGATCACATAGCCTTTTAATATTTTTAAAAGTAATACATTCTACTAATTTTTCACTTATTCTACTCTGAATCTTGCTCTATGTTTTGAGTGTTTTTATAACTTGTGCACTTTAGTCTCTATGTTATGTGGTGTTATTTGTTTATGTATTGGTAACTGTGATGGTGATCTGCTAAACAATAAAAACTAAGGAGCATATTTACTAACATTTCAAGCAAAGCAGGGCAGCGAGGAATGTTGCTGCTTTGCATTAAAGGGAGACCGTAGAAATGCGCCATATCTATTAAGATATGGTGCATTTCTGTAGTCTCCTAGCGCTGGTGCACTATGTGCTACCAAGCATTAATGCAGCCACCCCTACACCATGGTGCAAGGGTGTCTGAACTACAAGCAGGATTGCTTTTGGTCAGGAAGGGATACATTCCTGTACAAAAAACAATATGTAGAAGCAATTTCCTCTTTCTATTTGTGCTGCAGACTGTAGCACATACAGAAAGAGGAAGTAAGGAGGAGAGATAATGATGGTTCTTCTTGTTATGCATGCGTGAGGAAGGTGTAGCTTTTTGGTGCAATCTCAGGTTTATTAGCCATAGAAAATCGGGGACTGTGTCGAAATCCATGGATGGATGCATGGGAATGCCCATTCGTCACACATGAAAAACCTCCCGACCGAAAACATTGTCAGTCAGTACTATGCGCTGCCATGCATTACTTTGTATTTACTAAACCATGCAAAGAAATGTGAAGCTTCTTTTCATGGCTTAGTGAATGGCAAAAAGAATTTTGCGTTGAGACTGCGCCATAAAAGTAACGTAACCCCAAAGCAAAACCTTGGTTATACTGGGCCAAAACCTGAGATGCATTTTAAATGAAAATGAGTGAATAAAACATTTCTAAATTTTTTTTGCTTGAATTTACAGGTCTAAAGTCTATTGTTTGTTTTCAATGGGACACAAATGCAAAATATAGAATCTGGTGAGTTCTTTGTTATGCAAACAGGATTGCTATGAACATTAAAAGGCATTTGTCTATACTTTTCTCTTTCAAAGTTTCTCTTTTCTCTGTGTTTTCCCAGTCTGAACAGTTGGTTTGTTTCCATGACATTTCTAAAGGCTACCAAAGAGTGGCATTTTAGGTATTTTTCTTCCTCATTGATTTCCACTTCGATTGGATCCAGACAGCAACTGTGCCCATTATATTTCAATTTGATTCCCATAGGCAGGTAGCAATCTCAACAGAGCAAGATGCTAGTGCTAAAATAAAATTGCAGTTGATACAAGTTTCAAGTTGATACACTTTGAACATGTTGTAATACAAATCATATGTTAACACATACTATTTATTCATGCGGTTTCAATGTCTAAATCTAATCACTCAGGGACCGATTGCGAGTTTGGCGGTCTCCCCGCTTTACTGCCATACCACCGCGGCGGTAGTCCCAAGAAGACTTCTGAGCTGGCAGTTTTTTTGCCCACGCATTATGAGTTTTCCACGGAGCTGGCGATGTGAGAGTGGTCAACTCATGGCACCAGCACGCTTCGGCACTGGAAATGAGCCAGAGGCCAATGCTGGCCAGACTGCAGTGCCTCCAGCTAGTCAGGCACACTGGTTTCTTGCATCCTGTTTGACAAGTGAAACATTGTGTGCACCGACCTGGAGGCATTGGAGGGAATTACATGAATACTAAGAATTTGTAATGATTTTGCCCAGATTTTGTTCCAGAAGTCAATGCTCCAAACACAACGCAAATCTGATTTCCAGGTAAGCTTGAATTTAGTTTTAGAGTGGTCAGAACCTGGAGTGAAAAGATGTTTATAAATCAGGGATGCTTTTGGAAGTAACACCAGTATTCTGAGAAGCAAATCTTCTGTTGATATATCGATTCATTTGAGGGAAGGGTATAAAAAATAAATGTCTAGAATTATTTCCACGAGGGTTGACAATATGTGCCAAAACGAACGAGGAGACTTAAAGGTAGCCTTAAATTGAGGGAAAGAACAAGGAAACATACCATCAAACATATCCTGGACACAAACTATTCCACTAAGTCTCCAAATTTCCAATAAAGAGGTCTATTGTTAATGGTAATGAGACAGTTGTACCAAAGAGGAGATTGTAGGAAAGAATCCCTAGGGATGATCCTTGACTGACAATGAGGCCTTAACAATGAGCATATATGTTTAACTAGCAGAAGAGAAGGGACATTGGCCTCTGCTGTAAAGTCAAGAATTTCTTTTATAGAAAAAGGTGCAAGTAAGGCCTGTTCAATGGTAACCCACAAAGGTGTGAATGGGGATAGGTCTGTAAGAAGCCATTTAGATGCTTGTGTAAGCCAAAAGGCCTTATGATAAAGTCGAAAGTCAAGAAAGTTCACTCCTCCTTTAGATGTTGGTTTCCTAAGATGTGACAGGGAAATTCAAAATTTCGTATTATTGCATAAAAATTTGAAAAGACGAGAGTCCTTTTTGTAAAAAGTAAATGGACAGAATATGAATGGGAATCACCGAAAAATTATACAACAAAATAGGAGTAATCATCATTTTAATCGAATCAAGATGTCTTCACCATGAGAGAAAAAGAGGGTTCAGGAGGAGAGGATTTTAGAAATACAATCAAGCCCTTCCTTCATAATAAGATTTACTGATTCTAATATGGAGTTATGAAACCAAATACCTAAGTATTTAATTCTAGAACTATTCCATCAGAATCCCGCAGAATCAAAATGGTGCTAGAGACAGAATTAGGTGATGGGAAGAATTTCTGTCTTATCAGAATTGATTGTATAACAGGAGACTAAGGCACAATCTGAGATTTCTTTAAATAAAGGGGGAATAGAAGTTTGTTTCAGGTTTCATTTTAAAAAGTAAAATATCAGTTGCATAGGCGGACAACGTCAAATGCTGACCACCATAAAGAAATCCATAGATAGAGGTATTATGGTGGATGTGAGACAAAAAGGGTTCAAGAGATAAAATACATAAAAGAGGAGATAGGGACAACCTTGACGCACACCATGCTGTGGTGGAAAGAATTGAGAGATAAGTCTGTTAATTAAGACACAAGCTCTAGGGGCCTTATAAAGCAAAGTGTTGAAGGAAATACATTTAGGACCAAAACCATGCCATTGAAGAGCTTTAAATAAAAAAGACCAGTCCACTCTATCAAATGTTTTCTCTGCATCAATAGAAACTGCAGCTGAAGAGTAAGAAAGAGTGTGATCCCTGTTTAAAACATTAAAGAGTAACTGAGAATTATCGGAGGTTAATCTGCCTTTAATGAAGCCACATTGCTCTGGACCAATTTGATTCGGTTCAAGACGTAAAGCAAGTAATTTGGCAAAGACTTTGTAATCAATATTTACAAGGGATATAGGTTGATAGTTCTTATATTGCTTAGGATTAGGACCTTCTTCATTGATTAGGCATATTGTGGATCCTAACAAAGTGCCATCCGCCTTACTAGAATCACAAAAGAACTGAAAAGGTTACAAGTGTAAATAGAATTCTACTGTAAACCCATCAGGACCCAAGGTTTTATCTTTTTTAAGGAGACTTAAAAATCTAGATAGTTCCAGATTTAATAAATCAGAGTATAAAGGTGCAAAGTCAAGATTCACATGAGAAGGAGGGGAAACAATAATAAGATAGGTATCAATTAGAGAGACAGATGCAGGGGATTCCGGAGTATATAAAGTTTTATAAAAATGTCATAAACTCATTAAAGATGTCTTGACCTTTAAAAATATATTTTTCTTCCAATGATTGAATGGAGTCTATCAACACACGCTCTTTCAGAGATTTCAAGTAATTAGCAAAAAGTGTGCCTACTTTATTTTGTCCACCTTAGTAATAAGCACTACTACATAGGAGAATAGATGAGGCATTATGGGTAGTTATTTTGTTGAAATCTAGCTTTGCACGAACAAGCTCCTGTATAGTGGTGTCAGATGACGAAGTATAAAATTGATGCTCTAGACGTTTAATGTTGTCTAATAGAAATGTATGTTAAGAGACTGTTTCTTTTTCGGGGAAGCAAAGTCTATAGTAAAACCTCGAGCAATTGATTTAAACGCATCCCAAATCAATCTAGGAAAGCACTTGGATCCGCATTTAGGGAAAATAATCATCAGCAAAGGAGATGAAAGAGAGGGAAAAAACTGGATCCTGCAAGAGAGAATTTTTAAACCTCCATCTAGGAGACCTGGGTTGAGATAAGAGCAAATAAAAATGGGCAACAACTAGGCTGTGATAAGAAATCCCAATTGGTTCAATTGAGGAGGAAATAAGATTTTGTGTCAAAGACTTAAAAATAAAAATATATCCTAACCGAGTCAGGGAGCCATGAGGAAGGGAGAAAAAAGAAACTTCTGTTACATTTGGGTTACATATCTATAGGCATTTACAAGATTTGTCTGAGAAATTGTACTATGGAATTGTTTATGAGCTTTGTGAGGGATAAACGGAACTTGGGGATGGCTGTCAATAAATGGGTCAATAATCTGGCTGCAATCACCTCCTAGAATAAAAAAGGAATCTTTATATTGGATACATTTTGTGTAACAATAGGCTAAAAGGAGTAAATGGTTAAGTTGGACCATAAACATTAAATACAGTCAGAGATATATTATTAAGAAATTTAGCTAATAGCCAACTACCCTCCGAATCCACGTATTGAGATACAACAGAATATTTTAACTTCTTATGACATAAGATAATTATACAATTTTTCTTAGTGGACCATTTTTCTTAGTAAATGTAGGTCACACTAAGACTAAACCAACCAAATTCCATTTGAGGCTAAATGAGATCAAATTCTCCACCTCTTTATAGGGTTAATAAAACCTTTCACATTCCAAGATATATCTCTGAATGTGAAGAAATGGAACAAGGAATGAAACAACATGATCAACAGTAATAAAAAGAGAGGTTTAAAATAATGAAACAAGTGTATAGGGGAATAGAAACAGTAAGATCAGTGAAAACGTTAGAGATGAAGAATAGGAAAGAGAGTAAGGGAGTATGTGAGACACTAAGTGAGGACAGTAGATGTAAAAAACTGACAACTGTGATACGTACCTTCAAGGGGGAACAAGTAAAAACAAGAACTGGCAACAGACAATAAAGATGGCCCAGCCAACAGGTGATAATGCACCACATCAGTATGCCAAAAAAATGAACAAGCGACAGGTATATCAGAGGTCTGGATGATTTGTAATAAAATTAGGGGGAAAAAAGACATCTTAGTAAAGGAAAAATCATCAAATTACAACCTGTAAAGGCAGCAAAATGAAAAGTAGAAAGAAATTATCAAAGACTGTCACATAAGAGTCAAGTTATAAAGGAAGGACCAACAGTCTCCATAAAGTTCGTAGAGTGTGAATGAATACATTTACAGAGATCCGCAGGTTCTTTAAATGTAGAGGTATGGTTCTGTAACCCTAAACGAGCATGTAATAAAAAAGCAATAGCGTGCACCCAAGGCACGCAAAGCCGATTAAGCTTGAGGAACTCCTTTGTAAGAGGTCAGTAAATTTCAAAAATAGGAGGATCACACCGCGGACCTTTGAAGGAGCTGATAATGAAGGCAGGTGGGGACTCAGCCTATGAGCTTGCTGGATATTTAAAGCCACCGACACAGGAAGGTCTAGAAGTTTTGGAAGAAAAGAGGTGAAGAATGTCAGAGTTCTCTCCCTCAATACCTTCTGGAAGACCATACAAATGAAGATTGTTGCATCTGCTCCTGTTTTCAAGATCCTCAGTGGATTTTTTAAGAGCAGAACATTCTTCTCCAGAGATAACATTTTTGCAGAGATATCTTTAATATCACTGAAAGACACCCTGGATTCTTGTGATTTTCATTTATTATTCCAAAACTTGTAGACATGTATTGGCTTCCTCAATTAATGGTCTCAAAGCCCGTATTTCCTCCAAAACAGTGTCCAAAGATACAGGGGAGACAGATTTTGGTGAAGAAGGAGGGTCCTGCTTAAGTCTTTTGTTAGCAGAAGAGGGTGATTGCATTTTGGAATGTGTAATGGATGAAGACGTTGACTGAGAAGAGTTATATTGAGCCATACTGACAGAATTATGCAAACATTCAATGGGGGACTCAAGGGCGGGACAGCCAAACACAGGCAAATCAGCTGTGAGTCTCTTATTTGAGTGTAATCAATATTTTCTTCTGCCCATGTATTAAGAAAGACGTTCAATCCAGCATGTATGTAGAAAATCTGCGAGAGCTCCCTAAAAAGACACTCCTCCCAATAAAAGTACGGTAGCCCAATGGAGTAAGTCCTTAAATGTAGGTGGAGGGATCCAAAACCCCAGTAGCAATAGGGAAGTAAGTAGAAGCTGGGAAATGTAGTACCTCAATAAATGGCCAGAGTTGAAGAGAATTCCTCTAATTAGGAAGAAATTCAAAATGGCTGCCGGAAAGCATTCACAGACATTTCTTGGAACCATTACTGAAAAAGAAGAATTAGAAGACAGTCTTGTGTTCAGGGGGTGTTCCGCTACAAGTACATCCCAAGTGAAAAGGTAGAGAGGATCGGAAACTGCCGAAATTGAAACAGCATTTCCTGCTGCAGCGCAGAGCTCAATCTATAGGCTGCCAACTTGAAAGGCCCCACGGGCGCGTCTGCTTACTTAATGTCTAAGATTCTTTCTTTTTTTAAATTACATTAATCTATATCAGGTTTTATTTGATTGATTAATTCCTTAATTTCCTTTTAACTGTACTATTTTGAAATGTATTTCTTTTAGCTTAATCACTATTCTTCTTTTCTTAAGAGTTTGGTTGAGAGCAGCTCAGTTATATGAAGCATTCTACAACACCACTGAATTGTTAAACCTGCTCACCCCAAATGCTGTTTCTATTTTTTATAGCAGAGTTTTTAAGCATAACAATAGTACTGTGCCATCACTGCCAATTTAGAAAACCGACAAAGCATCTAGCCATTTTTAAAGCAAAGTCTTTAAGCATAGGATTACCTAGTCCTATCCATGGCAACCGAATAATGCAAAAAGCCTACAATCTTTTACCATTCCAAACAGAATATTACTATATTTTAAGGTAATAACAAACTTTGAATTATATATCTTTCGGAGTAAGAGTACATGTATCCCAGTTTTTGTACTCAAATGTGTTATACCCAGCAATACCATCAAGTTATACAAGCTTGGACAGTGGAACCCTACAAAGAACTAGCACCTGACCTGCTATCCCTATTTATTATACATATATTGGGAAGTACCCAAGATTGTGTGTGCACACAGTTAGTGGACGACTTCTCTCAAAGAGGCAGTACTGGGCCGCGGTTCCGGGCTTATCACGGTTGTGACGGTTGGGACTTGTGATTGCCCCTATTACATGGTCTACCTTACATTTGTGTGATTGATTGAATATTAATACCTGGACTTACCTTGGTTCTGGATTTTTTTGCTTACGTGAAGCGTACTAATAATTAAAGTGGACAGGATTTGCCAACTTCCTTTCTGATTTCATCCATCACAGACACCCTGAGGCTTCATGTTAGGAGTGCCTTATTGATGCATTGAAGAAGTCCATTTGTCAGCTGTTCATTTCAACTTGATTGGTTTTATTTTTTGAATAAACGATGAATTTGAAGAAACAACTCTGGACACGGATCTGATAATTTGCTGGGTGATTGACCAGCAATACAATTACTCAGCACTTTGAGCAGGTCAAGTTGGCTGAAACCTTTGTATTTATTTTGTATACTTTTGAACCTTTCTCTGCTTCTATACCACTAAAGTTTGCATTGAAAATAGGAGAGGTAGCACAATACAAACACAGTGATCAAGGATTGGAGCAGAAAACCATCTGTTTGTTCACACATGGAGAATAAATAACTATCTGAAGATAACTGGAGTGTTTGGAGTCTGTTCAGGAGTGTAGATATTGTAGGTATGAATCCACTCCCAATCCACTGAGCACCCACCTCGACAGGGTCTGCAGCGACAAGTGGACCTTTTGGTGGATAATATATAGAAAGCAACATGGATATAAAAGCAGACATTTGAGGTGAGGACATTCAGAATGTTGCTGGCGTTGTAGGGTGCTCTAAACAGGAGCTGCTCTCCACCTATACTTTGGAACTTCCCAGAGTTCTCTGCTTCTTTTCTGCATAATGTATGAGGCACTCTATGCCAGAAAGGGTGTATTATAGGTGCCCTCAACAATTTTCTTCATGTTGCAGGTAGTCAATCAGAGTTCTTGCTTCCGCAGGACCGTAACTCTAATGGGAGTAAATTGGCCCAAGTAGAAAAACGACCCCTCTGCCGAACAGCTCTATTTTTTTAAAACTGGGTTTGAAGTACTCTTGTGATAGTCGCTCGAACCCAAAAGTTCAGATATAAAAGATTATTGTTCCCTAATAAACTAAAAACTACTGAAAATATTTACACAATACTCTCAAAAAGCATGCTGTCTAGACTAAGATATACCTTCCATCCAAATTTTGTGTAATTCCATACAGCAGTTTTTTGAAGAAGCACCATTCAAAAAAGTCTTTGGAAAGTGAATGGGGATTTTGTGCTTTGATGGATCACCCTGAAACATTTTGTTCACATATTAGGCAAACAAGAAGAGCACCTTTTTTTTTTTAGAGTTTTGTGAAGATTTGTCAAACAGCACAAAGTTTAAAAAAAAAAAGGCATTTTCATACTTAGATATCACTGGGCCGCACAACTGGTGGCAAACAACGACTGGGTGTTTGCTGATTGCGGCAAACCACCTTACTAGGTTTATAGAGAGGCCATGGGTAGCAGGGGCCATGTGGCAGTTCTTTATTGACAAAGGTGGGAACAAGACTTTCTGATGCATACCCAGACAGTGGTCAGTGTATAGAGGGAGCCACTAACTACTTGCGTTGGGGCAGTAAGCTCACTAATCAATCCCCACTATGGGACAACAACTTACTGCAAGAAGTGAGTAGCCTGAAAGGCTTTTCAGAGTTAGATCTGATTGGCATAGAACCCTGTAAATTTCTGGAGGGGGCAAGCACTAGTAAAGTATGTGTTCCTGCACCAAGAGTATAAGCTGGCGGAGTCTGAGCATTATAGCTACCTTCATCATGGGCTAGCCCTTAGGAGGCATATATTGGAGGAGGAACAACTGCAGGAGGAGATGCCACTTGAGGACCACTTACACACAAACCTTTTAACTGATAAGGACATTTCTATAGTCTACAAAAAGCTGACTAATAATTCTTCTAACACTGTGGCAGCATTGAGAGAGGTCTGGGTATGAGGTATGGGAAACCTGGACAACGAGGACTGGACAGAGGCCTTTAAAAGCCTGTGGGAGATAGCAATTCATACCTGTTTTAGACTGGTGCAACTGAGACTCCTATATAGATAATACTACTCCAGAGTCCTAATTCAGATGATAGATGGGGGGACTCCGCACTTTGCCTCTGTAGGTGTGGGCAGGAATGCACATTCTGTGGGAATTCCTGATCATACAAATTTATTAGGGAGAAGTGGCTCAGAGAATGTCTCAGGTGTTTACCCTGGCAGTTCCTCTTGATGCCAAAGTTTCCTTTTGACTGCAACATGGGTGGTGCCCAGGACAAATTATCAGAAGAGCTGGCTGATGGTTGCAGCGGGGGTTGCAAAACGCAATATAGCATAGGCATGGGGCTCAGCAACACCCCCACGAATAGAAGACTGGGAGTCCAAATTATACTGGTGCCAGGGGTGGAGGAAATGGTCTGCCAAAGCAGGGCTACCAGAAGAAGTGGGAAAAAGTACGGGGGATGACACTGGGGAGAGAAGAGGGGAAACTGTTGTTTATATGTACTTCACATTGTGAACTGCAAATTGTCATTGACCATAAAGGCTCCATTTCAAATGTATACCCATGCCTTATTTTTGTTGTCTGCTTGGACCAAAATTTAAACTAACCTATTGCTTCCATACAATTCTGTACTCACCATATACTGAACAGTGTTTCAATAAAAATAGTTTAATTAAAAAAAACAATTTCAATATAAATGCTGACCTGACTAACTGGCTAGTGGCAACTGCCACTGGGTAATCTATAGCTATATCCATCCATCCATCTATTTAGGTACGTAATCAAGGAGATCAGCAAGAGGAGACATTGAGGCAATCATGCCTGGTCGTCTGGTTTCCTAGCGCTGGGAGGCCTCAGGGTAGCCATGCGCTCTATAAATGCCTCTTCTATTCTATTCTATTCTATGAGCAAGTAAACAATACTCAAACCATCAAACCAAAATCATTTCTGTACATATATTGCATTATGTTTTTTTAATACTCGCCTTTTTCTATCATTGAAAATAGAGTTAAATGTGTCCAGAAACTGAATCACTCCATAAACATAAAGGTAAGACTTGTATAGAAGTGTTGGACATGTACCAGTAACAAAGGACTACAACAGGATCTACTTGAGCTTTTTTTAAGGAAATCATCCTATGAAAAAAGTGAAAAGTTGAAGTCAGATTTTCCAAAATACATTGGCTACGTTTTGTTATTGGCAGGACACACCAATACGTTTACTATCCAGTTCTTCTTTTGTAAGAAAGTTAATAAGCAGAATAAATGTACCGGAACTTGGTACATAGGGACAGGTACCTGAACTACATAGACGTGGCAAGAAGAGAAGCTATAGAACCATGTGAGGAACCCTACACCTCTCATCCCAAAGAATGGATCAAATGTATTTGCCTGCAAGAAGGCGTACTTTTGGGCAAGTTCAGAGACCTGCCGGGTGCCTTGGAGGGAATGTGGAGAGTGGCAAACTCCCACGTAGGAGTGGGTACACTTGATACACTGCATCATAGAATTTGTAGCTGAGAGAAGCATGGGAAGTCATTCAGTATCAGTAGGGGTGCTTTTATCCTTTGTTAAACTTATTTCTACTAGTGATTTATCAAATTTAAAGTAAAAAAACCTGTGCAATGAAATGTGGCTGTACAGAACTAAAAGCTCAGAACTGACTCAGAACTACTATCATTGAATAAGTCTTTAGAAGCCAAGAGGATACCAAGGGCTTAAGAATATTATCGATGACCACTCTCAAAGACATCGACGAGGTTCTGATGGATGAATGGCAAACACATGTGAGGGATTGTTCCATGAAGCTTATGGGCATTCTTGTAAATATGTAGAAAGAAACTAGAGGAAACAGGCAGCAATTTTTAAGGAATTACATAATACACTTCAGATTGTAATGGGCATGGAAGAAATGAAGTATGCTTCGGAAAAAACCTGAATAGATATGAGAAAGAGGCAAAGGATAAGAAAGTATACAAATTCAACAGTGGTAACTTAGAGTACATGTGTGGTCAGATTTTGACTTTTGTTAAATGAACCCTTGTGAACCAGGGACCATACAGAGAAAGCTTCAGAGTTGAGAGAAGTGAATAAAGAATTGGAAGAAGCTCTGACCTTGGTTCCTTGGCGAATTAAGCCACCCCTTATTGATTTTGATGAAATTAGGCTATTTTACATGAATACCAAAGAAGAAGAGGAAACGAAAAAGGAAGACATAGCGGCAATCTGAAACAGGAACAAGAGAAAGAACTAGAAGGGGGAACAGGAAAGAATGCACAAAGAAAATGAGTGAAGGAGACAAGATAAAAAAATAAGGGGCCTCATTTACAAGGCCATAACACCGCTGGTCGTCACTTTTTTTGATGCACAGGTGGCGCAGTGTGCCAGCCCATTTTTCAAGGCCACGAAAAGTCAACCTGTAGGTCTTTTCATGGCCTTGTATATATGGGCCCCTTTCATGCATTGCCCTGCGTGAAAGGGGCATTCCATGGGTGTTGCTGTGTGTGTTCCAATGAAACATCCATGGAACCTGACACATTCCCATATTTACAAAGTTTTACAACTGTGCAAATGGTGTCAGAATCCTACTCCTCCCCAGGGGAGGCATAGGAGTGGTGCAACCGGGAGAAATACTTGTAAATCTCCTCGTTTTTTCCACTTTCTATATGTGCTGCCTTCTGCATCACTCATAGAAAGAGGAAAATGCCATCAATTATTGCTTTTGTGAAGGAAGGTGTCCTTTTCTGCACAAAAACAATCATCCCTGCAACACAGGCATCCTTGCAACATGATGCAAAGGTGCCTGCTCTGGTGCATAGCGGCCAATTGGGCACCAGTGCATTGGAAAGCACAGGGATGCCTTGTATTGTTCTTAATATGACGCATCCCTGTGCTTTTAAAATGTTGCAGCTCGGCACAGCAAAATGGTTTGCGGCAACGCGCTGCATACTTTTTTTGTAAATGAGGCCCAAAGATGGAAGACAAAGACAACATAGGATGGCGGTCTTTCGTAAATGGGATCACAAGCTAGGCTGTTGGCGTTCCTGTCATTGGTATTAGGATGCGACCACTACCACGGCGGCCGCAATGCCTATGTTTTGCAGCACATGCCACACTACAAAAATGGGATATTTCACATATCCCTGAGCTACCTGGCAGACAGCCTGCGGTGTCTGCCATATGGTGCAGCAATACATAGGGGGGCACCATAGGTGACCCCCAAACCCACAGCTTAGGGCCAGGGGGGCCCACTACTGGCCCCCAAAGTCCATTTCTGCCTGTCTTTTCATAGCAGGTTAACTGCCATGAAACGGCGGGTGGATAGGGACATTTTAATCCCTACAGCGGAGCCTGGCAAGCACCGCCACCATTGTAGGGAATACAACTCCCTCTGACACACCGGCAGGCTCAAGGAGCCTGTCAAATGCGTGGTGGTCTGTCTTTCCGAACATGGTTACGATAGCGGTTGGACTGCCACTGAAGGGCTGTCAGTGGCTGTCCCACCATCATCATAATCAGGCCCATAGTTATTAAAATAATCTCAAAGGAATGAATGACTGCACAAGAAAGAGTATCCAACTAAGAGCCTTCATTTTGTCCACATAAATGATGTAAACATCAGAATTGATGCTTTACAAATTTGTAAGCAATCTAAAACTGTTTACGTTTTTCTAACTTTATACTCAAAAATCATCGAACGCACTCCAAATTAAAAATTTTTTCTCAAATTTCATAATGAGATGATCTAGGATTTAATGATACTTAGATTCTTGACAGAAGTAGTGGGAAGCAATTGAGCTGGAGGGTAATTCATGTGAGGGTGAGATATTGAGAAGCCCAGGAAGGAGAAATAATCTCAGCCAAACCAGATGGATAAGGAGGAAAACCAAATGCTGTTGGCTACTGCCTCCTGGGGATAAAATCATGCATTTTCATTAAATGGTGATGGATAATACAAAAATATCGGCAGAATACTAGAATTAAAGTGAATTTCTCAAAACATGAACGGGGTTAGCTATATTTCAAAAAAACATTGTGATAAAAGCCTCGGAAAAGGGCAGATGTATGGTAGTCATGTATCTGATCCAGTACATCAGAGAAGCTTATAGAAAGCTGAACAGGTTGGGATTTTAAGATAAATTTGCAATTAATCCAGTAGAGGAGATTGTTATGGAATCTGTCAACAAGTTGATCAAGTGTAAAGATGAATGGCTCTTGATGAAGAGTTTAACTATTTGAGAACAGGCCAGCCGGTCAAACCTGAAATATACTTCTTTCCCAGGGTCTACAAAGATATAAAGAATCTTCCGGGAAGACCCAAAGTGAGATCTATAGAATTTTTACTGGACAGTACAGATTGGTTTCTGGTCATCTAAATGTTCCAGAATGCGGAGATCTTGCCTCCCTATTTAATGGATACCTCTGATTGCTTACTGAAATTTTACAGCATTCCTTACGAAGATACAGATTGGATGGTGAACATAGATATGGCCTCCCAGTATACCTCAATTAAACATAAAAAATGTATTACGGCATGTGATAATTTCCTACTTGCTAGATCCATGAGTTATTTGAATCGCACTTACATGATCCTGGAAATTTTGAATTTCTGCCTGAAGCATATTGTGTTCATGTGTAATGAATGACAATTGTTATAGAAATGAGGAACTGACATAGACACCTCCTTTGCTCCTACTTAAGCTAAACATTTATGGGGTGATGGGAGCAGGAGGCGGCCTGGGTGGAAAAAACACACCGAAATGATGTAATATTGCAATTTTGGACCACAATTGTCTATGACGTATGCATTTTAAAGGACACTGAGAACGAAATGTTAACCAGGGTCATCGATAACTTACTGAACACTTCTGTAATCTAAAGTTTACATATGATATGATCCAGGAGAAGCTGACTTTTCCAGGCATAACAAAGTACACCCTTCGATAGTATTCTACATGTCAATAGCTACATCTTAAAGTATTAAAATGTAGCATCCCATAAGGACAGCTTCTCAGGGTTCAAAGAAATTAAGTCAGGGTGGAAGATTTGAAAACTGAAGTGTCAAATATTATACACAGCTTCATGAACAGTGCTTCTATCAATGCATTGCTGGAAGACTGTAAGAAACACAGAGAACAGTTACTCAGGGAGTCGTGAGGGAATATTAGAAATTTCACATTTAACAATCAGTGAAAATGTAGGTTCATTATAGAATATAACAAATCACATGGGGTGCTGGAACTGACACATTCTGGTTGGCTGAGATGGGGCCCTAGCCAGGCACAACCTACCACTCCCATCAGGTGTGGGTGATTAAACTCACTGTATAACCTATGCTCACCCTTGGGTAGCTTGGCACTGAGCCATCAGGCTCATCACAAAGGCAATCTGTAAAGCTTTGGCACGGCACGCTCCCACAATAAATACACTGAGCATCACAAAAGAGACTTTACCTGTGGTGTATGCAAGTAATGTTTGTAAACAACACACACATTAATTAACACAACCTGAACACGTGTCAGCCCAGTCAGCTGCACCTCTATGCTGCCGCTTTTTTAATGAGAAACTGGCTTTGCACACTTAGCTCATTTTTGCACAATTTCTCTTGCCTTCACCATTTTAACTTCATTTCTTTTTTAATATGGTTTTATCTTGCACTGCTCTGAAATTGAATTTGATGTGTGGTGGGAGTGGGAGAATCGAACCCTGAGAGGGGGAAGGAATTTGGGAACCCACCATTTTGTCAGAGGGCGCAGTCTAGCTGTTTTACCCTGGGGCCTTTAAAGCGGGACGCTGCGTGAGGGCGCTCAAACCCATGTCAGCCCAGTCAGCTGCACCTCTATGCTGCTGCTTTTTTACTGAGAAACTGACTTTGCACACTTAGCTCATTTTTGCTAAATTTCTCTTGCCTTCACCATTTTAGCTTCATTTAGTTTTTAATGTGGTTTTATCTTGCACTGCTCTGAAATTGAATTTGATGTGTGGTGGGAGGGGGAAAATCAAATCCTGAGAGAGGGAAGGAATTTGGGAACCTGCCATTTTGTCAGAGGGTGCAGTCTAGCTGTTTTACCCTGGGGCCTCTAAAGCGGGACGCTGCGCGAGCACACCGATGGCGCGCCGAAGGCAAGCTCATCTGCGCCCCTCCGCCCACCGGAGGCGTCTGGCGCCTGCAAAGCTGCCAACTGCACATCAGAAAGTAGGTTCGGAAATGCATACCGGCTGTGCTACAGCAGAGAAAGTCTGATGGCATTAGGTAAGTGTGAGAGCTGCCACTCCCACTTTACTCTTGAGGAGGACATGAACTGCCTCACATGTTTAGACTGCAACTGGACGGCTCTCCCCTCCCCAGTTTTAGGATGTAGGTGGAGCGTGTGGTCTCCGGTATCACTTGCGCCACCGCAACCTAACCCTGGGACTGCAAATTATCTAAAGGCTAAGCTTCTGAACACACGCTCCCTGAAAAAACATGAGCTTCAAATCTTTGATCTTCTCAATGATCATTAGCCTGATTTTATATTATTAACCGAGACATGGTTAAATGAAGGCTCTACCCCCACTATCGCTAACGCGACCCTTCCCGGACATCTGATTCTCAAAAAGGACAGGCCCGGAGGTCGGGGCAGGGGAGTGGTGATTATTTACAAAAATACCCTTTCTTGTACATTATTACCCACTTTAGAGATAGAAGCAACCGAGAGTCTCGGTTTCCTGCTGTCGGCATCTGCGCATCAGTCAATTGCGGGCATTGTAACCTACCGCACGCCAGAACTGGCTGCCCGGTTCCTGGAGTCTTTAAGCAATGCTATTTCACCGATGGTGGCGAAATATAAGCAATGCCTGATACTTGGGGACTTTAATATTCACATGGACCAGACTTCTGACCCTGAGTCCATGAAACTTTATGAATCCCTAAGCAGTCTTAATTTAACACCTTATGTATTATCCTCAACACATGAAAAGGGCCATACCCTTGACCAGATTTTCTCCACGGACAGGATTGAAGTGGATCTACCCCCTCCGGTCATCTGGTCAGACCACTTCCTACTCAAGTTTAGATTACGTGAAGAACTGGCCCAGCCTCTTTCTCATTGTAAACCACGTGCTATGATCTTCAGACCTTTTAATCAGCTAACCCTGGTGGCATTAGCTAAAGCACTTACAAAACTCCCCATTCCATCTAGAGGCCACTTAGAAAACGATGCACAGTCACTAGAGAGTTGGCTCGAGACTCATGCAAATGGACTTGCTCCCCCTAAAACCCGAGTAGCATATGCAGCCAAGCCTCGGACCCCTGGTTTACTGAGGCCCTCAGGGAAATTAGAAGTACTTGCAAACGTTTAGAGAGAGCTTGGAGGAAGAATTTTAATGCCTCAGATAAAGAGTACTTCAAAATTGTTAAATAGTTCTCATCCCCCAGCGCCACTAACAGTCTCTTTACTCCTTCAAAAGACTGGACGAATCTTATTGCACAATATTTCTATAACAAAATTACAATCATTCAAGTCTCACTTGGGGAATCCCCCCACAACATGGAGGGCAACGTAGGATTGTCCCCCTGGTTGTCTCTAATGTCAGTGAGACGCTCCTGCAATTCGCTCCTACTCCACTGGCCGACTCCCTAAAGATAATGGAAGGACTGAAGTCAGGTTCTCCCACTGACCCTTGCCTCGCTAAAAGATTAGCATCTATTGCTGGGGTAATTAACTCAGCTGTTAATCAGGTCCTGAACCTCTCACTGTTAGAGGGTATAATGCCAGCCAGGTGGAAACAGGGGAAAATCCTACCACTCCTAAAGAAACCGTCAGCCGACCCCTCTGTGGATGGCAATTATAGGCCAATTTCTCTGTTGCCTTTTTTCTCCAAGGTGTTGGAGAAATATGTCAAGAAGATCATCTCTGGGTTTGTTGAGGCCAATCATGTATTACATCCGAGCCAGTCAGGGTTCAGAGCCAATTTCAGTACGGAGACGGCTCTGTTGGAGGTATCTGAAATGATTAAAACTACTTTGGATGGAGGAGGCAAAGCTGTATGGATATCGCTGGACCTCTCGGCAGCCTTCGACACCATCATGCCCCATGCCCTTCTTTTTCACAGATTACAGGGCTGTGGCATTAGTGGTACGGTCCTTCGATGGTTTACATCTTACCTGGAAGGCCGCCGGCAAACAGTGTGGTCTCCCCTGTTTTTGGCCCCCATTCCATCTCTGAACGTTGGTGTTCCGCAGGGATCTATTCTAAGTCGCACTTTGTTTAATGTGTTCATGGCCCTGCTGGCACTGCTGGCAGAACAGTACGGCACAAAGTTTATATCTTACGCCGATGATACACAGCTACTGTGAGATAAACACTTTCCTGTCCAAAGTGTTTGCCTGGTTTAAACTGAACCAATTGATGTGTAATTCTGAAAAATCTGAAATTATCTTCTTTGGGTATAACCCAGGTGAGGAATGGCAATGCTGGTGGCCTTGAAATATGTCTCCCCCCGCAAGTTCAGCCACCACTGTCAAAAACCTTGGGGTAAAAATGGACTCAGACATGTCCATGAAGTCCCAGGTCCAAGCTGTGACTGGCACCTGCTTTGGCCTGCTGAAAATGTTGAGTAACTTTCTTCCACTACTCCCAGTCCCTCATAGAAAAAACATTAGTTCAAGCATTAATTATATCAGGGCTGGACGATGTTAATGTGCTGTATCTCGGTCACCCTGACTATCTTCTTGGCCAGCTACAGGTGGTGCAAAATGTCGCAGCAAGAGCCATTCTTATGGTGGGCCTAAGGGCCCATATAACCCCCTATCTGAAGTCCCGGCACTGGCTCTCGGTGCACAAGAGTACTCATTTTAAAGCATTGGTGTTGGCCTACAAGGCTTTTCACAACAGATGGGCCGCATATCTGAGAAACAGAATTGCACTTTATGCTCCATCTAGAAGTCTGAGGGTCTCTACCCAGCAGCTCTCCACTATTCCTAGGTTTTCCCATTCATGTCTGGGTGGTCATTCTTTTCAGGTGGTAGCCTCCCAACTTTGGAATAACCTGCCGCCGGCTTTACGTCAGGCCCAGGGTCTCCTCATGTTAAATGGTAGAGGCAGTTTCAATCGATAACCTTTCAAGTATTTGCCCGGCGGTAATCGCCTCTCATACCACTCGATAATTTACCAATGAAAGAGGCAGGCGCCGGAGACTGGAAGGCAGGAAACAAAGTTTTATTCCGTCGGAGCAGAACACATCAGATCAGACAGCAAGGTATCGTCACGAGGTGCTCTAACTGCATCTCTGAGACCTGGTCTCTTATACACAGGTTTATTGCTTTATTACACATAGTACATTCTTGAGATTCCCTTGATGCATGAGAGAACATCCCCTGAAGCCCTGGCTCAGATCCGATCCCACACATAGCTACAGTAGAAGTTCCCACCTTACCCGCAGTAGGAGATGGCTATCGCGCAGCAGGGTATTCCGCCAATTCCCGGGGGTGTGTGTGACCGGTCGGGTCTCAGGGGGTAGGGGCTTTGATCTACTGTAATCCCTTTGATGTGGGGTGTTTCCCTTACAGTAGGGGCAATAAACTGCATCCGCAGGGCTAGGTGATGGCCTGGGACCAGTTCGGACAATGGGGCGCAGAGGAAGGGGGTTATCAAAGGAGAGGCACGACCATGTATGGGATGTCGGTCGGATGTGGTTCCGTAGCAGGGTCGCGCAGAAGGAGAGGGTTTACGGCCTGTATGAGAGAGCGGGGGTGGCCGGCGCGCGGGGGTTGCTTGCAGTGTCAGGGGAACGCGCTGGCGATTGACAATGAGCGGGGGAGAGAGTGGGGTGCCCAAAATGGCTACCGTGTGCTCGCTGTGCGTAGCGCTGGGGAGAGGCAAGATGGCGCAGATAATGTTCAGTTTGCGAGCTAAATTTCCACAGTCCTCCCTTTTAACATATCTCGCCAGCTTGTCTAGCTCGGATTAATCCCCATAATACTACGGACTTCCACCTCATAAAGGGCTTTCATCCGCTCTGTTTCAAAGTTCAAAGTCTTAGGGCAGATGCAGTTCATAAAAAGCAAACATAAAGGTGGCAGACACTGAATCCCCAAGCAACATCCACATAGTATCACAACCGGTATTAGGATAAATGAAAACAGCCTCCATCCCCAACTTTTAATAGTGTCCCAAAACCAGCTCCCAAGTGACCACCCTTCTTGCTCCTGATGGACCTCTGCGGAAAGTCTGTGGAGGTGTTCAATTGCTTTGTAGACTGAGGGTGAGTTATCCGGTACGTAGGTACAACAGCTGGACCCAATGATGCGGCATGCTCCTCCACGATCAGCCAGAACCACATCTAGAACAAGGCGGTTCTGAAGAGCCACCAGGCGGACGGCCTGAAGCTCAGCGGTGTTGTTGGCGAGGGCGCCAGCTGTAATGTTCATCGCCGTTTCGACTGCCTGGGTTAAGTGGCGGATGGCACGGCTGTTTGCCATTGGACCCCAGAGTGGAACAAGGCCTTTCACTGCGTCCATGAACTGTGCTCCGGCGGAGTCGGCTTGCACAATGTCTTTGGCCCGCTTCTGTCGGTGATGGTTTGCTGGAGCCACATATGTCGGAGGAAGGACAAAGGCGATGTAGCAGGTGCCTCCCCAACCTTTCGGAAGCCAGGTGTAGGCCTTAGTACCACAGACGAAGTACATATTCGGGGAGGCAACAAAGGAGGGTGGGTCAACTGAGTCCAATGTTCGGGTGATGAGGCAGGAGCTGTGGCCCACCAGCTGCGCCCCCAGGCCTTCGAGGCACACAAATCCAGTGATGTTGATGACGGACAGGGCCACTGTTAGGGTGGCGGCCGTCCGTTTCCGGAGGTAAGAGAAGGTGGGTCTGGCTGGGTTGTTGAACACTTGCATTTCAACTCGTTCTTTGGCAGGGATGTCCATGTGAAAGGAAGTGTTCGATCTCAGAGGGCAGAAGAGGGCAGAAGTTCTTTCAGTTTTGTTCAGCCAGAACCCATGGTAGAAATGTGACATGGTTCTGCCGGAAGTGGCATTGTCCTTGTAGCTTTCTTGCAGGAGGATTAGCCAGGCGAGGCAGGAACCATGGACAGAAAAAGGTGAAGGGATGAAAGGGATAGAGTGTCCAGTGGCATGTGGTAGCAATCCACAGATCCAGCAATTAGTGGCGTTGGCAGCAAGATTGTGTTGGTGGAGCAACTGCACAAAAGAGTTATTCCAGAACTCCTTACACCTTTCTCGGAGTTGGGGTGAAAGTGAGATCAGATGGTGTTCTTTCGTGGTGGTAGGTTGAACGGTGGTCAGCAATATCTTATGAGCGGGTGTGCCCTCCTCCATGATCCAGAAGGTGACCACGAGGAGAAGGCAAAAGAGAAGGGTAATGAAAAGTGCAATAGTCTTTAAGCTGTGCATTTCCCTTTCCTATAATGTCTGTCACCTTCTTGTGTGCCTGGCATTTGATCACAGCCAGCCGTGTGGGGAGGAGGACCGCTTCGGTCAGGGCAGAGACTAGATCTCCATGCAGGATGGGTGTGCCATGAGAAGTCAAGAATCCCCTCTCTTTCCATAAGAGCCCAAAGTGGTGAACTACTCCGAAGGCGTACTGACTGTCTGTGTAGATGTTTGCGGTTGTCCCTGCTGCCAGGATGCAGGCTCGTGTGAGAGCAATTAGTTCCGCCGCCTGTGCGGATCGCTGTGTGATGCGGGCTGTCTCAACAACTGTTCGGGCTGTGGTGACTGCATAGGCAGCTGAGGTGGTGCCATCGGGGAGCTTGATGCATGAGCCATCCACCCACAGTTCTCCGTCAGGGTCCGGAAAGGCAGTATCTCGGAGGTCGACCCTACTCTTGGTCTGTTCGCCGGTGAGGGTCACACAGTCGTGTATAGGGGACGCATTGGGATCAGTGTCAGGGAGAGGTAGTAGAGTAGCTGGATTCAGAGTGGTGCATCGTTTCAATGTGATGTGGGGTGCAAGCAGAGTCAGTTCGTAACCGGTCAGTCGTGCGCTAGTCAGGTGTTGAGTCTTGGTTTGGTTCAGGAGGGTGTCAACCGCATGGGGTACCAATACTGTGAGGGGGTTTGAGAGTACGATCCCCTCGCTTTGCCGGATAGAGATAGCCGCGGCGGCTACTGCTCGAAGGCATGCGGGCAAAGCTCTGGCTACAGGGTCAAGAGTGGCAGAGAAGTAGGCACAAGGGCGTTGTTTAGGGCCCATGGACTGGGTTAGGACAGACAACGCACATCCCTCCCTTTCGTGGGTGTAGAGGGAGAAAGGTTTAGTGTAGTCTGGGGTTCCTAGGACTGGGGCCGAACAGAGGGCGTCTCGTAATTCTTTGAAGGAGGATTGACATTCGGGTGTCCAGGGGAGGGGGAAGGGGACATCTTTAGCCAGCAGGGAAAGCAGAGGTTTTGCGATAAGACTGAAGTTTGGCAACCATTGTCGACAAAAGGAGGTGAGGCCTACTAGGGACCGTACTTGCTTCTGAGTTTTGGGAACAGGGGTTTCTAGGATGGTCTGAATTCGGTCAGGGGTAAGTTTCCTCCCGTCTTTGGATAGTAGGTGGCCTAGATACGTTACTTGGGGCTGGCAGAATTGCAATTTCTTTCTGGAGACCTTGTGACCGTTCTCCGCAAGGAAGCGGAGGAGGTGAATGGTGGCTGTGACGGCAAGTGGAGTGGTGTCGGCCGCCAAAAGAATGTCATCGACGTACTGTATCAACACCACTCCATCGGGTAGTTGGACTGCATCTAGCTGCCTCTTGAGGGCTTGGCTATAAATACTGGGACTCTCAGTGTAGCCTTGGGGTGCCCTGCAGAATCTGTACGAACGGGCTTTTAAAGTGAAGCCGAACAGGTAGCGGCTGTCTGGGTGGATGGGGATGGAAAAGAATGCGTTTTTGAGATCAATAACGGCAAAGGTGGTGGCAGTGGATGGAATCAGGGTGAGGATGGTGGTGATGTCTGAGACCACGGGGTACTGGGGTATGACTACTTTGTTAACCTCTCGCAAATCAACAATGAAACGGTAGGCTTTCTCATCTCCCTCGCCTTGCTTCTTTACAATGGGTAGGATAGGGCTGTTGCAAACATTACTGACTACTTCTTCTACCACTCCTGCCTCGACTAGGGACTCGATGATTTCCACCAATGCCTTCTCGCCTTCGGGTGATATCCGATACTGTGGAAGCTTTGGGAGCACTGCGTCCGGTCGGACAGTTATGTGTACCGGGTCGATCACCATGCGCCCTACATCTGAGTCGGTTTTAGCCCATAGATGTGAAGGTAATGTGTCGAGTAGGGACATGTCAGCATCGGTTATAGAGAGCATATGCCGTGTGTGACAGGGTCTGGACAGATCTGGGTTATCGTGTAGGATGACTCGAACTCCGTCTGGGGAGCATCTGATGGTAGCTCGAAAATGTTTTAGCAAATCAAGTCCCATAATAGCATCGGGGGTGTTGGAGGAGAGCAGAAAGGTCGTGTCAGTGGTGTTACCTTCTAAGTCAAAGGAGATTGGTGCTGATAAGGGGTTAGTGGAGGGCGTTCCATCGAAGCCTATAGAGGTTACATGTGAGCCAGACAAGGGTGCCCTAGGGATCAGTCGTTTGGATAACGCACTACGTGTCGCCCCAGTGTCTACCAGGAATGGAGATTTTGTGCCCAAGACCTTAGCAGTGACGTAAGGACCTTGCTGGTCAACACGGAGTTCGACTGGATCCCTCCCTTGCCCCTGGCGGTCCTATGCGAAGTCATGGGTGCTTTCGTAGTCGGACTGCTGACACTGGTTTTGTCGGGGGCGATCAAAGGTGTTTGGTCTGCCTGGCCTGTCGTTGATGGCGTCGTTCGTGTGCCCTCGTCCCTGTCCTCTATTTCTGGGGTCATATGCGGTGTTTCTGGGATCCCTATTTTTGTTAAGTTCCAGAAGGACCGGGCACTGGGATTTCCAGTGTCCGAACCCTCTACAGAACGCACATTGGTTCCCATCTAAGTCTCTCCGTCCGTTGTAGGGTGTAGGGGTATGGTCTCTAGGGGGTAGCTTTCTAGGGGCGGTTGGTTGGTAATTCTCTTTCGGGGGTTCCCTTCCTATGGTCACCCCTTGCAACTGTGCTATCATTACCCTCTCCTTTAGTTCCTTTTTCTTCTTCTCTGACGCCCTATCGTTCTCGTTTTTCTGGTTTTCGTAGTATTGGGCCATCTGGAGAATTGCTGCGGGTTTGGAGGCTGCCCAACTACTCTCGCTGGTCTTTAGTTTCTGGGAAACTTCTTGTGACAGACCCTTCACATAATTCTGGACAAAGAGGTGATGTCCGGTTGCGGTGGTCATGTCTTGGCCACTGTAATCGGAAAACACCGTCTCGAATCGGGAGAAGTATTCAGACACATCCTCCTGGGGTTTCTGGCGGCAAGCCGTCACTATCGACCAGTCTACCTTTCTTTCTGGGATTAGAGTCTTCAGCTTTTGTACAATCTTGTCTGGGAGCTCTAATATGGCTTTCGGGGGTTTCTGTCCTGGTTCTCGCTGTTTATCTATGGTATCGAGTTGTACCCAGGTATATCCGAACGGCTCAGCGTGGTCAACTTTCCGGATTTGTTTCCACACATCAGCCGGCAGGCATAGCCCAAAGAACAAGTCGATATCTGCTAAAGTCATTATCGTTGAGCCTAAGGCTGTACCCAGTTCAGTGTAGAAGGCAGTCGGGTTCTTTCTCAAGTCGGGTAGAGTTTTTCTAAAGGTCAAAATATCTTGCCGGTCCCACGGCTGGTAGACCCAGTTATATACAACCCTTCCCTTCGCATCTTGGTGGTTGATGTCATCATGTGTTCCCTGACCTCGTGGGGGGTCCCAGTAGGGGGCAGCTTCTTTGATGGGCATCATGGCATCAGCCCTTCCTTCCTGGGGCTTAGTCGCTATGGGGGTTTCTGCTTTGGTGGTCTGTCTATGTTCTTTAAGGTGTCGGTAGACCTCGAGTGTACGAGTGAAGAGGTTCGTCACGTCGCCCTCTCTTTCTTCTCCGATGTCTACCTTCCTATATAGGGCCGCTAAGCCTTCGGGACCTTTATCGTGGTATCTATCCTCATATGCATTCAGGGCGTGATAACAGAGCCGTACGACAAAGTGTCGTCTGCGGCTGTCGGCATACGAGTTATACACGTCTGTTATATACTCCTCACTTTCTTTTCGCTCCACTAGTGTCTTTACTATTTTGTCGATTCCTGCTCGTTCGTCCTTTGTTAGTCGATTCATTCTGGTGGACTCTTTCTTTCTCATCTCAGGGTCATCTAACGTTATAGCCGACGTTGGGTTCAGTACAAGAGGCTCAGCCAGCGCGGAGGCCGTGAGGACCGAGGCCCCTGTACTGCTTTTGCTCGTGTTTGGGGGTGGTGGGTGTTGCACTACTGACTGGGAGGGTGCATATGGAGGGGGCATGTAAATGATCGGGGGACCTAACAGTAATTCGTCATTCGTTCGCTGCTTGGAGGACAACTCAGGGTAGAGCAAAGAAGGGGTCCTAACAGCGTACTGGCCTGATGTTTCGGGCTCCTGCCTTAGTTTAGTTTCCCTTCTCTCCTTTATTTCTTCTTCTAACCTTCTAGCGGCAAGGTGGGCTGCCTTTCGTAATTCCATTTCTGCTTTTACTTCTTCCCTCTTTTTCCGTTGCGTTGCTTCTTTGCGCCACATGCCAATACTGTCAAGCATAGTAGGCGTCGTCTTATTGCTACGCAGAGCTACTTCTAGCGCTTCTATCTTATGGTCGTCGAAGGATCCCATCAGTGGCCACTGACTCTCGGGGTCCTTCTTGGTATATTTATGCCACAGCTTGCTATAAGCTACGGCGACTAGTCCATATTTAGTGAACATGTCCTTATTAGGGGTGCCCTCCAGTGGAGCCGGATGGTTCACCTCTAATAAGCGGTCCGGGCAGAACCAACTACCAATCAGTGGGGAGAAGATAGGCATGACGGGTTTCAACGGGGACAAAAGTCAGCACTACCTATCTTTTCACTGCTTGCAAAGACTAGACAGAATATCTCTATTCCTCGTTATTTGTAAGCAGAGAATACCTCCAAAAGAACCAATATCGAACAACTAGTGTTCGGACAATCAATCAATCAATCAATGGGGAGATAAAGATAGGCACGACGGGTTACAACGGGGACAAAAGTCTGCGTTACCTACCCTTCACTATTTGCAAAGACTAGACAGAATATTTCTATTCTACGTTATTTGCAAACAGAGAATATCTCAAAGAGCACTATTCTTCAAAACAATCAATGTTCGGACAATCAATCAGTGGGGAGATAAAGATAGGCACGACGGGTTTCAACGGGGACAAAAGTCTGCGTTACCTACCCTTCACTATCTGCAAAGGGAGAGAGAGAGAGTATTTCTACTCCTCCCCGTTTGTAGACAGCGAATATCTCAAAGAGAACAATCAATGAGCACAATCAATGAGCAATACTAGTATTCCAAAGCTTCAAACAATCAATCAATTATTTCGCAATTTGTCGTGTATCACGACCTTACCCGGACCGCGTGGACAGTTTCTCGTCTTCCGCCTCCAGCGCCCGATCGTCCTCTACTCTCCGTATTTGCCGCGGCACTCCTGATGGTTCCCAGTCAGGACCGTAGATCACTCGAGAGAGGTCTGCTCGGAACCAGTGAAGTTCGGATGATCGGCTGCCAGACGAGGGTCTATTGGGCAGGAGCTCTCCCGATCGTTGCAGTCGTTCACTCTGTCGTCGGGACCTCTCCCACTGGATCCACGTGTCGCTGATGGGCCCCACGTTTGGGACGCCAATTGTTAAATGGTAGAGGCAGTTTCAATCGATAACCTTTCAAGTATTTGCCCGGCGGTAATCGCCTCTCATACCACTCGATAGTTTACCAATGAAAGAGGCAGGCGCCGGAGACTGGAAGGCAGGAAACAAAGTTTTATTCCGTCGGAGCAGAACACATCAGATCAGACAGCAAGGTATCGTCACGAGGTGCTCTAACTGCATCTCTGAGACCTGGTCTCTTATACACAGGTTTATTGCTTTATTACACATAGTACATTCTTGAGATTCCCTTGATGCATGAGAGAACATCCCCTGAAGCCCTGGCTCAGATCCGATCCCACACATAGCTACAGTAGAAGTTCCCACCTTACCCGCAGTAGGAGATGGCTATCACGCAGCAGGGTATTCCGCCAATTCCCGGGGGTGTGTGTGACCGGTCGGGTCTCAGGGGGTAGGGGCTTTGATCTACTGTAATCCCTTTGATGTGGGGTGTTTCCCTTACAGTAGGGGCAATAAACTGCATCCGCAGGGCTAGGTGATGGCCTGGGACCAGTTCGGACAATGGGGCGCAGAGGAAGGGGGTTATCAAAGGAGAGGCACGACCATGTATGGGATGTCGGTCGGATGTGGTTCCGTAGCAGGGTCGCGCAGAAGGAGAGGGTTTACGGCCTGTATGAGAGAGCGGGGGTGGCCGGCGCGCGGGGGAGGCTTGCAGTGTCAGGGGTACGCGCTGGCGATTGACAATGAGCGGGGGAGAGAGTGGGGTGCCCAAAATGGCTACCGTGTGCTCGCTGTGCGTAGCGCTGGGGAGAGGCAAGATGGCGCAGATAATGTTCAGTTTGCGAGCTAAATTTCCACACTCAGCTTCACGCGAGGCGTAAAAACCTGTCTTTTTAAAGTAACAGTCAGGGGCGTGTTCTTTCTGTTCTGTCATTGGTTCTCTCTTTCAGCGCCGGGACACTCCTGGTAGAAGCCGCGCGCTTTATAAATGCCCAGTAATAAAACATAACATCATGTATTTCTGGGCATAAATCACATTTGGAAATATCACTAGCAAGTCTAGGCCCAACCATGTTAAAATGACATCAATAGTACGCACACTTAGGAAAGATCAGACTTTACCCCCAGCACCCTTCAGGGGTGTGAAATGTTGTCAGAATGAGACCCACCCCGGCAATTATTGTAACTCAATAACGCACAGTTATAGGGTGCACCCCAGATCACAACGATATACAAAATGTGCACGCAGGGATAATCACAACACTTTTAAACAACACCATAGCCCAAGGCAGCACATGTAAAAACCAATGTCAAAATAGTATTCTTTTGGAAAGGAATCATCAATGTGTAAAGTAATACCACTGTGTGGTGTAATTAATAACAGGCAGCCACTCCAACACACTCACTCAGCACCGATATGCAGTGCCACAGATATCATGCAGGTCTGTATGGAGCACATTCACACACACACAGACAGCACTGTAATGCGGTGCAACTGATAACCGGCAGGTAAGTTGATAATGCTCCTCTGCACCACCCTGGAAATTAGGCACAACGTTTAGTGCTCATTGATACAAGTTGCACCAAACTGTTCCAGTCACATACATGAAGAGTGGCAAACTCAGTACCTCCCTGGAAATGAAGGACAATGTCTGGTGCACATTGATATGAGTCACGCCAGACAGTTCAGGCCACACACAACCAATATTTGCAAATTCTGTTCCTCCCTGGAAATGAGGCACATCGTCTTGTTCCACACTCACGCGACCCTACCAGGTGGAACCCAGCAGATGATATGGGCAATTAGGAGGGCAGGTGTGACAAGTAGATGGTGTGGGTCCCTCACGGGAAGTCTTTGTTGTCCCTGAGACCTCCACAAGAGAAGAGTGGGCAAGCCAACAAGCCCTTGGAGAGCACACTTTAGGGTGCTATACAGCAGCAGTTAGTCAGCCCAGGCCAGTCACTGTTCTGGAAGGGAGCATGGTCCCTTTCAATGACACTAATCATCCTCGTGCACAACAGATTCCTCAGACAGTGTGCATCAGGCAGCTCCAGGATCTCCAGCTCCATGTCCCCACAGGTTTATCCATCTCCTGCTGAAGCATGGCACCAGTAGTTATACTGTAGTGTGTCTTTGACATTGGGTGTGGTTCAGAGGGTTTACCTTTGACACACACGTCTCCTTCAAATGTCAGTCCTGTCTGCTATGGGGCTGTGAAAAGCAGATCTTAATCTTTAGTGGGGCCATGATCTGGCTTCCAAGAGGCCTGGTGTCAAAACCTCTCCCTCCAATCTATCCAGCCAGGCCCTCAAATGTCAAGGGTCTGTTGTTCCAGTTGCATTCCCAATGTTTATAGCAGTCTCTGAGAAATGTACTGATGCGCTCCCCCAGACTCCAGTGTGAACTGGAGTCAAACTAAAAGGCGCACAAAATGTTGTAGAGCAGAGGAATGTCCACTGTTGTGAATTGTAATTTCTAAGCAATTAATCCCTCTTCACCACAGGAGAGGGTTTGTCATTATGATTCCAATGATAGGAAACATTATGAGGCTGTTGGACTGTAAGCCACTATTGCAGCTTGAAGTAATTTCAACCATTGCCCCATGTTAACCTATGAGAAGAGCAAACCTCATAGGTAGTAAGAACACACATGTGTACCTGCCATGCCTTTCACCTACAACTTGATCACCCCTGAAGACTAACCTCAGGGGTACCCTAGCAGTAATAAAAGGCCCCCTCAGGATTTGCCAGTGGTTTAGAAAGGCCAGCCTGAGCATAAGTGCAATTGCGCACACATAGGCCTGCAATTCCCGGCTTGACAAATGTTTTAAAACCTCAGAGGTGCAGATGTGCCCCCACAGACCAGCAATGGAGGGCTTCAGACATGTTTAAAAACATCAGGTAAGCGCAACTTCCTAATATGGGTAGGAAGGGGGTGTTCACATTCACACCTCATTTAAAGTCTGTAAGTGCCCAGTGCCCTAAGGCCCCTGAAAGAGATTCAGCAAAACCTAGGAGAAAAAAGTAAAAGTTTAGGTAAACACTACCTCAAGCGTATGAGGTCTAACACAGGGTCATAAAGAGCATTCTACATCAAAATAGGAAATTACTGAAAAAGGATGGACACTGAAGATCCGTTACGGGTGAAAGGCTTTTAATTACATATAGACTGGCAATAGTATCACAAGAAGCCACTTTACAATATGGAAAGGCCAGAGAGAAGGTGCCTGGCTGCCATCACAAGTAGGTTTAGAAAATGTACAAATTGTTAAGCGTGCTGACATAGAATTGATACGATGGACATGGGATGGCAGTTTAATCAACACAGAGGAAAGAATAGCCTGCAAGATACATTATGTATTATATATGTACACACCAGAAGAAATACTTTTACAGCATGCCAAATAAAGTGAAACATAATACTGCAGCATCTAGGAGACATAAAAGTAAGGATCATTCCTATCCAATAGTGGAGCATTTAAAGGGGAAACATGCAGGAAATGAAAAATTAATTGCGGTATTACAACATCAAACATGCAATGTCGACCGTACGCTCAAGCTACGAAAAACTGAATCAAGACTAATATTGGTTCTGGGCATTTAAACATCAAGGGAGCATAATGTACACTTGTCTAATAAGTGATAAATGTAGCTTGATTTCCAACGTTAGCATTGAGGACTCAAATGTAAGCATTGGATACAAATAGGAGCGACAGGAAGAATGTATGTGCCTCTATCTCATTCATTAAAGAGTGGAATAATATTGCCTCATTGAAGTAGATTAAATTGGAAATTTTAAACAACCTAAGAAAGGATTCTTTTGGAGGGTCTGCAGGAAATGGGCATGTATGACCAGAAAGTAAAACATGGTTTTGCATCATGGCAAGGTATAGTAGAATAGGACTAAATTGGAATATGAGATGTATGATGGCAAATACATTTTATATAATGTGAATTGTTTAAAAACAAAAGCTGAGGAATCTGATGCAACTAAGAGATGACTTGAAAGAAAAGAATAATATGCTCCCAAAGACCTGCGATATTAAACAAAAAAACTAATGAGAGGGTTACTGAGACAAATATAAGTAAGCAAAATGAAAGTTTGTGCTAAAAGTGAATTCTATTTATAATATATAGTAAATAAATCTCCATTCGGGTGCAATTGCAACCATAAAAGAAACCATATAAAAAAAACATTGTTACAAATCCACTTAAAGGTTAAGATAAAACACAACTCCTGGTCACGGGTAATTAGAAGGAGAAAGAGAGACAGTTGAGCTTGCCTATACTTCATAGATTTTAAAATGGGCTGAAGAAACTGCCTCATAGAGTAGCTAAAATATTTACATAAAAGGACAAAATGTATCGTGTCCTGTGGAGACCTAGGGTTACAGCCGCAGGGTCCTCCAGTATTAGGTGGAACAAGACCAGACAGAGACGCCAGGAGATGGTGAAGCAGATTGAGCCTAAAACATATGTTTTCCCTACTGACTTTAACATGGCATGCCCCTTCACTGTTGGTTTAAAAAGTTTGATGTTTTCACAGTGAGCACTAGCATCTTTAAAGACTTAGGGGCAGATTTATGAGGTTTTGCCGTAGGGAAGCGCAGCAGGCCTTCCTGCTGCGCTTCCCTATGGCAAACGAAAAGGGCAGGGATGCGCCGTATCTATTAAATGTGGCGCATTCCTGTCCTTTTCCCCTGCGCCGGCGCACAATGGGCTGCCTGCGCCAACGCAGGCACCTCTGCACCATGGTGCAAGGGTGCATGCGTTGCGGGGATGAATATTTTTGTATTGGAAGGGAAACCTTTCTGTACAAAAATAATCAAAAGAGGTTTTTCCTCTTTGTATGGCTGCTGCGGAATGCAGCACACATAGAAAAAGGAAAAACGAGGAGAAATAAAGATATTTCTCTCCGTTGCGCCTCCCTTACGCCTCCCATGGGGAGGTGTAAGCTTTTGGCGCTGCCTCAGATTTACGATTTCTCGTAAATCTGGGGCAGTGTCAAAAGGCCATGGATGTTGCTGGGAACGCCCCCAGCAACACCCATTGCACGCCCCTTTAACGCAGAACACTGCGTTAAAGGGACTGATATTTATGAGGTAGCATTAAGCCACAAAAAGTGGCTCAGTGCTGCCTGATAAATATCACGCAGGCTTCTGCGCCACGGAACGTCACAAAAAGTGACGTTCCGATGGCGCAACGGGCCTCATAAATCTGCCCCTTATTATATTACCGTGTTAAGGTCCTGAGGCCTTACTGAGTCACGTGTAAGAAAAATATCTGCCCTACCTAGAGCAAAAAGAGACTCCTCAACATACTGTAACTAGAGGATTTTAAGAGCATGCTCTAGTGACAGGCAGTCTGATGTAATCAGGCGGTCTAGATTCTTATCCTCCCTGGACTATATCTTTATCCAACACAACAAAGGTTTAACTGCCACCTGGTCACCTGAGTAGTTAACATCAAGTTCTACATGTAAAGAGAAGTAGGGAGTGCTTTGTAGAACCTTTAGAATCCATCGCAAAAACGTATTTTGGGCTACCTGTAGCTTCTGTGCTGAAGTAAAGCCCCAGACTTCACTACCATATAAAGCCTTGGAAGTAAATATAGACTGGTACAACTTTAAAATCACATCCGGTGACCATTATCCCAGTCTATGGGCATAGCTGGTGATAGCCCCTATAAATGTATTCAATTTGCTCAGTATTCCCTCCATCAATATTTTCCAGTGAAATGTTTCATCAAATAGGATTCCCGGGTAGGAGAAGATCAGGACCTTCACAAGAGTGTGGGTTCCCGCTTTAAAAGTTTTAGACCGGAGCGCCTGAGGGCCAATTTCCAAGAAAACTTTGTAAGGCTAAAAACAGGGCTCCCAGTTGAGCTACCATGCATTTATTTACTGGTAGGTAAAGATTAAGACATTGCCCAATGGTTGACTTGCCCAGACGAAAGCCAAACTGGACCTCAGATATTATTCGATTAGTGTCAGCCCATGTTGAGAGTCTAGTTAACAGAACCTGACCTAAAAACATAACTATGGAATCAATGAGGGAAGTGGGGCGGTAGGATTGCAGGCTGTCCTTGCCCTACTTTTTGTATATCCCTATAATGGTGGCCGTTGATCAAGAGGGCAACATCCCTTTCCTCCCAGCAGCATTTAATAATAACGTCAAAACCGGGGCTTCAACTTCAATGTTGTCCTGGAAGGGATCTGGTGGGATCCCGTCAGGTCCTGGTACCTTGTTTCTGGGACAGTGCGCCAATGCCCCTGTGGACTTTCTCTAACAAGGATGTGTAACCCGACCCTGAGGCAATCTCGTTGATGGTCTCTTCATTATGACCGAAGTTATATACACCGTCAAAGTGGGTGACCCACTGTTAAAGGGTAATGTGGTGGCATTAGACAGGCCTTGTTGGTTAAAAAAAGCAGGGTCTATTAATATTCCACCAAAAAAGTGTGCTAGCCCTCAATTCACCAGTTTTGGATAGCTCAGCCCATGCCTGTTTCTGAAACAAATGCCTTTGTTTTTTCAAGGCCCCCTTGTAGGCACGACAGCAGTTTGCCACCCATTCCCTATCTCAAGGAGATTGCTTCAGGGCTTTCTTCAGAAAGGGCAGTGCCCAGGAGCACTCAGAGTAAAACCATGTGGGGTGTTCCAGTCAAAGACCAGCCACGAAAATTGCTAGTAGTCCAGAGACCAACTGGGCAATGGAGACAAAGGAACTTAGAACCTCCTCGCCAGGCACTAAAGGGCCAGGCAGGTTAATAGCACCGACTGGCAGTCTGTGGAAAGTCTGTGGGTGAAACCCTTGGAATCTATTTGAGACTAGTTTAAACACCTCCCCTGATCAGTTAGAGATAAAGTTCCAAGGGGATTATTAAAACCCGCTGAGTGATTCCCAACCCCCTCCATGGTCAGAAAAAAGGAATTGTGGTCACTGAAGGTGCTATGTAAGATATTGAAGGAAGCGATGGGCCAACCTGCACAAACTGAAACAAAAATGAAATCAATAATCATTGTGCACCCCCTTCATTTGCATGTCGGGCAGATTTGGGATTTAGACAGGTTAATCAGCTTGTCTAAAGTGAAAGCCAGATTTATTAAAGAAGCTATTTATCTCAACCCCTTCTATAGTGTGCTCCATATGCATGTCCGCAGAGATCATACAAGGGTGTGTACTGGGTGATGAGTGTAGAAAGTTTGAGCACAGATGGCAATTAAATCCCCTACCAAAATACGGTTCTCATAACCGAGGCCCTCTCCCTTTAAAAAGGCACCACTTAAGGCTACAAAATTTGAGTACCGGCACAGCCTCCTTTTTGCGTTATAAAAATTAATTAGTACCAGAGGGAGAGATCTCCCGACATGCAGTTTTAGGCCCTGGAACATGGAGGAGTCCAACTTCATGGTCTTCATAGAGCCACAAACCTTGAGGGCTACAAAAATAATAAAGCTCCCCCCAATGTTCTACCAGAGCTAGAACCCAATTCAGGACAGATGATGGTCTTATACCCTTCAAGAAAAAAAATATTATTGACTTCCATTGTCTCTTGTAGGCAGGTTGTGTTAAAAGACTTGATAAACTGTATCCATCTTGCTCTAGGAATTTAGTGGACAAGCCTATCACATACCAAGAGACGAGTGTAGGTCCATCTTTATGTGGGGCCTCCGGAAAAGTTGTAGGGAAGGTTGGTGAGTTAGAAATCCCCATGAGATGTGAGCTACCAGGACAATGCTCTGAACTTAAGGAAGGTACATCCCCATTATCTATCGAAACCTGAGATATTGTGCCAGTATTGATTGGCCTGCAGAATCCTTTAACATTTTTTCTCTGGGATTCAATCCAGATCATTAAGATCCTAGATAAGGGCATAACGATTTCAAAGCTCCTGTTGTCCACCCCATGCCCTTTCTATGCCACCACGACCCAAGGACTAGTCTGCACACAAGGCAGGTCTATAAAAGAAGCCCAACGGAATCGTTTTATACAGGTGCCTGGAAGGTGGGAATTAGAAACACCACTCAAGAGTCCTTGTACCATTTCAGGGTATCTGGCACTAACTATTACACAATCTCCCTTGAATGTTTTCCTACAGGGCCCTATACATGAGACCCTCAATGCCATCAGGAAATTTTTATGGTCCCTAATATTATATCTTGTGTATTTACCTAACAAATGAGAAACATTGTTAATCAATTGGCCTGAGATTTCCAGATTGTAAGTGGCAAGCCTAGGGACCCCAGTCAAGACTACAGTGTAGGGACAAGAAGCCGGGGCAAGATTGATAACCGGTAATGGGGAGCAGTGTCTGTCAAACCACCGGGTTGGGCATCTACTATGGGATTGCACGCCAGGGTAGACTGGTTAGTGGAGGCTAAATCATTAGCAAAACAGGGGGGTTCAAGGGAACCAATAAGGGTATTCTGTCTCATTGCAACCAGCAACCTGGAGTTACCAGTACAAGACTGTCTACACCTAGGGTGATCAGTGATGGGCATATCAATAGTTGTGACTTGGGTCTTCGGAAGTAGGGAGGGGGGAACCTTATCCTTGATGGTTAAAATTCTCTCTCTTCTACCTGGAAGCTGCCTCCAGATGATCAAGTTTGTCCCAAAGAGGGGCGAAATAGTCAGTAAAAGAAGCTATGATTTTTTTGTAGTATGGGGGCCAGAGTCTTCTGTGTCCGCAAGGCAGTTTCTTGTATGTGCACCAAAAATCATCTTCAGTGTATCCGGTACATCGTCTGACTTTTTAGCCTCCCATTTGGGGGCTGGTGGGATCACCAAGTCAGTACTAGGAAATAAAAGTAAAGGCGCCCTATATGTAGAAGGGCCAGGAGAATGAGCCTCAGAGGTTGGATTAAATATAGGGCCCACTGGCTTTGCTAAAGGTGTAACTGGCTCAGACCCCTGTACATTTGATGCGTCCGTCAACAGGGCATCCGAGGGCAAAGACAGAGAGCCTCCACAGGTGACAGAAAGTCACCTTTCAGTCCCGTCAATTTCTTTAGAGATGGCCCCCACTACTTTTGCCAAAAATGAGTCAATGGTTGTACGGCTTGGGTCCGTGCGTATCGTAACTGGTAAATCTTTCCTTTTCCCGAAGGGTGCAATATGGTGATATGGCAGTATTGCAAAAACAGCAAGAAACAACAGGGGGCAGGGCACAGGCCTCACAAAATTACAATAATGTAAGTAGACAGCAATAAAGCAGTTACTTACTGTACTGACTTTAAATTGCCCATGAGACCTGATATGCCAATGTTGCTGCCACCGCAGGATTTAAAGCACCGGCTTAGCCAGGGGGACCGAGAGGCCAAGAGAGAGGGCACGGCCCAGGCACGTTACACAGGCCTCGCAGCCCCTGCGGTGCGAGGGGGGGCCTAGGGCTGCAAGGAGCCCCCTCAGCATGGTACTCAGGCCTGAGAGCTCCGGTTTAAATCCGGAGTGGGGTCCCTCCAGGTACCTTGCAGGGGGCCCCCTCAACTTTCGTTATGCCACTGGCATAGCCCTGTCTCGTCTGGCCGCGAATGGGTGCAGATGGGCCTGTGCAGCTGGAGCCCTGTCCCAGATATACAAACACCTCCGGGCATGGTCAGCACGTTGGCGGCTTCCTGTTGCTAGAGTGACTGGGGCTTGTGGTTTGCCCTGTTCATATCTGCGGTCTTTTTCCTGTGCAGCGGGATCCCTGTCCCAGATATACAAACTCCTCCGGGTGGTGGTCAGCACATTGGCGGCTTTCTGCCACTAGAGTGACTGGGGCTTGGTGTTTTCTATTTTCTTTCTATTATATATTTTTAGACTCTCTTTTCCTATAATTGAAAATTATGTTATATTTGGCAAGAAACTAAATCATCCCATAAATGGAAATGGACGTCTTGCATAGAATCCTTGGACAGATACAATTTTTAACATTAACAAAGAAAGGCAATGAAAAAGATGGCCCATTTCAAGGCAGTTTTGCCAAAATGCACTGGCTGCTTTATTTGTTCCTATTGCGGTCAAATTGATGGTCACTTGTCAGACGAAGCTTAAGTTCCGGGGATGGATGGAATCTTAATTAACTATACAGCAATGGAGAGGGTAAATAGCCTTTCATTGATCAAAGAACTAAAATATGACCTTGATAAAGAAAATAATCAACTGTCAGCAAGTCTAGGCTGAAAATAAAAACACAATTGGAAAAATATGAGCTTGATATAAGAACTAGAATGCCGCACACATGTATCCAGGTCAAGCTAACTACGTGATAGAAAGAGTCTTCACTTGTGCAAGAAATGTTATGCCCTACGTAAAGCGGTTTCCAGGGATTATGGCACAAGGAGACAAGATGCTATCATTTCTTGAACAAGCTCAGAGATGAGTCCTAAACCTGAGGCTTCTGATCTGGGCAATTCCTTAAGTAGGGAAACAGGTTAAAAGGGAATTGTTTTTGATGATATCTGACTTGTGAGAAAAGGTCAAGACTCAGGCAAGAGATCAAAAGGCCGACCAGCCACAAACAATTGAGACCATATGGAGATGGAAGAGGAAATGGGTATAGAAGTAGCAACTAAGCAAGAACCAAGTAGACACAGAAACAAAAATAAACAATATCACATGGCAACGTAATGGCAGGAGACGGGAAAATTGTAAATAATTCTAATCGTACAGAATTACAGAAAGTCAGAAGTATTGGAAATGGGCTTCTGCATTGAAATACATTTTTATTACTCCACAAAAACCCCGATATGCCTCTTAAAAATTACAATGAAGATGAAACTGGATCAACAGTTTTCACACATATCCGAAAGGATAAAATGGCATCGGAGTAGTAAAGACCTCAAGCACTAGTGGAGCTTGAAAACCGTTAACAAGCTCCAAGTATCCTACCCTCACGAATCATGACAATGAAACTTGGCAAGGACAGAGCTCAGTGGCCTGAAAAGGAAATCAAATCACATGTCTAAAATGTCAACACAGGCCATAGACATTGTTCATGACCCAATGGTTACTGATTTGAAAACATTGACATGAAAATACAAAAAAACGATGATTACACATGAAATGGAACAACAAAAAGTCATAATGAATCCGTAAGAGGATTTAAATATGATCATAAACATCTTCGACATGCGTGGTCACACAGTATTAATGTTGAGAACTCTAGGGCAGATTTACAAGCCTCTTGCGCCAAAGCGGTGCGTCACTTTGCTTGACGCACCGGCGGCGTAACCTGCTGAGTGATATTTACAAGCACAGGTAAAGAAAGCCACACAGTTAAAGTCAGCCACCCTGCGTGACTTTACCTGTGCTTGTAAATCTCGCCCCTTTTCATACAACAGTTTGCATGTTTGGGGCATGACATGGGTGTTGCTGTGGGTGTTCCCATGCAACACCCATGTCGACTGATGCAGTTCCAGATTTACAAGCAATCGTAAATCTAGAAATGCATCAGAATGCTACGCAGCCCTAGGGGTGGTGTAGCGAGGTGCAACGAGGAGAAATGTTTTCATTGTGTGCTACATTTCACAGCAAGCATTGGGAGAGGAAAGAACCTTAATTGATTGTTTTTGTGCAGGAAAGTGCCCCTGCCTGCACAAAAACAATCTCCGCACGGCGCAGGCATCCTTGCACCATGATGTAAGGGTGCCTGCGCCGGGGCATGGCAGCAGTTTGTGCGCCAGCGCAGGGGGAAGCACAGAGATGCAACAATGTTGTAAATATGTCACATCCCTGTGCTTTGAAACTAATGCGGCGCAGCAAAATGACTTGCGGCGCTACGCTAGTTTTTGGTAAATCTGCCCCTCTGTATCTGGAAAAAACAATGTTTCAATTGCAGTACAGAGAATGTTAAGAGAAATTACGTTACAAACATTCAGTAAGAACCTATCATTACGAGACACAAGCAAAAGTTCAGTCTGAAATTTTGAATTACGCTCATAACACAAAATGCCTAAAATTAGACTATTAAGACATGCCACATAGTTATTCTCCTTTCATGTATGAAAATGCAAATTATTTACATTTTGCACACCCCTAACGTGACCAGATTTGAGAAGGGCACTGGTTTGCCTTTATTGATTTAATAAAATACCAATATCTGAAAAAAGAAATAAAATTTAAAAATGACTACCATCTTCTTTCTGCCCAAAGTGCATACAATTGCTACTACACCACCTGATCACCCCAATGTACCCATCATAAACACATTTTTAGAAAACATATCAGAATAGGTAGATCCTTTCTTACAGCCATGTGTATTGTCCCTTGCATCCTATATATGAAAGTGCACAGATTTTTTACTGAAAATGTATGATGTGGTATGCTTGGAGGATTATAATATGATAACTATGACTGGGTGACTGAGTAATCTATGTACATAAGCATGAAATATAATGGTGGAATACCTGCTTATGAATGAACATTTTTTAATAAGAAGTTCCATACACACATAATTTTCAGAGGAAACCTATACAAAAAATATATCACAATTGTATGTTGCTGAACATTTTGAAATTCTGTTTGGAGAATAAGATATCCATGTTTCAAGTTATGTTATGTTATGTTAAAAGTGCTTATAAAGTGTGCATGCACCACAAGGTTTCATGGTGCTGGGCAAAGGAGTTTTACCGCTAAGTGATTAATTCATACGCCTGGTGAAATAGCCCGGTTTTCAAAAGTTTCCTGAATTGAAGATATGATGTGATCAATCTAATGTCCTGAGGAAGAGAGCTCCAAAATTGAGGGGCTAGGCCCGCAAATCTTAGTCCCCCCAATTTCTTGCATTTAAAGGGCTGGGTAGCTAGGAGATTCAGATGAGAAGACCAAGATCCCTAGTGGGGGTATATCTCTGAACCCGAGTAGATACAAACACTGGGCAGTTGCCATGAAGCACTTTGAAAATGAGGCATCCCAGCTTGAATGCACCGTGCTCCACATCCGGGAGGCAGTGTAACTTTTTCATAAGACGGGTAACATGCTGCCGTCTTGGCTGACGATAGATTAATCTAGAAGCCTGGTTTTGCACCATTTGCAGTCTTTTAGATTGATATGCCGGTATACCAATTAGGATAATTTCTGTTTTGCCTGGGTTCAATTTCAAGTGGTTACAGCTGCTAATGTGTCGCATGGTAGTTTGAAAGTTTATGATGGAGGCGGCCGACTTGTCACTGTCAAAGATCAGTTGAAGATCGTCAGCGTAGTTGAAAGTGCATACCTTCCTTTCACCTAAGGAATGAATAAGAGAATACAGGTACAAGTTAAAAAGGTGCAGTGACAGGGAAGAGCTCTGTGGCACCCCACATGTGAATTCAGCTTTAGAGGTAGAGAATTGGGAGAGGGGTACGGCTTGAGTACAATCCTCTAGAAAAGAAGTAAGCCACTTAAAGGGCCAGACCCTGTATCCCTGCGTTACTGAAATGGTCCACCAAGAGTTCATGGTCGACAGTGTCAAATGCTGCGGGCCTGCATGGAGCCCTTGTCTGCCCCTTTCCTTAGTTCATCAAGAACTGTCAAAATTACAGCCTCTTTGGAATGGGAAGGTCGGAAACCCGCCTGATGAGGGTCAAGAAAATGGGACAGTCCGATAAAAGAGCAGAGGCAGTTTGCAACTTGAGCTTCCAGGACCTTGGCTAAGAAAGGGAGTAAGGAAATAGAATGATAGTTTGTGAGGGCTATCGGGTCTGCCCCTAATTTCTTCAAGATGGGAACTATTTCTGCTTCTTTCAATACTTTGGGGGCCACCCCCTGAATGAGGGAGCTGTTTAGTAGCTAAAGAGGAGGGTCGGGACATGTGAGGAAAACTTACCTTAATATGTGCGGGGCAACAATCTGTCGGAGAGCCAGATCTGCCCTTCATTAGTAGGTTTGAAAAGACTTCTCTGCTGATAGTAGGAAAATGCGAGTGAGAGTTTCTAAGCATAGTTGGCTAAGCTTTGAGGGAGGAGTTAGTGGGTATATTGGACTTGATGGTAATGACTTTTTCAATAAAAAAGTGTTAAGTGAGTCACATAATGCTTGAGTAGGGGCACGTTTCGAGATTAGAAAGCTCAGCAACAATTGCAAATATTTCTCTAGATTTATTATAAAGCTCAATATCTTATTGAAAAAGTAGGTTGGCTTAGTTTGTAAGATAGCATTTTTATACTTAAGAAGGGTTTATACGTCTTTTTTATCAGGGGAATAATTTTGTCTCCAGTCATGTTCGGAGTGACATAGGGCAAGATTTTTGAGTTTTAGATCCTCAGAACACCAACGTTGGGTGTTGTGATGTCTAACTATTGATTTTCCTGAAAGGGGCATGACGATCACTGGCAGCCACTAACCACGATTTAATGCTTTCGTCTGTTGATCAAGAGAAGGAGCCGTAGTAGCTAGCAGGTTGCAAAAGTCATTAATGTTGGAGCGGCTCCAATTCCTCATCATGAGGCTTGCCTTAGCTTGGGATTTGACTATATACAAATTGGTGAGGGAAAATTTGATAAAATAGTGGTCAGACAAGGTGAATGGAGAGACAGTCAAATTAGAAACTGTCAGATTGGACATCCAGACTTGATCAAGGGTGTGGCCTTTGATATGAGTGGGAGCTGCCAGGTGTTGAACACAATTCAGTCCATTGAATAGGTCAATCAATCAATCTGTCAATCAGGGGTTTGTTAAGCGCGACTTCTCACCTGTGAGGGTCCCATGGTGCTGGGGGAGTGCAGGATCCATTCCAACAAGGAGGGGGTCAGTCGAAGAGCCAGGTTTTGAGGTTTCTTGCGAAGATGGGGAGCGATGTTGTCTGTCTGAGGTGGAGCGGAAGGGCGCTCCTGGCTTTGGCCACGAGGAAGGAGAAGGAGCTGCCTCCCGATCTGGTCTTTCTGGTGCAGGGGACCATGGCGTAGGAGTGCTGGACTTATTGTAGGGTCCTTTGGGGTGCATAGAATTTGATCTGGCTGTTCAGGTATGCTGGTCCGGTGCCATGGAGGGCCTTGTTTGCGTGGGTGAGTATCTTGAAGGTGATTCTCGCCTTGACAGGGAGCCAGTGGAGCGTGCACAGATGCTGGGAGATGTGGCAGTGTTTTGGTAGGTTGAGGATCAGTCTTGCAGTGGTGTTCTGGATGTTCTGTAGCTTGCGGGTGAGGTTTTTGTTTATTTCAGCGTAGAGTGCGTTGCCGTAGTCGAGTCTGCTGATGACCAGGGCGTGAGCGACAGTCTTTCTGTGTTTTAGGGGGATCCAATTGAAGGTCTTTCGAAGGAGGCGGAGGGTTTGGAAGCAGGAAGACGAGATGGAGTTGATCTGGCAGTCCATTTTGAGCTCGGAGTCTAGGATGATTCCCAGATTGCATGCATGGTCCGTGCGGGTTGGCGGGTTGCCGAGGACGGGGGGGCTACCAGGTGTCGCTCCAGGCATCGGGGTTTGGGCCCATGATGAGCACTTCTGATTTGTTGGTGTTTAATTGTAGGCAGTTGTTTTTCATCCATTTAGCGACTGCTTCCATGCCTTCTCGAACGTTGTGTCTGGCGGTGTTAGGTTCGTTGGATAGGAAGAGGATGAGTTGGGTGTTGTCTGCGTACAATACAATGTTGAGCCCGTAGGTTCTGACGATGGGGGCGAGCGGAGCCATGTAGACGTTGAACAGCATCGGGCTGAGGAAAAAGCCCTGGGGGACTCTTCAGGTGGTAGGTGTAGGGTCCGCTGTGTTCTGCTGGAGAGGAAGGAGCAGATCCAGTTGAGGGCCTTGTCCTGGATTCCTGCGTCGTGGAGTCTGAGTATTAGGGTGCGGTGAGAGACTGTGTGGAACTCCGCTGAGAGATCGAGGAGGATGAGGGCTACTGTTTCTCCTTTGTCCAGCAGGGTGCGGATGTCGTCTGTTGCGGCGAGGAGGGCGGTTCCTGTGCTGCTGTGGTTTCTTCTGAAGCTGAATTGGGAGGAGTTGAGAATGTTGTGCTCTTCGATGAATGTGGCGAGTTTTTTAGGGCGGTGGGGTCCACCGAGGCTTTCTTCAGCAGGGGGTTGCCCTCGGTGTGTTTCCAGTCATCGGGGAATGAGGCGGTCGCCAGGGAGCGGTTGATGGTGTGGCAGAGCATGGGTGCGAAGGTGTCGGTGGCTCTGTTGAAGATGTGATGGGGCAGGGGTCCGTGGGGGCCCCTGAGTGGATTGACTTCATTGTCTTCAGAGTCTCTTCGGTGGGGAGGGCTGTCCAGTTGTCAATCACTGGTTTCCAGGTGTTGGGGGTGGTTGGTGAGGGTTCACTGTGTTGGTTGTCTTCGTCGAAGTTGTCATAGATGCCCTTGATTTTGTGGTAAAAAAGGGGCTGAGTTTGTCGCAGAGGTCTTGTGAGGGAGGGATGTCAGTAGACTCGCTGGTGGGTTGGGCGAACTCCTTGATGATGTTGAAGAGTTCCTTGCTGTTGAGCGCGTGGGTGGAGATTCTGTCTTTGATCGCTTTTTTCCTCGTTTCTCTAATGAGTTGGTATTGGGCATTGGTGGCGACTCTGAAGTTGTTGTGCGCTTCTGTGGATTTGGTGTTCCTCCAGGCCTTTTTGAGGCGGCTGCAAGTGCATCTGGACTCTCGAAGTCCGGTGGTAAATCATCTGGCTTTCTTGGCATGGGTATTGTTGTTTTTCTTGAGGGGGCTATGGTGTGGCGCTGTCCGAGATCCATCTATGCAGGGTTTGGGCTGCGGTGTTGGGGTCATCGTTTTCCGTGATGGTTGGGGTGGAGTTGTTGAGTGAGGAGGTGAGCTGGTCTTCTGTGATTTTGGTCCACTTTCTTCATGGGAGCAGGTGTTGGCGTTTGTGGATAGTGTGTTCTGAAGGTGAAGTGGACACAACGATGGTTGGTCCATGGGATTTCGGTAGTGTGGCTGAAGGTGATGGAGTTTCCTGTAGTGAAGAGGGGGTCAAGGGTGTGTCCTCCTGAGTGCGTGGGCTCGGTCATGATCTGGCACAGGCCAATGTTGTGGCGGTTGTCCAGGAGGGATGCGGTGTTGGGGTCCAGTTGGTTGTCGAGGTGGAAGTTGAGGTCTCCCAGCAAGGTGTAATCAGTGGATGCGATGGCCTGCGAGGAGATAATGTCTGTGATGGAGTTGGCAAAGGGTCCGTGGGGTCCTGGGGGTCGGTAGATGAGGGATCCTCGGAGGGTGGCGGTGAGGCTGGCCAGTATCTTGAAGTGGAGGTGTTCCATCATGTCTTTGTGCTCGTCAGGGAGTGTGCTCAGGCGGAGGGTGGATTTGTGGACAATGGCAATTCCTCCTCCCGGGTGGGTGGGGCGGTCCTTCCTGGAGATCTTGTATCCTTGGGGGATGGTGATGGCGATGTCCGGTCCCGATGTGTTGTTGGCCCAGGTTTTGGTGAAGAATGCTACTTCTGGGGTGGTGCTGTCGAGGAGGTGCCAGATTTCGGTGGCATGTTTGTGGAGTGATCGGACATTGAGGAGGATGCATTGCAGGGTCTTCGGTTTGGTTGTGTTCTTGTGGGCAGGTTGTGCTGGATCCGTGTTCTTGGTGGTATTGCAGGTGTGCCTGCAGAAGTGACAGCTGAAAGGTCCGTGGCTGTTGGCTGGTGATGCTAGCTTGCAGTTGTTGTTGTGGCCTGGATTGAGTGTGTGGAGTGCTGCTGGGTCGTAGCGTTGGTGGGCGTAAGTCCAAGGTTCCTGGCGCTGGTTGCGGTCAGGTCACGGACGGGCACCGATGGGCTTGCCTTTGGAGCTCCTTTGGCATGAAAGGCAGCGTGGCCTCGCAGCGGCCGCCATTAAGTAGGGATCAGGGAGGGCTGGACATCCCATTTCAGCTGTGTTTAGTCAGCTGAGTCAGAGTCTCTCTAACGCGGGCGTTGCATTTCACACTCCTCGTTTCCTCACAACAATTAAATAGGGTTTTCCTTTGAACAAATACCACCCAGCACGGAGCCAGAGTTAATCGTGCGTGTCAACTTGCGCACCGATTAATCTAAGTGTATTTCAAGCACATGTAGAGCATTAGCGAAGATAAGAAATAAACTATATAACTGCAGCTCATTCTAGGAAGTTAAAACGTCTTTACTAAACCCCTTTAAGAAGAATGAAAGGCAGAGACATGAATTTCCAGAACACCAATTAGTACGGCCAATTCAGTTCTATACATTGTAAGTACCCCAATTGAAATTAGAGATAGACCTTTACAGAATCAAATAAATAAATCCCAGACTTACCTGTACCATTTCTTGTGAAGGGAGCTGAAGCAGGATAGGCACTGGTCGTCCCTGCAAGAGAAGAAAGAAGAGAACTGAACTGTACTTCTCCTCACAAATGAAGAAGAAAGTTAAAAGAGAAGTAAGAAGAGAAGTAGGTTCCCCAACGTCACCTGGTAAGATAAGCAACCCTAGATATTAAGTGAAGTAACTCATTAAGGTTAAAAAGTAAAGTAAAGATAAATTACATATATCTTTTAGCACTGCAAGAACACAGACGAAGAAGAAAAGAAGATTAGCAGAACAAGCAGAGTGTTGGGAGCTGTCTCTTCTCTGTCCCATTCCCCTTTCCCCCCTTGGTACTTACCTGCAATGGTTTATTAAGATACTAAGCAGGGGGTTTCCGAGAGGGGCATTGGAAACTAGCGTCGTTCTGCGCCTGCGTGATTAGAATCATTGTTGCTAGCCTTGACAGCAGGGGCTGGGGCAGGCTTCACTCAATGGCAGAGCTGCGAGGGTGGGAGAGTAATTTCACTGACAAAGAGTCAGTGGTCTTGCTCGCCTGTCCCCGCAGAGGTCGCCATTAGGTAGGGGTCGGTGAGGGCCGGACAGCTGAGAGGCGGGGAGGGGTGCTGGATTGGTCGCGCTGGTCGTGCTAGGGGGAGGGGCTGTGGGGGCAGCAGTGGCATGGGAAAAACAGGCAGGAAAGGAGGAGAGTGGGAAAAAGGGGAAAAGGAGAAGACAAGCAGAGCACAGGAAAGTGCAGAAATCTGAGAAAAGCAGAAATTTAGATTTAGAACAGAGGGTGAAAAACAAGTGAAAAAATGAATGAAAACGAGCGGAAAACCGGAGCGGAAAACGGGAAAAAGAGAAGACAAGCAGAGCACAGGAAAGTGCAGAAAGCAGAAAAAATCAGAAATCTAGGTTTAGAGAAGAGGGTGAAAAACGAGTGAAAAACAAGCGAAAACGAGTGGAAAACCCGAGGGGAAAGCGGGAGACTGAGGTACACTGGACCACCAGGGATGAGACGCAGATGAACCTGTGGGTGGAGGAGGGCCTCAAACACTCACACTGGAGAGTGCAGGGGCTGAGGGAGGCCTCACTCAATAGTGGAGCTGCGAGGGTGGGAGAGCAAATTCACTGACAATGAGTCAGTGGTCTTGTAATAGGTCAATCAATGCTGATGAGCTTGTGCCGCCCATTTTGTCTTTAGCCCAATAATTGGAATCCCTAATCATTAGGAATTTGGCATAATTAACTACTAGGTGAGAAATGTTTTCCCCCAACTGTTGGGGGAAAAGTGGCGTATTATAATGGAGTCTATAGATTAGTACACAAATCAGGGAAGTGTGAGGGGAATCAAGTTTGATGATTAAACTGTCGACTGAGGTAATATCCAAGGCACTGAGGAAAGTGAACATTAATTTCTGATGAACTATAGCCCCAACCCCTCCGCCTGTCTTCCCAGGGCCCTGTTGGCTTCTAGATTACAATAATTACTAGGGAGTGCCGCTAGAATGTTTGGGGTGGACTCTGCGGAGAGCCAACTTTCGGTAACAAGTATTATGTCCGGTTTATCTAAGTCCAGAAGCTGAAATATATCTAATTGGTGTTTAACCAATGAGCGAGTATTCAAGTAGGTAACTTTTAGTTCAGTTGTCCTGTGACTGTGGTGTTTAGGGATGGTGTTATGTTATGTTATGTTAAAAAATATTTGTAACGCGCACTTTCACCATCGGTTTCTTGGCGCTCAATGACAAATGACGATGAACCAGGATGAGAGAGTTAGTCATATGCGGAGTGAAAGAGCAGGGTTTTTAGAAGTCTGCGGAAACAGTCGTACTTTGGGCACAGACGAAGTGCAGGTGGCAGAGAGTTCCAGGTAGAAGGAGCCAGGACAGAAAAGGACAGGCCACCGTGTTTTTTCCTTTTAAACTTAGGGGTCTCAAGGAGATTAAGAGATGCTGATCGAAGAACTCTAGAAGGGATGTGACGGGACAGGCTCGAAGAAATAAAGGCGGGGGCTGCATCCGAGAGGGCCTTAAAGGTAGAGCATGCCAGTTTGAAAATGCAGCGTTTGGAAATAGGGAGCCAGTGCAGACTGTGGAGGAGGGGAGTGACGTGCTGATATTTGGACTGGTGGAAGATCAGGCGGGCAGCTTGATTCTGCACCAGCTGTAATCGATGAAGGTGGCAGGCAGGAATGTCCACGTACAGCATGTTGGCGTAGTCGAGCCTGGAGGTGATGAGTGCAATGACAACTAGGGACAGGGCTTCTTTAGTGAGAAACCTACTGATCTTGCGAATCCGCCTGAGATGGAAAAAACAGGCTGAGGTGACCGAGTTGATTTGCGGTTTCATCGAAAGGTCATCAGAAATGATCACCCCCAGGCTTTTGACTGAGCGCACAGGAGTGGGTGCAGTCCCCAGAGCTGGAGGCCAGAAGGTGGAGTTCCATGGGTGATTGGGGCCACCTACCAAGACAAGCTCAGTTTTGGTAGGGTTCAACTTTAGGTGGCTGTGATACATCCATTCCGCAATGGACATCATAGTGGACTGGAAATTAAAACGGGAGGAAGGGAAGGAATCTATGGAAAAGATTAACTGAAGGTCGTCCGCATAATTAAAGATTGTGACCGGGGAGTTGCGGAGGGAGACTAGGAGGGGTTGGAGATACAAATTAAAAAGAAGAGGGGATAATGCAGAGCCCTGTGGGACGCCGCAGGGAAGGGATGTGTAGGGTGCGGACAAGGTGGAGAGATGGACGGACTGTGACCGCTGGTGAAGGAAGGATCTAAGCCAGTCAAGGGCCACTCCCTGGATGCCGGCGTTGTGGACACGGTCGATCAAGGTGGTGTGATCGACCGTGTCGAAAGCCGCCGAGAGATCCAGAAGGACAAGGGCCTGAGAGATGTTATTGTCAGCGCCCTTCCTGAGGGTGTCCATGACTGCTACTATAACCGCCTCGGTGGAGTGGAGGGGTCTGAAACCCGCTTGTTGAGAGTCCAAAAAGGACGATTCCTCTATGAAAGAGCTCAGGCAGCGGGTGACATAGGTCTCCAGAATTTTTCCTAGGTAAGGGAGGAGGGAAATGGGTCTGTAGTTACTGAGTGTAGTGGGATCGGTGTTGGGTTTCTTTAAGATAGGTACAATGGCTGCTTGCTTGAAAGAGAGAGGGACCTCCCCCGTAGCAAGAGAGTTGTTAAGTAATGCAAGGGGGGGGCCTGGACATGCGAGGAAGGCTTCTCTCAGGATCTGCGGGGGGCAGCAGTCATTTGGGGAACCCGACCTGACTTTGTGAAGGAGTGAGGCGAATTCTTGTAGAGAGATGGGGGGAAACTCCGACAAGGTGCTGGTGTTTTTAGGGGGAAGAGGAGGGGGGATAGGAGATGCCGGGGTCGGGATGTTGTTTTTTATTGTAGTAATTTTCTCAATGAAGTAAGAGTTGAGTGAATCACAGAGGGGTTGAGTCGGCTGGGGCTGGGGGGTAACCCTATCCGGCAGGGAGAGCTCATTTACAATAGAAAAGATGTCTTTTGATTTGTTATTTGAGTCCAAGATTATTTTGGAGAAATATGCCGTTTTAGCTGCCAGGATCGATTGTTTGTAGGATTTCAGAGCCTCAATGTAAACTAGTTTGAGTTGAGGGTCATAGTGGCAACGCCAGCGGCGTTCAGTTTGCCGCAGGGCAAGTTTGTCCGCTTTAAGTTGGTCTGTAAACCAGCGTTGTGCGTCGTGGGGGCGCTTAGCTTTAATCTTTTTAAAAGGGGCTACTTTGTCACTAGCCTGACGTAACCATTTATCAAGATTGTCAGCCTGAACCTCAAGTGAGGTCAGAGAGGTGGGTACGGTAGAGGCTAGTGAAGCATGAAATTCAGACAGATTGGCTCTTTTCCAGTTGCGAGCCATAAAATTCTTAAGTCGGGGGGAGGACACAGAGTGTGCAAGTGAAGGTAAAAAGAGAAGAAATAATGGTCAGACCAGGAGCAAGGGCAAACTGAAGGAGGTGAGATGTCGAGGTCGGACGTCCAGACTTGGTCGAGAATGTGACCTTTCTGGTGGGTGGGGATGTGAATGTGTTGGGAGAGATTCATGCCTTTTAAAAGGTCTGTGAATTCCAGCGACAGTTGGCTTTCGTGGATATCAGAAGGCCAATAGTTAAAATCGCCAATTACCATGATGTTAGCATGGTTAATTGCTAATTGGGCGATAGTGTCGCTGAAAAGTTTAGGAAAGAGAAGCATATAGTCGGGGGGTCTATAGACAAGAATGCAAATGAAAGACGACTTAGGGGAGGTAAATTTTAGAACTAGGTAGTCAGTTTTGGGGATCGAGGTCGCCGTAACCTCGGAGAAGATGTGAACCGAGCGGATAATAGCCGCCACTCCGCCGCCGGTCTTCCCCGCGGGCCGGTTGGCGAGTATAATGTAGTATCCCGTAGGGATTGCTGCAAGAATGTCAGGGGCCGAGTCTTCCGAGATCCAGGTTTCTGCTAGGAGAAGGATATCAATAGAACTCTGATGCAGTAACTGGAAGATCTCGAGCTGATTGCGGATAAGAGACCGGGTGTTAAGGTAATAAATCAGTAAGGAGGCGGTGATCTGCTGTATTGGGGGTGAAGGGTCGTAGGGGGAATCATGTGCCGAGCAACCGGATGGAACAAATATGTCACACGCCTGAGCCACTCTTGCAGCACGTGCGGGAATAGGTCCTGAGGATTTAAGATTTAGGTCCAGTTGGTTGTCGAGGTGGAAGTTGAGGTCTCCCAGCAAGGTGTAATCAGTGGATGCGATGGCCTGCGAGGAGATGATGTCTGTGATGGAGTTGGCAAAGGGTCCGTGGGGTCCTGGGGGTCGGTAGATGAGGGATCCTCGGAGGGTGGTGGTGAGGCTGGCCAGTATCTTGAAGTGGAGGTGTTCCATCATGTCTTTGTGCTCGTCAGGGAGTGTGCTCAGGCGGAGGGTGGATTTGTGGACAATGGCAATTCCTCCTCCCGGGTGGGTGGGGCGGTCCTTCCTGGAGATCTTGTATCCTTGGGGGATGGTGATGGCGATGTCCGGTCCCGATGTGTTGTTGGCCCAGGTTTTGGTGAAGAATGCTACTTCTGGGGTGGTGCTGTCGAGGAGGTGCCAGATTTCGGTGGCATGTTTGTGGAGTGATTGGACATTGAGGAGGATGCATTGCAGGGTCTTCGGTTTGGTTGTGTTCTTGTGGGCAGGTTGTGCTGGATCCGTGTTCTTGGTGGTATTGCAGGTGTGCCTGCAGAAGTGACAGCTGAAAGGTCCGTGGGTGTTGGCTGGTGATGCTAGCTTGCAGTTGTTGTTGTGGCCTGGATTGAGTGTGTGGAGTGCTGCTGGGTCGTCGTAGCGTTGGTGGGCGTAAGTCCAAGGTTCCTGGCGCTGGTTGCGGTCAGGTCACGGACGGGCGCCGATGGGCTTGCCTTTGGAGCTCCTTTGGCATGAAAGGCAGCGTGGCCTCGCAGCAGCCGCCATTAAGTAGGGATCAGGGAGGGCTGGACATCCCATTTCAGCTGTGTTTAGTAAGCTGAGTCAGAGTCTCTCTAACGCGGGCGTTGCATTTCACACTCCTCGTTTCCTCACAACAATTAAATAGGGTTTTCCTTTGAACAAATACCACCCAGCACGGAGCCAGAGTTAATCGTGCGTGTCAACTTGCGCACCGATTAATCTAAGTGTATTTCAAGCACATGTAGAGCATTAGCGAAGATAAGAAATAAACTATATAACTGCAGCTCATTCTAGGAAGTTAAAACATCTTTACTAAACCCCTTTAAGAAGAATGAAAGGCAGAGACATGAATTTCCAGAACACCAATTAGTACGGCCAATTCAGTTCTATACATTGTAAGTACCCCAATGGAAATTAGAGATAGACCTTTACAGAATCAAATAAATAAATCCCAGACTTACCTGTACCATTTCTTGTGAAGGGAGCTGAAGCAGGATAGGCACTGGTCGTCCCTGCAAGAGAAGAAAGAAGAGAACTGAACTGTACTTCTCCTCACAAATGAAGAAGAAAGTTAAAAGAGAAGTAAGAAGAGAAGTAGGTTCCCCAACGTCACCTGGTAAGATAAGCAACCCTAGATATTAAGTGAAGTAACTCATTAAGGTTAAAAAGTAAAGTAAAGATAAATTACATATATGTTTTAGCACTGCAAGAACACAGACGAAGAAGAAAAGAAGATTAGCAGAACAAGCAGAGTGTTGGGAGCTGTCTCTTCTCTGTCCCATTCCCCTTTCCCCCCTTAGTACTTACCTGCAATGGTTTATTAAGATACTAAGCAGGGGGTTTCCGAGAGGGGCATTGGAAACTAGCGTCGTTCTGCTCCTGCGTGATTAGAATCATTGTTGCTAGCCTTGACAGCAGGGGCTGGGGCAGGCTTCACTCAATGGCAGAGCTGCGAGGGTGGGAGAGTAATTTCACTGACAAAGAGTCAGTGGTCTTGCTCGCCTGTCCCCGCAGAGGCCGCCATTAGGAAGGGGTCGGTGAGGGCCGGACAGCTGGGAGGCGGGGAGGGGTGCTGGATTGGTCGCGCTGGTCGTGCTAGGGGGGAGGGGCTGTGGGGGCAGCAGTGGCATGGGAAAAACAGGCAGGAAAGGAGGAGAGTGGGAAAAAGGGGAAAAGGAGAAGGCAAGCAGAGCACAGGAAAGTGCAGAAATCTGAGAAAAGCAGAAATTTAGATTTAGAACAGAGGGTGAAAAACAAGTGAAAAAATGAATGAAAACGAGCGGAAAACCGGAGCGGAAAACGGGAAAAAGAGAAGACAAGCAGAGCACAGGAAAGTGCAGAAAGCAGAAAAAAGCAGAAATCTAGGTTTAGAGAAGAGGGTGAAAAACGAGTGAAAAACAAGCGAAAACGAGTGGAAAACCCGAGGGGAAAGCGGGAGACTGAGGTACACTGGACCACCAGGGATGAGACGCAGATGAACCTGTGGGTGGAGGAGGGCCTCAAACACTCACACTGGAGAGTGCAGGGGCTGAGGGAGGCCTCACTCAATAGTGGAGCTGCGAGGGTGGGAGAGCAAATTCACTGACAATGAGTCAGTGGTCTTGTAATAGGTCAATCAATGCTGATGAGCTTGTGCCGCCCATTTTGTCTTTAGCCCAATAATTGGAATCCCTAATCATTAGGAATTTGGCATAATTAACTACTAGGTGAGAAATGTTTTTCCCCAACTGTTGGGGGAAAAGTGGCGTATTATAATGGAGTCTATAGATTAGCACACAAATCAGGGAAGTGTGAGGGGAATCAAGTTTGATGATTAAACTGTCGACTGAGGTAATATCCAAGGCACTGAGGAAAGTGAACATTAATTTCTGATGAACTATAGCCCCAACCCCTCCACCTGTCTTCCCAGGGCCCTGTTGGCTTCTAGATTACAATAATTACTAGGGAGTGCCGCTAGAATGTTTGGGGTGGACTCTGCGGAGAGCCAACTTTCGGTAACAAGTATTATGTCCGGTTTATCTAAGTCCAGAAGCTGAAATATATCTAATTGGTGTTTAACCAATGAGCGAGTATTCAAGTAGGTAACTTTTAGTTCAGTTGTCCTGTGACTGTGGTGTTTAGGGATGGTGTTATGTTATGTTATGTTAAAAAATATTTGTAACGCGCACTTTCACCATCGGTTTCTTGGCGCTCAATGACAAATGACGATGAACCAGGATGAGAGAGTTAGTCATATGCGGAGTGAAAGAGCAGGGTTTTTAGAAGTCTGCGGAAACAGTCGTACTTTGGGCACAGACGAAGTGCAGGTGGCAGAGAGTTCCAGGTAGAAGGAGCCAGGACAGAAAAGGACAGGCCACCGTGTTTTTTCCTTTTAAACTTAGGGGTCTCAAGGAGATTAAGAGATGCTGATCGAAGAACTCTAGAAGGGATGTGACGGGACAGGCTCGAAGAAATAAAGGCGGGGGCTGCATCCGAGAGGGCCTTAAAGGTAGAGCATGCCAGTTTGAAAATGCAGCGTTTGGAAATAGGGAGCCAGTGCAGACTGTGGAGGAGGGGAGTGACGTGCTGATATTTGGACTGGTGGAAGATCAGGCGGGCAGCTTGATTCTGCACCAGCTGTAATCGATGAAGGTGGCAGGCAGGAATGTCCACGTACAGCATGTTGGCGTAGTCGAGCCTGGAGGTGATGAGTGCAATGACAACTAGGGACAGGGCTTCTTTAGTGAGAAACCTACTGATCTTGCGAATCCGCCTGAGATGGAAAAAACAGGCTGAGGTGACCGAGTTGATTTGCGGTTTCATCGAAAGGTCATCAGAAATGATCACCCCCAGGCTTTTGACTGAGCGCACAGGAGTGGGTGCAGTCCCCAGAGCTGGAGGCCAGAAGGTGGAGTTCCATGGGTGATTGGGGCCACCTACCAAGACAAGCTCAGTTTTGGTAGGGTTCAACTTTAGGTGGCTGTGATACATCCATTCCGCAATGGACATCATAGTGGACTGGAAATTAAAACGGGAGGAAGGGAAGGAATCTATGGAAAAGATTAACTGAAGGTCGTCCGCATAATTAAAGATTGTGACCGGGGAGTTGCGGAGGGAGACTAGGAGGGGTTGGAGATACAAATTAAAAAGAAGAGGGGATAATGCAGAGCCCTGTGGGACGCCGCAGGGAAGGGATGTGTAGGGTGCGGACAAGGTGGAGAGATGGACGGACTGTGACCGCTGGTGAAGGAAGGATCTAAGCCAGTCAAGGGCCACTCCCTGGATGCCGGCGTTGTGGACACGGTCGATCAAGGTGGTGTGATCGACCGTGTCGAAAGCCGCCGAGAGATCCAGAAGGACAAGGGCCTGAGAGATGTTATTGTCAGCGCCCTTCCTGAGGGTGTCCATGACTGCTACTATAACCGCCTCGGTGGAGTGGAGGGGTCTGAAACCCGCTTGTTGAGAGTCCAAAAAGGACGATTCCTCTATGAAAGAGCTCAGGCAGCGGGTGACATAGGTCTCCAGAATTTTTCCTAGGTAAGGGAGGAGGGAAATGGGTCTGTAGTTACTGAGTGTAGTGGGATCGGTGTTGGGTTTCTTTAAGATAGGTACAATGGCTGCTTGCTTGAAAGAGAGAGGGACCTCCCCCGTAGCAAGAGAGTTGTTAAGTAATGCAAGGGGGGGGCCTGGACATGCGAGGAAGGCTTCTCTCAGGATCTGCGGGGGGCAGCAGTCATTTGGGGAACCCGACCTGACTTTGTGAAGGAGTGAGGCGAATTCTTGTAGAGAGATGGGGGGAAACTCCGACAAGGTGCTGGTGTTTTTAGGGGGAAGAGGAGGGGGGATAGGAGATGCCGGGGTCGGGATGTTGTTTTTTATTGTAGTAATTTTCTCAATGAAGTAAGAGTTGAGTGAATCACAGAGGGGTTGAGTCGGCTGGGGCTGGGGGGTAACCCTATCCGGCAGGGAGAGCTCATTTACAATAGAAAAGATGTCTTTTGATTTGTTATTTGAGTCCAAGATTATTTTGGAGAAATATGCCGTTTTAGCTGCCAGGATCGATTGTTTGTAGGATTTCAGAGCCTCAATGTAAACTAGTTTGAGTTGAGGGTCATAGTGGCAACGCCAGCGGCGTTCAGTTTGCCGCAGGGCAAGTTTGTCCGCTTTAAGTTGGTCTGTAAACCAGCGTTGTGCGTCGTGGGGGCGCTAAGCTTTAATCTTTTTAAAAGGGGCTACTTTGTCACTAGCCTGACGTAACCATTTATCAAGATTGTCAGCCTGAACCTCAAGTGAGGTCAGAGAGGTGGGTACGGTAGAGGCTAGTGAAGCATGAAATTCAGACAGATTGGCTCTTTTCCAGTTGCGAGCCATAAAATTCTTAAGTCGGGGGGAGGACACAGAGTGTGCAAGTGAAGGTAAAAAGAGAAGAAATAATGGTCAGACCAGGAGCAAGGGCAAACTGAAGGAGGTGAGATGTCGAGGTCGGACGTCCAGACTTGGTCGAGAATGTGACCTTTCTGGTGGGTGGGGATGTGAAGTGTTGGGAGAGATTCATGCCTTTTAAAAGGTCTGTGAATTCCAGCGACAGTTGGCTTTCGTGGATATCAGAAGGCCAATAGTTAAAATCGCCAATTACCATGATGTTAGCATGGTTAATTGCTAATTGGGCGATAGTGTCGCTGAAAAGTTTAGGAAAGAGAAGCATATAGTCGGGGGGTCTATAGACAAGAATGCAAATGAAAGACGACTTAGGGGAGGTAAATTTTAGAACTAGGTAGTCAGTTTTGGGGATCGAGGTCGCCGTAACCTCGGAGAAGATGTGAACCGAGCGGATAATAGCCGCCACTCCGCCGCCGGTCTTCCCCGCGGGCCGGTTGGCGAGTATAATGTAGTATCCCGTAGGGATTGCTGCAAGAATGTCAGGGGCCGAGTCTTCCGAGATCCAGGTTTCTGCTAGGAGAAGGATATCAATAGAACTCTGATGCAGTAACTGGAAGATCTCGAGCTGATTGCGGATAAGAGACCGGGTGTTAAGGTAATAAATCAGTAAGGAGGCGGTGATCTGCTGTATTGGGGGTGAAGGGTCGTAGGGGGAATCATGTGCCGAGCAACCGGATGGAACAAATATGTCACACGCCTGAGCCACTCTTGCAGCACGTGCGGGAATAGGTCCTGAGGATTTAAGTCTCAGGAGATCAGAGGAGGAATAAGTATATTGGGCATTACGACAGGGCCCTGGGCCTGGTCGGCCGCGGACGGGCGCAGACGGGCTTGACTTGTACGCGACTTCGGCGCGAAGTCGGCGCTCCCGCTGTGCTCGTCCGCTGCGCTTCCTCCATACTGCCATTTTATGCTAGGGGGTGAGGGAGCACTAGACCGCTAACCTGCAAAGGTTTCGTGCAGGGCGGAAGTGGTGTCACGAGCAGGAAGTGACGCTCCTCGAGCTGACCCTCCGCACAAACGGCACAAGCCGGGGCGGAACGGGGTCACGAGGTGGCGAAAATACAGGTCAGTGCAATTTGTAGATTTAAAATGCTTTTTAGCGTGCTCATTAAAAACAGCAGCAAAAGACAATGACAGACAGCATCCACAACAACACACGAACATGCAGCCTAGATCGCCGCGTTTGTCAATGGGCCTGGGAGCTGGGATCGCACTCTATATACTCTGAGAGCTCAGCAACACTAGACCGCTAACCTACGAAGGTTTCGTGCAGGGCGGAAGTGGTGTCACGAGCAGGAAGTGACGCTCCTCGAGCTGACCCTCCACACAAACGGCACAAGCCGGGGCGGAACGGGGTCACGAGGTGGCGAAAATACAGGTCAGTGCAATTTGTAGATTTAAAATGCTTTTTAGCGTGCTCATTAAAAACAGCAGCAAAAGACAATGACAGACAGCATCCACAACAACACACGAACACGCAGCCTAGATCGCCGCGTTTGTCAATGGGCCTGGGAGCTGGGATCGCACTCTATATACTCTGAGAGCTCAGCAACACTAGACCGCTAACCTGCGAAGGTTTCGTGCAGGGCGGAAGTGGTGTCACGAGCAGGAAGTGACGCTCCTCGAGCTGACCCTCCGCACAAACGGCACAAGCCGGGGCGGAACGGGGTCGCGAGGTGGCGAAAATACAGGTCAGTGCAATTTGTAGATTTAAAATGCTTTTTAGCGTGCTCATTAAAAACAGCAGCAAAAGACAATGACAGACAGCATCCACAACAACACACGAACACGCAGCCTAGATCGCCACGTTTGTCAATGGGCCTGGGAGCTGGGATCGCACTCTATATACTCTGAGAGCTCAGCAACACTAGACCGCTAACCTGCGATTGTCTTGCCTGTAGAGGTTATCGGGACATGGCAGACAAGCTCTAAATTCAGGAAGGTGCTCTCTGTATTTCATAATTCCAAGATTGACTAGATTTGAATGCGTAGTAGATTTAAGTAAATGATCATTAGCATACAAGCTTTTCAAGTCGTATGGGGAATAACTTAAAATTTGAGCATGGTGTCTGGCCCCGGACAGATACGGACAGGCGCTTGCCTATGATGTGTCTGCAGCTCGCCGTTGGCGCTCTTGATCTGCCCTGGCATTTAATGGCCGATTGCAGGAGGTGGCTCAACCCCCCCTCATAGTGATTGGCTCCCCATAGGGGTTAGACGGAGAGTGTGTATCCAGTGTGTTCAACCCGTTATCGGTAGGGAAATGATGCTGCACGCGCGACACGTTTAAAGGTAAGTCAAATTCAAATTCATACAACAGTGCAAGTGCAAGATATTAAAAGTTTAAAGTCAGTTTAAAACAAAAGGCTGGATAACAAAGAGGCAGCAATACCTAGCATAAGTGCTGCCATGCTGCGGCCAGCATTTAATGGCCGAGTACAGGAGCTGGCTCTGCCCCCTTCCCACAGTGATTGGTTCCCCGTAGGGGTTAGAGGGAGAGTGTGTATCCAGTGTTTTCAACCCGACACCGGTAGGGAAATGATGCTGAGTGCAACTCGTTTAAAGGTAAATCATATTCAAATTCATACAACAGTGCAAGTGCAAAATGTTAAAGTTTAAAATCATTTTAAAACAGAATGCTGGATAACAAAGCAGCAGCAATACCTAGAGTGTTTCTGATCAGACTGTATAATGCAGCCTGGCACGCCACTCCCCCCCTGCCCTTGCCAGCCCCGCCCAACCACTGACTGCGAGAGAGAAAATAAAATGATAATATCGATATGTTATTATCATTTTATTTTCCCTTTTGAGCAGTGGGGTGATGCTAATGCTCCTCCGCCTTAGCAGAGGAGCTGCCACTGAACCGGCCCCCAAATATGTGAATCTGCGGAGTGGATGGTGAGGGGAAAAGTATGTATAGACCAATGGGAGGAAGCAAAAGGTGAATGATGCAACAACAGACCAATGGGTGAAGAGCGCTCGTAAAAAGCCCCTTTAAATGAGAATATTATACATAGAATTTTCGTAAATTCAAAAGGTCTTGGCTAATGCCAGACATAAAAAGGAAAAGGAAAAAAGAGCTGCGCTGGAATTTAGCCACTACTAAATTTATAAATATTACCTAAGTAAGTCCAACACTTCATCGTTTCAGATCATAGCATAATCTTCTTGCCTATGACCTTGAGGTTTTGGAAATCCAAATGCCTACCCATCAATGTAATTAAGATTACAGTTCAAAAGCTGGACACGTCAGCTGGTTATAATAGAAAACATATAGACATGTTAATGAAACAAAACATTGGGAAGGGTAACTGGAAATATGTAATTAGTTGCAGATATTATTTGAAAGTTTTTTTTATACAGGAATCGTTTATATAAAGTTATATTGCAGTTTACAATTTGAGCGCACAGCTTTAAATGCCGCAGAAAGTGCGGGAAACTGCAAAGGAGTGGAATTTTCCCAGAGTGAGTGGAAGGGGAATGCGAATTACCTAATGGTAAAATATGAGGAACGAATGTAACAGTTGTAGATATGAAAAATATATAATTTCACTAGATTCTTAAATCTACTCATGTAACGTTTTGGGAAATAAGGCGTAAGTCAGTAGAATATGTGAAATGACATGAGTCTTTCACCGCTGTGAACACGATCAAGTTTGCATATTTCATTACAGCATCCCTGGTTTACTCACTCTTACATCAGAAAAGAATGTAAACGTCTAAAACATCACAAAAATGACCATGCATAAGCATCAACTATGGATGTTGTAGTTTGCCCCTTGTAGTTTCTTACCATTGTCAATCTACTTCTGTTTCTGTGGAAGAGAGAATGTCTGTCTACTTCCTGTGCATTTTACTGGAAGTCCAACCAGTCAAAGAATGAAAACTAAGGAGACAAGTGATGACTAATTGGGCAATATGCAGGCAACGCTCATATATTACTTTTAATGAGATGCCAACGAAATCTATTTATATTCATTCTGGGGTTTGTGTGGTGATCATATTTATTAGAATTCCGTCCCATTCTGGATGCCTGTGGCTTTGCTCAGTAGTTGGCCAGTTTCTAATAAATATGGCTGACAAAATATAACGCAGCACAAATTGTGCATCTACATGTAAAAACATACAATCATTTATTTAAAGATAAAGAAGCCAATGCCAGCATCTGTAAATAAGAGGATGCGACTTTTCTTGCTCAACAGAAGTAGGGTTCCTCTGCTGCCTGTGAAAACAGCCATGCCCTTAATTCTCAAACAGGAGGCCAAGTTTAAGCTTTTTTCATAGAAAAGTATGTTTCTGAGAAGTGGCTTCCCTTGTCGCTTTTCAACTCTTATTTTTATTTTAAATATTTCTGAATAATAATAAATATGACGCAATGTCAGAAAATCAGACATTAACCCCTTAACTGCTTGACATTTACCCCCACCCCAATGTTGAACCCTTTTTTTGGGTTATGTGGGGTACTTCACACTTACGGCTCCATAACTGTTTTCCATAAAAGCCTATGCCAAAGTTACATCCTTTTTTCCAACTTACTGGGATTTCTAATGGTGCCAAAGGTGTGTGGATTCCTGGATTGAACCGAGAAAATAGTAAAAAATTACTACATTTTGAGTTTTGGGGGAAAAATAGGAAAAAAGTGGTTAGAATAAAAGTGTGTTTTCTTTTCACTAAAATAGCATCAACGAAATGCTGTGCTAAAGTCACCCATCTTCCAAGCTTTATAGGAACATGAAGAGCTGTAAAAAAACTTTTTTTTACTACCACAGTTTTGGCATTTTTCAAAGAGGTAGCCCATTTCTCCTATCTTTTGTGCCCTCAACCTGCTTCCAGTTTTGTGATGGAACCCAGTGTGAATCCGATGGGGGATCCAGGAAAGCTATAGATTTCTAAAAAAGTAGATAACATTCCAAATTCAGCATAGATATGATTGAAAGCCTGCACGGTGGCACAGACCTTTTGCAAATGAGGCCCTAAGTGTTGAAATAAAGAATGATGTTTTTAATCTGCAACATTTTGTCACAATTGCCAATTTTTTAATAAAGCAATATACCATTACATCCGCTAGACTCTTCTGGTTGCAGGGATACATTTCTAGGTTCTCCAAGAACCCTATGTATTTCTGAAATTGGCACAATATATTTATTTATTTATTTAGGGGTTTGTATAGCGCCAGAATCGACTCCGGGGAGTATCTCTGCGCTTTGGACACGTATCATTTATATATACGGAAACTGCAAAACTTAGAAGCAAAACAAGGTGGTTTTAGGTGACTTTCTAAAATGAAGATGATTCGAGCATTCTCTTAAGTGTAGGGGAAGTTCATTCCAGTATTGCGTGCCTAGATATGAGAGAGCTTTTCCTCCTAATCTTGCTCTCCTGATTCGGGGGACCTTCAGCAGATGTTTGGTGCTAGATCGTAGGGACCTTAGAGGATGATAAAAGGCGAATTTTTCTGACAGATAACTGGGGCCAAGATTAAATAATGCCTTGTGGATAGTACAACAGACTTTAAATTGTATCCGTTGGCGTATGGGTAACCAATGGAGTTTCAAAAGAAGAGGGCGGGAGGCTGATCTAGAGGGCATGTCGAGGACCAGTCGTGCTGCCGTATTCGAAACCACCTGAAGTCTATTAATCAAGGTTTCATTGGCGGAAAGCAGCAGACCGTTACAATAATCCAGGCAACTCAATATGAGTGCCTGAATCAAAGTCTTTCGAACAGAGTCTGGAAGCAAAGGAAAGACTCGTCAAAGTAGGCCCAAAGTATAGAAACAAGTACCCACTGTCTGACCAATATGTTTCTTAAAAGTAAGAGCGTGGTCTAGACGGACTCCTAGGTTCTTGACGGAGGATTTAGGCTCGGGAGGTAACCCAAGATTGATAGACCACCAATTGGGTGACCATAATATGGGGGCCTCTCCGAAAAGTAGAAGCTCAGTTTTCCCAACATTACATAGGAGGAAGTTATTCTTCATCCAGTGTGACATGGCATTCATACCCTGAGAGAAAGTCTCCTGGACAATAGGAGTAAATTCATCGAAAGGGAAGAGTAACTGTGTATCGTCTGCATATGATATTGGAATAAACCCATATTTTCTTAGAACCTTGGCCAAGGGAGCTACATAAATGTTGAATAAGGTAGGACTCAAGCAAGAGCTCTTTGGTACTCCCTTGGACAGTTCCATGGGTGCCGAACGATACGGGCCTAGGTTAACCGTCTGAGATCGACCAGATAGAAAGCTTGACATCCACTGAAAGGCGGAGTCTCTTAGTCCAATGTCCCTCAACCGTCTGAGTAATATTTGATGGGAAACTGTGTCAAATGCGGCAGATAGGTTCAATAGCACCAGAATCATAGAATGGCCCTTATCTAGAGTCATTCTGATGTTATCCGTGACTACTAGTAGGGCTGATTCAGTGCTATATTTGGGCCTAAAACCTGACTGAGAGGAATCTAGGCAGCCTGAAAGTTCGACATGGTTTGAGAGATGTGTGTTGACATATCTCTCTACTAATTTACTCAGAAATGGTAAGAGCAAAGATATGGAGTTTAGGAGTAGTGGTCATTTGTAAATCTTTGAATTTGTGGGTACCCGTACTAGCATATGATTTTCAGGGTATTTTTCAAAATATCTTCTTTCTCACACACTCACTTACATTTGGAAGGCACAAATGTAGTGAAATCCAATTGGTAACACCAAATGTTTTACTATTTTATGTTCCCACATGTCTTCCAATAGAAATGGCACCTCACTTGTGAGGGTAGCCCTAGTGCCCTCAACTGCAAATGGACCAAAACGCAACATGGACACAGCACATTTTTCCACTGAAAACTAACCATTATTTCCATTGTGAGTATCAGTGGAATTTGGGCCCTATGTCAGCTGATGCCTAGGAAAAACTAGCAAACCTTTACATTTTTGAAAGCTAGAAGCCTAGAGAAATTTAGGATGTGGTGGCTTGCATGGCTCTCACAAGTTTTTTTTTTTTAACCCAGCATCCCTTGCAAACCTCAAACTGTGACTAAAGAAACACATTTTCCTCACATATCTGTGATGGGAAGTTCTGGCACCTGCAGGGAGCCATAAACTTCCTTTCACTCACAATTTCTGCCAGACTCCTGATAAAAATGGCATCTCATTTTTCCACCCAAAACTTACCCTTGTTTTTGCAAAGTGGGTAGCTGTGGATTTTGAGCCATAGCTCAGCTGGCAGCTAGGGAAATCTAACAAACTTTTTTCTTGAAAACTAGACATCTTGCAAACCTCAAACTTTGACTAAAAAACACATTTTACTCACATTTCTGTGATGGAACATTCTGGAATCTGCGGGGAGCTCTACAAACTTCTTTTCATCCAGCATTCCCTTAAGTCTCCCAATAAAAATCGTACCTTGCTTGTGTGGATAGGCCCAGTGCCCGCTGCCAGAAACACATCAAAATGCAACATGGATATATTGCATTTTTCCACTCAAAACTGACCCTTCTTTGCAAAGTGTGTAGCTGCTGGTTTTTGGGCCATAGCTCAGCTGGCACATATGGAAACCTAGCAAACTTGCACATTTATGAAAACTAGTCATCTAGGGGAGTCCAGAGGTGTGTGGCTTTCATGGCTTGTACAAGGTAATTTTACCCAGAAGCCCATGCAAAGGTCAACTTTGGTTAAAAAAAGACACACATTTTGCTCACATTTCTGTGATGGAAAGTTCTGGAATCTGTGGAGAACCACAAATGTCTTTCCACCCCACCTTATCCCCAAAAGTCTCCTGATAAAATTGTACCTGACTTGTGTGGGCAAGCTATTACCCACAAGCAGGAAACCGACCAAAATGCATCATGGATATATCACACTTTTCGATTCAAAACTGGCCGTTTTATTGCAAAGTGAGTAGCTGTGGGCTTTGGCCCATAGCTCAGCCGGCACCTGAGGAAACCTGTCAAACATGCAATTTTTTAAAACAAGACACCTGGGGGAATCCAGGGTGGGGTGACCTGTGTGGCTCTCATCGCATTTTATATCCTGAATCCTTTGCAAACCTTGACTAAAAAACACATTTTCCTCACATTTCTGTGATGGAAAGTTTTATAATCAGCAGTGAGTTACAGACTTTCTTCCACCCAGCATTTACCCAAGTCTCCTGATAAAAATGGTACCTCAGTGTGGGTAGGCCTAGTGCACACAGCAGGAAACAGCCTAAAACACAACATGGATACATGACATTTTCCAGTCAAAACTGACCCTTTTTTTACAAAGTGGGTAACTGTGGATTTTGTGTCATAGCTCATTTGGCACCTATGGAAACTGAGCAAACTTACACAGTTTTAAAAATTAGTGAACTAGGGAAGTCCAGAGGTCCATAGCTTGCATGGCTCTCACAAGGTAAATTTACCCAAAAGCCCTTGCAAATGTCAGACTTTGGTGAAAAAACTCATTTTCCACACATTTCTTAACAGAAAATGATGGAATCCGCTGTGAGCCACACATTTCTTATCACCCTGAGTACCCACATGTCCCCGATAAGAAGGTTACCCTCCTTGTGAGGGTGAGCCAATAGACCACAACACAAAAGGCCCCTGAAGTGCTATGTTGAGAGATACGCAATGAGGTGGCTGCGGTATTTGGGGCTGTGCTGTTGAACCACCCATGCAGACTATAGACTCTTATGAAACTACACAACTGGGGAATTCCAGGGTGGTGTGCCTTGCATGGATCTCATGAGGTTTTCTTACCCACAATGCCCTTCAAACCTCAAACTCCAAACCTCAAAATCACACATGTTCTTTAAATTTCTGTGATGGAAACTTCCGGAAATCCACAGGAATCCACAAAATTCTGGGTGATAGATAGATAGATGCTGCACGTTCGAGATTGTGTACAGCAGAAAGCATCCACTGGAAGTCGCTGGCATGCCCGAATGACGTGCTGGCGACCACAAAATCTTGGGGGAGCATGCGGCCGGCTAGGAAATCTCATGGCGCTTGCGAGCATCCCTGAAAATTTAGTGGGCAATCGCAGGCACCCGGCAAGTCGGTCAGGTGGGCGAAATTTCATTTCAAGCACGCAATAAAAAAAACTCCACTGTGCTGTAGAGTGCGAAGTTTAACGTTAACTCCACATTCTCCGTGGAATCGTGGAGTTGCCGAATTCCACAAACTCTGCGAACTTAATATTGTATATCTTTATAATATTACACTACTTTCAGATACAATGACAGCAAAGTACACCACTTCACAGAAAGGAAAGCAGTTATTTACTCACATAGGCTACAACCACCACCAAGAAAGATTATCAACAGAAAATATAAACATGAAATGTACCAAATATAATTCTATTGCATGCTATGGAAGGCCAACTACAAAAAATGATGTTCATTTAAGAGAGCACAGCCACCCCCCAAATGTGACAGAAATAGAAGTAAGAGAAAAGTTACAAGATAGAAGAGAGGCAAGCACTAGTACCCAGGAACCCACAACCAAAATACTTAAAAATATATTGCCGTAATATCCCTGGCCAACTACCACAAGACCCCACTTTGAAATGTTTAATTGCACAAGAAAATATCAAGACAGAAAAATACCTGAAAATGTAACACTGGCACATAATGAAGAACCTTTCCTTTTTCAACACAACATAAATAATGAGAAATAATAATAATATTCTCCAGAGCAAATAAATTGTTAAAACTTGCACAATGTCAAATGTGGATGAGGGATGGGACCTTTAAAATGTTTCAAAAACTATCACTGTTCATTTTAAATATGCTCCACTACCAAATAAACCAAGTAGCACTTACTATGCCCTCTAAAACCACATTAAACATAAAACAAATAACTACCGCCTCAAAATAAAATCATAGACTTTGAGCAGACCATGATTCAAAACATTTTAAAAATGTACCCCCACAAAGCCATACAAGGCTCTGACTATAATTTCAATCAATGTATATGGAGACACCTTCAAAAACATCCACTATGAGTAGAATATTCTACAAAGAGCCAATTTACATTTGAACTCAAACAATGATAGCACTAGCCTATATCCCAGTCACAGATGTAGCCAATCATTCAAATGACTCATATAAAGACACCTTTCTTCCAACAAAACGAAGGCAAGCTAAGCCCACAAATGGATTATTTCCAAGGCACTTGGGTTCGCAGACTGCATTGACCCAGACCCAAACACTGACTCCAACTCTAAACACTATGGTGGAATGTCTATGACAGCACCTTGGCACAGGAAGCAAAAACAAACAGCACAGTTAAAGGATGGCACAATGCCTTCCAAACTACACTAGCAGAAGCCAATATATACACTATAAATGTATAGAAGCTTTACACAAAAATAACAATGCTACCAACAACTACAAATGAAGTAATTTGTTAGCTAAATTGCCCCTAAACTTTGGAAGCAGACCAAAAGAATGCACAGCATGCTAGTGTAAAGACAATTCAATATATTCATAAATAACAAACGAGTAGATTACTTATAAGTAATAGCCCACAGCATATTGTAAAGTAAATAATAAACTACTAAAGTCCATGAAAATTATCAAAACCTGTAAACGAAGATAACAAATAATGTTATCATAAATAAGAAATATATTTTATTACATCAATCAAAAAATGTAATATAATTGCAAAATCAACGGAGACAGACATAATAAAATGTTATGTAAATTATTTAAATACAACATTTAAATGTTTATCAACCATGAAACAAAAAACAAACTCAATCCATCACATAAATGAATGACAACACGTAAAACACTCAATTCCAAATAACAATCATATAATATTTACACAAACGATAAAATATCAAATTTCCACCCCAAAAAATGAAACAAGAAGAACTTACAGTTCTGTTGCTGAAGATCTTCCTCTGTATCTACGTATTCAAGAATAGCAATCTGCGAAAACAGGAAAAATATTGTCCAAAAAGCCCCTCCAAAAATGTAAAACTAAAAGGAATCCAATACAAATAGATTGTGTAAAATGGGATGTCATCTGACCTCCAACTGCTTTAGATCTCAGGCTCCAGATGCAGACACCAAGCTTGTTTTCCTACTTGCAGCTTGTTGCTAACACTTTGGTCAGGGGTGTTTAACAAACTAAATATTCTTGGTTGTAGATGGTTGATGGGACCCCTAGCTGATTATGCTGGGTCATTCTGATAATATACCATCTAATCACAGGGGCATTTACTTCTTAACTGTGAATCAGGCTCCAAGAGGGCCAAGAATAACAACAGAGAAGCACCTCTGAAACTGAGGGTCAAGCAAAATGAAAACATTATCAATTGCATCACAACGATCACCCCCCAACTTCAACATTATACAGAAAAATATATACGGAAACATTGGCCAATACTTCATTCAGACTCTCCGAAGATGCCGCCTTGCTTTCAAGCGCACTCAGAATATGGGAGATCTGCTAATACACACACAACCACTGGCTGCACCTAGGTATGGACAGAGCATATTATTAAACCTTACCCCTGTCAAAGGAATTTTCTCTGTCAAATCACAGAGATGTCCAAAGAAATCATATTGAACTACACACATACTTGGACTCAAAGAGGCCCCCACAAATTTCAATATCAAAAATTGTGTCTACCTCATTCGTTGCCCCTTTATGTTCAGATGCGTAGGCATGACCACCACACCGGTAAAAACTAGAATTTCTGAACATCGTAGTAATAATCAGTGTGATTTCATCACTACAAAGGTGAGTGCCCACTTTCTGGCAGTGAACCATACACTTGACAACCTCATATAGGCCATCTTGGAGTCAAACACCTAGTGGGATAAACAAGCACTGTTCCACAAAGAGCAACTGTGGGTTTTCTGTTCCTCCACCCACACCAAAGGCTAAATGATGACATACCCTGGAACAAACTTTATGCATGACATCCTACAATTACCCTACGACATGAGCCAAATGGCCCTTTGGCCATTGCTGCTTCTCCACTTATATTGCTTTTATGGTCGTCTGGTTTCAGCTTTGGAACTTAACATGACCCCTGATCATTGACCTCCCCACATAATATATTCACCCAGCTGTGCAGTATGTATGAGGTCTGACCAACCCCCTGACCTCGTATCCGGCTAATATCCTGAACCTATCATTTTGATACCCTGCCTCATGAAGAGAACCGACCGTGATGCTCACACACACATCCTGTTATGAGACGTTTGCCCCCAAGAGACCTTGCCTCACGCCTTCATCACACGGGTCCATGACACTTTGCGTGGTCACACCCTTTAATCGTACGCGGACACACTGTTTTATCTCCTCAGAGTGCCCCATTATCTTTACTGAGGATCCCGTGGTATTATGCCCCTAGGGCTTTATAATCCTTTAATTTGACTCTTTAGAAGGGCCAGCAGATGCGGTTGACTTTCTTTTTCTCTTTGATCATAACACACTTTCAAACCCCTTTATAACAGTTTAAGATGGCTGCTTATACTCCTTTCGGCTCTAGTTATTTGCATTTTTCACAGTGTGCTCTGTTGGTATTTAGATGCAGTGCTATCTACTTTCTCCCCACATTGTCATATCACCTATTAACACACTTCAATATGGCAGCCGTTACAGGGGCCGTTCTAGTATCATGGCCGGTGCAACTGACATAATAGCAGCACGCCCAGCTGCTATGCAGTGCTGGCATGTGCAAATGTTACCTACATTACAGGAGCCGGTAAAGTTCTTGGCCGTGACAATTAAGATAATAGCAGCACGCTGAGCTGTTATTCAGCACCAATGCCCACACCTGTTATGAACTGAACCTTTGCACTGGGGTCTGATTAGCCTCTATCCTAACCTACTTCTACTCTCTGCCTGGCCTCAGTCTCTACCCACTGGAAGATAGAGGAGGGCAGGTCTCAGGCCAATAACCACCAGGTCCAAGTGAGTACCTTGCTTAAAAAGTTCCCAAATTTGAGATTGTGTCCTACTAGTTTACCCTGCTTTTCATATTTACTTACAGGTTTTTGATTCTTTTCCCAGTTTTTCTCTCCACACCATATATATATATATATATGTGTGTATATATATATATATATATTATATATATATATATATATATATATATATATATATATTTACTGAAAAAACCATATGTTTCAGGGGCGTTATAGTTAGTTGGGCATTTTACTCGTACAAAACCAAAGAAATTCCCCCGTTATATTTAGTTCAGCTAACTATAACTCGCTCACCCGCAATGCACTGCTGATGACGTCACATATTACATCACTCATGACATAGTCAGTGACATCACTCATGACATCACTGATGACATCTCAAATGACATCACTGATGACATCATCCTTGTGATAGAGTGGCAGACCTCCTCTCACCCTAATATAACCTTTGATACACACACTCAAAAATACAAACTAACATTTTCAAAACAATGGATATACCAATACCAGTTACAACACACCTATTCAGTAATTCCAAGATCTACACACACATCCACTCATTCACCAACAGTCCCTATACAGTCACTTAAACATGTACTCACTCATCATATGTACTCATACACCTATACATCCTGTTACACACCGCCGCTCATCCATAGAGTTTCTCACACATAGTCACACATGCAAACAAAGTATCAAACATCCATTTACTTGCATATACAGTTATACACACACTACCACACTTACTTCTACAGAAACTTACACATACTTACTCTCTTAAACAATCACTTATAGAAACACCTACTTATTTGTACAGGAACTCTTCCAATCTCTCACTCTCACATATACTCACTTATATACACCAATACTCACATATACTAGTTTAAAACATATGTAGTTGCTCATAAAGACACTATTGAGACAGTCATTCACTCACTAACACACCCATACACACACTCATCCACCTATACAGTCCTGCACACATGCTGTCTTCAACACATACAAACAGTGAGTCACTCATTCATGCATCTATGCACTAAGTAATACCGCCCACCGAACCATACAGACACTAAGACACTCATACTGATACTCAAAAAACCAACTAATAACCCATGTAGACACTCATGTAGCTACTCACCAACCCATACAGCCACTTATACACAAAGTGAGAGACTGATACAGATAGTTACATATTTAAACATTGCTCACTAACCCATGTATTCCCTAAGATACACTTAATCAGTCAGGTATACAATCAATTTTACAAAAAAAGTCATCCATTTAGACACTTATATACCCATTTATTCTTCCATCGACCTTGAGATATACATATATAAAACATATTTAATTTTCAGAAAAACACACACTCACTGGATGATGTCATCAGTGATGTCATTCGAGATGTCATCAGTGATGTCATGAGTGATGTCACTGACCATGTCATGAGTGATGTAATATGTGACGTCATCAGCAGTGCATTGCGGGTGCGCAAGTTATAGTTAGCTGAACTAACTATAACGGGGGAATTTCTATGGTTTTGTATGAGTGAAATGTCCAACTAACTATAACTTTCCCTAAAACCTATGGTTTTTTCAGTGAATTTCTAAGGTTTTTAATTGCTAATTTCTAACTATAATGTGCCTGAAACCTATAGTTTTTTCAGTGAATTTCAAAGGTTTTTTAAATGCTAATTTATAACTATAACGTGCCTGAAACCTATGGATTTTGCAGTGAATATATATATATTTATTATACTATGTATACATGTGAAAATGTCTCGGTCCGCCTGTTTCCCTCGGTGGCCCAGAAAAAATGGGTGGAACTGACGTCAGCACGCCGACGAGGTCCTCTTATGGCTCCAATGACGTCATACGGTGTCGCGAGCGGAGTCATGCTATTATGACATCCTTGTCGACGTGGGAGAGCTAGGAAAGAATTTCCGTGGATTGCTGGTGCAGGGGATATTCACCTAAGTGTTCAGGCTAGTCCTTTGGGAGCAACTGTTTATGTTGCCACTCCAGACACCGAAACCAATGATCCGAGGGCAGAGGCCCTGCAGATGGCACACGAGGTGGGGTGCCCAGTCATGTGCACCAGCGGGGCAGCGAAGTGACAAGTACCACAACCCACAAAAAAGGTAACAAGGGCACTGAATAACACAGGATCTTCTCTTTGTATCTGGCAGGAACAACAAAGTTAAAATGCCCTAGTACCAAAATGTAGAATTAGTGCTACAACAGTCTTCAAGAGGACCAGCGATGCCACTTCTGCCTCCCGTACCCTGGAGGCGGCACATGGGTCACGCGGTACAGTCATACTGCAGTGGGACGCACACTCGTTGACCTCTCATGGTACTGCTCCACACTTCAGGGAGGACGCTTTCCATTAGCTATGTTTTCTGATGACGTGTCGCGCAGGCCCCGTCCAACAACAGAACTCCTTTAGATCCAAATAGACTCTTCCACTTTCTCACCGGAAGTGAAACCAGGCCACGCGGACACTTTCACAATACAACAGCTGGGAATGCACTTTTCGGTTAAAAAAAAACACATTCCTTCCTCCTAATTTTTCAAATAAACGTCTCACTGAAGAACAGGGGCCAGCTTCGATCGGTAAACAGCCATTACAACGACTTTTTTACTTCGCAATACCATTACAACGCATGCATTACCACGCATGCGTTGTATATCGCGAAGTCATTACTACACATTTTTTTAGAACGCATGGTCATTTACCACGCATGCCTTTACAACAAATTTTGTTGTAAAGGTATGTATGGTAAATGACCATGCATTCTAAAAAACATGTAGACGATCCACGTTGTTGTAAGGAAACAGAGGCTGTTCCGTTTCCTCACAACGACGTGCACCGCCCCTCAGAGACGACGTGAAGCAGGAACCACGAGGAGAGAGGAACCACAAGGAGGATGGGGCATGGGGTGTTTTTTTCCCTAGGGTTTAGGGTAGTGCAGTGGTGTTTGGGTAGTGTAGGGGGTCGTGCTGGGGTAGTGTTGTAGGGTTTAGGGTAGAGCAGTAGTGTAGGGGGTCGTGCTGGGGGTAGTGTTTTAGGGTTTAGGGTAGTGCAGTGGTGTAAGGGTAGTGTTGGGGGTCGTGCTGGGGTAGTGTTTTAGGGTTTAGGGTAGTGCAGTGGTTTTTGAGTAGTGTAGGGGGTCATCCTGGTGGTAGTGTTTTAGGGTTTAGGGTAGTGCAGTGGTGTTTGTGTAGTGTAGGGGTAGTGCTGGGGTAGTGTTTTATGGTTTAGGGTAGTGCAGTGGTGTTTGGGTAATGTAGGGAGTTGTGCTGAGGGTAGTGTTTTAGGGTTTATGGGAGTGCAGTGGTGTTTGGGTAGTGTAGGGGGTAGTGCTGGGGTAGTGGTTTAGGGTTTAGGGTAGTGCAGTGGTGATTGTGTAGTCTAGGGGGTAGTGTTTTAGGGTTTAGGGTAGTGCAGTGGTGTTTGTGTACTGTAGGGGGTCGTGCTGGGTTCTAGTGTTTTAGGGTTTAGTGTAGTGGTGTGGTGTTTGTGTAGTGTAGGGGGTTGTGCTGGGGTAGTGTTTTAGGGTTTATGGTAGTGCAGTGGTGTTTGGGTAGTGTAGGGGAAGTGCTAGGGTAGCGTTTTAGAGTTTAGGGTAGTGCAGTGGTGTTTGAGTGGTGTAGGGGCTAGTGCTGGAGGTAGTGTTTTAGGGTTTAGGGTAGTGCAGTGGTGTTTGTGTACTGTAGGGGGTCGTGCTGGGTTCTAGTGTTTTAGGGTTTAGGGTAGTGCAGTGGTGTTTGTGTAGTGTAGGGGGTCGTGTTTTAGGGTTTAGGGTCGTACAGTGGTGTTTGGGTAGTGAAGGGGTCGTGCTGGTGGTAGTGTTTTAGGGTTTAAGGTAGTGCAGTTGTGTTTAGGTAGTGAAGGGGGTCTTGCTGGGGGTAGTGTTTTAGGATTTAGGGTAGTGCAGTGGTGTTTGTGTAGTGTAGGGGGTCATGCTGGGGATAGATTTATGGTTTAGGGTAGTGCAGTTGTGTTTGTGTAGTGTAGGGGGTCATGCTGGGGTAGTGTTTTACTGTTTAAGGGAGTGCAGTGGTGTTTGTGTAGTGAAGGGGGTCGTGCTGGGGGTAGTGTTTTAGGGTTTAGGGTAGTGCAGTGGTGTTTGTGTAGTGTAGGGGGTTGTGCTGGGGGTAGATTTAGGGTTTAGGATAGCACAGTGGTGTTTGGGTAGTGTAGGGAGTCTAGCTGGTGGTAGTGTTTTAGGGTTTAGGGTAGTGCAGTTATGTTTGGGTAGTGTAGGGTGTCGTGCTGGGGGGAGTGTTTTAGGGTTTAGGGTAGTGCGCCCAACCAGCCCCAATATCCATGGACAAAGGGGATCCTGACTCTTTTGAACGCTCCGCCAATTGAATAATTTGGGTCAAGGGCCCTACCATGTCCAAGACCTATCAATTCCTTTCTTGGGATTCCTCATATACTTGGAGAAAAAGGTACATAGTTTCTCATCAATTTCAGGCATGTGTGCCACCTTCCTCTTCAGTGAGGGCCTGTGACATTCTCCCCTCATCCTATTCCTGACCTCCCTTTCAAGGGGTTGATGGATTTTCCCCACCACATACTCTGCCACTTTGGTGTCAGGGGTCCACTCCGCCGACCTAGTATGGTAAATTTGGGTAGGCTCGAACATGTCCGAGTGGACCCCGTCCCCAACCCGGGACTGAGAGGAGTGGGACTCTGGACCCGAGGGATGCCCCGAGTCCTTATCCTCATCGGAGGAGAAATCGTCCTCCGATACACCCTCTCCCTCTAAGGGAAACCCACCGTCGGGGTCTACAATAGTGATGACAGCATCGCAATTTTCTCCGGACACCTCCTCCTCCCGGCAGTGTGCATGTTTTAGCGTTCGCGCACTCTTGAGGAAGGTCTCCGTAAATTTATCAAATCCTTCCAAGTGCCCACGTTATGCTTAACAGCCCTTTTATTCCCCATCTGGGAGCTACTGGGACCAGCCACCACCAGATCTGGGTCACTGAACACCCCAGGGATGCTTTTCGCCAGCTTATCAACCTGATCCCTAAGAGGAGCCAGTGCCCTAGAAATAGCCAGAGAGAGGGCTTGGTCCACTGCTGGAGGGAGAAGTTGGGGGGCCATTCCTCCTCCACTTCCTGGTAGGAGGAGTAAAAATGGTCTTCTGGAGAAGGCATGATAGCAGAGGGTGTGAGCACAGAACAAATGCCCTTAAAATCCTTAAGGCAGCCCCCTCGCTGGTGCTCCAACAGCTGGGCTTTCCCCGGAGCTGTTATAAGAATAGACTGAGGCGCAATACCAATTACTAACGTGGCCGTGTGGGGAAATCACCGCATAGCGATTGAAAAATTAGGCGAGGGTTGGTCGGGAATCAGGCAAACACTAAAGGAGTGACCGAATTCCCAAACGCGCGTAAAGACCAGCGGGAGCGCTCGATGGAGCTGCCTCGCTTGGACCAGACGCGCCTGACAGGATCTCACCGCGTGCAGAGCGCACAGCGGGAGAAACTGCGAGGGGGAGAATGCTCTCGGGCAAGAGCCTACTGCACAGGGAATATGAAACATTACCAAGGCAATAATGCTAATAACGTGCACAAGAAACCGCTATACAAACAGCAACAATGTCAGATTAGGCCAAGAATGTAAGGAATGCACTTAACTGATGAGCAATGAAAAAAGAGGAAGCCGAAGGGACGTCACAATATTATATACGATGGACTGTTATATGATCGGACTATAGTTGCCTAGGAGACTACTCCCCTAATGGTTCATGGGTTGTGTAGTCTTTTGTTTAATGATTGTTGTGTTATGTTTTCTTTGAACTGCTATGCAAATAAAGTGAGGAAAGATATGCATAATCCTGCCTCCATCCTGCCATAGAATTCATTAAACTTTATTCGATCTGATTTAGAAACATAAATCATAAAAGTGTACATAAAAACAGTAAATCCTCTTTCCTCATACAATGCAGTGAGAATTAATTAAAACCAGTAGGTAAAAACGGGTGTTACAAAGCCCGGTTCAGAGCAACTTCAGGTAAACAGAATCGTAAAGTTCAATGTTTCGCATGTACTTCGTGCAAAATAAGCAATAAGGGTTCCAAGTAAGATGTAACGCTCCAATACCTGACCAGTCTGCACTACATAAAACTGCAGAAAAACTAAAAATAAAAAGTGTTTTGCACACTTCTGTCATTGGGCTATATATGGGCTACATCTGGGTGATATTTGTGCTACATTTGGGCTCTTTTTTCTCTGGTGGCCATCTTGGGAGACTTATTTGTTATGAAGTTTCCTAATTTCCTCATTTACTACAGTCTCCTCAGTAGGAAAAACTTTGTTTTTTACTTTGATTCCATCAAGAAGGCATTCAGATGTGTCACACATTTGCCATAAATTCCGAATATTAGCACTCTAGTTGCTCATTAGATCACTGTAGTAAAGCTACTGCTCACCAGGGACGTCTGCTGCTGGTATTGAACGTGCATATTTCAGTCTGCATGTCAGAATTTTTTAATGAAATAGAAGAGGATTTGAGAAGTCACTCAAAATGTGCCCTAATTTTTCTTTCTGCATCACTAATTATACGTTCTATGGCAAAATGAACCCCCTCATTGTCTTCCTTTTTAAATTAAATGTTTTAGGAGTTATCACTTTATTCCAATCAAGATGGCTTCAGGTGTGCAATACGTTTGTCATAAGTAGGACTGTTAGCGCTCTAGTTGTTCTTTAGAACACTCTGGAAAGCTGCAGTAGAACACAAAGGAATCAACTGACAGTCTCTGCCCTTGTTGAATGTACATGTTTTACTGAGAATGTCAGACTTCATTCTCATATGACTCTGAAAGATAATGTGAATTTACAGAAAATATGCTCTCAGTTTAGCTTATAGATCACCTTCCAAACCTCTGTGGGAAAAGCATAAGAAAATAGTTTTCTCTCAAACATGATTCATGATATCACAGCAGAAGGCTTTTTCACATGGTAAAATCACCTTAGAACACACCACAATTCCTAAAATTAGTATGGTACCATCAACAAATGATCTATAATGTAACTAAAGTCTTAAAACCTTCTATTAACTGCAATGCTTTTTAATGAGGTGCTATCATGTATATTGGTCCCAAGATGGCTGCCAACACTTCTTGGATGAAGTGCTGACAGCCAATCGGACCTCACGATGAGATGTGTGGTTAGGCTCCGCCCAGATATATATGTGATTTTGATTTTGATTTTCTCAGGAACTACTGAACAGATTTACACCATTTAAGCAAAAGGCATGACTCTGAACCAAGGTCTACCTCTCTGCCAAATGTGGTGTAATTCCGTTCAGCAGTTCGAGCTGTAGCTGCGACTAATGGTCCCTATTGAAAATTGAAAATTGAATGGGAAAACACCTTTTGGGACACCCCTTTTTTCTCGGCCCCCGCTTGATAAATCACCCAGAGACTTTCAGGATAGGAGTGGACCGGAGCAGGCCACGCGTTTTGAAAATTTCGCGAAGATTCGTCAACCGGCGCCAACGTTTTTCCAAATAGAATGTTGCGGATTTCCTATGGATAATAGGTCCTAACTATAACTACCTACTGGTGACCGCCAGTAGGTAATATATATATTATATATATATATATATATATATATATATATTATCTACTGGCGGTCGCCAGTAGATAGTTATAGTTAGGACCCTCTTTCCATAGGAAAACCGCAACATTCTATTTGGAATAACTTTTTCAAAATAGGTGGGGCGCTACGCTCCGCTCCTACCCTGAAAGTCTCGGGGGGATTCGTCAAGCGGGGGCTGAGAAAAAAGGGGGGTCCCAAAACGCGTTTTTCCCATGCATTTTTCCATAGGACCTTTAGACACAGCTACAGCCCGAACGGCTGAACAGACTTACTTGAAATTTGGCAGACAGGTAGTCTACAGGTCAAGGAAGTGCCTTTTGTAGGTTTGGTGTAAATCTGTTCAGTAGATCCTGAGAAAATTGCATTTAAATCAATATATATCTGTGGCAGCGCTCCGTGCGCTTACCGTAAGCTTACCGTACGCGTACGGTGCCGTGCGCGAGCGCGATTCTGATTGGCTGTTAGATCTTAGTGAACATTCTAATCGGTCGAAACCCGGAAGCTGCGTCCGCCATTTTCTCTCTCGCACTCAGAGGGGTGGACTAATAACAAAAAACAAAAACATGTAAAGGGGCTGTTTAGACAGCTACTAACCACCTAACAATGATGATGGTGTCCTCATTGAACCTCCAAGACCAAAAAATCAATTTAAATTTTTTTCGAAAAATCGCCGATTACGCTTACCGTACGCGTACGGTAAAATTAATTAAAAAAAAAAATAAATAATCCACACTCTCTACACCCCGTGTCCAAATGATGCCCGAAGGGCACCATTTGTGAATGGCATATGAGTAATAAATAAACAATGATAATATAAAAGGTTTCCTTTCACAACGAAGCGCATAATATGTCCTCCATGTGCGCACGGTGCGCGAAGCGCATCTTGCGTACATGGCCCATCCAGCGTAACGTGGGCACGCGGTGCGCGTAACGAACTGCGTTAAGTGGGCGCGCATGCCACAAATGGCGTAAAGTAACTTAGCATTTAAAAAACCTTGCAAATTCACTGAAAAAACCATAGGTTTCACACATGTTATAGTTAGCTGGACATTTTACTGATAAAAAACCAATGAAATTCCCCCGTTATAGTTAGTGCAGGCAACTATAACTCACGCGACCGCAATCCTCTGCTGATGACATATGTGTCTTTATGAAAAAAAAATATTTGTAATATATGTATAGCTAAAATTTAATGGAAGAAGACATGGGCAAATAAGTGTCTAAATACAGTATTAGCATCAGCAGAGGATTGCGGTCGCGTGAGTTATAGTTGCCTGCACTAACTATAACGGGGGAATTTCATTGGTTTTTTATCAGTAAAATGTCCAGCTAACTATAACATGTGTGAAACCTATGGTTTTTTCCGTGAATATATATATATATATATATATATATATATATATATATATATATATATATTACCTACTGGCGGTCGCCAGTAGGTAGTTATAGTTAGGACCCCTTTTCCATAGGAAATCCGCAACATTCTATTTTGAATAACTTTGGCGCCGGTCGACGAATCCTCGCGAATTTCTCAAAATAGGTGGGGCGCTACGCTCCGCTCCTACCCTGAAAGTCTCGGGAGGATTCGTCAAGCGGGGGCTGAGATAAAAGGGGGGTCCCAAAACGCGTTTTTCCCATGCATTTTTCCATAGGACATTTAGACAGGGCTACAGCCCGAACGGCTGAACAGAATTACTTGAAATTTGGCAGAGAGGTAGTCCTCAGGTCAAGGAAGTGCCTTTTGTAGGTTTGGTGTAAATCTGTTCAGTAGATTCTGAGAAAATAGCCTTTAAATCAATATATATATCTGAGCCAGCTTACGGTACGCTTACCGTTCGGGCTGTACCTTCGACTAAAGGTTCTATGGGAAAATGCATGGGTAAACCGCGTTTTGGGACCTCCCTTTTTTCTCGGCCCCCGCTTGACGAATCACCTCAAGACTTTCAGGGTAGGAGCTGAGCGGAGCGCCCCATTAGTTTTGAAAATTTCGCGAGGATTCGTCAACCGGCGCCAAAGTTATTCAAAATAGAATTTTCAGATTTCCTATGGAAACATGGTCCTAACTATAACTATCTACTGGCGACCGCCAGTAGATAGTATATATATATATATATATTCACTGAAAAAATCCATAGGTTTTACAGACGTTATAATTAGGAATTAGCATTTAAAAAACCTTAGAAATTCACTAAAAACACCGTAGGTTTCAGGGACGTTATAGTTAGTTGAACATTTGACTCATATAAAACCGGAGAAATTCGCCTGATATAGTTAGTTGAGCAAACTATAACTCACGCGCCCGCAATGCACTGCTGATGATGTCACATATTACATCACTCATACATGGTCAGTGACATCACTGATGACATCACTGATGACATCTCAAATATATTTTGTCAAAATCGCGTCGGGTGCGGCCTCCTTGCGCGCATGGTGCGCGAAGGCCATGTGACCTTAAAAACAAAGCATTTGATTGGTTCATAACATTTACCATTGTAACAGTTGTACGACCCCACCCATTTTACTCATTCTCTCTACAGCGTTTGATGAGAGACACCTCTTCTGCTTAGAAAGCTTTTTTGAAAAGTGTTTTCCTGTATACACATATCTTATACTACATGCAACGATCATCTTGATCAATATTCATGCTCTGTACATTAGCCTTCCACATTGGTTGTTAAATAAAACCAACACACATGTAAAGGAGCTGTTTTGACAGCTCACACACACATAGCCATGATGAGGCAGTCCCCCAAGACCCCCCAAGGCCAAAAATGCCATTTTTATTTTTTCGCTAATTTCGCCGATTACGCTTACCGTACGCGTACGGTAAAAAATGTAAAAAAAAAAACACTATCCACACTCTCCCCACCCCCTGTGCTTTTGGTGGCCGCTGGCCACCAAATGTGCAGGGCTTATCAGTGGTGTGAAAAACCACAATATTTTTAACAAAAATAATAAAAGAAAAAATTATCCACACTCTCTCCACCCCGTGTGCAAATGGTGCCCGAAGGGCACCATTTGTGCATGGCTTATAAGCACCGTAAGCACAGTAAGCACCGCGTGCTTACTGTGCGCGCACGGTGCGCGAAGCGCACCGTGCGTGCACGGAACGAACTGCGTTAAGTGGGCGCGCACGCCACGAATGGCGTAAAGTAACTTAGCATTTAAAAAACCGTACAAATTCACTGAAAAAACCATAGGTTTCACACACGTTATAGTTAGGAATTAGCATTTAAAAAACCTTGCAAATTCACTGAAAAAACCATAGGTTTCACACATGTTATAGTTAGCGGAAATTTTACTGATAAAAAACCAGTGAAATTCCCCCATTATAGTTAGTGCAGGCAACTATAACTCACGCGACCGCAATCTTCTGCTGATGACATATGTGTCTTTATGAAAAAAAAATATTTGTAATATATGTATAGCTAAAAATGTATGGAAGAAGACATGGCCAAATAAGTGTCTAAATACAGTATTAGCATCAGCAGAGGATTGCGGTCGCGTGAGTTATAGTTGCCTGCACTAACTATAACGGGGGAATTTCACTGGTTTTTTATCAGTAAAATTTCCGCTAACTATAACATGTGTGAAACGTATGGTTTTTTCAGTGAATTTGCAAGGTTTTTTAAATGCTAATTCCTAACTATAACGTGTGTGAAACCTATGGTTTTTTCAGTGAATATATATATATATATATACATCTATAGATATATATATATATATTCACTTAAAAAACCATAGGTTTCACACATGTTATAGTTAGGTGGACATTTCACTCGTAAAAAAACAATGAAATCCCCCCGTTATAGTTAGTTCAGATAACTATAACCCGCGCGCCCGCAATCCACCGCTCATGACGTCACATATTACATCACTCATGACATGGTCAGTGGCATCACTCATGACATCACTGATGACATCATCCTTGTGATAGAGTGGCGGTCGCGCGAGTTATAGTTATCTGAACTAACTATAACGGGGGAATTTCATTAGTTTTTTACGAGTGAAATGTCCACCTAACTATAACATGTGTGAAACCTATGGTTTTTTAAGTGAATTTGTACGGTTTTTTAAATGCTAAGTTACGTATGTTTTATTTATTTATTTTTTTGTAATGTTTTTTACCCCGCGATTTAAAAAAAAAAAAAAAAGTTTTTTCACCCTTCGGGGTCCTTTAGGGACCCCCTGACAAAGGCTAGGGGGTCAGGAACTCTCTACCCTGCCCCCTTTTCACATTCGCCACCTCTTTTTCACTCTCGCACCCAAAACAAACAAAATGGCGGCCGACACTTCCTGATTTCGACCGATTCGAACGTTGACTGACATATAATCACCAATCAGAATTACGCTTGCGCACGTTAGGGTGCGCGCACGGTGCGCGCACGGTGCGCGCCTATAGATATTGATGTACTTTTAACTGCAATTTTCTCAGGAAATACTGAACAGATTGACTCCATACATGCACAAGGCACATGCCTGACCTGAGGACTACCTCTCTGCCAAATTTCAAGTAATTCTGTTCAGCCGTTCGGGCTGTACCTTCGACTAAAGGTTCTATGGGAAAATGCATGGGTAAACCGCGTTTTGGGACCCCCCTTTTTTCTCGGCCCCCGCTTGACGAATCACCTCAAGACTTTCAGGGTAGGAGCTGAGCGGAGCGCCCCATTAGTTTTGAAAATTTCGCGAGGATTCGTCAACCGGCGCCAAAGTTATTCAAAATAGAATTTTCAGATTTCCTATGGAAACATGGTCCTAACTATAACTATCTACTGGCGACCGCCAGTAGATAGTATATATATATATATATATATTCACTGAAAAAATCCATAGGTTTTACAGACGTTATAATTAGGAATTAGCATTTAAAAAACCTTAGAAATTCACTAAAAACACCGTAGGTTTCAGGGACGTTATAGTTAGTTGAACATTTGACTCATATAAAACCGGAGAAATTCGCCTGATATAGTTAGTTGAGCTAACTATAACTCACGTGCCCGCAATGCACTACTGATGATGTCACATATTACATCACTCATACATGGTCAGTGACATCACTGATGACATCACTGATGACATCTCAAATATATTTTGTCAAAATCGCGTCGGGTGCGGCCTCCTTGCGCGCATGGTGCGCGAAGGCCATGTGACCTTAAAAATAAAGCATTTGATTGGTTCATAACATTTACCATTGTAACAGTTGTACGACCCCACCCATTTTACTCATTCTCTCTACAGCGTTTGATGAGAGACACCTCTTCTGCTTAGAAAGCTTTTTTGAAAAGTGTTTTCCTGTATACACATATCTTATACTACATGCAACGATCATCTTGATCAATATTCATGCTCTGTACATTAGCCTTCCACATGTGATTGCCATGCATCTCAAACGTTCCATCAAAAAACAAATATGTGTTACACGATGCCCCTGGTGTGTGTGTCTGCACATTATTCACACCAGAACCTGGGCTTCTAAGGGAATTCACCTAGAAGAGGCGATAATGTTATCCCCCTTCCTTCATAATATGGCCCATAATCTCTGGACTCATGCATTTAATTTTAAGGACTTGCTGAACCACACTCTTTCTCGCAGACCCCAGCGTCCTAGACAAACGGGTGACGGAGGGTAAACACTAAGGGCTGGGTGCAATAGGCCGACGCTCTGTCTCTTCCTCCCTCTCTTCTTTTGACTCTCCCTCCCCTTCTCCCTTCCACCCACTCCCCCTCCCTTCCATTCTCACTATGGTCCTTTCATTCGGACTACCTTTCTTTACCTATTCCACATAGCACACATACTTATGTTTCATTTTTGTCTTGCAGGTTTCCTACACTGCTTCCACTGGAGTCCAACTCATGTTTCTTTTATTATACTGTTCTATTAAAGTTACATTTCTATTTATTTCTGTTTTAATAAAGTTTACCTATTTTTTCAAATAAATAACTGAGTGTATAGGTCTTCTTTTTCTGACGACACTTGTCTATTGTTTATTGTGAAAATCATTTGTTTATAGGAGATTTTAAGGACAGCATTATTTAATATTAGAGTGCACCTACCAAACATAATCTAACTGACTTAGACAAATGAATCCTGGGTAATTGTACAACTGCAAGAGTTCTATGAGTGTATCACTTTATAACACCATAAAAACTGCCCGTGTGATTACAGAACAAATAAGGCACTGCCTAGGACCACCGAGGCTTCAGGTACTGCCGAGGCCCACCCTGCATATTTAAATAAAGTACCGGAGTGTGGCGATCCCCGGACTTCAGTTGGCCTCGAACCCCCCGAACAATTAGTAAACAATACCCGGGAAGGTGGCGCTCCCCTAGGCTGCAAAACGTCTCTGTGCCCTTCCGCGCCTAATTTACATGTGACATTAAGATCCCCAGTCCTACAGAGACCCCGCAATATAATAATTGGATTGGCCACGGAACATTACCCACCCACCACGGGGCTCATTTAAAAGAACGGGTGAGACCCAGCTTTTTTTTTGTTCTTTTCTCTCCACTTTTACTATCCGCATCCCCTCTGTTACAGCGATATGAGGTTTTCCTCCTCTCGCTTCAAGTAGTCGAACAAGTATTTGCTATCACAGGGTGGAAGCCATGCACCACCCTCTAATAGCAAACACAAATGTCCAGCGAATGCACACCCCGGGACATTGTATGAGCTGCGCCTGAGGTCACCCTCCCTACTACCATGATGCACTTGTTAGTATAAACGCATACTAACACTACTTACACACGTGTAGTACAGCAACCAGAGTGTAGTGAGGAAGCAGAGGAAGCGCAAAATCTAAAAACGACCCAGGCATGAGTAGAAACAGCTACATGAACAAAATGGGTCTTCAGCACAACGCATGCAATTTTGAAATATTGCTGAGTGGTGTCTTCTTTTTGCCTTCTCCCACTCGTCGCCAAATTTATGTAGTGAAGAGGCAGACAGCAGTGAATCCAATAAGTAGATTTATTACAAGAAAACAAGACACCTGAAACGGTATAAAGATAGAATATCGACGGGAAAATATCGACTAGCATTAATATCGTGGTAAGAATATCGACTGTGAAAAATATCGTAATAGAAAATATCTTTGTAAAAAATATCGTTTCTTGAGAATGACAAAAATATCGTCAAGAAAAAATATCGATGAACAGAATATCGTTGATCAAAATGTCGTTTCATATAATATCGACAGAAAAATATAAGTTGTTATAAAATTTATAAAAAAATATGTATTATGTTTTTAAAAAACTTACAAAACTCCTACTAGTAATAATATGTGTTAAAAAATATTTTCTACAAAAGAATTGTTAAAATTTTAGTAGCGGGTTATTGGTATTATAGGGGATAAGGGTGGGTAGTAATTTAAAATTTGGTTTTTACAAAATTTCTAAAATATAAAAATATTAGAAAATAATTAAGAAATCGAAATTTTAATTAGAAATTTTGATTTGTTCACGAAATTAAATTTGTAATTAAATTTTAAAATTCCCCCAAAAATTTTTAGGAGCGGGTTATTGGTATTATAGGGGATAAGGGTGGGTAGTAATTTAAAATTTGGTTTTTACAAAATTTCTAAAATATAAAAATATTAGAAAATAATTAAGAAATCGAAATTTTAATTAGAAATTTCGAATTGTTCACCAAATTAAATTTGTAATTAAATGTTAAACTTCCCCCAAAAAATTTTAGGAGCGGGTTTTTGGTATTATAGGGGATTAGGGTGGGTAGTAATTTAAAAATGTCGTGTTTTAAAAGTGTAGAAAATATTAATAAATTAGAAATTTATCATGAAATCAAAATTTAACTTCGAAATTTTAAATTTTACATGAAATTTATTTTTTAATATTAATAAAAAATATTAAATTAATATTGAAGAAGCGTTATTTTGTTATTATAGGGTAATAGGGTATAAAAAATAATTTAGATAGAAAAATATATATTGTTTACTAACCTGCACATTTCCTGACTTATGTTGGATTGGAGTTAGAATAGTAATTTGTTATGGTTTACTATCCAGCACTTTTCCTGACTTGTGTTGGATTGGAATTAGAATAGTAATTTATTATGGTTTACTATCCAGCACTCTCCCTGACTTATGTTATGTTTGGAGTTAGAATAGTAATTTATTATGGTTTACTATCCAGCACTCTCCCTGACTTATGTTATGTTTGGAGTTAGAATAGTAATTTTTTATGGTTTACTATCCAGCACTTTCTCTGACTTATGTTGGATTGGAGTTTGAATAGTAATTTATTATGGTTTACTATCCAGCACTCTCTCTGACTTATGTTATGTTTGGAGTTAGAATAGTAATTTATTATGGTTTACTATCCAGCACTTTCCCTGACTTATGTTGGATTGGAGTTTGAATAGTAATTTATTATGGTTTACTATCCAGCACTCTCTCTGACTTATGTTGGATTGGAGTTTGAATAGTAATTTATTATGGTTTACTATCCAGCACTTTCCCTGAGTTATGTTATGTTTGGAGTTAGAATAGTAATTTATTATGGTTTACTATCCAGCACTTTCCCTGACTTATGTTATGTTTGGAGTTAGAATAGTAATTTATTATGGTTTGCTATCCAGCACTTTCCCTGACTTATGTTGGATTGGACTTTGAATAGTAAATTATTATGGTTTACAATCCAGCACTTTCCCTGATTTATGTTGGATTGGAGTTAGAATAGTAAATTATTATGGTTTACAATCCAGCACTTTCCCTGACTTATGTTGGATTGGAGTTAGAATAGTAATTTATTATGGTTTACTATCCAGCACTCTCCCTGACTTATGTTATGTTTGGAGTTAGAATAGTAATTTATTATGGTTTACTATCCAGCACTTTCCCTGACTTATGGTGGATTGGATAGTTAATTATTATGGTTTATTATCCAGCATTATCTATTTTCTATTTTTAATAAGAATAATATATGTCATGTTGTAATATTCATTTCAACAATATAAATTAAAAACATTTTTATAACATTTTTACATACATATGACAAGTTTCTAAATTAAGAAATAACAATTTTTAGATCTTTTTTTTTATTCATAGTTTAATTTGTTGCTGCAAAGATTTTGAACATTTTATAAAACATTTAACATAATTTTTGTTAACAAATTATATTGCAGTTTTGTACATAAATACAGTTTCAATTATGCATACATTAGTATATTAAATTTTTATATTTTTTATAAAAATTTAATATATTACATATTTTTTATAACATTGATTTTATCACGATATGTACATAACATAAATTTACATTTTTTAACATCTGAGAAAAATATTTAACAATGAAAAACATTTTTTAATATACAATAAACAATTAATATATAATTCTATTGAACATATTAATGTATATTTTACAATATTCATTTGTTTTTTAAGAATAAAAAGTAAATTATTACTAAACATGGTAAATTTATATTTAAAGGATGGATTTAGCTATTAGGTCTAAGTATGCTAGACCTTCTATACTTGGGTACAGTCTAGTTTTTTGCTGGAGATATTCGTACATATTTAATGTTTGTTTACTTAGTTTAGGGCCAATTTTAGAAAGGGATTGCTCTATTCTGAGTTCTTGGTAGCTTTGTTATTTTTTGATGCTTTGGATTAGTTTGTGAAGTGTTGGTTGACTTCTTCCTAAAGTGGCTTGGAAGGCATTATGCCATCCTTCAACTGCGTTGTTAGTTTTAGCTTTCTGTGCTATTGTACTAGCATACACATTCCACCATGGAATTTGAAATTTAGGTTGTCTACGGTGGCCTGAACGATGTAATCTTCCAACCCAGGTATCTTCAAAATAGTCCAAGAAGGGAGTTAGTATTTTCTCATTGGTGCGGTAGAAAGGGCTGTCAATTAATAAATTGTAGTAGTTAGCTACTTCTGTTGTTGGTACATATGCCAATGCAATCAACTTTTTTATTTGATAAGCAAAGTGACTGTTTGTACAATATTCAATGCTTAAGGTAGATTTTTGTAAGTGCCTCCATATACTTTGGTTGTAGTGATAATAACAACCTTGTATTGAGGTATGGGGATATATCTTAAGGATAGCTTGAATCATGGCTATTTCAAAGTCAATTATAATTCTTTGAGGATAGTAATTATCTGTTAATTCTTTGATCATTGTTAAAAGTTCAACGTAGGTAGTATTTGTTTTGTTTGGCAGCAGAGTATAAATTAGAGGGATATTTGTATCTTGGTATTCCCCATGGATGGTGTAAAGTTGATAGAAAGGTTTGGGACAAACTTTAAAAGTCCCGTCCATCATCCATGTTTCACATGATTTAAGTTTTTGCAAATTACTATTAGTAGCAAAAAGTAAAACTCATTTGTCATGACTCTGGTTGTCATACATTAGGAATTTATCCTCATTATGTGTAATGGTATATTCAGGATATATTTTTATATCCTTAAAACTTTCTGGCGTTGGTGGAGTTGGATCTGAAGCACGTTTAGTTTTTGAAATTAATCTTTTTAAGTTGGGAATAGAAGGTAGCTGTCCTGTCACATGTTCTGGCACTTTGCTTAAAACATTTTTCAAAATACTAGTGCTTGTTTCTTGTGATCCTTTACTAGCATCTTTCAATGTTTCCAGTGCTTCTCTAACTTCCACTTCTGTTACATTTGGTGGGTGGTTATGCTCACGTACATTTACCACATTGTTATCAACAGTTGTTGCTCTACCATAGCATGCACTTGAGTAATATTTGCTACATTTCCAATGGGTCTTATTCGCTTTTACTCTTTCTTGGGTGTAGGTGTAACCCATGTAGTTCAGCATTAGTTTCCCTTTTTGCGAAGTAATGAAAGTAGCTCCAGTTGCCATGTCTAAGGTAGATCTGTGGAAAATATATATATGTATTTTTAAGAACATTGAAGACGATTTACAGAGATGTGTATAAGAGCAGGAAAAAGCATGAACATATACTTACTATGTGGCTTCACTGGTAATTCTTTTATTCTTATTTCTCTTTCTGAATTTTCTTATTTTTAAGTTCTGTAGTAGTGTTAAAGAATAATTGAAAAACATGATTTAGTGTTATAGGTGTTTGATTTTACTTTCAGAATTGTTATACATACAGTGACTATACTTACTTGATGTAGTAGAAGATGTTGGTAGTGTAGTTGTAGATAGGTAAATAATTTTGTAGAGTCTGTGGAAAAAATAATCATTGTGTTACTTATAGTATTTGGATGATAGTAGTTGTTAACATATGAAGTAAATAGTACATTTACTTAGCAAGTTTAAATAATTTTTATCAGCTATCTAAGTAGACATGGATAAGGTAGTTTATAAATGTTTTTATATCTAATTTTTTGGTCGTTGTTGATAAGTTCAACATGTTTTGTTTTCACTCTAAAGAAGAACAGTTTTTAAATTAGGGAGTATATCTACTTTTTGCTAAGTTCGAATGAAAAAAGCAATGGGATTTTACCTGAAGTGTAGTATGACGTTTTGTAGTTGTAGTCGTAGGTTTGTATTCTCTTCTCTCAGCAAGGTAACCGTTTTTCTCCAAGTTTGTGCCAAAAATGGTAAATTACGTTAAGTGTATAATTGTTTTTATATTAGTGAGTTAATTAATGGTAGCTTTTGATTGGTTCAATTAGTGAAATTTCAAAATCATTGGTCGAGAACGTAATTTCGAATTAGAAAACCGTTATTTTCGTAAGAGTTTGTTGCATCACTATTTGTTTGTTAAAGTACATTGTAAAAAGTTTTATATGTGCTTTTTTGTTTTATATGTAAATAGTTTATATGTAGAAAATAATGAAATGTCTTTCACATTTAGGCCATCGGAGTGTATGATAGTATCAGTAAATGTAATTTTTTTTAACATATATTATATATTTTTATATCAATAAGTATTAGGAAAACTAAATAATTATATGTGTGAATAGTTTTGTAAAGTAAAATAAAAGAATCGTGCATATCGAGTTGGTAATAAAAAGACGATATTTTTTGTATATTTCTATAAGCAGATAGGTCGTCGATGTTAGTGTAGTCGATATAAATGTCTAAGGTAATGAAATAAATAAAGTCGATAATGTAGTAGTCGATATTTATGTTGTAGATATTAGTGTGAACGATATTAGGGTTGTCGATAAAAAAAAATCGATATTTGTGTGAATTCTTGTTTAAGTATAGGATGACGATATTAATGTAAGCGATATTTTAGTGACGATATTTATTTCTGACGATATTTATGTTAACGATATTCCATCATGGAACCCCTGAAACAACCACCAACAGGAGCAGACAGCAAAGCAACCGTCTAATCCAGCACCGTGTACAAACTCCGCAAGGTTCCCCTCATGACAACCCTACATTCTAACATTACATACTGAGGGCCATATTATCAAGGAACGGCGTTAAAATTATCGCCGCTTTCGCGGCAGGAAACTGCCGCTAAAACGGCGATAATGGGCTTGATATTATGCCGTAGTGAATTCCAATAGAAGCCCATGTTCTCGTGTTAACATGGGCTTCTATTGGAATTCTCTACGGCATATTATCGAGCCCATTATCGCCGTTTTAGCAGCAGTTTTCTGCCGCTAAAGCGGCGATAATTTTAACGCTGTTCCTTGATAATATGCCCCTTAGACTCTAGTAGAATTACATATTAACATTCTACTATGACTTACAATGGAATACTACACAGAGCACATGCCTTTACAGCAATGAGCTCATAGTTTCATCCACAAGTCTTGACACCGGTAGGGGTAAGACTTTCGCTTCCCACTTCCTATATTGTATATACGTAAACTAACACTTCTTCCACAAGTATGCTACAGCGCCCAGAGCACATCACTTTACAGCAATGAGTTCACAATTTAAGCTCAAGGTTTAATCCCTGAGTCTTCACACCAGTAGGGATGAGTAGTTCGCTTCCCACTCCCGATATACTATAAACGCACACTAACACTACTTACACACTTATACTACAGCGGCTAGTATCCTACACCGTCCAGAGCCTATCACTTTACAGCAATCAGCTCGGTTTCATCCCCAAGTCTTCACACCGGTAGGCGTAACTACTTTGCTTCCCGCTTCCGATATACTATCAACACACAGTAGCGGTCAGTAGTTCGCTTCCCACTCCCTGTATGGTATAAATGCCTACTAACACTACTTACACATGTATGCTACAAACACCAGACCATATCACTTTATAGCAATGACCTCACGGTTTTGACTCTCGGTTTCATACACGGGTGTAGCACCATATCATATCACCACCATGCCACTCTGAGCAACACCGCACTTTCAGACCATTAACAGTGATAACTACCTACTGGCGACCGCCAGTAGGTAATGAAGAACAAATTACAATAGTTCCTTGATTCTTTTAGCTTTCAAAAATTCTCTCTATTACTGTCTGTCTACTTTTCCATATAAATAGTTTTTTTAATATTCAAGTACACATCGAAGTCAGAAATGCAACGTATTCTATCAACACACTTTCTAGAACATTCTACAACATGTGGAGGTTAAAAGTTCATCAATTTTTGTAAACCTAACGATATTTTTTGCAACATTTTCTCGAACATTTATCGGCACGTGCAGGTTAAAAGTTCACGATTGTTTTAAGTTCGAACAGTGCCTTCCAAATGCAAGTAGCAGGTGTGGTTGAGTTGAGCAAATTTTATCCTATAATATGTACGTGCAAACTGCTTTTTCTTAACCAATCACAAACATACTTTTCCACCAAATGAATGTGCACCCTACTTTTAAAAAACAATGCTTTTCATCTTCCAAGCAGGTACCGTTTTGTATGTGAAAAGAAACTAGTTCCCCATCTTTAAACATATCTCTTATTCTACGAAGGAACTGCATGAGCTACAGACATCTTTCCATACCTTCCAGCCATACCTTCAAAATGCTAGTGTGGATCATAGGACATAGCTATGTTTTCTTGTGCAAGAGGTATGCAGAACAGAGACATATTGACTGAGACCTAGGTTTACAAAATGTGGACATTAAATGGTTTGGACAGAGAGGATTGAAGTGGCACCAATTGTTGCCTTTGGTTAAAACCTGTTTGCATCTCCAACACCCTGACCTCATGATTGTGCACTGTGGTGGAAACGACCTAGGCACATTGACTGGGGTAGATTTGAAAATGCTTATGAAAGACATCTTTGGACAATTGATGTTACTTTTGCCTCAAACTGTTTTTGTATATTCCAATATATGCCAAAGACAGAAGTGGAAATGGCCCAAACAATTTTGTCCTCAGATTGAAAAATCTCGGAAAAAAGTAAACAAAGCTGTCTCTGCATACCTCAGAGACCACAAAATGGGGTCCATATACAACAACAACATACGTTTTGATATGGCGGATATATACAGAATTGATGGAGTACACTTCACAGATCAGGGAAACCTAGTTTTCCTGAATAACTTGAAGCTGTGCATCCGCACTTATATGTAGCTCCAACTAATGAACACAAGGGCTCTTTTTAGAGCCACCCTATAATTTACAACTTAGGCCCCCCTATTTTAGGGCCATATAACACCAGCTCCCGCACCCTCGCCAAAATGTATTCTCCACACAGCTGTGGAGCAGCGGCCAGACCATCTCACTTTGCAGTACGGACCTCTCGCTTTGATCCCCAGCTCTACTCACCCATAGGGGTGATTAGTTTGCGCTCTACAAATACCATATTGATTTACCTTTGCACTCCCTATACAACACTACCTAAGCACCATACACAAGCTACAATGTTCTAAACAAAAGTTCATCCAAGTACCTATAACTACATGCTGACACTACTTGCACAGATGTGGCACAGCGGCCAGAGTACATGACTTCACAGCATATGACACACAGTTTGGGCTCACGCTTTAATCCCCGACTCCAGCAGCAGCTCAGCTTAGCAACATGAGACTGTAGACAATACCTCACATATATTCCGTACCCCAGGACTTTTATACCAGTACGGGTCAGTAGTTTGTCCTAGTAGTTATAAACACATCCGGACACTACTTCCACAACTGTAGTGCGATGGCCACGGCACATGACTTCACAGCATAAGACACACAATTTGGGCTCACACTTTAATCCCTGAGTCCCGCACCAGGTCACCTTACCCGCATCAGACTATACCCAATACCTCACTTAATTTCCATAGCCCACCAGTTACACACCGGTAGGGGTAAATACTTTGCTTCACACCCCCTCTATAGCACACCCCACAGAGGTTACAGTGCTCCTACCCTCTAATTTCCCACTTTGTTCCCCATTTTCCCCCTTTTTTCACCTCATTCGCTTCAACGGAATCACAAAATGGCGGCCAAAACTTCCTAGTTGCAACCGCTCGAACTGCTCGCAGCCAATCAGCAACAAGCTCGTGTTCTTAACACCTCAGCCAATCAGATGGCAGAATTCCCAAATATCGATATCTGTAAATTTCGATATTTCTCAAAAACTACTTAACAAATTTACACCAAATAAACAAAAGCGTGCTTTCTAGACCAAGACCCTTCTCCCTGCCAAATTTGGGGTAATTCCGTTCACCCGTTCGACCTGTAGCCTTGTCTAAAGTTTCCTATGGAAATTAACATGGAGAAAACACGTTTTGGGACCCCCCTTTTTTCTCGGCCCCCCCTTGACGAATCACCGCCAAACTTTCAACATAGGAGCTGATATCAACAAAGAATTTGTTTAGAAAATTTTGCGAAGATTCGTCAATCGGCGCTAGAGGCGTATTCTGTCGGACAAAGGGAGCGTAGCCATTTTTTTTTTTTTGCTAAATAATTTTTATTGAAGATAAAGAACACAGGAATACACATATAAACTAGTCAAAGTCGAGCAGAGTATAAGTATACAAGTATAGATAAATAGTAGCTGTAAAATAGAAGAATTATATAGAAAAGGTTTCAAAATATTTTAACACTTATACTAATGTTCCTAAAACGGTGACCATTAAAAAAGAAAAAATATCTAAGAAAAATAGATATAACATATTTTACTATACTGGTATACAAAGAGCCTGTGTAAATGCAAGAGTGGATACAATACGTACAAAGGAAGTTAATTTTTATTAGAGGTAAGAGAAAAAGAAAAGAGGGAATGGAAGACAGAAAAAGAAGAAAGGAAAAGAGCAAGGAAAAGAGAAGAAAGAAAAGGAAAGAATAAGAAATATATAGTAAGAATAGATAAAGATTAAAATGATGATGACAGAAAAGTAGTAAAGGGTAGCCATAGTAAATCAGATTTAATTTGTAAGTGGATTGAAGACTGAGGAATAGAAGCAATTCTATGTTCATCACATATAAATTTCCACCAAAGTAAAAAGGATAATTTAAAGTTGTCTTTCCAGCAGGTTAATATACCTTTAAAAGCCACAGCAAGGAATAAATCAAATAAAGTTAATTTGGAGGTAATTTGATCAAAATCAGGTGACATAGTACCTAAAAATACATTGTGAATATTAAATTGGATTTTATAAGAAAAAATCAGTATACATTTTGACCATAAAGCGTACCAAAAAGCATATTACTTAGGACAATATAACAGTAAATGTAATAAAGAACCTTCAGCAGAAAAACACGACCAACAAGATGATGTGACAGAATGGTTGAACTTATGTAACAGAAGGGGAGTAATGACAACTCTATTATAAATAAAGTATAGGGACTGTGTGATATTAGCAGCTTTGGATGTCTTGAATAGTTTCTGCCAAAACTTATCCCATTGAGATATAGACCGTGTCATAGATAAATCCTGTTCCCACTCTAGTTCAACATTAGATTTATTCCGTGTGACAATAGGGGTAGATAAAGATTTATAGATAAAAGAGGCACTAGGTCTAGTATCGGAAGAAACTTGATACAGTGGAGTATCAGGAGTAAAAGAAGTAGGAATTGGTTGAGAAAGAAAATTCTGTACACATCCCTGTAATATTGGAACAAAAGTATTATACTGCTGAATACAGGAATCAGGTACGTGAAAAGTCTCTTGCAACTGATGGAAAGAAAGAATCACATTATTAACAATCATTTGGTTGACATAAAAAAGGTCCTTTTCGTTCCACTGTTTGTAATAGAATGATTTGTGGCGAAACTTAATGTATTTATTAAACCAAAGTGATGAAGCTAGAAAAGATTGATAATTATCAACAATCTTAACGAAAAGTGTATGCATCAGAAATTGAGAATGTTTCAAAATAGGGTGTTTGGAAATAAAAGTACAATTAGTCATGTAAACAATATCTTGTATTGAAAAGTCATTTAACAGTGAGCATTCAACATTTACCCATGAAGGTTTAGGTAAATCCTGACAATCTTTAGACAGAACATAAAATTGACGAATCAGAAAAGCATTTTGGTATAATTTAAAATCGGGGAATCTTACCCCCCCTCGTTCTTAGGTCGAATCAATTTGGACAGAGCAATACGTGCATGTTTGTTATTCCAGAGAAATTTAGTGCATAACAAATTAATCTGAGTAAAATAGTATTTAGGGATTTTAAATGGTAACATAGACAATATGAACAGAATCTGGGGGGCAATCATCATTTTAATTGTATCAAGTCTGCCCCACCATGATAGAAATAATGGTGACCAAAGGTTTATCAAATTAGCAATTTTAAGTTTTAAGGCAGAAAAATTATGGGATAATGTATCACGAATGTTGGAGGAGAACCATGTGCCAAGATATTTAATTTTTTGAGGACACCATGTAAAGTTGGTCCAATCAAACATATGCCTATAACATGAAGGATTTAAGGGTAAAATCTCAGTTTTAGAGATATTTAGTTTGTAGCCTGAAACCTTGGCAAATGAGGAGATTTCCTGTAAAAAGAGGGGTAAGGAAGACACGGGATTGGACATATAAATAAGAACACCATCTGCGTATGCAGACAGTTTAATTTGTTGGGTCTTTAGACTACGACCAGTAATGAGAGGGTTACTTCTAATACGTTGCAGAAAGGGCTCTAAGCATAACAAAGAAAAGCATTGGGGAAAGGGGACAACCCTGACGTGTACCTCTTTGAAGAGAGAAATAAGGGGAAAAAAGACCATTAACAAAAATGCATGCATTTGGATTTGTATATAACAATTTAACATATGAACTAAACTTTGGACCAAAACCGAACCAATGTAGTGTGTGAATCAAGAAATCCCATTTAATTCGGTCAAAGGCTTTTTCTGCATCCAAAGATAGTGCAGCTAGTGGAGATGGATATTTTTTACTGAGAGCAAGAATATTGGAAAACATTCTGGCATTATCGGAAGCCAGACGACCTTTAACAAAGCCAACTTGATCTGGGTTAATGAGAAAGGGGATAACTTTCTTTAAACGGGAAGCCAAGATTTTTGCTAAAATTTTACAATCATAATTGATTAACGATATAGGATGGAAATTTTTGCAAAAGGAGGGGTCTTTATCTGGTTTAGGGATTACAATAATAAGGGCTTCCAAAAAAGAACCACAGGCTTGAGAATTGGATATAAAAGAATTAAAAAGTTCTAACAATTTAGGGGCAAAAATTGAGGAACATGCACTAATTAATTATACTGAAAATCCATCAGGGCCAGGAGTATTCGCTTTTTTCAAGGATTTAAGAGCATCAGTTAAATCTTGTAGAGAAATTTCTTCTTCAAGTGGTTTGAAAATAACCTGGGAAGTTTTGGGTTTGGGAATATCTCAGAAAAAAGAAATAAAGTCTTCTTCTGATGGCTTAGTAGTTTCTGTATATAAGAGATTGTAGTATGATTGAAATGTGGAAATAATACCAGAATCAGATGAGAGGAGTGTATTATTTGATTCTGAATGAATAGGGCCGATAGCTTTACGTTTTGATTTGATTTTTAAATAATTTGCTAACATTTTTCCTGCTTTGTTTTGGCCTCCGTGATATTTCGATTTAATCTTAAGGAGGATGTTTCAAGCATCTGCAGTGACTATTTTATTCAGGTTGGATTTAGCTTTAATTAATTCTTGTAGTGATGATGAAGATTTAGAAGAGTAGTAATTATGTTCTAATGTTTTGAGAAGGGTTAGGGTCTCTTTATATTTAGCATGCATTAACTTTTTTTTTTTTTGGAATAGGCGATAGTGTAGGCTCTAAAGGATGCTTTAAATGCATCCCAATTATTGTCTAAGGAGGTGTATAAAGAATTATTGAAAACAAAAAATTCCTTAATAAAGGAAGTTGCTTCTAAAATGAAGGCACGATCTGATAAGAGGTGATTATTAAAACGCCATCTGCCTTGTTTGCATGTGGTGAGAGATAGGTCAATAAGGGTAGAAACAGGAGCATGGTCAGAGATAAAAATAGACCCAATGTCAGACGACTGGAGACAAGGCAGCAACGATTTGGAAACTAAAATATAATCAATACGGGATCTAGTATGGTGTACAGGTGAAAAGAAAGTATATTCTGAGGTATCTGGATTACAAGTTTTCCATGTATCAAATAGGGGACGAGAAGAAATGGCTGATTGAAATGATTTGTGGGTTTTCTCAGGTTTAAAGTTGCATTTGGATTGCCTGTCAGAAAACGGGTCTAACCAGTTATTACAATCACCACCAACCACAATGTTAGAATTGGAAACCGACAATAATTTCAACTTTACAGATTGCCAGAATTCCGGATCTGGTTTAACAGGCCCATAGATATTGAAAAAGGTTATTTGTCTTTTATTTATGATAACCTCAGCCATTACCCATTGACCATCAGGATCACAATCTGATGATATAATCTGTGCATTAATAAATTTATGAAACAATATAGCAACACCACCATGACGATCCGTAGCAGGAGAAAAAACAATTTGATTAACCCAATGGCGTTTGAGTTTAAGAGATTCTTTATCATTACAATGGGTTTCCTGTAAAAAAGCAACCTGGGTATTAAGTTTAGCTAAATGAGACAATACCTTTTGACGTTTGACAGGATGACCAAGACCACGAACATTCCACGAAATCACATTAACCATAACTCTGTATGAAGGGGAACGTGAGGAAATAGGAACACAGGACTGCAGAATCAACAAGAAAAAAAAAGGAAAGACATTGTTCAATATGTGAAAAGAAAGACCCAATATTGAAGGTAAAACAGTTACAAAAAAACTGGATTTAGAATGAGGGAGAATGAGTAGAAGACTATAAGGGAGAAAAAAAAGAAAAGGAAAAAGAAACAGAAGAGAGAGACAGAGATATGTAAACAGATCAAGGAATAGCATCCAGATCTGTAAAAAGCGAGGAAAAATCTGAAGAGGAGGAGCATAGTGACGCCAGAGGACACGGACCACAATAGTAGCTATGCAGGAGTAAGGAAAAAAATAAAAAAAAGAACCTCATGAAAATTAGTAGTATAAACAATCAGAAAAACAGTAAGGAAACAAGTTTATTGGATTCAAAGTAACAATCCTGAAATGAGAAGAAGTCAAGGATTAGTATCCACTACATGTGATGTGAGACTCTGAAGATAGAGTTTAAGTTTTTCTGGATCATCAAATGAACATGATCTACCATCATGCGTAATTTTGCAAAGACACGGATGGAGGATTCCATATTGGATGTTGAGACGTCTCATCTGTGGGCATAAAGGAAGACATTCTTTGTGACGGGCATTAGTTGCATCGGAAATATCTTGCGATATGAAGAGAGTATGATCTGACCAAATAAGATGCCTTTTAAGTCTGACAGCTTTCAAAACATGCATCAGTTCTTTGAATTAAAGAAAGAGCATAATAATTCCACGCGGTTTATTAGCGGCAGGATTTAAACGTCCCAGGCGATGTGCTCTTTGTATGTTAAGGGGACTTGTTGAAGCTGGTAGATCGAGGAGCTCTGGTATGAACTTCTGTAAGAAGGATACCATGTCAGACTCTTCAATATATTCCGGAAGACCATAAAGGCGTAAGGTATTTCTATGATTACGATTTTCAAGGTCCTCAGTATGAAGTTTTAGTATATGAATTTCCTGTTCAAGCAATGGAATTTTTGTAGAGTCATCCTGTAGATCACTAACACGTTATTCCAACTCTAAAACCTTACTCTCCATGACAATCCATCTTTCCTCAATCTGTTTCAGTTTTTCATTCGTAGTGGACATGAAAGGTTGAAGATCACGGACTTCATGCACGATAGAGTCCAAAACAGGATTTTGAAAAGAGTTGATAGGAGAAGGTGGGTCATTTTTATGCCGCTTAGGTTTTGTACCAGAAATGGAGGCTTTGGCAGTATGAAAATTGTCAGACATTGTGCTTAGCAGTAGCAAAGCCACCAGACGTCAACGATAGTCCAAATATACCAAAATCGTATGTGCAGGTCTTCTAATAGGATATGAAAATGGCACCAGTGAGCAAAAATAACAGATATACGATATATGGATCAATACAGAAAAATGCGAGCGCAGCGACCTAAAATGGCGGCCGCTCACGACTCTGAGAAGAAAAAATTACCGCTTGCTGAAATATGCTGAAACAGTCACTCGCCGCTTGTAAGCTGTGGATACAGGGCTCAAAAAGGAGGTCGGAGCCCTAAGACACCATGGTGCCAATTCCGATCCGGTAAAAACCGGGTACGAACCGTCGGACGGAGCCTTTTCTCCGTCCGACTCGTACCCGGTGCGAAATCCATCCGAAAATGCAAGTACGATTCATACGGAAACACCATTTCCGTACGATTCGAACAAAACACCGACCGAACAGAAACTAAACACAATTCCGATCCTGAAAGGAGCCGACGTGACGTCGGTACGCATCCAGCCTACGTTTCACGAACCAGGAAGTACGATTCGAACCGACGTCATCCCGCACGGAAAATATTTACCGGCTGCCAAAAACTGCCGGGAAATCAGGACGACACACGCAAGGAGCAGCTGGACGCGACGAACAGACATGGACCCGAACCTACGTGCCATCCCTGCCCTCCTAGCAGTCCACCTGGCGTACAGGAACCGACGCAGACGCCGCAGAAGGTCAGCACAACAACCAGGGGCAAAGGGGGGGGCAGGGGCAGGACACACAACACCAACACATGGTACCAAATCACACATGGCCTGGACATACCTGACCATCAGGGCCTGGTCACTTCCAGGGGGTGGGGGCGAGGCCAGCAACGCAAGCGTCCGCCACAACGGAAGTGGATGGTCACGCGAACCGGTACGTACCCTACCCAGGCCGCAAGAGCGTGGGTACGGAACGTACCACGCGTCCCCCTACGTCACTCCAACAATAGCGGTACGGCCCGTACCCACGTCAGAAAGGCCTTGGTACAGCTCGTACCAGCATTGCTGGGGTCATGTAGGGGTACGCGTGGTACGACCCGTAGCCACGCCCCCAAGGCCTGTGTACGGTGCGGACCCCACGGCCCCGCAACAATGGTGGGACGCACCGTACCCACCCACCAAAGGCATGGGTACGGCCCGTACCCAGGCACGCAGAGCGTGGGCAGGGGTATGTACGGACCGTACCCCCACCCGTGGAAGTACGGCCCGTACCCCCACCCGTGCATGTACGCCCCGAACCCCCACTCGTGTATGTACGCCCCGAACCCCCACCCATGTATGTACGCCCCGAACCGCCACCCGTGTATGTACGCACCCAAGCGCCACCCGTGTATGTACGCCCCGAACCCCCACCCCACCCTGGTATGTACGCCCCGAACCCCCAGCCGTGTATGTACGCACCAAACCCCCACCCGTGTATGTACGCACCAAACCACCACACCAGCCGTGTATGTACGCACCAAACCCCCACCCCAGCCGTGTATGTACGCACCAAACCCCCACCCGTGTATGTACGCACCAAACCACCACACCAGCCGTGTATGTACGCACCAAACCCCCACCCCAGCCGTGTATGTACGCACCGAACCACCACCCGTGTATGTACGCACCGAACCCCCACCCCAGCAGAGTATGTACGCCCGAACCCCCACCCGTGTATGTACGGACCGAACCCCCACCCCAGCCGTGTATGTACGCACCAAACCACCACCCGTGTATGTACGCCCCCGAACCCCCCCCAGCCGTGTATGTACGCACCGAACCACCAGCCGTGTATGTACGCACCAAACCCCCACCCGTGTATGTACGCACCTAACACCCACCCCAGCAGAGTATGTACGCACCGAACCACCAGCCGTGTATGTACGCACCAAACTCCCACCCGTGTATGTACGCACCTAACACCCACCCCAGCCGTGTATGTACGCACCGAACCACCACCCGTGTATGTACGGACCGAACCCCCACCCCAGCAGAGTATGTACGCCCCGAACCCCCACCCGTGTATGTACGGACCGAACCCCCACCCCAGCCGTGTATGTACGCACCAAACCACCACCCGTGTATGTACGCCCCCGAACCCCCCCCACCCGTGTATGTACGCCCCCGAACCCCCCCCAGCCGTGTATGTACGCACCGAACCACCACCCGTGTATGTACGGACCGAACCCCCACCCCAGCAGAGTATGTACGCCCCGAACCCCCACCCGTGTATGTACGGACCGAACCCCCACCCCAGCCGTGTATGTACGCACCAAACCACCACCCGTGTATGTACGCCCCCGAACCCCCCCCAGCCGTGTATGTACGCACCGAACCACCAGCCGTGTATGTACGCACCAAACCCCCACCCGTGTATGTACGCACCTAACACCCACCCCAGCAGAGTATGTACGCACCGAACCACCAGCCGTGTATGTACGGACCGAACCCCCACCCCAGCAGAGTATGTACGCCCCGAACCCCCACCCGTGTATGTACGGACCGAACCCCCACCCGTGTATGTACGCACCCAACCCCCACCCGTGCATGTACGCACCGAACCTGCTATAAGAATGGGGTGTGCAAAACACCCCCAGCAGTGCCCAGACACAGGAGGGGTGGGTGCAGGGTCCTCCCAGCAGTGCCCAGACACAGGAGGGGTGTGTGCCTATCACTCCCAGCAGTGCCCAGACACAGGAGGGGTGTGTACCTATCACTCCCAGCAGTGCCCAGACATCGGACAATATACCCCATCAACAAGTTCAGTGACCTACAAGGGTGATACCCCAGATGCAGGCGGAGCCATCGCTGAGCCAGCATGGCTATATTGAAAGGCAACCCTCACACATCCAGGAAATGTAGACACAGCACAGCACAGCATTTGGGAGACACCCTGCAGGAAAAATGGCCTGGGCCACAGAGGATGGAACACACCTTGGGACAATGTCACCATACAGTGAGAGCAAACATGACCAAATACCATTTGCAGAGACCTTTGTGATGGCACGCAGATGGCAGGGTACACCCCATGAGCAGCACACTCCAACATTTCACAGACCCCTAACACATTATCACCACCCCAACGCAGGGAGCACCAGCACCAACAGCAAGTCCAGGAAAGCATCAGTGTGCAAAACAAAAAGAAAAGGCTTTATTCAGCAGGAAAATATATCAGAGAAAATGTCCACTATGTACAAGGGCCATGGGCCAGCCCAGCAGCAATGTCCGGGGGGGGGGGTACACATCGGGACGTGTGTCCCCTAGCTTGCCTGCACAGTTCACAAGTCCATTTCATCCACAGAAGAGGGGGCATCAGGGGGGAGGGTGGAAACAGGCACCGCAGGGACAGGAGGGGAAAGGGTAGGTGTTGTGGGTGCAGGGAGGGATGAATCTGCCACAGGGGGGGTGCCAGCGCCAAAGGTGGAGGACAGAATGGCGCTGCACACGTCGGCAAGTTCCCCCAGCGACTCCCCCGTACCCAAACCAACCACAGGCCCCAAGGAGGGGGGGGGGCAAAGGGATGGGTCGCAGCGCCACTGGGGGAGGGTGTGGACAGGGTGGGGGACTCAACTCCCCTGGCCGGGTCCCGCCTCCACCGCTTGCGGGGTGGTGTCATCCTGGGGCTGGGGGGCACACTCGCAGTGGATGATGCTGTCACTGACTGTTGGCCAGGAGAGCTAAGGGGAGTGGATTTGGAGGGAGTGGGTTGTGTGGAATGCGGACTCCCACTGTGGCTGCGTGTTCTACGTTTCTCCCCCGACCCAGTGGGTGTGCCTTCCTCACCCTGTGTGTGCGTGACAGGAGGTGTGCGCTTCGCCTTCCCTGGTGGTGTGGTGCCTGTGTCTGTTGGGGTGCGTGCACGCTGACGTCTGGATGTGCGTGGGACAGGCACGGGAGTGGGAATTGTGGATGGGGCAGGGGTAGGGGGTGTTACGCAGCGCTGCAGGAGATCCAGTGCTGCAGTCAGTGTGGAGTCTATGGACCTCAGCAACTGCCGTTGGTCAGACTGCGCAGCCGACATGCCCTCCATGTATGCCTCCATCTGGGTCAGCACCTGGGTGTGGGCATGGAGGACATTTAGCATCGCAGTCTGACCAACCTGCAACTGCCTCAGGATGTCCACAGACTCCGCACTCACCGCAGCAGTGGTGACAGGGGCAGGGGGTGCGGTGCCTGGCAGGAAGGAGACATGTGGGGACCGAGCACGGAGGGAAGGGCCACGAGCATGTGGGAGGCCGGTGATGGAACCTGAGGTGGCGGGGGGATGTGGAGGGCTGCCATCAGCTGGGGGGGCAGACTCCGCCACCTCTGGGAGCTCAGCCTCGGACCCGTCTGCGTCATAGTCTGTGTTGGCAGTCAACAGGTCCTCCGCCTCACTCCCTTCGGCCTCCGTGCCACTCCATGTGCCAGACAGGACAGCACTGCTGGTACTGGTGCTCAATCTCTCCTCCCGGTCCGTGCTAGTGTCTCCTTCCGTGTCCCCCGGCGATGCTGTGGGCAAGGTGAAGAGACAGGAGAAAATCAGACACCTGTACACTTATGTCACATGAGTCAAATATACATAGGTCACATTGCATAGCCTGAAAAGCAACAGGAGTAACACCTACAAAACAATGTACACATGTAGGCCATGGAACACACAGTTTTTCTACCCACCATGCCACTGAGACACAATGGAGATCATGACACAACAGCAAATCACTGCACCTGAAATTTTAGAGAGGAGTCAGCCTCTGGGGACAAATGTGCACAGCACCTGCACCACACTGCGTCGTCAAAAAGGGATGAGCATGAATCATATCCATTTACTCTTGCCGCATGCTGCAAAGGCAATACATGAAACCAGGCCACACATGACAGGGTCACTGCACCTTGAGCGTATGTCCAGTCAAACATCACACACAGGCTAAACCCAGCAAGGAGGATGAAGCTTCTGACATGTAGGCCTTGTACGCACAAACCACCCACACCTGAGACAATCTCATTGAGACGGAGGAAGTATGTACACCTCTTACTCTGGGATGGAAACACATGGCCTCCACTAATTCATGACTGTACACACACAGCCCCTGGTGGCCATGTCCACACATCATTGACAGGCAAACATCATCAGATTGTCTCAACAACACACACAGGTAATGCCCACTATGAGTATGCACAAGCAAAATGGGTCCCCCTGTACAGTGGACACATGTAGCAACCTGTAGGTCCTAACAGTTGAGCCCAGGGTACAATGCCACCCTACGCAACCCATGGCAAAGACACAGTGAATGGCCATATTGTTGGATGACGCACATGATACCTAGGAAGAGGTGCCCCAGGGCACAGTAGTGCCCACACTCCTCCATGGTCCAGGATGGACATGACTGCAAATTAAGCAACCGTCCCTGCACTTAGCAGGCCTCCCACTCAGGCACATCATGTCAGAGGGCACACAATTGGACATGCATGCTGGAAGGCTGTACATTTTGGAGACACACCCCTATGTTGTGATTCACAATCAGTGCCAAGTGACATGGACACCACAATGACTGAAATTGGCCATGGCACACGCAAGGTCCCCATACCTGTGGCACATCACCCCCACACATGATGCTGATAGCATAGGGCACCTGCATGAACTGCCTGCCTAAATAACCGTGTGCAAGAGTGGCGACAGACCAGGGAACACATTGCAAGGAGGGGAAGGGAGGGAGTGAGAACAGCACTGTGCTACTTTGTGGAGAAGTTGACGCACTGCACAATCAAACCCTGGCAGTGTATCCATGCAACTGCACACTTACATTGGCTGGGGACACACACCTGACACACATGTACCTACCCCCTTCCTGCTGCTGCCTCTCCTGTAGGCGCCTGTCCATATCGGGGAAGACCACCGCCAGCACACGCTTCTGGATGTGGGTCAGACGACGGCGGCCACGGTTCTTACGGCTCTCAGGTGAGTCCCCCAGCAGGAGCCGTGCAATCCTCCTCGTCCAGCACCGGATGTCCTGCCAGCGTTTCCTCACCTGAGACAGGCTCCGCCTCCGACCCTCTGTACCCCTCACGGCACTGACGGCTTCCCTCCAGATCTCCCCCTTGGCAATGGCGCCTACCTGTGAGGATGCAAAAGAGAGAATACATTAATCCACATGAGCAAAGACACAGAGACACACATATAGAACAATCCTCATTATGAACAGGCCATGGTATGCATGCAACTAATTGCACCTTTGTCATAGGGACATTATCCACTGTGGAAGGCCAAATGCACTACGTGCCAGTGGAAGCACACGGGTGGCATGAGGGGTACCACACACTCACTGACCAGGGATCACACTGTGCCTCACAGGCTACACCAGGATTATGTACAGCACCTCACAGCAGTCACCTGCCCCAGCACACTGATGCTACCTCAGCAGAGTACACAGACACACACAGGTACAGGACAATCACATGGCATTGCCAACTGCGGGTACACACCTCACTCTGCCCATGTGCCAGTAGACGGGGGTGTCACAGGTGTGGGGCTGGCTCAGCACGGCATGCACACAGCACTGCTCCCTGCTCACATCCGATGGCCAGGCCATATCCATCCCTCATGCTGCTTGTGTGCAACACTCCCCATATGCACTCACCCACATGACAGGGGACTAACACACACACCAATGTGCAGGGGACGAACACGGCCTTTGGACACTCACAGCACAGGTACACTGAACAAACACACATCCATGGGTACTGACACCTGTCACACTGGGGGGAACACAGGATCACATCAGGACTGTGGAAACAACATCCCCAGGAGGAGTATGCAGGCAGAATGTGGCATGCACCTTGCATTCATTGTCACAGTAGGCACTATGCAAGTGAGGAGTGCACACAGGAAACACAGCATGCTCTGCATGGGTGACATGAGGCCTTCCACACCCTGGGACCCACTCCAAACAACAGTGCATGTCTGTCACACATGGACACAATGCCAGAAGTCACTGTCACACAAAAGGGGCACAGTCTAAGCTAGTGGAGTCTGCACTCACCTGAACCCCTGGTCGACCATACAGGCTCTGGAACTGTGGGAGGATCACATCTATCAGGGCAAGGTTCTCCTCCTGGGTGAATGGCTGTGACCTCTCCACAGTCCTGGACATGGTGCCAGAGGAATCACTATCAGCAGCAGTGGTCATGGATGAATGGATGTGCAGGCAAGTGCTCTCTCATGGGACCTGGCTGCCTTATATATGCCTGGCTGGCCTGTTCATGTATAGGAGTACAGATTGATTGGTCAGTCACATTAGCATCCTACGTTTCATCCAATCCCTTCAAACCTACCCCAGTGTGTGGCTTTGCATGGTTTCAGTTTTGATAATGATGTCAAGTCAACATCCACATTGCAACAATGTAGATGCTTTCAAACTGACTTCTGCTGTGCACCTGGTGCTCAAATTCAAAAATTTAACTCAGTCTCCATGGCAACCATCAGGCATTTAGGCCCTTATACTTGTCCCTCATGTGTCCCCTATGTGTTTTCATACATTTACACACAGGTACGGTGCGTTCCACGCCCTAGGCACCCCACAAGCAGTGATACCGACCGTACATGCGCTTGTACGGTCCGGATCACAATATGGGCGCTGGCGTATGCGTACGCCACAGTAGTACGGACTGTACACGCGCTTGTGCGGTCCGGATCACAATATGGGCGCTGGCGTATGCGTACGCCACAGTAGTACGGACTGTACACGCGCTTGTGCGGTCCGGATCACAATATGGGCGCTGGCGTATGCGTACGCCACAGTAGTACGGACTGTACACGCGCTTGTGCGGTCCGGATCACAATAAGGGCGCTGGCGTATGCGTACGCCACAGTAGTACGGACTGTACACGCGCTTGTACGGTCCGTACTACTGTGGCGTACGCATACGCCAGCGCCCATATTGTGATCCGGACCGCACAAGCGCGTGTACAGTGCGTACTACTGTGGCGTACGCATACGCCAGCGCCCTTATTGTGATCCGGACCGCACAAGCGCGTGTACAGTCCGTACTACTGTGGCGTACGCATACGCCAGCGCCCTTATTGTGATCCGGACCGTACAAGCGCGTGTACAGTCCGTACTACTGTGGCGTACGCATACGCCAGCGCCCATATTGTGATCCGGACCGCACAAGCGCGTGTACAGTCCGTACTACTGTGGCGTACGCATACGCCAGCGCCCATATTGTGATCCGGACCGCACAAGCGCGTGTACAGTCCGTACTACTGTGGCGTACGCATACGCCAGCGCCCTTATTGTGATCCGGACCGTACAAGCGCGTGTACAGTCCGTACTACTGTGGCGTACGCATACGCCAGCGCCCATATTGTGATCCGGACCGCACAAGCGCGTGTACAGTCCGTACTACTGTGGCGTACGCATACGCCAGCGCCCATATTGTGATCCGGACCGCACAAGCGCGTGTACAGTCCGTACTACTGTGGCGTACGCATACGCCAGCGCCCATATTGTGATCCGGACCGCACAAGCGCGTGTACAGTCCGTACTACTGTGGCGTACGCATACGCCAGCGCCCATATTGTGATCCGGACTGCACAAGCGCGTGTACAGTCCGTACTACTGTGGCGTACGCATACGCCAGCGCCCTTATTGTGATCCGGACCGTACAAGCGCGTGTACAGTCCGTACTACTGTGGCGTACGCATACGCCAGCGGCAATATTGGCCCAGGGACCCTATACACGCGCTCCGAGCGTATGTACGGTGCGTATAACAACTGTCAGTGGTGACAGGCGGCACACAGACAGGAATGGAGCGGACAGGTATTGCCAAGGGTGGACACAAATGCATTGTCTGTGCAATACCACCTGTGTGTGACACAGGTGTGTCAGGATGTGATGTGGCACTTTACCCCTGAGGTGTGGGCAAAGCACATGTACGATGAGCTGTGTACACATGTCGTGTGTGATGGTGCGCATTGTACCACACATCCCCTGCACTCCTTTGACATGTGTGCATGTCGTACACACTAGTGGAGCCATGAGTCACTTGCATGTCCCAGTCACGGACACCCGCACCTGTCCCCTGATGCCAGGTACACGGAATATTACATATGACACGTGTATGGCTGTGTTGCATGCTGCAACCATGTCATGTGTGTGGCATGTCTTTCCATGATTTTGCTGTAGGTGTGTGGTTCAATGCGTCAGCAGTTGCTGCTGCCAACATGTGTCTGTGTGTCGATGGGCATGGCACACTGTTCCGCACACCAGCCCACATATGTGATTTGCCATGAGGTGTGTATGTATCCAACTACACGGAGTATCAACACAAGTACATATCCACATGCTCCCTATGTATGTTCTGTCTCGACATGTACTCCTCAAAGGCAATGTGTGTGGCCTGTCCTATTCCTATGACATGTGACCAGTGCATATCGCATCCAACTACCTGTCTGTACCATACGCATACTACTTCTGCACATGTGTGGATGTCTGTGAATCCTGTGATGCGTGTGCATGTTCACTTACACTGGCCCACAGCTAGTCTCATGCCATGTCATCGTGATCTTGCCCCCCTCCGTTAGTGGCTGTCCCTTGGTAGGAGTGTAACCTGACTGGCGTACGTGTCCAGGAACTGGGGCACAGACCTGACTCACAACGTGGCATATGTGTATTGGCTGTGTAACATGTGCTCAGTGCATTGACGATGTTGTTGTACAGTGCTCACTCTTAGGTGTTCCTTCCATTTCACTGCAGGGCTCCGCCTCTCCCTCGACGTATGCCAGACATTGCTGCCCTGCATGAACGGGACTGTATACGCCGCTACAGATTCAGCCAACGGTTGATTGATGAGTTGACTGGCCGGCTGGAAGCACAACTCCTCCCGCGCCACAGGTATCCAAGTGCACTGACACCCAAGTTGAAGGTGATGGCAGCCCTACATTTCCTTGCCACGGGTACGTTCCAACATACCATTGCTGATGTCGGGGGCATGTCCCAGACGATGTTCAGCCGTGTTCTGCATGATTTCTTAGAGGCCATGTTGGTTCACCTGGATGAGTACATTAAATTCCCAAATCGTGAGCAGTTGACAGATGTCAAGCGTGAGTTCTATGCCCTGGGAGGGATGCCCCATGTCATTGGGTCCATAGATGGGACACATGTTGCGTTGGTACCACCACAGGCACAGGAGGTGGTGTATAGGAATCGCAAACATTATCACTCCATTAATGCCCTTGTGGTGTGTCTGTCCAACATGGTGATTTCACATGTCTGTGTTCGCTTTCCAGGATCAGCACACGATGCCTTCATCATGAGGCGTAGCAGGGTGCCAGAAATGATGCTGCAGCTGCGGAACGAGCGAGCATGTATTGTTGGTGGGTAGACTCTGGCAGTTCAGTGTTTGGCGTCATCTTCCAATCTCACTGCCTGTGCTGACACACTTCTGTCCATGATGTTTCCTTGTAGGGGACGCTGGCTATCCCAACATGCCATGGCTGATGACGCCTGTCCGCAACCCCAGCACGGCTGCCGAGCACCGCTACAACAACGCACATGGGCGGACCAGGAGAGTCATTGAGAGGACGTTTGGACTTCTGAAGAGCCGATTCCGGTGCCTCCACAAGACCGGCGGAGCACTCCCATATGCCCCGGTGAAGGTGTGCAAGATCATCATCGTCTGCTGCATGCTGCACAACATGGCAGTGGAGGAAGCTGTTCCACTCATACTGGATCAAGATGACCAGGACCATCCACCCGTGGAGGATGAAGGGCTTGGTGACGGGGCAAGTGATGTGGAGGAGGAGGAGGCTGTGGAGGACATGCGGAGTCGGCTCATACGCAACTTCTTTGCTTAGTGGTGAGTTCCAGTGTCTGAGTGTGCACGCATTGGGCCGTGTGTGGCATGTGTTGCAATGTGTGTGTCCATCTGCATGTCTGCCAAGTGAGTCAGTGGTGTGTATTGAAGTGTCACTCAAGTGATGGCGCAATGGAAGGATGTTGTCTGAGGGTCATCATTGTCACCTGTCATGTTAACAACATGATACGTGTTAAGTACATGCTTGCGGATGTGCTCCTTTGTGCTGAATCCTTGTGTGTCTCTCTTCCACAGGTCCATGTGCATGCTGTCTGCTGGTGGCATTGTTGTGCTCCTGCTACTCCTCATGAACACAGCGACATGTGCTGATTCAGCGTCACATGCACGGGCAAGTGTTGAAATCTCCTCAGGGTAAGGGATGCCTCACGTCGTTTTGGGTGTGTGAATTGTTTGTAGTCTGTGTGCACTTCTCCGGTTCATGTGTGTTCCATTTGCATACATGGTGATCCTACATGGGGAACATGACATGGGGCAGGCTTCACCTGGAGCCATGCTCAGACTTGGTGACTGTCATGTGGCAGGGGATTGGGGATTGTGATGAGGCCATCATTGTGTGTAACACTGGCCTCGGAAACATACAGGTTGCACCGGGTTGACATGGTGTGTGATTGCCCCATCAGGGCCTCAATGGTGTATAGCGGCCTCTCCGTGGCAGCAGGGGGTGTTTAGCTGTTATCCGTCACTTGTGTGCCAGGTCAATGGGATGCCAGCATCTGTGTTGCAATGGGGGGTGCCAGTGTTGCTCCCACATGTACATCCACATGACCTGTGTATGTGTTGACAGAGTATCATTGTCATTCCAACACACATGACTAATAAATTTGTCCCTCTGTCTCCAAGGTGCCTCTTCCCTGTCAATGGTGCCCTGTTGCCACTGTGCGTGCCGCAGGTCTGGCATAGTTTTCATAGGTGGTGCATATGTGTCTATGTGTAGAGTGACAAGATGCTAGGGGTTTGTCAGGGAGTGGGAACTGTATTATGCACAAGATGCACAGTTCCATCCACCTCAAGGCAAGAGAGACCATCCCCCAGGGCAACTACAACATCCGTGTCGAATCCTACCCTGCAGTCTACGGACATGTGCCTCACGACTCCCATGGTACTTGTCCATATCCGGAGTGCATCTGCACAGCTCTGCTACTGCGTCGGGCAACCAGGCCACATCAACGTCCTAACGGGATGGGGGGAATGTTTCACAGCCAGCTGCAGGATGACCTTCTAGATCCACGCCCACACTCATGATGCAGCCCACAACCCCAACACAACCATGTGGCACAGTGATCCTAAACTGCATTCTGGCATCTCCATGCATCCAACCTTGGCCTAGCCACCATTCTCAACATCCGCCTGACGCAAGCATGCTGCACATTGTAGGGACACATGTCTAGACATACCTGGGAGCGGCAAGCCAGGTCACTCAACATGATCCCTGACCTCTGCGCATGACTGTTGCTCCCCTGAATGTGTCTGTAGCCACAGTTGTGCGGGAACCACTCAGCTGGTTGGGCCCAGCACAGGTGAGTTTGGTACTCCATGTCTGTATCAGATGAGACATTGGGACCCATGTGTGTCCTGGGCAAGACTGCGACCCCACGGTTTGGATGGTTGGAGTTAATTCTGAGATCAGGCATGCTTTGACTGTACGACACACACATGTATTGTAATAATGTAGAATCACGGCATCATCTTGTAAGTGTGATTAATTTATTTGTGGTGGGGTACGGGTTTGTGGGGATGACAAGAGGTGCACAGCGGGAGTGTAGAATCCAAAGTTCACTGGGGGAGTTGGTATCCTTGTCGTAGCAAAATGTCAGAGTCCATGCCACAGTCTTCGTCAACATAGGTCAGACAGTGACCAGCAAGTCCATGTGGCAGAGAATGTCATGTGCTGCTATTGGGCCAGAGGGCCAGGTGCCAGGCCAGGTGACCTGGGAGATGGTGATGTTCTGCTGACTCTCACAGTCTTTTTCGTGGACGACCCACCTTCCTGCGGGGACCCTCGGAAGCAGTCCGTGACGATGTCTGTGACGCTCCGTCGGATGAATCCTCCTCCTCCTGATCCCTCCCTGTGTCTGGTAATGGCCTTCGCCTGGTGCCACAGGGAGGGTTGCCCATGTTGTCGGCAATCCGACGGAGTACACCGGTCATTTGGGTTTGCACCGCCACGAGCTCAGCCTGTCTATCCTCCATCCTTCCTTGGTGTTGCAGTTGACAGGCATGTTGCTGGGACTGCAGGGTCTTCATCTCCTGGAGGGTCCCCTTGATGTCATTGAGGGTGGACGCAATCTGGTCCATGCCCCTGGTGTCACGCCGGTATGTATCCAGGATGTTGCTGACCTGGGACACTACCGGGTCCTGAGCTGCCTGGTCAGGTTCGCGCCTCCGCCGTCCTCCACTCCCGCCACCCCTGCCCACATGCACCTGGCCTGCCGTTGTGGGTGCATCGGGTCTCCGGGACCCCTGAGGGATGGCATCTGCGTTGCCGCCTGCCTCCTCCTGGGTGCCCGGAGGACCGTGTCCCTCCTGGGCAGACTGGCTGGGTGGTCGTGTGCGGGCAGGGCTCCTGGACGTCTCCTGGGATGTGGCAGGAATGGGGGTGGTGGTTGGCACAGTTGTACCTGACGCAGGTGCTGCAGGTGGTTGGACACCAGAGGGGCCAGGTTGGTCTGGGTCATCCACGGAGTGGTGAGAGTCATCGCTGGCGGTGGGGTCATCATCCCGCGGAGCCTGGTCCTGTGTGACTTCCCCCCCAGTGTTGGGGGGTGTTCGTCGACGTTGACCTGTGTGTGAGAGAGACAATGTTAACAGTGTCACATGTGGCATCCATGTTGCATGCATTTCTGATTTGGCACTCTTCCTCTGGGTAGTTGGATCTGTCCTGCATTCCTCTCACAGTGCACTTGTGCATGGCTATGTCCCTTGGCCACAGCTGTCAGGGCTTTACGCATGTGTGAGACACTATCTTAGTTGATGCATCTATTTGGGTACACAGTCAGCAGTGTGGTGTGCGGGCGTAGCGAGCCATGCAGAGGCGCCTTACGTGTTGCACTGTACGTGGCCAAATGGTGTTTTGGCAAGGCAATTTGATGTTGCAGGTAGGGGACTGAAGCATTTGTGACAGGGTTCTTACCGACACGGTGGGTGGGTATACTGGGTGTGTGGTTAGGTCTGTGCCTGCAGCACGGATGGACTCGTGCACAGATTGACACATGGACCGGTCTTCATCTACGGAAGGGGGGGTTGAGGCACTGCCAGACCTGGTCTGCATGCACACAGTCCACCGGCTGACGAGTGGACATGGCCACACCACCCAAGGGTGATTTAGTCTCCCTGTGTCTCCCTTCCTCCCTCCCTCTGTCACCCTCCTCCCTCCCTCTGTCGGTCTCCCTCTGTCACCCTACTCCCTCCCTCTGTCTGTCTCCCTGTGTCCCCCCTCTGTCTCCTTCCCTCTCATTCCCCCTCTCCCTCCCTCTCTTTGTCACTCTCTGTCACCTCAGGCCAGCTTCCTGGGCACACACAGTTAGCCGGTCTTTGAATGGCCATTGGCTTGTTCATGTGAGTTAGTCCCTGTTCTCCGGGCACCCATTGGGCAGTGTGTCTGAGTGTAGGCTGCTGCTGTGGCGGTGTGTGCTGAGACTCTATCAGAGCGATGCATCTTCATTGTCTGCTGTTATGTGCAAATTGTGCCTTCAGACCCATGGCATCCTGCATGGCAGCCATCATTTGCAGGCAAGACAGTACTGTGTGGGTACACACAGTTTGTATGGCTGTGCCCTGGGCCATATGGGCTGAGGGCATTGTTGTGTGCTTGTGAGTTGCTCAATGTTAGTTTTGCTGCCCCCACTCCCAGCATCGACCACATCCTGTGTTGTGTTGGTGTTTTGTGTGGCCTGTGACTTGGCATGGCCCTGATTGATGCATGGGGCATGGAGGCGCCAGTGGCATGTGTGTGTTTGTGGAGTGTTGTTGTGTCCGGTGGTGGCTTGGGGGGGGGTGGCATGCATGATTGATTGTGTATGGCATCCCCCCCATGTGAGGTGAGTTGTTTGTGTACTCACCAGGGTCTGGGAGTCCTGGCAGTCCGTGTAGTCCCTCCACCGCCAGCGTGGACATCACCTTCTCCTCCCAGGGATGGTATTGTACCGGTCTGGGGGGCGGCCCTCCTCCAGTGATGTTCCCCTGGTTGTGATTGTCAGTCATCTTCCTCTTGACCGTCCTCCGCAGATCGTACCACCTGGATTGGCACTCGTGCCTGGTCCTTCTGGTTGTCCCAACAGCATTCACAGAATCGACGATCCTCTGCCACATGGCGGTTTTTTCGGATATGCTGGTCTGTCTGACCAATGTCCCAAAGAGCTGTGGCTCGACTCTGAGGATTTCGTCGACAAGGATCTCCAGCTCCTCCTTTGTGAACTTTGGATTCTTGGTGGTGGACATGGCGTGGGGTGTGGTTGTGGGGGTGTGGGTGTGGATGGCTGTGGGTGTGTGGGTGTGGTAGTGGAGGTGTGTGTGTGAATGTGATGAGGGGGTGTTTGTGTAGGTGGTTGTGTGAAGGTATGCAAGTGTGAGGTTCAAGTATGGTGGTGTGGGTCGTCTGTGGGCTCTGGCAGCAGTGGGTCTGTTGCAAAGGCTCATGGTTTGTGTGTGTGGTCCATTTTTATTGGTCCATTTGTGGGTGTGGCTGTGTTTGAAATTTGTGTGGGTGTGTTATGAGGAGTGATTGAGTTTTGGGCCTCTGTTTGGCAGTTTGGCAGTTGCAGGTGAGTGTATGTGATGTTTGTGGGGTTGTTGGGCCTGTTTGGTGGTGTGGGGAAACTCTACTTGACTCTCCTTGTGTAAATATGGTTTGTCCGGGTTCAGTACGTGTTTTTTTGGCGTCAGTACGGTCCGTACATGCACTGGTGGGGGTGCGGTCCGTACATTCCCTGGTGGGGTGGTGGTTCGGTGCGTACATACACGGCTGGGGTGGGTGTTTGGTGCGTACATACACGGGTGGTGGTTCGGTGCGTACATACACGGCTGGGGGGGGTTCGGGGGCGTACATACACGGCTGGTGGTTAGGTGCGTACATACACGGCTGGGGTGGGGGTTTGGTGCGTACATACACGGCTGGGGTGGGGGTTTGGTGCGTACATACACGGCTGGGGTGGGTGTTTGGTGCGTACATACACGGGTGGTGGTTCGGTGCGTACATACACGGCTGGGGGGGGTTCGGGGGCGTACATACACGGGTGGTGGTTCGGTGCGTACATACACGGCTGGGGTGGGGGTTTGGTGCGTACATACACGGCTGGTGGTTCGGTGCGTACATACACGGCTGGGGGGGGTTCGGGGGCGTACATACACGGGTGGTGGTTCGGTGCGTACATACACGGCTGGGGGGGGGTTCGGGGGCGTACATACACGGGTGGGTGTTTGGTGCGTACATACACGGCTGGTGGTTCGGTGCGTACATACACGGCTGGGGGGGGGTTCGGGGGCGTACATACACGGCTGGTGGTTCGGTGCGTACATACACGGCTGGGGGGGGGGTTCGGGGGCGTACATACACGGCTGGTGGTTCGGTGCGTACATACACGGCTGGGGGGGGGGTTCGGGGGCGTACATACACGGGTGGGTGTTTGGTGCGTACATACACGGCTGGTGGTTCGGTGCGTACATACACGGCTGGGGTGGGGGTTTGGTGCGTACATACACGGCTGTTGGTTCGGTGCGTACATACACGGCTGGGGGGGGTTCGGGGGCGTACATACACGGCTGTTGGTTCGGTGCGTACATACACGGCTGGGGGGGGTTCGGGGGCGTACATACACGGCTGGTGGTTAGGTGCGTACATACACGGCTGGGGGGGGGTTCGGGGGCGTACATACACGGCTGGTGGTTAGGTGCGTACATACACGGCTGGGGTGGGGGTTTGGTGCGTACATACACGGCTGGGGTGGGGGTTTGGTGCGTACATACACGGCTGGGGTGGGTGTTTGGTGCGTACATACACGGGTGGTGGTTCGGTGCGTACATACACGGCTGGGGGGGGGTTCGGGGGCGTACATACACGGGTGGGTGTTTGGTGCGTACATACACGGCTGGTGGTTCGGTGCGTACATACACGGCTGGGGGGGGTTCGGGGGCGTACATACACGGGTGGTGGTTCGGTGCGTACATACACGGCTGGGGGGGGTTCGGGGGCGTACATACACGGCTGGTGGTTCGGTGCGTACATACACGGCTGGGGGGGGTTCGGGGGCGTACATACACGGGTGGGTGTTTGGTGCGTACATACACGGCTGGTGGTTCGGTGCGTACATACACGGCTGGGGGGGGGTTCGGGGGCGTACATACACGGCTGGTGGTTCGGTGCGTACATACACGGCTGGGGGGGGTTTGGTGCGTACATACACGGCTGGTGGTTCGGTGCGTACATACACGGCTGGGGGGGGTTCGGGGGCGTACATACACGGCTGGTGGTTCGGTGCGTACATACACGGCTGGGGGGGTTTGGTGCGTACATACACGGCTGGTGGTTCGGTGCGTACATACACGGCTGGGGGGGGTTCGGGGGCGTACATACACGGCTGGTGGTTCGGTGCGTACATACACGGCTGGGGGGGGGTTCGGGGGCGTACATACACGGGTGGGTGTTTGGTGCGTACATACACGGGTGGGGGTTCGGGGCGTACATACTCTGCTGGGGTGGGGGTTCGGTCCGTACATACACGGGTGGGGGTTCGGGGCGTACATACGCGGGCGGGGGGTGGTGGGGTGTTCGGCGCGTATGCGGGCACATGTCTCCATGGTTGCTATGGGAGTTCGGTTCGGACGGTGTTTTTTGCGTACGGTTGTGAAATGGGGAGGACGGGAGGGATCGTACTTGCGCAGTCGGACTTTATTTTTCCGCACGGTGGGTTTCTCGCCCGGGGACGTGTCGGTGACTTTTCCCGACCCGAGGACGTGTGGGGAAATCTTCCCAATGCGATTCGTATGGACTTTTTTCCGTTCGAATCGTACTTGGCAGTTTGTACGCTACTTTGACGATTCGGACGGAAAAAAATCCGGATACGAGTCGGACGGGGAATTTTTTTACCGGATCGGAATTGGCACCCATGTATATCATATCGGTACTTTCAGTTCTGTTAACTCACGAGCCATGACTTCCGGAATGCATATAAACATTAATCACTCATCTATTCTTAGAATGCGAAGACTGTGGGTAAAGAGATAAGTGCAGTAGCAACCATTAAAAATGGCATTGCCGGACATAAACAATTATGAAGCAATGATTTCCGCTCCAAAAAAGCTGTTCATGGCTCAGTAGTGAACGGTTCCAGATTATCAACTGCCAACACAAGTGTATCTAAAGGGCATAAACGAAGGTGGCATAAATAAAGCCCTTTTTGTTGTGCCTTATGCCAGCTCTCAACAAGTGAAGAATAACAAAGATAAGCGGCAAAACTCTCAGCATTGAAAAGATGAGCAGCAAAACTCTCAGCATAGAAAACAGACGTGAGCTCAGCGACCCAAAATGGCGGCCGCTTGCGTCTCTGTGAGGAATGAATTACCGCCGGCTTGAAGAGGGTGAAATAATGCCTGAAAAATGACTTGAAAGCGGCATCCAGACTCACCGCATCTTTACATGCAGAAAACCATCACTCGCCACTGAAAAAAGTAGCGTACGAGGCTCAGAAAAGAGGTCGGAGTCCAGCGACGTAGCGGGTCCGCCATTTCCTTCGGCGTGCAAGCCACACCCCCCAGCGTAGCCATTTTTAACAAGTTAAATAGTAGTAGGATGGCCGTAAACAGAGCAAGAATTGTGGGCACTGTTCCTGTTATTCCAGAGATGATCGAATGAATGAAGTCTGGTATTCGGCTAAAAACAGTTTGAAAGCCTGTGAGTAGGCCGGAGGAGACAATGTTAATAAAAGTGTGCCAGACATTAAATGTCGGATGTGTTGAAAATTGTGTAACAATTCACAAAGTGTAATGGGAGGTTCGTATTTAAAAGGGAGTGTATTTTACTTGAAGTTTGTGCTATCTGCAGTTGATAAATTAATTTTGGAGAAGTGAGCGACACTTCTGTTTGAAACAAAAGCGCTTTCAGTTTGCTCCGTTTAATGAAATCTGTTTTCAAAGTAGGTATTGAAGGCCAAGTTGAACTTTGGGAGTTACTTTGTGTGGGTGGGAATAGAGATTGCCAGAGGAAGTTATCGGTTTGAAACAGTAAGGACATACGGTATGCCAGCTCACATTGCGTAGCAGTCCATATTATTAAGAAGCAGATAACTGCCGTTCAAAAGCTGTGTGAATGTTGGTTTGATTGTGGGAGTTGGCGTGCTTTTGGCACGCAAGATTGGGGGCTGCAAGCTTAGAAGCGTCGTGCAGTTGTACATCCTTGCATAGTAATGAATGACTGTCATTGTGGTCGCACTTTTCACCTGTGAGAAAAACTTCTGTATCCTCTTTAAGACAGCGATATGTAAATGGGAGAAACCACTGCTCGTAAATAAACACTCTACCTTATATAATCACATACAACATGACAAACAACATGTACACCTAGCATACACAATGACACTACGTACTGTGGGAACCGTGGCTAGCCATGTACACAAACCAAACATGGCAATGCACCTCTGCCACATAATGCAGAATGCGGGGAGAGATGGGAGCAAAGTATGTGCAAAGGTGGCAAGTGATTCTCGATGATAAAAGTATACAATGCAAAGTGTTGAGGGGATGTGCTGGAGAGACTTGAGTATGCAGAGCACAGACATTTACATGTCAACATACACTGATGGTCTATTGAGTGAAGTCGACAGTGGATGCAACCATGATAGTACAGTCAGTAGGGAAGATTATGAAAACATAGTGCGTACGTGCCCCCTCCCCCCCAAAATCTTTAGCGTAGTGGGCTGGCTCGGCGTACGCAAGGCTAGGGTAGGGGTATGAATAAAAGGCACCTTTCTCTGGGTGTGGTTCTCTTCCGGAATGGCGAACATGCCTGTCAGGTCTGCGCAGCTTACACCACCACGAGGCTGATGCCGTGAGCGAGGGTGGCTGCGGGAATAATGCTCTCAGCCTGCTGCTACCCAGAAACCGTCATGGCTGCATGCGATGCACATATGCCCCACAGTTCACCTTTCGACACCATCGTATGTGAAAGAGGGCCCACCACATGCCGGCGGAAGCTTTTGGGCCGAGGTCTGCGAGCTGGTAAGTCTCCTGAGATCAACGCTGGCTACCGCGACACAGGCAGACAGCGCCCAGCCTGAGGCCCAGCACCATGAAGTGCTCTGTATACTACTAACACAGTAGTCAAAGAGGTATCAACAGTGGAACGGTGTCTTCATCTCACAATGTACGATGTTAGAACTACATCTGAGAGTGCAGATGAAGGTACTCCCTTCGACCAGGTTTAACCAACTCTAGGTCCCAACAGTGGAACGGGGTCTTGATCCCACAATGGACGATGTTAGAATTGTACCTGAGAGTGGAGATGAAGGTACTCCCTTCGACCAGGTGCAAGCAACTCTAGGTCCCAAAAGTGGAACGGTGTCTTGATCCCAAAATGGACGATGTCCAATATTACTTGCTGCTTGGTTTTGACAGAACTCCCTCCGTTGAGGTGCATCAGACTCTGTGCTTCCGTAGCTAACTGCTGCACATGATTATTGGGCTTGGTTGACTGCAGTCGGTGAAGTACACCGTGGTACAGCAGGTGGGAACAGTGAAATGGGGTCTTGATTCTGTGATTGAGGATATCAGAAGTTAAAGTTTGTGATGATTTCTGTGTACCCACTCCGATCAGGTGAAACCAACTGCGTGCTTCCGAATCCAACGGCACGTGGCTGTGAGGCGTTAATGACAACTGCCTCTGGCCTACAGTGCGGTCAGCAGGGCTCACAATTCAGATGGAGTGGTCATTGTTTAATTACAGAATCCAGTAGGCAACTAACTACAACGTCTATTGAAATATACACAATAGCCTTTTAAGTATAATTGCTTGAAGACGTTTTTTAAGATGACTTATAGGTCTAGTACAATGACCAAATTCTTCTTGGTAGTGGTAAAAAACACTGAACAACAGTGTACACAGTGGACAGCAGAGATCGCAATTCAAATAGTTTTGATGTATTTAGAGTTTTGTGTAATTTATGTTGTTGTAGTTTGTGAAGAGGACATGAGAAAAAGTATTCATGGAAGACTGTGCTCACTACTGCCTTCAATTTACACTGCAGTCACCAGTGTTCACAATTCAGATCAAGTCGCTATTGTAGATGACGCAGTCCTGTAGGCAAAAGACATTGATCCAGTGCGCTCTGTCCACACCACGCATATGCATCATCACAGGGTCCGCACACGTTTTTTGTTGCTTCGCGTACGGCAAACTGGGCAGCTAAACTCAACGCCACGTGGGCCCTTGCTGACCGCTCTCTGGCCTACACTGCAGACAGCAGTGTTTACAATTCAGATCGAGTCGCTATTGCAGATGATGTAGTGTTGTAGGTAACAGACATTGCTCATACTACGGCCCGCCCGCAGCCCGATTTATCGCTGGCTGTGCACATGCTGAATGCTTTTGATGTGGCTATCTAAGTGCACTAGACCTGATGGACCCTTTATGATACAATCTTTTTGTGTATTATTTCAGGTCTACTGCCTGTATCTTAGTATACCACAAGTTATGGTTGTTTTACAATAGAATCTTTTCTGTATTATTTCACATCTCTCTGTGTGTGATCCAATGATTACTGTTGGTGTTGATGCTAGCAGCAACCATTCCCTGAGGGCTGCTTTACACTCAACCCACATGCATCCAGCACAGACGTCACTGGATATGTAAACCTTGTAATAAAAAGGAGTTGAGCGCACGTGCCCGTACCCACTTCCACTATCTATCTGTGTCAGTGTGTTCATTATGTATACATGATACTGCCCCTGGGCCGTACCACATTACATTGTGCTGTGGACAGCGTATGCAACCATGTTACCACTGGCAGTGGGGAAAAAATTCTGTTATGTAGCTTTTAGATGCATGGCTATTGTTGCAGCGTGGAACATCAAATTCCCCCTTCGTCACAGAACAAATACCACAATAACATATTCACTCAAATACATTCATTAGTGGGGCCCATAACACCAACACTCATACTTTATTGATCTGCTTCCCTAGAGGAATAGGCTTCCAAACGCTGACATGAAAGGAATATCTTTACCTAAAACCCTAAATGCATTTAATACTATTAACTCCAACCTTGTGATATTCCCCTCATTAGGAGATGAATCATTTAGTTGTTTTGTAGTTTAGTGGAACCATTCAGTTATCTATACTCTACTCTTTATCCTAGTTTCTTTTCAAATAATTGACACATCACATTTATAAATTAATCAAATACCTTTTATCTAAGAAAATTGCAAATTGTTAGAAATCATCATTCTGTCCATAGAACATTATATTTACCTAATCTGGCTAAGAGTCGTCCTCTAAGTCAGTCAAGTGAGGGAAAAACCTTTAAATTCATCAAAGTCAGGCCGCAATTCAGTCTCTCAAAGATTCAGGATAACAGCTGTTCAGCAGTGTCACCGTCCTCTCCGTCAGCATAACGTCAGGAAATCGAGTTCGTCAAAGAAGAGAGTTTTTTTTTTTTAGTTCACTTTCCTACCTACTTTTATAATGAAATTAATGTCAGAATGTATCAAGATTGGGGTTTTGGAAAGTTCTGATTGGAGGACTTGGGGTCGTCCGGTAAAGTTCTCACAAAGTCCGCAAAATGAAGTCATCGCACTTGCTGGTTCCGGTTTTAAGACAGTTCTTTGTATTGTCGTTGGCGAAGCTCCCAGAGTGTGCTTGACTAGAACATCCTCTCCTGGGGTCAGGACTAGGCCATTGTTGCTGGCGGTGACGCATGCACACTTCACCCAGAACCTCGTGTTGTCAGGAGCAGTCACGTTAAGCGTCTCGTTCAGCCAGTTTGGATTAGGCCGAAATGGTCAACTTAAGCAAAACAAACACAAAAACATAATTAAAACATGGAAATGGCTAATAAAATGTTAAACCCTCACTAATTCCCTTATGTGTAAGTAATTATCTAGCAAAATAGCAACATTCAAAGCGTTTATACTCACTCAATGAAGCACAACTCACAATTACATCACAAAAGCAACATATATCATGCAATATTCTAATTTTCTACTATTAGTATGCGTACATATATCATTTTACAATTAGTTTAGCCATGCAAAGTGCAATTCCCACGTGTAATTATTTTGTTAATAAAATTGGTAAGTCATTCACTGCAAACAAATTAATAAAATTACTATTAGTTGATTATTCAGATTAATATAAATATGCAGAATGGGGGGGGTATACAAAATTTTGTACTACCCGCTCCATCAATCCCCCCTTTGGTGATTATATCACCACACCAACAAAATTTTGGTATCCCCTTTTACGGAATTTCAAACTGATTTCTTGTTTCATTCATATTTCAGTTTCCACTGTTTCTTCCCTTTTTGCTGTTTTATACATACTCTCCTTGATTTCTTCTAAATCTATTTCTTCAAATTCTCTTTCTTGTTTCTTATCTCTTCTCCTTACAGTTTTTCTTTTTAACCTTTTCTGATTTTTATCTTTTCTACGAAAAATACATCTTAGTCTAATTATTAATACTAAGAAAATCACACAGGTTAATGGAAATAATATCTTACCTAAAAATGTACTACCTAGTTTGACTACAAAATCTTTAATAGCTGATATTTTCTTTCCAATCTTTTCCCAAACACCTTCAACCTCCAGTGGTGCAATTTCGTCATGCGATTCTGTAATATTCTTAATATAAATTGTCAAATCTCTACTTTTGTCAGGAATGTAAGTACAACAATGTTGAACTTTCAGCATTCCACAGACTCCACCCTCTTTTGCCAATAAAATATCAAGGGCAAGTCGATTTTGCATTACCATAGAACGCATGGCAACCATTTCAGTATTTACCAATAAGAATCCTCCAGTGGTGCTTGTTGACAAGCGATCCACCACTGTTGAAAGTCTTCTGATTTTGTTTGCATTCAGAGATATTCCCACTGCGGGTTTCAGTGCTCCAAAAATGTCACCCACAATTTCAGTCCAAGATTCTCTCTTACTACGTGCTAAATAACTACCTAAACTATGTACACCATATTCTCCTCCATCCATATGAAAAATCTTTGGAAAAACCAGGCCAACATAACATGTGCCATACCAATGGTCTGACAAACGAAAATATGCCCTGTTCCCACAAATGAAATATAGTCTGGATCTCTTCCACCTTTAAATCCCCATCCTCCCATGATTCGGTATGTATCATGGCACTCACTATTCCCTACAAAATAATTATCATACGCTGTTTGATTCCTTCTTATACACAATTTCCCTTTCTGAGGCCAATCTAAAGCCATAGTTGGACTCGTTTCCCCTTTCAAGTGTTTCTCCATTTCTACATCCCAAACTGTTTTCTCCACTTTCCATTCTGAAGCCTTTCTTTGCATTTTCAATCTCCTTTCTTCAACCATATCTAAAAATGTATTTTCTTCTTTCTTTAAACTAAAAGTCAAGTTATTTCTAAATATGTATTCTAATGTTAGTTCTTTAGTCTCTAAGAAAAATTCACCTAATGCAGATTTTACCTTGTTTAGATTGTTAATTGCCGGTACTTGTGAAAATATAGTATCTACATCTGAAAAATAATACTCTAATTTACATGTTTGATAAAATAAACTAGCTATTACACTACATGTTATTCCATATGTTACTGGAAGGTGATGATAAGTCACTCCTTCAGATACAGATGCAGGTAACTGCATACATACTTAGCATTGTCCATTGTTTTTACATATTCATACAACAGTTTTGAAAACATATTATTAGAAAAATCTGTTATAGACCTGTCTTTATGCAAATACTTTGTATCTATTCATGTCGGAACAACCTTTTGAATCTTCCCTATATTAGTTATGTTATCACTATGTCCTTCTAAGGTATCTATAGTAACTTTAAAACAAATTAGTAGAGCAAGTATACTCCAAAGAAGCATTAATAATCCTGTACAACAACAACACACTTTACACCATCTTTTAAAGAATGTACATCTACCTTTGCTACTATCTATGTTTGCTATCTTCGCTAAAATGGACCGTGTCTTTTGACTTAGCCTCTTCTACTCCACAACTAGTTTTCTAACCCAAGGCTCTAAGCACCTACGTGCTTCTACCAGTTTTCGTTTTTTTGAGTATTTTATTGTCTTTCCATCAGTAGTTTTCTTGTCTCATTCAGTTTGGCATCTCATCATCTTTCACTTTTCCTTCGTTTTCAGTATACAGAATGTCCTGAACATCCACTTCTTCTCCAATATCGGACAAGATAACTCTCAGGATTTCCGATTCTTCGTCTTCCTCAACCTCTTCCGGTACAACCACCTCTGGATTTCCTTGGCTATCTGCCTCTTCTTTTACTTCAGGCAGGGCCACATACGTCCATTCCGGTGATTTATACTTCTGGTTGGGTTTCCTTGTTCTTTTGCTTTCTTTAACCACAATTCTTTCTTCTTCTTTCGATTTCTCTTGACTCGTCACTTCATTTACCTGTTCAGCCCTTGGCGAATTTACTCGTGTCAGTCGATATCTCAATCTTTTTATTTTATTCGGCCAAACGTCATCTTTTGACGCTCTTTTCAGTTTTCTCCCTTTATCGCTCTTTTCAGTCCTCCAAGCTCTCTTTCTAAGAACTCGGCCTTCTGGTACTTCATCTTCACTTTCCTCTGACTCTGTTTCAACTTGCTTTTTACTCTCAACAGATTCTTTTTCCACCACTTCTTTTGTTTTCCCTACTTCTGTCCCTCCTCGAATCTCCGGCACACAATCTTCCTGCTGTCTACTTGTCCCTGCTTCTAACTGGATGTTGAAGTTCCCTACACCTCCTCAGGGGTCTTCCGCAATAATCTTTCCCTCTCTCTCTGTATCTGGCACCTGTTCATCTAAGTGTGTTATTTCAGGTGGACTGTCTCTCAATCTTTCATCTGGCACTTCTTTATCATGAATCTCTTTTATTGTCTCTCCACTGTCCTTCTCTTTGTCTTCCCTTGTTCTTTCCTGGAAGAGTGTGCTCTTTGTTCTTTCTCTGAGTCTGAACTGGTATCAGAAATCTGTAACCTCCTACTCAGGGAATTACTTCTGGGGACCAAAGTTAAACTCGGCTCTGTTTTCCCCCTTTCAGGGTTTTCTTTGTCTTTTGGCTCTCCGCCATCCGACTCAGTACTGGATTCTGATTCGTCAAAATACTCCTTTTCTTTGCTGTCGACTGGATTTGGAATTCTCAACGTATGACTTGCATGGATCCAGTTCTTCAATCCAGCACACTTCACAGCTGTCGTTGTGGTCAAGATGACTTGTCTTGGTTTTCCCCACCTGGGAACCAAATAGTTTCTTCTTCTGTGAAATTTTATCCTTACCCAGTCTTCTGGGCTTAGATCATGGGCTGGCTTCGTTTCAAGGGTGGTGGCATCCGCTCCAACCTGATGAAACACAGAATGAACTGCGTCAGCCAGGCTTTTACAGTATTCCAACAGCATGTCATCAGTTATAGTCATCAGCTTGTTGACTGGTATAAAAACATGACGCATGGCTCGTCCCATGATGATTTCATGTGGACTCAACCCTGTAGTTCTGTCTGGAACTGATCTAATAGTCATGAGTACTAGAGGCAAGACATCAGGCCATTTCATACCTGTGGTTAAACACATCTTCCCTATTCTGTTTTTGATAGTACCATTCATTTGTTCTACTACACCAGAAGCCTCTGGTCGAAAGGCACAATGTAGTTTTTGTCGTACATTCAATGCTTCACAAATCAGGTTTATGATCTCATTATGAAAATGTCCTCCTCGGTCTGATTCAATTGTCACTGTGAACCCAACTCTAGCGATAAATTCACTCAAAAGTAATTTTGCCACTGTCATCCCATCATTTCTTCTTGTTGGGAACGCCTCTACCCACCTGGAAAATAGACATACCATAACCAAAACATACCTCAACCTGTTACAGGGAGGCATTTCAATGAAATCCACTTGCATTCTGGTAAAAGGCCCTCCTTCTCGACCTATTGTTCCTAGACTCACTACTGTCTTTCTTCCTGGATTGTATTGCTGACAAATTAGACATCTCTGACAAGACTTTCCGCTACAAGTCTGAATTCTGCATTATACCAAGTCTGTTTAAAGGACCTAATCATAGCGTCTCTCCCTATATGTCCCTGTCCATGATACATCCGTGCCATGGCAGACATCATGCTATCAGGCATAACTGGTCTTCCATCTCGATAGACCCACACATGATTCTTCTCTCTTGGTGCACATCCTGCTTTTACCCACTGTTTTATTTCTTCCTCTCCTGCTTCTTCCTGCAACTGCCTAACTTCTTCCCATGTTCTCACAGTGTTAGTAAACATTGGGAAACAATAAATCAACTCCTTTTCCTTTGCCCGATTGATCAAATTCTGATTTCGTGCAAAGTATTGCGCCATGTCATTTGCGAATTTGTTCCCAGTGGCAATGTAATCACCACTGCGACTATGGGCAGCACATTTTACAACAGCCAATTGCCTAGGCAGCTGTATCGCCTCAAGCAACTTTCCAGCCACTTCAGCATTCTTAATGGGAGTTCCACTTTAGGTTAGGAAACCTCTCTGCAGCCATATTTGGCCGAAGTCATGGACTACCCCATAGCCATACTGGCTATCAGTTACCACAGTCATGCTCACACTTTTCCCAATCTTGCATGCTCTTGTCAAGGCCACAAGTTCAGCTACTTGGGCTGACCTTACCCCTTTCAAATAGGATGCTTCCATCACTGTACATACCGCATTTGCTGCACTCAGCACTCCATCATCTGTCCTCAAACAAGATCCATCAACGAACATGACATAATCACTTTCTGGTAAGGGTTCATCTTTTACGTCAGGTCGTGGTTTTGTACAGAAATCAAGTACATCCAAACAGTCATGATCTGCTTCATCTCTTACTTCCACATTCTCTACATCTGGCAACAGTGTTGAAGGATTCATATTCACACATCTCACAAGACTCACATTCGTTGCACCCAATATGACCTTTTCATACTTAGTCAGCCGACTGTGCGTCATATACTGAGTACGACTCCTTGTTAAAAGGATCGCCACATCATGAGGTACAAACACTTTCACAGGATATCCCATCACAATTCCCTCACTCTGTTCCAAACTTCGACATGTAGCAGCTACTGCTTTCAAACACCCAGGAAGGGCTACAGCTACTGGGTCCAACATGGATGAAAAATATGCAATTGGTTTCCTCAGTTTTCCATTCTTCTATACTAGAACAGAGAGTGCACATCCATTTCTCTCACTGCAATACAACTCAAACTCCTTCTCATAATCAGGCATTCCTAATGCAGCTGCTTCACACAATCCTTCTCTCAATCTCTTGAATGCTGTCAATTCCTCTTTGTTCAAATCAATTGGATCTCTCACATCACTTCTTGTCAGTCGTACCAAAAGTTTTGCAATCAATGAGAAATTGCTAATCCACTGACGACAATATCCAACCATTCCCAGAAACATTCTCACTTCTCTTTGGGTCATTGGTGGACTAATTTTCTTTATGATCCTGATTCTGTCTATGGTTATTCTTCTCTGTACTTTTTCAATGCTATGTCCTAAATATTGTACTTCTTTCTTACAAAATTGTAATTTTGATGGTGTCACTTTTAGTCCTCCATCTGCCAAATGATTCAGCAATGCTACCGTGTCTACCTCACAAGCTTCACGGGTTTTCGATGGCACAAGCAGGTCATCGATGTATTGAACCAAGACAGAATTTTCGGGCATTTCTAGACTTTCCAAAGCTGATTAAATATTGAGGGGCTTTCTGTATACCCCTGTGGAATTCGGTACCATGCCAAAATACGCTCAGCGAAACGAAATGCAAAAATGTGCTGACTGTCATGATGCAAAGGGATGGAAAAGAAAGCATAGCATAGATCAATCACTGTATACCATTCGGCGTCATGAGGGATCTGATATAAAATCACAGATGGATTTGGTACAATGGGACAACATGGTACAACAATTTTGTTTTATCTTTCTCAGATCTTGCACAATCCTGAACTTCCCACTAGGCTTTTTCAGTCCCATTATTGGTGAATTACATGGGCTACTCATTATTTCTCTCAAAATTCCCTGTTTTATCATTTTCTCAATCACAGGAGTAACTCCTTCGATTATTTCAGGTGTCAATTTATATTGTGGGACATTTGGGTAACTTACTCCTTCTTTTACAGTTATTTTTACTGGGTCTACATTTCTCATCAATCCTATGTCTTCCCCAGTGAAATCCCAAACTTCTGCCTTTACAGATTGTTTTAATTCATTTGGTAATTCATCAGGGTTAAATACAGCATAGGTTCCTGTAACCTCTTTTTCCCTGTTTGCCATTGTCATTTTATACAGCACATCATCATCTGGTGCTTCAAAGGCTATTCCATCGGGAGTACAAAATATAGTGCAGTTCATCTTGCACAATAAATCTCTACCTAACAAGTTCACAGGACTGGTGTCGCACATGACAAACCGGTGCATTTCAGAGAATTTCCCTATACTAACTTTCACTGGTTCTGTAAGGTAAATTTTAATCTGTCTGTTGGATACACCAACTACTTGGATCGTTTCATCCGAGAGAGGAAGATTCTTGACATCAGCTGATCTAACAGTTGATCGAGTAGCACCAGTATCAACTAGGAATGTAATATTTTCATTATTAACTTTTCCATCTACAAATGGGCCCGTCTGGTCTACTTCTAGAGTTGCGCCAAGTACGCACTCTTCTTCTTCCCTTCGGCACCGTCAATAACCCTCTTCTGAATCGCTTTCATCGCGTTGCAGCCAATACTGCGAAGCAGCGCTAGCGCGTGGTGGCTTATTTACCTGTTCTTCGTTGTAGAATCCATTGTCTTTACAATACTTCTGGCAATTTTTGTTCTGTGGAAAAGGTGGTTTTGGCACCTGATTCTGTTGTGTTACAACTTGCTGTTGTTGTTGCTGTTGACCACTCACCTCATTCTGCACATGTGGATTCAATGATGCATTTTCACCGTTAGTACTTGGAGGAGATTTACACTCGGATTTCCAATGCCCTATCCTACCGCAATTATGACACGGACATTTCTTTTTAGCTTCCTCGATATTCCCTTTACCTTTCCCAGGATAACAGTTTTGTCTTGACCCTGCTTGTTCTGCTAATTGAGCTTCCTGTCTCTCTGCTACCTTTACTGTGCCCACATAGCCTTTTCTTTCAATTTTCGCTGTTTTGCTTCAATTTCATCACTGAAATATTTAGCATGTCTCAATACTTCATCAATTTTCTTATTTTGCCAGTCTACGGTATGCTGTTTTATCATTTCACTAATTTCTGGAGGAAGACCATATACAAATCTGTATACAAAATGACTCAAATCCTTTTCACTTAGATTTTCATCTCCACTGAATTGTTTAAAGGTTAAAATTGACCTCTCATAATAGGCATGTACTGATTCTTTGCTTTCCTGATGTGTTCTGTCAATTTTTACCCAGTCTGTCTCTTTAGGAGGTACTTTGTTTTTCAAAAATGCCATAACCTGTTCATATTTCTTCATGACCTCGGGGTCTGGAGCCCCTGTTTTTGGATCTCTTGGGTATTCCTGTGTCGGCCAATCTATCAGGATTTTGCACTCTGTCCATAGATCTGCTGGTACTATTATGTCAAACAGGCTATTTAGATCAATCCACAATACTTTGGACAATTTTACAAATCTGTCCACCTGTCTGTACCACTCGACGGGTTTTTCACGTAGTCGAGGGAAGTCATTCGTAAATGATAAAATATCCTGTCTAGTCCATGGGACATGTACATATCCTCCTCCTGGAATCTCTCTCATAGGGCATTCTGTGACAACCTTCTCTTTCTCTCTGAGAGGGAAAGCTGAAAAAGTCTTATCTGAAACTTCATCTCGTTTACGATACCATCTACTTTTCCATTTGTCCACATCTCCCCATTTTCTCAATAAAATAAGTATCTCTTTAATCTGACCTATTCATCCTGTGGTATTCATGTTTTCGATGTCTTTTTCAGTGAAATCTACCCGATATGGTTTCTGTAGAGCTTTTACCTTTTCGATATCAATACCCATTTCGTTTGCCACTTCTTCTAATCTTTCATGGAGACTTTTTGCTCTCCATGTTACGCTTTTACAGAGAAATAACAACTCCTCATCTTGGTAAGTTTTTAACTTTTCCGTAGGGATAGTTCCTACTATTAACTCCTCCAGTACCATTCGTAGTTTGGCCACATCTATTGACTGAGATTCTTTGTCTTTCTTCTGCAAGCTTCTCAACCATTCACTCAATTCCTCTGTAGATGATCCTACTGGCTTCTCTACATTTCCTTGTCCAAAATTATTTTGTGTTTCTGATATTGACTTCACTATTGTCATACGCCTTTCTGCACAGTTTTGGCCTACAAACGGGTTATTTGAAAAATTCGGTTCAATCATACTCATAGTCTGTCTCCATGGATTCTCATTCTGACTTATTCTTGGTTGTTCAACCGGTTTATTACTTTTATAAGGGACCGTCAAACAATGTTGCTATCTTTTTGTTTATCAAATATAGGCATTACTGGACCTATCGTTACTGGAACTGTTACCGCTTCCAAATTTTTAGTCAATTCTCTTATTTTCTCTGTTAATTCTAGGTCGGTTTTGCTAGTTCTGCTGAATTTTCATCGTTTGTTTTACCTCCGGACTTCTTCTCTTCCTCTCTAATGGAATTGTTCTTTCCCAAATCTTATGATTCGTACAGTTTCTTTCATTGGGGCACTTGGGGTTAATATTTCTGGTTCCGGTCGATATGGGGGTGGATTTTTATAGAACATGTCATCAAGAACATCATCCTCTGATTCATTCACTCCATATCCTCTCGATTCCACATTATGCTTTTTTTCTACACACTTTCTGCCTTCATTCTCTCCTGCAGTTCTTACGGGAAACAAACCCTCAGTCATACTCGCAATCCGCCACCTTCCAAACATATATCTATATCCTCTACCATTTCTCTGTCTTTCTCGGTCATGCATCTCGTCTTCCCACTCCGTCAATGCTTCAAATTGTGTCGGTCTAGGTCTTGGTTCTAAATTCATCATTTTCTCTCTCAAATTTCTCAAAACTGCCAAATTAAATGAACCATGTTCTGGAAAAGCCAACACTCCGTCCTTTTCGGTATACTTGACCCAATTATCTAACCAAATACAGGTGTGATATCCATATTTCGCAACGATAAAGGATGCAGGGGTTTTCGGTGGAGGAAGTAACTGTCCTTCCCTAGTTACAATCGGTTTGTCCTTCTTAAACCACTTTTTAATTCTACCAAACCAAGACTTTTTCTCCTTTTCTGGTGGATCGTAATACATTTTCCTTTCTTTCGTGTATCACTAGTTTCTTCATATAACTGTACCGCTATTCTGTCCAATCGCAGCGTGACTCACACTAACGCACCAATACGGAGCGTCTATGTCACTTTTGCAATTCTCCAATCCCAGCGCGACTCACACTAGCGCACCAATACAGAGTGTCTACGTCACCCTGTACTTCTCCACTCCTAGCTCGGCACACACCAATGCACCAATCCGGAGCATTTTACCTTTCTGACCGACTGTCCAATCCCAGCGCGGTCGTTCTGACGTCAGCAGCCGCTGCCGCAGCTTCTGCTCCTGTCTACCCCTCCTTCACAAAATCCACTCGGTAAGTTTAGTTTCGAAATTTACAATTCTGTTAGTAACAACATAAAAACACGACCATTGTCCGCTTCGCTAACCAAAGAATAGCAATAGACCTTTCTCACGAGAATTCCGTCTTTCCCGAGAGCAGCGCTTTCCTCTGCCCTACTACGGAATCGTTACTTCCGTTGATAAAGTAGCAGATCCCTCTACTTCACCCTTCTAACAAGCATCAGCTAACCGTTTCTCCAGAATTAAGACACATAGTTGGAGACCCAATGCTCCTGAGAAATAAAACTAGAGTTTCACAATTAACCCGAATGCCTTTACATTCACGCACTTTCACACGAGAAAAATACATTTGCGTAGAATCCTGTCTTTCCCGAGAACAGCGAACAGTCTGTCCTACTACAGAATTATAACATACGTTAACAAAGCAGCGCTTCCCTCTACTTTGTCCTTCTAGCAAGCTCAGGGAACACCTGTTACCTTTCCAGTGATAAGCGTTATCGGAATGCCATTTGGACTCCTGGTACCTAAGACCAAAATTTCACAGGTGGCCTTCGCTATCATACACACTTCTCCCACACAGAAAATGTCTCTAATGGCAACACACGGCGATGTCACCAAATCGAACCCAGACAATGCGTTGTGCAACTTCAGTCGTTACACGTTTCTCCCTGTGTACCTACAGGGCAACAACAATTCCGTCTTTCCCGAGAACAGCGCTTACCTCTGCTCTACTATGGAACCATTACAAACTTCCGACTTCCTACATCCCAGAAGCCGTACAAACAACATAAAACTCGACGCGACTCAACATAGAGTGTTAGTACATAAACCAATATCAATAACCAATAATCAATGAGCTATTTACAAGCAATAATCACCAAACCAAAACAATAAAAACCATAACTCTGCTACCAGAAAAACTGTTGCAGCGTGGAACATCAAATTCCCCCTTCGTCACAGACCAAATACCACAATAACATATTCACTCAAATACATTGATTGGTGGGGCCCATAACACCAACACTCATACTTCATTGATCTGCTTCCCTAGAGGAATAGGCTTCCAAACGCTGACATGAAAGGAATATCTTTACCTAAAACCCTAAATGCATTTAATACTATTAACTCCAACCTTGTGATATTCCCCTCATTAGGAGATGAATTATTTAGTTGTTTTGTAGTTTGGTGGAACCATTCAGTTATCTATCCTCTACTCTTTATCCTAGTTTCTTTTCAAATAATTGACACAACAAATGTATCAATTAATCAAATATCTTTTATCTAAGAAAATTGCAAATAGTTAGAAATCATCATCCTGTCCATAGACCATTATATTTACCTAATCTGGCGTCCTCTAAGTCAGTCAAGTCGAGGAAAAACCTTTAAATTCATCAAAGTCAGGCCGCAATTCAGTCTCTCAAAGATTCAGGATAACAGCTGTCCAGCAGTGTCACCGTCCTCTCCGTCAGCATAATGTCAGGAAATCGAGTTCGTCAAAGAAGAAGAGATTTTTTTACTTCACTTTCCTACCTACTTTTATAATGAATTAATGCCAGAATGTATCAAGATTGGGGTTTTGGAAAGTTCTAATTGGAGGACTTGGGGTCGTCCGGTAAAGTTCTCACATAGTCCGCACAATGAAGTCATCGCACTTGCTGGTTCCGGTTTTAAGACAGTTCTTTGTATTTTCGTTGGCGAAGCTCCTAGAGTGTCCTTGACTAGAACATCCTCTCCTGGGGTCAGGACTAGGCCATTGTTGCTGGCGGTGACGCATGCGCACTTCACCCAGAACCTCGTGTTGTCAGGAGCAGTCACGTTAAGCGTCTCGTTCAGCCATTTTGGATTAGGTCGAAATGGTCAACTTAAGCAAGACAAACACAAAAACATAATTAAAACATGGAAATGGCTAATAAAATGTTAAACCCTCACTAATTCCCTTATGTGTAAGTAATTATCTAGCAAAATAGCAACATTCAAAGCGTTTATACTCACTCAATGAAGCACAACTCACAATTACATCACAAAAGCAACATATATCATGCAATATTCTAATTTTCAACTATTTGTATGCGTACATATATCAGTTTACAATTAGGTTAGCCATGCAAAGTGCAATTCCCACGTGTAATTCTTTTGTTAATAAAATTGGTAAGTCTTTCACTGCAAACAAATTAATAACATTACTATTAGTTGATTATTCAGATTAATATAAATATGCAGAATGGGGGGGGTATAAAAAAATGTGTACTAACCGCTCCATCACTATCACAGGTGGAAGGCTACTTTACAGAGCATGAATATTGATGAAGATGATGGTTTGCATGTTGTGTGTTCTGTCAGATATGTGTACGTAGCAAAAAGTTTTCAAAAAAGATCTGTGAGCAGAAGAGGAGTCTCTCATCAAACGCTGTCGAGAGAATGGCGAAAATGGGTGGGGTCCTCCAACTGTTACAATGGGAAATGTTATGAATCAATCAAATGCTTTTCTTTAAGGTCACATGGCAATTGTGCAGCGAGCGCGCAAGGAGGCCACACCCGACGCGATTTTGAGAAAATATTACCATAATATAAGTTTATTACAGTTAGAAATATATAAATGTTTAAAATATTTTACATTATCGCTTGTTCTCATATACACTTTAAACTTATTTAGATATGGTTTTGAGGCAAAAAAAAAGAGAGAATTGCGTTCCCGGCGCGACACCATATGTCTTTGATGTAACACAGAGCCTGGCAGCGAGCACTCGTCGCATACACAACGCGCAGCGGGCGTGACCCCATACGTACATGACGTAAGGTGTGGCTTGCTACTGCGTACCCGTTGCATACCAAAGAACCAGCTGGCACGACCACATACGTATATGATGTTATGCGGGACGCGGTGCCACAAACCCGTCGTATACGAAATGCGCATCCTTTACGAGTTTAGCAATATCGCGGATAGGATTGGCATGCTGATGGAGCTGGTACGGGACTTCAGTTTTCAAAAAAAAAAAGATATACATACTTTTTTTTGAAGATATAAAACAATACATATTTTTCAAATTAAAAACAAAAAAGGATAATAGAGTTCCAAAATATTACAAAAAAATAGATAAAATATATTTTTAATAAAAATTAAAATATGAAATTAACATTTACAAAACCTTTGAAATTCACTGAAAAAAACATAGGTTTTACAGACGTTATAGTGAGGAATTTGCATTTAAAAAACCTTTGAAATTCACTGAAAAAAACATAGGTTTTACAGATTTTATAGTTAGGAATTAGCATTTAAAAAACCTTAGAAATTAACTTATAAAACCATAGGTTTCAGGGACGTTATAGTTATTTGGACATTTGACTCATATAAAACCAGAGAAATTCGCCTGTTAAAGTTAGTTGAGCTAACTCTAACTCGCGCGCCCGCAATGCACTGGTGATGATGTCAAATACTACATCACTCATGACATGGTCTGTGACATCACTGATGACATCACTGATGACATCTCAAATGATATCACTGATGATATCACTGATGACTTCATCCACCTGATAATCTGATGCACATACTGATGGCCTAATATAAACTTTGACTGACTGACTGACTGAAAGCATTTATAGAGCGCACTACTGCTGAGGCATCTTGGTGCTGAGTGAAAGTGCAGAAACAATGACCAACATGTTCAGGGTTGGGAAAAGAGCCATGTTTTAATTACCTTTATAAACACAGATCAGCTAGGTTGGAGTCTCAAATGTGTGGGCCGTGAGTTCCATAGTTTGGATGCTAGGAAGGAAAAACATTTCCCCCCACACCTTGCTTTCTTTATCCTTGGAAGTTGTACCAGGCCCAGGGAAGACGATCTTAAAGATCGTGATGGTACATATCTAGTAAACAAGGATTGCACATCCTTCGCTCCACCACCAAACAGGGCTTTATGCACGAGACAGAGTGTTTTAAAATCAATACGTCGTCTCACTGGAAGCCAGTGAAGCTGTTTTATACTGGTGGATGTAGGATGATGTTTAGGTAGTTTAAGCAGGAGAGGGATAAAAGGAAGAATCTTCCGCAAGCCCTTTAACATGAAAAAGCAGGGTGATGAGACTTGGTTGATCTGAGGAGCCCAAGTGAGGTCCTTATCAAACATAAGACCAAGGTTCCAAGCCTTGTTGACCAGAGTCGGACAGGTGCCAGCCGCAGTGGGCCACCATATTTGGTTCCACACCGAAAGTTTCTGTCCAAACTCTACCACCTCGGTTTTATCTGCGTTGAGCTTCAAAAAGTTGGAGCTCATCCAGGCCATCAAGGCAGAGTCGCAGCTGCAAAATTGGGCTGCCGTATCACCCACTGACTGTGTTACAGACACTATAAGCTGTGTGTCATCAGCATATGACACCAGCATAAAGCCGTAACTTCTTATCAATCTTGCCAAGGGGGCTACATATATATTGACCAGCGTAGGGGACAAGGCTGACCCCTGTGGCACTCCACCAGGGAGGGTTAATTCCTCAGATTGATAGACATCCCAGAGAATCATTTGTTCCCTAGATGAAAGGAAAGAGGTGAGGAGTGCAAGAGTTGTACCACTGATACCTATCTCCTGTAGCCTTCGAACTAGTACCATATGATTGACGGTGTCGAAGGCTGCTGTTAAATCAAGCAGGACCAGTACAGCCCTTCCTCCATCATCCATCACCTTACGTATCTCCTCTGCTGCCATAATTAGGGCTGACTCAGTAGAGTGTAATGATCTAAAACCATGTTGAGTAGAGTCCAGAATATCATTGGTATCTAAATATGTTGTTAATTCTGAGTTCAGGTAATGGCAAGCAGGGGATGGGATGGTAATTTTTCTCATCTGCGGGATCCAGTTTGAGCTTTTTTAGAAGAGGGCGACTACAGGCTTTTTTCCAGATGGTGGGAAAGAACCCATAGACTATAATTTGGTTTAGTAAGGAAGACAGTGGTACACTTATCTCACCTGAAACCAAATGCAATATATGCGGTGGACAGGGATCTAAAGGGGAGCCTGATTTGATCTTCAACAACATTTCAGACACTTCCTCCTCTCCCAATAGTGGAAATTGCGGTAAGCCACAGTGAGAGACCTTGTTCTCAGGCTGTCCTGGATTATTGCGTCCGACATCCTTAGCTGATTTTAGAAGGTCATTATATACAGACTGAACGTTGTTTTGAAAGAAACCTGCCAGCTTGTCTATAAAGTTTTAGTCAGGTAAGAACATTGCGTCCCGCGGACACTTCATCAGTGCTGAGACCGTTTGAAATAATTATTTTGGGGAATTTGAGACCTTCTGGATTTTGGTGGTAAAGTAGGCTGTTTTAGCTAGTGTAATCACCGTTTTATATTCATCTAAGACTACACAATATGCTTTCCTTTGTACACTACTATATTCCGATCTCCAACAGCATTCCTTTTGCCTGCATTTAATTTTAGCTTGTTTAAGTTCTGCAGAATACCAAGGGGACGAAGCTAATTTCCTTCCAGAGTGCTTAGTAACTTCTGGTGCCACAATATTGGCTGCCCTATTAAGCCAGTTATGAAAAACTGTCGTGGATTGTTTGGAGTCAGGAGGATTTATGGGCCTTTCACATAGTGCTGATATTAGATCCTTTTTACTAACTGACTTCCAGGCGCGATATTTGACGGCCAAAGGTCTGTTCCTACGACCAACGTTTGAGGTTGCTGGCGTGATGGTAAAATGTACCGCTGAGTGGTTAGACCAGGGTAAGGGACATACAGTCTTGACTTCTATGATTGAATTATTGGTGAAAATGCCGTCTAGTGTGTGTCCCGCATGGTGTGTTGGCTCGCAAACGATCTGGTTCAAACCAAAGCTAGCCAGTTTGTCTAATAATGAGAATGTGTCAGGATTATTGTTGGCTTCCAAATGAAAATTAAAATCGCCTAGTATCATAAATGATTCGGTGTCTAGGCATGATTCCATATATGTTTGGAGAGACGTCATAAAAGAGGGTCTAGGACCTGGAGGTCTATAGATCAAGAGACCTGGAAACAGCTCTATTTATTGAATTTTATACTAAAAGTCATAGCTTCAGCGTCTAGGGTAGGTTCTGGAGTGATTTTCACCGTATACTGCGAGCGAGAGATTATCGCTATTCCTCCACCCCTTGACCCCATTCTATCAAGGTTAGTGACAAAATAGCCAACTGGGATTGCCATGTTCCAATCTGGATCATTATTTTCATTTGCCCAGGTTTCTGTGAGAAAAACCAGGTCCGGATTCTCTATTTGGATCAGGCACTCTAAGTGAAGCTTGACCATTGATCTGGTATTAATTAAAATACAACTAATAGGTTGAGAGTTCTTGTTGTTAAAATCAGATGTCTGAGCATAAGAGTTGGATTTAGGCCTACCCAGCCACAGATATTGCAGTGTAGGGGGTTTAAGGGGGATTGTTCCAGCTGTAGTTTATGAGTCACACATTTACCAAGATTAAGACACATAAGTTTGCTGTGCGAATACGTATACCTTACAAAACGGGCATGGGTTGTGGCGCTGGTCGCATACCGGGTGCTGACAGGTGCAGACGGGCTTGCCTCTGGTGCGCCTTCGGCGCGACGGCGGCGTGCCCGCTGCGCGGACGCTGCGCGGACGCTGCATCTGGCTTAAGTAAGAAATGGGAGTGCTTGAGGGGAACAGAAAGCTAGAACGCTAACCTTTAAGCGGGTCCGCTCTTACAGGCGGACACCGCTGGTAGCGTTTAGAATTATCAGATAAGTAGTTGGTTTAACGGTGCAACAGTGCAACAGTTAGTCACCCCACTCAAATTAGGTAAATAGTTGTTTTTTAAAGAATGCGAGTTTAAATTCAATTTAAAACAATTCAATTCAGCTTCAATTTTTAAAATTCAATTCAGCTTCAATAGTTAAAATCCACTACAAGTTCAATTTTAAACAAACATGTGAGAGCAAACCCACCACACACAATTAGCGCTATGTGACTGCACGATCACCGCTGCGTGGTCGCAGCATCTGGCTTAAGTAGGAAGTGGGAGTGCTTGAGGGGAACAGAAAGCTAGAATCCTAACCTTTAAGCTGGTCCGCTCTTACAGACGGGCACCGCTGGTAGCGTTTAGAATTATCAGATAAGTAGTTGGTTTAACGGTGCAACAGTGCAACAGTTAGTCACTCCCCACAAATTAGGTAAATAGTTTTTTTAAAGAATGCGAGTTAAAATTCAATTTAAAACAATTCAGTTCAGCTTCAATTTTTAAAATTCAATTCAGCTTCTATAGTTAAAATATACTACAAGTTCAATTTTAAACAAACATGTGAGTGCGAACCCACAACACACAATTAGCACTATGTGACTGCACGATCACCATCAAACTTTGATATACGCACTCTAAAATACAGACTACTTTTTTTGAAACCATACAAACAACAATGCCAGATACTACATACCTCCCACTATTTCCTAGGTCTACACTCACATCCACTCACTTAAACATGCAGTTACTCATCAAAACAGAACTATAATATGCACTCATACACCTATACATACAGTCACAGTCCGCCACTCATCCATAGAGTTACTCACACACCTAGTCAGTCATGCAAAGAATCAATCACATACCCATTCACTCATTTATACAGTTATACACACAACTGCGTTATTTATACACACACCACATCTCTTATTTATGCAGATACTAACACATACTTACTGTCTTATACAATCATTGATACAAGCAGACACTTTTATATACAACCACTCCTTCAAATAACTTACTCTCACGTATAGTCACACATATACCAGTGAGACATTCATTCACTCACCAACACACCCATACACACACTAACTCACCCATACAGCCCTTCCCAGATGTACTTTTGAATCCATACAACCAGTGAATCACCCACTCAGACATGTATGCACAGAGTCACCCCCACCCCCATCCACCCACACAGACACTCAGGCACTCATACAGATACTCAGACAACAAATCAATAACCCATATAGACACTCATGTAGCTACTCGCCAACCCATGCAGCCGCTTATACACCAACTGAGACACTAATACAGACTTTCACACAGTTTAGTCACTAACCCATACATTCAGTAACACATGTTCAATCTCTCAGTTATACAATAAGTCATGCACCTAATAAATTATCCATCCAGGGACTTGGAAATTCACTCTTTCTTCAATACACCTTGGCATAGATATATATGAAAAATATTTAAACTTTACAGAAACACACACTCACTGGATGATGTCATCAGTGATGTCATTAGTGATGTCATTTGAGGTGTCATCAGTGATGTCACTGACCATGTCATGAGTGATGTAATATGTGACATCATCACCAGTGCATTGCGGGCGCACAAGTTATAGTTAGCTCAACTAACTTTAACAGGTGAATTTCTCTGGTTTTATATGAGTCAAATGTCCAACTAACTATAACGTCCCTGAAACCTATGGCTTTTTCAGTGAATTTCAAAGGTTTTTTAAATGTTAATTTCATATTTTAATATTTATAAAACCTATATTTTTTCAAATTTTTTTGTAATATTTTACAACTCTATTGTCCTTTTTTTTAACTTTAAAAATTAAGTAATGTTATACACACATATATATAAATATATATATGTACATATATATATACATATATACTACCTACTGGCAGTCGCCAGTAGGTAGTTATAGTTAGGACCTGTTTTCCATAGAAAATCCGCAACATTCTATTTGGAATAATGTTGGCGCCGATTGACGAATCTTCGCGAAATTTTCCAAACTTTTGGCCAGCTCTGGTCCGCTCCTATCCTGAAAATTTCACGGTGATTCGTCAAGCAGGGGCCGTGAAAAAAGGGGGGGTCCCAAAACGCATTTTCCCCATGCATTTTCCCTTAGGACCTGTTGACGCAGCTACAGCCCGAACTGCTGAACGGAATTACACCAAATTTGGAAAAGAGGTACTCCTCAGTTCAGACTCGTGCCTTTTGCTTAAATGGTGTAAATCTGTTCAGTAGTTCCTGAGAAAATTAGAGTTAAAAAGATAGATATATCTGGGCGGAGCCTAACCACACATCTCATCGTGAGATCTGATTGGCTGTCAGTACTTCACCCAAGAAATCTTAGCAGCCATCTGGGGCCAATATACATGATCGCACCTCATTTAAATGCATTGCAGTTAATAGAAGGTTTTAAGACTTTAGTTACATTATAAATCATTTGTTGATGGTGCCATACTCATTTTAGGAATTGTGGTGTGTTCTAAGGTGATTTTACCATGTGAAAAAGCCTTCTGCTGTGATATCATGACTCATGTTTGAGAGAAAACAATTTTCTCATGCTTTTCCCACAGAGGTTTGGAAGGTGATCTATAAGCTAAACTGAGAGCATATTTTCTGTAAATTCCCATTATCTTTCTCAGTCATGTGAGAATGTAGTCTGACATTCTCAGTAAAACATGTACATTCCACAAGGGCAGAGACTGTCAGTTGATTCCTTTGTGTTCTACTGCAGCTTCCCAGAGTGTTCTAAAGAACAACTAGAGCGCTAACAGTCCTACTTATGACAAACGTATTTCACACCTGAAGCCATCTTGATTGGAATAAAGTGGTAACTCTTAAAACATTTAATTTTATAAGGAACAAAATGAGGGGGTTCATTTTGCCATAGAGAGTATGATTAGTGCTGCAGAAAGAAAAATTAGGGCACCTTTTGACTTCTCAAATCCTCTTCTATTTCATAAAAAAATTCTGACATGCAGACTGAAACATGCACTTTCAATACCAGCAGCAGACCTCCCTGGTGAGCAGTAGCTTTACTACAGTGATCTAATAAGCAACTAGAGTGCTAACATTCTACATTTATGGCAAATGTGTGACACATCTGAATGCCTTCTTGATGTAATCAAAGTAGAAAACTGAAAGTATTTCCTACTGAGGAGACTGCAGTAAATGAGGAAATTAGGAAACTTTGTAACAAATAAATCTCCCAAGATGGCCACCAGAGACAAAAGAGCCCAAATGTAGCCCAAATATCACCCAGATGTAGCCCAAGTATAGCCCAATGACAGAATGTCCCAGAGTGTTCTTAAGAACAACTAGAGTGCTTACTGTCTTACTTATGACAAAAGTATGGCACACCTGAAGCCATCTTGATTGGAATAAACTGGTAACACTTAAAACATTTAATTTAAAAAGGAACACAATGAGGGGGTTCATTTTGCCATAGAAATTATGATTAGTGCTGAAGAAAGAAAAATTAGGGCACATTTTGAGTGACTTCTCAAATCCTCTTCTATTTCATTAAAAAATTCTGATATGCAGACTGAAACATGCATTTTTAATACCAGCAGCAGACTTCCGTGGTGAGCAGTAGCTTTACTACAGTGATCTAATGAGCAACTAGAGTGCTAACATTCAGAATGTATGGCAAATGTGTGACATATCTGAATACCTTCTTGATGGAATCAAAGTAAAAAACTGAAAGCATTTCCTACTGAGGAGACTGCAGTAAATGAGGAAATTGGGAAACTTCATAACAAATAAGTCTCCCAAGATGGCCACCAGCGAAAAAAGAGCCCACATGCAGCACAAACATCACTCAGATGTAGCCCACATGTAGCCCAATGACAGAAGTGTGCAAAACACTTATTTTTTGTGTATTTGCAGTTTTATATAGTGCAGACTTGTCAGGTATTGGAGTGCTTTACATGAGCATTGGTTACATCACACAAGATCAAATTCATTTTGGTTGTAGACATGGGGAGATTAAGTGATTTGACCAGAATCACAGAATGTTGAGCTGAAGCAGAAACTCCAAACTGGTTCCCCAGTTGCAAAGTCTGCAGCTCTGGAAGTAACACCACATCCTCTCCCCTAGGTGCAACATTTATTCAAGTGGTCAACTGGTTAAAAAAACAAAAAGATTACAAATAATTTAAAAGTTCTTTGTCGCTATTTGAAAACTCAGAAAATATGTCCTCATTTTAGTTTTTTAGAGCACTAACCATAATTTTGATGCAAATAACACCCTCTCATATATGTAAGTTCTCTGGGTATTACAGTTTTGATTACATCAAGATGACGTCAGGCGTTCCACACTTTTGTAATAAATTTAGAATGTTAGCAATCTAGTTGTTCATTGGGATACTGTTGACAGGAAAATTGAAGGCAGGTAGGAGAGTGTAGAGGCAACAATTTGACCACACTGGGCAGGCAGAAAGGGCAGTTTCAGCACAACAGACTATGGAGGGCAGTGGAAAGGGGGGCAGGGGCAACAAAGCAACAATACAGGACTGGCAAGAGAGGCTGTGGCAATATAATAGACCATTGTGGGCAGAGGAAGAGGCAGTGGTAGTACAACCATACATGCCAACAGACCCATTTCAGCCAGGAAACATCCAATGTTTTTAAGCTCAAATGGCCTTTATTTGATCTGTCTCCTGTCTACAATCTCCTCTTTTTCAATGTAACTCAAAGGGACAAATCAATAACCCAGTTTTTTTTCAAAATCTCCCACTTACCAAGTTCCAAATGTTCGCAAGTATGGTAAATTGGATCATGGTAGGCAGCATGAATTGGGGTAGGGACATGGACTCGGATAACAGAGGACAGGAGGGACATGGAGAGGTGCACCAAACTGACCCTACAGGGCAGGCATCAGGGTTTGCAGCAGCACAATACACCACACAGGGCACGTGGGACGGGAGTGCAGCACAACAATCCATAGAAAGCAATAGGGAGGGGACAGGACCATGCACATAGACAACAGAGAACAGAGGGGAAAGAGGCAATAGTAGCTTGCTGACCATAATGGACAGACAGGAAAGAAAGCTGCAGCATAATAGACCATAAAGGGCAGGAGGGACGGATCAGGGGCATTACTATGGAACAGACAAGTCAGGAGGGAGGGAATAGGGGTCTGCACATGGAAACAGAGGGCTGGCGGCAAGGGGGCAGGGCAGGAGCAGCAAGATGACCATGGAGGTCAGGCAGGATGGGCACTGGAAACAAGACACACCATGGAGAGCAACAGTGAGACTATGATGGCATACACACAGACCATGGAGGGAAGGTGGGAGGGGGTCAGGGGCAGCTAGCTGACCACACAGGGAAGGTGGGAGGGGCCATGGCAGCACAGAAGACCATGCATGGCAAGCGGGATGGTTAGTGGCAGCACAATGGCTATGATGGGCAAGAAGGAGGGTGCAGGGGCATGCACAAAGGACCATGGAGGATAGAAGGGAGGGTCAGGACCTGGGCACAGAAAAGAGAGTTCAGGGAAGGGGCCTCTCAACAGACAGCGCGGGGCAGGCAGGAGGAGCAGTTGCAGCACAACAGACCAGTTAGGGCAGAAGAGTTTGGCAGTAAAATGGACCATGGAGGACAGGAGGAAGAGGATAGGGGCATGGCATGTGGACAGGCAGGGTGGAGGTGGCAGGGACAGGTTACATTCATCTGACAATGCTAGGCAGGTGGGAGGCAAGTGGCAGCTCAACAGAACACTCAGAGTAGATAGGAGTGGCGGGTCCATGGAACATGGTGGGCAAAAAGGATGGATCAGGGGCATGCACAAAGACATCGGAGAGCAGGGGGAAGGAGAATAGGGGCAGCAAGCTAAGCACAGAGGCTAAGCAGGAGGTCAATGATGGGCCATAGAATTGGGCAATGGAGGGCACGAGGAGTAGACTGGTACATCATGCTAAATGGAGGGCAGTGGCAGCACATCAGACCATGCATGGCAGGAGGGAGGAGGCTAGTCCATGGATTCAGACAACAGAGGATAGGGAGGAGGTGGATGGGTCAGCAAGCTAACTGTTCAGAGAAGGTGGGTATTAGGAACTTTATTGTTTTTAAAATGTGTGTCTGTGCGAACTACTAAAAATATGAACAAGTATGCAGCATAATCTCACTTTTATTCAGGAAGAAGAGGACGTTTGTGACTGTGACTCCGGGCTCACTTGGCAGAAACACCCCCTGACCCTCCACCCCCCATCGCAAAATGTAATGCCCGTGAAAAGGGTAGGTGGACGCAGTGTTATATAGAACATAGTCCTGAGAGCACAATTGAAAATTAAAACTAGATATAGTATACGGTATAAACTATGCACCAAACAGTGTGATATAAGATGAACCGGGGCGTGAAATATAATATGCAATACATTGTGCGCAATGACAGATTCATTGGAGAGCACGAGATAGCACAGGCACTAGCGCGTGCTATGCGATATGCGCCTTGGAGTGTAATATGCACAGGGCAGTGTTGTGTAACCTAACTAGTCTCTAAAGTTGTAATATAAAATATGTGCTGGGGCCCAGACACCAGCGAGCACTTTCACGGGCAACCTACCCTTTCCCCCGTTTTTTCACATAGCAAGGATGATATTTCAGTACAGTAGGTGATGATGAAAGGACTATACCAGCACATGTATTTTGCGGGATATACTTTCTTGGGATGGGTATTGAGAACCTGATAGTGGGCACTTGCCATTATGTGTTCTGTGACGCTTTGTAGATGTTTAGCTTTTCAGTATATTTACTTACTGCCTTTCAGTAAATTTTTATGAGGAATTTTTACGTATGACCACTTGGTGATCCGTCAATATAGGAAAACAGATCTATCATAGATTGCAGCGGAGAGTGAAATTTGCTATCCTGTGTTTGTGACGTGGTTGAGATGTTCTGTATTTCAGTGTATATTTTCATGTTTTTTACCACGTTGAATACATTTATAAGAGGAAGATTTTCAGATGACCACTTGGTGATTCGTTATACAGCGATATTGATTTGAAATGCATTGCAGTGGAAAGTTGGACAATTACAATAAGATTGTCGCTGTTGTGATTTTTTTGACTTTCTAATTTGATATGCTAATTCTGATAATCACCTAGAACTATATTTTGATTATATATTTTGTCAGTGTATTATACACAGATACATTTAGGGTGCATTTACCGTTTATTTATTCTGTGTTCTGTTATTAATCCCCTTACATGTTACCATTCCAAGATGTCCGCACTATTTGGTCTAAAGGTACTGGAGACTTACGATGTTGTCCTTCTTCACTGTTCACCTTTGTAAAACTTTATCAATCCTTCTGTGTAATGCACCTTTCTTAAGTGATCAAGGCTTTGCAACGAGCTGAAATGCGTTATGAGAATTAAACACCCCTGTTGACATCATTGGATTTGGAGTTTTCTGATTACTGAGAGCGCATGGTATTTGAATCGCTGTGGGAACATTTGTGTGCCGGCGTGCTCCGCCGGCATGTGCGCCACCTCTCTTGGGTCCAGCTTTCCGGAAGGAGCGAAGTTTGGTACATATATTACCTACTGGCGGTCGCCAGTAGGTAGTTATAGTTAGGACCCTGTTTCCATAGGAAATCCGCAACATTCTATTTGGAATAACTTTGGCGCCGGTCGACGAATCCTCACAAAATTTTCAAAACTAATGGGGCGCTACGCTCCGCTCCTACCCTGAAAGTCTCGGGGGGATTCGTCAAGCGGGGGCTGAGAAAAAAGGGGGGTCCAAAACGCGTTTCCCCATGCATTTTTCCATAGGACCTTTAGACACAGCTACAGCCCGAACGGCTGAACAGAGTTATTTGAAATTTGGCAGAGAGGAAGTCCGCAGGTCAAGGAAGTGCCTTTTGTAGGTGTGGTGTAAACCTGTTCAGTAGTTCCTGAGAAAATAGCATTTAAATCAATATATATATCTGTGGCAGCTTTTGTGCGCTTACCGTGCGCTTACCGCAAGCTTACCGTACGCGTACGGTGCCGTGCGCGAGCTCAAATCTGATTGGTTGTCACATGACTGTAAACATTCGAATCGGACGAAATCAGGAAGTGTCGGCCGCCATTTCGTGTGTTTCACACAGAAAAAAAAAGGGAGATAACTTGAAAAGGGGGCAAGGAAGAGAGTTACAGACCCCCTAACATTTGAAAGGGGGTCAAAGAAGGACAGAAAAGTAAAAAAAAAACATTTATTAATTTTAAAAAAAAATCGCGGGGTACGCTTACGGTAAGCTTACGGTGAGCTTACCGTACGCGTACGGTAGAAAAAATAAATAAAAAAAGAAATAAAATTCAGATTTAAGTGTTTAGATATTAGGGGGCTCTAAAAAGAGCCGTTGTGTTTATGAAGTGATTTGATTTTTTAGTGGTACCTACAAGTAAGTACCGATGCAGAGTCTAAGGTTCAAGAGGAAGACTCTGTTCCCTTCATCAGTGAAGTGTACACCATCTCCTCTATAAATGTCTTGCATGTCGTAACGCAAGTTGTTGTGGTAAATGGAACCCATACCATAGTCTCGGAGGAAAGCAGAAACAGATTTGTTGACGTGCTTTCTTGCTTTGTCAATCTGCGGACAAAAATGATTGGACCAGTTCCATTTTTGCCTTTGGCATATGTTAGAATACGCAAAGGCAGTTTTAGGGAAAAGTGAAAACAGTTGTGCAAAGGTCTCCTTCATAAGCATTTCCAGACCTACCCCAGTCAAAGTGCCTAGGTCATTGCCACCACAGTGCACTATTATGAGGTCAGGGTGTTGGATTTGCATGAAGGATTTCACCAATGGCATCAATTGGTGCCACTTTAACCCTCTCTGACCAATCCATTTAATGTCTACATTTGGTAAAGCAAGGTCTCTCACCATACCTGTTTTCTCTGCATACTTTTCACTCCAGAAGACATAGCTGTGCCCTACAATCCACACTGTGAACATCTTCCAAGGAGATCTGGATGCACTCAGGAGGTGTATTTCAGTAGAATGGGAAAAAGAAATGAAAGACAGTTTGGAAATGGAGGCATACATATTTTTTTTAAATAAAAAGAACTCATTGGCTGTTTCATACCATTCTACACTAAAAACTAGGCTGTATGTGTCAATATATAGAAGCATGTTTTGTATTGGTACAGAAAAATGTGTTACCAAAGAACAGTACTATGGATTTGCTGTTAGGTTTGAAAAGTCAAGCACTCTTGCTCTTTGGAAATGAAACAATGTGTGGTGAACTTCTGACCTAACTCTACACAGCAGTGTTTCAAGAGCTGTTGCTATGGTAGCAGGCAGAAGTCAAGTTGGGGGAAGGGTACTAGGCTGAAGTAAAGAAGGGGGAAGGGTACTTTTGGAAAAGGGTTGGTTTTCAACCAATAGAAATGTGTGATTACATTTGAAAAAAAGGGGGAAGCACTGAGATTTGAAATTAACATGTATATGTGTGGAAAAAGAGAGGGAAACATTGCCATTATCTGGTTCTGCTGAGAGGAGAGAGGTGTACAGAACAGAGATCCTGGCTCTGATAATCTGCTGTTTGAGTGCCACATTTCTTTCACAACTAACTAATTTTAAAGGTGAGTTATGAGTTTGAGAGGGGATGTATATGGTAAATTAAGAAATGAATAATAGAATTGGAATTCCTTTTGTTGAAGTTGTGTTTATCGTTTTGTGTTTTGGGAGAAATTTAAATGTAAGGAACATGAAAATAATATGGACTATGTTTTCACCATAAAATAAGGTGTATTATTATAAATGAGGAATACTTTTAGGGTTTGAGGTTGCAGTCAGTAATGCAAATACATTCAGCATCACTAAGGCTGGTTGCCCTTGCTGGAGTGTAGTCAGTCACCCAGGTTACACATGTTTCTGGTCTCAAAAAGCTGTTTGGACATGTGCTTTTTTCAGAATCTGAAAAGTGGATTCAAAATGTTTCAGACTGTAAAAGTACTTATCACTTGCCAAAAAAAAGAGTAGTAAGTGTGCTTTCAAATTGGCAAAGAAATTTCGTTTTCTGACTAATATCAAACCATGACTCTGTGTGCAAAGAGGAATTATAGACAGAGATTTATTGCGTATTACTCTGGTAATTTTACAGTTGCATTAGTAGGAAAGGGGGAGCTATTTTTTCTGCAGAAGCAGACTCTTAACACACACCCAGCTGCTTATCCTGTGGAATCATGCATAGTATTCACAACCGAGTGGGGTTTGAGGTTGCAGTCAGTAATGCAAATACATTCAGCATCACTAAGGCTGGTTGCCCTTGCTGGAGTGTAGTCAGTCACCCAGGTTACACATGTTTCTGGTCTCAAAAAGCTGTTTGGACATGTGCTTTTTTCAGAATCTGAAAAGTGGATTCAAAATGTGTCAGACTGTAAAAGTACATATCACTTGCCAAAAAAAAGAGTAGTAAGTGTGCTTTCCAATTGGCAAAGAAATTTCGTTTTCTGACTAATATCAAACCATGACTCTGTGTGCAAAGAGGAATTATAGACAGAGATTTATTGCGTATTACTCTGGTAATTTTACAGTTGCATTAGTAGGAAAGGGGGAGCTATTTTTTCTGCAGAAGCAGACTCTTAGCACACACCCAGCTGCTTATCCTGTGGAATCATGCATAGTATTCACAACCGAGTGGGGTTTGAGGTTGCAGTCAGTAATGCAAATACATTCAGCATCACTAAGGCTGGTTGCTCTTGCTGGAGTGTAGTCAGTCACCCAGGTTACACATGTTGCTGGTATCAAAAAGCTGTTTGGACATGTGCTCTTTTCAGAATCTGAAAAGTGGATTCAAAATGTTTCAGACTGTAAAAGTTCTTATCACTTGCCAAAAAAAGAGTAGTAAGTGTGCTTTCCAATTGGCAAAGAAATTTCGTTTTCTGCCTAATTTCAAACCATGACTCTGTGTGCAAAGAGGAATTATAGGCAGAGATTTATTGTGTATTACTCTGGTAATTTTACATTTGCATTAGATGAAAGGGGGAGCTTTTTTTTCTGCAGAAGCAGACTCTTAGCACACACCCAGCTGCTTATCCTCTGGAATCATGCATAGTATTCACAACCGAGTGGGGTTTGAGGTTGCAGTCAGTAATGCAAATACATTCAGCATCACTAAGGCTGGTTGCCCTTGCTGGAGTGTAGTCAGTCACCCAGGTTACACATGTTGCTGGTCTCAAAAAGCTGTTTGGACATGTGCTTTTTTCAGAATCTGAAAAGTGGATTTAAAATGTGTCAGACTGTAAAAGTACTTATCACTTGCCAAAAAAAGAGTAGTAAGTGTGCTTTCAAATTGGCAAAGAAATTTCGTTTTCTGACTAATATCAAACCATGACTCTGTGTGCAAAGAGGAATTATAGACAGAGATTTATTGCGTATTAATCTGGTAATTTTACAGTTGCATTAGTAGGAAAGGGGGAGCTATTTTTTCTGCAGAAGCAGACTCTGAGCACACACCCAGCTGCTTATCCTTTGGAATCATGCATAGTATTCACAACCGAGTGGGGTTTGAGGTTGCAGTCAGTAATGCAAATACATTCAGCATCACTAAGGCTGGTTGCCCTTGCTGGAGTGTAGTCAGTCACCCAGGTTACACATGTTGCTGGTCTCAAAAAGCTGTTTGGACATGTGCTTTTTTCAGAATCTGAAAAGTGGATTCAAAATGTGTCAGACTGTAAAAGTTCTTATCACTTGCCCAAAAAAAAGAGTAGTAAGTGTGCTTTCCAATTGGCAAAGAAATTTCGTTTTCTGCCTAATTTCAAACCATGACTCTGTGTGCAAAGAGGAATTATAGGCAGAGATTTATTGTGTATTACTCTGGTAATTTTACATTTGCATTAGATGGAAAGGGGGAGCTATTTTTTCTGCAGAAGCAGACTCTTAGCACACACCCAGCTGCTTATCCTCTGGAATCATGCATAGTATTCACAACCGAGTGGGGTTTGAGGTTGCAGTCAGTAATGCAAATACATTCAGCATCACTAAGGCTGGTGTGTAGTCAGTCAGTATTCACAACCGAGTGGGGTTTGAGGTTGCAGTCAGTAATACAAATACATTCAGCATCACTAAGGCTGATTGCCCTTGCTGGAGTGTAGTTAGTCACCCAGGTTACACATGTTGCTGGTCTCAAAAAGCTGTTTGGACATGTGCTTTTTTCAGAATCTGAAAAGTGGATTCAAAATGTGTCAGACTGTAAAAGTACTTATCACTTGCCAAAAAAACAGTAGTAAGTGTGCTTTCCAATTGGCAAAGAAATTTCGTTTTCTGACTAATATCAAACCATGACTCTGTGTGCAAAGAGGAATTATAGACAGAGATGTATTGCGTATTACTCTGGTAATTTTACAGTTGCATTAGTAGGAAAGGGGGAGCTATTTTTTCTGCAGAAGCAGACTCTTAGCACACACCACCTGCTTATCCTGTGGAATCATGCATAGTATTCACAACCGAGTGGGGTTTGAGGTTGCAGTCAGTAATGCAAATACATTCAGCATCACTAAGGCTGGTTGCCCTTGCTGGAGTGTAGTCAGTCACCCAGGTTACACATGTTGCTGGTCTCAAAAAGCTGTTTGGACATGTGCTTTTTTCAGAATCTGAAAAGTGGATTCAAAATGTGTCCGACTGTAAAAGTTCTTATCACTTGCCAAAAAAAAGAGTAGTAAGTGTGCTTTCAAATTGGCAAAGAAATTCGTTTTCTGCCTAATTTCAAACCATGACTCTGTGTGCAAAGAGGAATTATAGGCAGAGATTTATTGCGTATTACTCTGGTAATTTTACATTTGCATTAGATTGAAAGGGGGAGCTATTTTTTTCTGCAGAAGCAGACTCTTAGCATACACCCAGCTGCTTATCCTCTGGAATCATGCATAGTATTCACAACCGAGTGGGGTTTGAGGTTGCAGTCTGTAATGCAAATACATTCAGCATCACTAAGGCTGGTTGCCCTTGCTGGAGTGTAGTCAGTCACCCAGGTTACACATGTTGCTGGTCTCAAAAAGCTGTTTGGACATGTGCTTTTTTCAGAATCTGAAAAGTGGATTCAAAATGTGTCAGACTGTAAAAGTTCTTATCACTTGCCAAAAAAAAGAGTAGTAAGTGTGCTTTCAAATTGGCAAAGAAATTTCGTTTTCTGCCTAATTTCAAACCATGACTCTGTGTGCACACAGGAATTGTTTTTAGATATTTAATTTGTGATGGTGTTATTGTGATTTTCACTTGTAGGAAAGGGGTACATAGTATTTTAAGATTTGAAAAGATCATAAAAAATGTAGTAATATATTTAAATAAAATAAAGGAATTTTTTTTAGTTTTTTTCAGGTATTGCTGAAGAGCAGTGAACAAAATTTAAGATGCCTACAAAATCCAGACTAAGGAAAAACCACAAAAAAAAACTATATTTGAAGACAGCTGGAGGACCTAAGTTAGTTGGAGATACTCATGTTGGGAAAAAGAGAAAGTCTTCTGGTAAGCAGACAAAAGATTTTTTAAGCAATATCTTCAAAAAAAGGAAAAATGTACAAAATGTCTGTACTGGAAAGAATGTTTTAAATAGAAAACAACAGGAAAAAATTGAGCATTTAGTTAATTTAAATGTACCTTCAGAAACAATAAAGATTAACTTAAAAAGAAAAACAGCGTTTAAAGAGATTCGTAGAAAAATGTTTCAGAGAAGAGTTATGTCCAATTTGATAAAGGATTTGAAGAAATATAAGAAAAAAGCTAAATTGTATAAGAGAAAAAAAGAAATTGAAGCCATTGCAGCAAAGGCTTTAAAATTAAAAAGGAAACTATTCATTTTAATTTTGAACAGGATGCGTACATTAGATAAAATGGTCGATGTACTGAAATCACAAAGCAAAAGGAAAAGACTAGTGAAAAGAACAAACTTTTGTAAAGTGTTTTTAGGAGAATGGATGCATAGTTCAAGTAGTGAACCATTTTTTAATGAAGAGAGTTATTTTCAAAGTAATAGTTTGCTGCATGCAGTTGACACCAGAGGTCGTGCTTATGAAGTGAAAAATGGTTGTATAATGGAGAAGGAGAAAATGGTTCCAAGAGATGAGGTACAAGTGATGGCGGATGAGGCTATGGGGAGACGTCCTAAAGCCCCAGTGTACACTTGGAATTGTAGTAGTATTTGCACTGTGCGTCAGGAATCTATTGATAAATTTCGTGAGTTTCTAAGAGAATATAGTAAAAAAAGTGTTAAACAGAAGATTAAGGTGCTTCAAAGTCTAGATCCATGTAGAGTGAGAGAGAATACTGGTTTGCAGGGACATTCTCTGGCTTGTCTATCTAGAAAAGTGTGTAAAAGTGTTTTTCATCATTTTAGGATGCTGGCTGTTCATCATACTGAAATGAGAAAGTTTGTGAGACGGTTGTATTTTGCAAAAAGTCCAGCAATAAAGTTAGATGAATTGAATAGGGCTCTGTTCCGTGGATCGGTATCAGATGTAGAGAAGGTTACTGATGAAATTCAGTTTTGTTACTTTGGTCCAGAACAAGAAAGTGCAGAAAAGGACACAGTAAATGAGGAAGAAGTGGAAGAGAATGTAGAACCCTCTGTAAGTAAGGCATTTAATGATCACATAACAAAATTTGCAATAATCTCTAATGAAAGACCAAATATTACTTGTATTTGTTGCCGCAGAACTCATTATAGAAAACAAACCAGGAATGTTGATCTCTACAGAAAAAGTGAAAATGAAGATAATTATAAGTGGAAGGATTTTGCCACATATATATTTCTTGAAAATTGTTTTGAATTGGGTGAAGATCAGCGTATTTGTAAATACTGTTACAACAAGTTAGAGGAAAATAGAATGCCGACCAGAGCTGTACATAATAATTTAGAATTGGATGCTATTCCTGCCGAACTTTCTGAATTAAATACATATGAGTCTATACTTATTCAATGTGTTCATCCGTTCCAGACCATAGTACGTATGGAGCCCAAAACTGGTAAATTACCTCCTTCAGATTTACTGAGAGGTTTAAAAGGTAGAGTGGTGTATTTGCCCTTGGATTTGAAAAAAAATATGGAAACTATTGATGCAGATACTTTGGAAACTGAACCATTAGTTATTCTGGTTAATGGTGTACCTACAAAGAATAAGAAGATTTGGCAGGAGCTGGTAGATGTACGGAAAGTACAAAGAGCAAATTTGTATTTGAAAAGGAATAACAAATGGTATGAATCAATTTATATAGAAGAAGAAGAAGAAGATTTACAAGAAGACACAGAAACACCAACTGGACAAATTGAAAAAGTGGACAAGTCAAAGGAAGAAGAAATTTATGAACATTTTAGCATACATCCTCTTCATTCAGAAGTTATGGGAGACAATATTGATCTGTTTCAGATGAAGAAAGCAAAAGGAACTCCCGTGAGTGTATGGGAGGAGAGCTTGGAAGCTCGATGTTTTCCCCAGCTGTTTCCTACAGGAAAAGGTGGACGATACGATGAACGCCCAGAACAGATTCCAGCTTCTAAGTATCGAACTACAAGACTATATGCAGAAGATCCCAGATTTCGACAAAGTATTCCTTATTTGTTCCATCTTTTATTTGAAAGCGACTTGGCTGCATTATCATATGCAGTAAATCACATTTTAAAAAGTGGAGTACATTTACAAAATGTGTCTGCTAAGGATTTTATGGAGAAAGTGCAGCACTGAGATGATCATTTGGAAACACAACTGATCAATCTGATGGCTTGTCAGCGTGGGACAAATGAATATTGGTACCGACGCCATGGTGAATTAAAATGCATGTTACGGAATTTAGGAACACCAACATGGTTCCTTACCCTAAGCTGTGCTGAGTACGCTTGGGATGATTTACTGGATTTTCTACGAGAGGCCAATTCAAACATTAAAAACATCGAATACAAGACAGCAGGAGAACTGTGCTCATTGGATCCGGTTAATGTTTGCAGATATTTCAATCATAGATTTGAGGCTATGATGTCCTTCATCTGCAATAAAAAAAATCCACCTCTTGGAGAAGTAGTAGATTTCTTTTGGAGAAAAGAGTACCAGGCAAGAGGTGCTCCTCATATTCATATGCTGTTGTGGATCAAGGATGCCCCAAAGTTTGGAACAGATAGTGATGAAGCAGTGTTATCTTTCATTGAAGAATATGCAACATGTGCTATACCAAAAAGCACAGAAGAGAAAAAGTTAAAGGAGCAAGTTTTACGTTTCCAAAGTCATCGGTGTGGAAAATACTGTCGACGGAAATACAAGAGCAAAGATAAATACTACACTAAATGTCGATTTGGATTTCCTAGACCTGTTCTTTCAAATGGAAGAGTAAACAGTTTTATGTCATCTGTGAGACATACTATTACAAGAAAATCACCTAAGAATACCTACAACCTTAAAAGAAAAGAAGAATCAAAAAATATAAATGACTACAACCCAGTCATTTTATCCATGTGGAATGCTAACATGGATATACAGTGTGTAGCTGACAATTCCATTGCTGTTGCTCGATATGTAACGTCTTACATTACTAAATCAGAAAAAACTGAATTGAAAGAAATGTGGGAAGAGATTTCTCACGAGAAGACTGTCAGTAAGAAGCTGTACAGTTTCAGTTTAAAGATGTTATCGCATCGAGAAATTGGATCCTACGAATGTTCAGATAAGTTATCTTCTGCAAGTCTCTACTCGAAATCAAGAAGAATAATTTGGGCAAGTTTAGGCCTTGCAGCAATGAGAAATCGTGTACTGAAATCTGTTGGAGAAATTGAATATTTGGCCGAGAATGACCCAGAAAGTACAGATATTTTGAAATCAAACATGTTGGACACATATTATCCCAAGAGAAGTCTTCATCTAGAGAACATGTGTCTTTATGAAGTGCTGCAGAACTACATTTATTCACGGAAAGCCACAGAAGACATCAACAATGGAAAATATAAAGTCATTGGTGAGGAAGGATGTTTGGTGAAGCAAACAAAAGGAAGTTTGATAAATCACAGGAAGCTGAGTTGCGACACTACTGACAAAAAGGAATTTTACTACTTGGCTCTTTTACAGCTGTTTAAACCATGGCGTACAGAGGATGAACTACTGGGAGAATTTCAAAGCTATGAAGATTCCTTTAATGCTTGCAAAGACAGCATAGAATGCAGTACTTTCACAAATTATGTGCAAATGTTCAATGAAGAAATTGAACAGGAAACTATAATTGCAGCTGAAGTAGCTAGAGACAGTTCTCAAGACAGCCAAAGTTCAGGAACACTCAGTCAAGATCCCCTAGGACAACCAATCGTTGAAAATGAAGCTGCAATAGCCATGAATGAAGTGGAAACGGCTATGAATCAAGCTCAAGAAGAATTTATAGACTTACCAAATTTGGAAAGACAACTGAATGAAGAGCAGCAACAAATTTATGAAGAGATCAGAAACAAAATTGGTCACGGATTACTACATGAAAAAAAAGAGTGCTCATGCACATCATTTCATCCAATCAGGATGTATGTAAGCGGACAAGCTGGAACTGGAAAAAGTTTCTTAATAAAAGTCATCAGAAGCTACCTACAGCAAAAAACGGATTCAACTTTGTCTAGTGTGGTTACTGCTCCAACTGGGTTAGCAGCATATAACATAAAAGGAATCACCTTACATCGTTTGCTAATGTTACCAGTGGAGCATGAGAACAAAATACAATACCACAAGCTAACTGGAGAAGCATGCTTGGAAGTTTCAAGAGTATTGAAGAAGATGCAAGTTCTCATTATTGATGAGGTGAGCATGGTATCAAACTTAATGCTTGCCTTTGTGCATTTAAGAATGCAGCAAATTCTAAGGACAGACTATGACATGATATTTGGTGGAAAACATGTCATAGTTTTTGGGGATCTTCTACAGCTTACTCCAGTTAAAGGACAACCAGTGTTTAATACTGTGACACATGAAGACACAAAGAAGTCATTGGGAAGCATTGGTAATGCAAATATTTGGTCCTTCTTTGAGTACAAGGAACTTACTACTAATATGAGGCAAGCAAACGATGAAGAATATGGAAGTATTCTGAAAGATATCGGAATTGGACTACTCACTGAAGCTGGCACAAAAGCATTACAGAGTCGGTTGCTACATAATTTATTTCCAAAGGAAGAAATAGTTGCAGAGAAGATATACAAAAACATTGCAGAAAAGAAAAGTGTCATCTGCTTAATGCCAACTCTACGTGAATGCTCAATATTCAATGAGGAGCTTTTGAAATTGGAAAAGGAAGAGATTAGGAAATTGGAAGCAGTTGACAAAATTCAGGATGGAAGAATTACTATCACATTAACAGGCAAACTGAAAAATAAATTGGATTCACTAGAGAAGAACATTTCCAAAACTGCTGGATTAGAAAAAAATCTATATGTTTGCATGAACTGTAGAGTATTTTTAAGGAGAAATTTGGATGTTGAAAAAGGCTTAGTAAATGGAGCTATGGGAAGAGTTGTGGGTTTTATTAATTATCAGAAAAAAGATGGAATTGAATGTTTAAAAATAAAATTTGATCAGATAGAAGAAGTTATAGACATTTGTCGTTGTACAGTTCGTTTCATGCTTGTGAAAGACTTATATGTACAAAGGACACAGTTTCCGTTTTCTCTAGCATATGCTGTAACTATTCACAAGTCTCAAGGATTGACTGTAGATTGTGCATTTGTAAACATTGGTTCAACTGTGTTCAAAGAAGGTATGGCTTATGTAGCTTTGTCACGAGTGAAAACATTATCTGGTTTATTCATGATAGACTTTGATGATTCAAAAGTTAGTGCTGATACAAACTGTGTAAAGGAGTATAATAGATTAAGAAGAACCTATGCTCCTCATTTAGGTCAGTATCCTGTGTTGGAGAAACGTGTAGTTTCTCGAAAAAGGAGAATTGAGAATATCTGTAATGAGGATGTAGAGAGGAGGAAAAAAAAGAGGAGTGATGTAATTGCAAGCAAAAAGAAAAAGGAAAATGTTGAAGAGGTTGTAGGATGTCATTTTGAAAATAGCTCTGGTGTCAACTGCTACGCTAATGTAGTGCTGAATGTTGCATTTTATCTGGAAAGTTTGCAAGAGCAGATAATAGTAAATCAGAGAAAAAGATTCTGTTCTGAGTTGAGTCTCCTTTTTCAAAAGCTGAGTAATGATAAAACTCAAATAGAAAGTGCTACTGAAATTAGAAAACTTTTAGATGTATGTTCAGGACGAACACAGTTTTCTCAAAATGTACAGCAAGACGCACAGGAATTCTTGATGTATTTTCTTCAGGTACTGGAAGAAGAAGGGGTGCCGATTGAAAATATGTTTGGTGTCTCTTATAAATGGGAACATAGTTGTGAAAACTGTTTCAATACATGTGGCTCTAATGTTGATTCTGAAAGGTTTATTTATTTAACATTGCCAGACAGTAAAACAGTCACTTTTGCTAAATTAGTTAAAGATGCTAATCATAGCATGGAATGCGGTGAGTGTAAATCTGACATGTTTTCAACGTTAATTTTAAAGGAATACGGACAGTATGTAATTTTAATGATGCAACGATGTAAAGCTGATGGTTCAAAATTGGATACTTTAATAAAGAAGTTTATAGGACAGCAATTATCAATTTCAGGAAAAACTTTTGTAACAGTTGCAATAATTTTCCATGAAGGACCTACTGTAACTTCTGGACATTACACAGTTTATCTAAAATGTGAAAAAGGCTGGACACTGTGTAATGATTCCCAATTGATTTTCAAGCAACGTTTGCCTTTTGATTTAGCAAATTCCTATCTAATCTTCCTGAAACCTAAATTTTAGAGAGACTTGGCAAGATCTGTACAAAACAATTTTACCATTTTATTGGATTACCATAGGAATTTACAAATAGAAAGATTTTTAAAATTACCATTTGGCCTAAAGGAAAGGTAACCAATTGTATTGTGGACTTATTTAATTCCTAATTAATCTTTCGGAAACCAAAAATTTTAGAGAGAATCGGTAACATCTGTACAATTTAAATTTTGGAATTTTATTGGATTACCATTGGAAATTTCTTCAAAAAAGATTTTTAAAAATACCATTTGGCTTTTAGGAAACGTAATCAATTGTATTGTGGACTTATTTAATTCCTAATTAATCTTTCGGAAACCAAAATTTTAGAGAGAATCGGTAACATCTGTCCAATTTAAATTTTGGAATTTTATTGGATTACCATTGGAAATTTAATCAAAAAAGAATTTTAAAATTACCATTTGGCCTAAAAGAAAGGTAACCAGATGTATTGTGGAGTTATTAGAGATATATTATTTTTGTGATTATGCTTCTGTAACAAAATTGTCAGACGGTATTTTAAAGAAATAGTTATTGTTATTAGATGATATTTTTTTGGAATATTTTGCATTTCTATAATGTTATGTTTAAGTGAGAAGAGATTCTGGGCTTTTTTAAAACAATCTTTGAGATTGTTATTTTTTTTTGCCCGCTGTTAAGTGGTGAATGCAATTGCTTTCACGATTTATAGTGAAATGCAATATATTCTGAAAACAGCAAAAAAAAGGCAAAAAAGTGTTTTTGGAAAATATGTAAATACGTGTACTGTGTTATATAATGATTTATTAAATATTAATACTTTTTTCTTTTTTTTCAGATTGTGAAAGAAAGTTTTCGAAAAAAAACAACCATTTTTACAAGTAATTTCAATTTAAATTTTTAATAAAAATTAAATTGTTGGGTGGGTCAGGTAAGTCAGAAATTAGATGGTCCCTTTCTTCCACTTCTCCTCAAACAGATTTTCAGTATTTAGTTATTAATCCCTCAAGGATCTTGAAATGTGGTAATTGTTTTTTAGTGTTTTTAAAAAAAAATAAAAAAAAATACGCTTAACGTACGCGTACGGTAAAAAAAAAAAAAAAGTTTTTTAGAAAAAATTAAAAAGAAGTTGAGAGGTAAGGTTGGCTCTTAAAAGAGCCGTTGTGTTCATGCAGGGACAGAGGAAAGGAAGAATGGGAACATTAGCTGGTAGGACAAATGTGCTGGTCTATTTTGTTGTTAATGAGGGGAAGACTGGTCTCCCTATGAACAATTAGACCATGGCAAAATGAACACCGCATTGTAACCCTCGCAAACCGATGGTTCGTTTCCACAGGATCAGAAAAAGGTGAATCTGCCCCCACAGATGAAGGGCTCTGCTGAGCTTCCGAAGAAGGACTCGGCTGAGCTGCTGTGGATGTGCTTGCTCGACTTACTGAAGGGTTACCTCTAGTATGTCGAGCATGTGTCCTAGGGTGTACATCCTCAAGGTGTCGTAACATAGTGTGATTCCCGAAGGAATACTTCTTGTTAGGATTACCTCTTAAAAGTACACGCTGGCACAGCTTACAAGTCTAAACCAAGAGGACACAGTTCCTATGGGCGGGTGCAAAAAGTCACCAAGCCCTAAAAAAGAAAAAAAGGAAAGCAGAGTGTGAAAATTTCCTAGATTGGAAACCCACTCATGAAACTGGAAGACCACTCTTTGTCCTCTATTGCCCTCACACACCCCGAAGGGTGTCATGCTTCATCATCGGGCGGTTGCTCCTCGTAGGGCGGCGCTGCAATTCCCTACGGGCCCCGCGAAGGGTCTCTTTGTCGGAGATCTTTTGAGGACCGCCGGATGGTGCATGTGGGTGTGTGGGGAGTGGGTTGTTGATGGAGGGTAAATGAAGTGCGTGCTAGTTGGTGTGAAAAATATGTAAAAAAGGGTCATCATGCAGCAAATTTTATTAGATGTACCCTTAGCAGGCTTTGGACTGCTGAAAAGTTATGACCCTAGAGGCACGCTATGCCTAGGGGTCATAGGTCATTCATAGGTCAACATGTTTCGCGCTTCTTCTGCCTATAAGAGGTCGATGGCGCTTCGTCAGGACCAAATTGTTAAAATTAAGTGCACGTGAAGGTTGGTGAGACATAATAAAATACCCTCAATACCGCTCTGGGCCACAAACTGTGTTCCTCAGTGTGGTCACAGGTTGATGATGAAAAGTGGGCTCCAGGTCAGTATCTAGGAAAAAGAAAAAGAAAAAGAAACAGCAGTAGGGATGTCTATCAGTAAAACTTGATACAACATATGTGTGCCACAGTCGTGTGCACATCTTACCCACGTTAAAGCAGGCACCCAAATCCATAATATACATGTGGGCACCACAACCGTACATGGCATTTTACACAATTCTCCACCTCACAGCACCCATATTGTAAGTGGTATCTGAGTTCCTATCTGATGGGCTAGTGCGAGGGAATCTCACTTAGAGTGTAGAACACTAATATCGGCAGAGAACCTCACCGGTAAAAATTACTACTCCGCACGGGGAAACCTTAGCTACCCAGGAGTCTTACCTAACTGGTCGGACACAGATACTCCTTCGGCTAGGCGCATGATCCACCCGTACGTTAATGGGCTGAAACAATAAATGTATACAAACGGAGTAAGATGCATATCATTAGTCTCGAGCTGTTAGGGTCGTCAATCCCCTCTACTCACAGATACTCACGTTTAAGCCCAGATGGTCACGCCAGTGTACCTGCCCTATCCATGCGACTGCCAGTAAAGGACTGCCCATGGCAAAATACGCCTCTTAACTAAGTAGCTAGAACTCGTGTATAGATGGTTTCCTTATCTGGGCTCACAGCTTGACTGCGCATGCGTGAGGCACCTCTGGTTGTACGCGTGCGTGTGTCGAAGTTACTACACTACTATGCCCCAATCAGGGCAGCCCGTTTCTAGCTAGAATCACGTCACTAAAACGTAAAACCTTGACGAAAATTATCGCCATTTCGCCCACGCTCAACAGAAGTTGCAGCCCATATATATAAATATAAGAACTAATAAAGTTCTGAAGCCCCAGCCCATGTCGGTTCGCTAACCATATAGTGCAAAGTGGGGGGTAGATTACAAAGGTGGAGCCCTCATGCAGTGCCCATGTTATTAGTACTAAGGATTTGTGTACCCAAAGTAGAAAAAATAGAAAGTCAATGATCCCACGGCTAAGCTGGCGTTCTAAATATATATCACACAAAAAGAGGGGGGATCTAGGAGCCAGAAAGGTCCAGTGTCCATGCTCCCTAAATTCAATATCTAAACCAAGAGGACACAGTTCCTATGGGCGGGTGCAAAAAGTCACCAAGCCCTAAAAAAGAAAAAAAGGAAAGCAGAGTGTGAAAATTTCCTAGATTGGAAACCCACTCATGAAACTGGAAGACCACTCTTTGTCCTCTATTGCCCTCACACACCCCGAAGGGTGTCATGCTTCATCATCGGGCGGTTGCTCCTCGTAGGGCCGGCGCTGCAATTCCCTACGGGCCCCGCGAAGGGTCTCTTTGTCGGAGATCTTTTGAGGACCGCCGGATGGTGCATGTGGGTGTGTGGGGAGTGGGTTGTTGATGGAGGGTAAATGAAGTGCGTGCTAGTTGGTGTGAAAAATATGTAAAAAAGGGTCATCATGCAGCAAATTTTATTAGATGTACCCTTAGCAGGCTTTGGACTGCTGAAAAGTTATGACCCTAGAGGCACGCTATGCCTAGGGGTCATAGGTCATTCATAGGTCAACATGTTTCGCGCTTCTTCCGCCTATAAGAGGTCGATGGCGCTTCGTCAGGACCAAATTGTTAAAATTAAGTGCACGTGAAGGTTGGTGAGACATAATAAAATACCCTCAATACCGCTCTGGGCCACAAACTGTGTTCCTCAGTGTGGTCACAGGTTGATGATGAAAAGTGGGCTCCAGGTCAGTATCTAGGAAAAAGAAACAGCAGTAGGGATGTCTATCAGTAAAACTTGATACAACATATGTGTGCCACAGTCGTGTGCACATCTTACCCACGTTAAAGCAGGCACCCAAATCCATAATATACATGTGGGCACCACAACCGTACATGGCATTTTACACAATTCTTCACCTCACAGCACCCATATTGTAAGTGGTATCTGAGTTCCTATCTGATGGGCTAGTGCGAGGGAATCTCACTTAGAGTGTAGAACACTAATATCGGCAGAGAACCTCACCCGTAAAAATTACTACTCCGCACGGGGAAACCTTAGCTACCCAGGAGTCTTACCTAACTGGTCGGACACAGATACTCCTTCGGCTAGGCGCATGATCCACCCGTACGTTAATGGGCTGAAACAATAAATGTATACAAACGGAGTAAGATGCATATCATTAGTCTCGAGCTGTTAGGGTCGTCAATCCCCTCTACTCACAGATACTCACGTTTAAGCCCAGATGGTCACGCCAGTGTACCTGCCCTATCCATGCGACTGCCAGTAAAGGACTGCCCATGGCAAAATACGCCTCTTAACTAAGTAGCTAGAACTCGTGTATAGATGGTTTCCTTATCTGGGCTCACAGCTTGACTGCGCATGCGTGAGGCACCTCTGGTTGTACGCGTGCATGTGTCGAAGTTACTACACTACTATGCCCCAATCAGGGCAGCCCGTTTCTAGCTAGAATCACGTCACTAAAACGTAAAACCTTGACGAAAATTATCGCCATTTCGCCCACGCTCAACAGAAGTTGCAGCCCATATATATAAATATAAGAACTAATAAAGTTCTGAAGCCCCAGCCCATGTCGGTTCGCTAACCATATAGTGCAAAGTGGGGGGTAGATTACAAAGGTGGAGCCCTCATGCAGTGCCCATGTTATTAGTACTAAGGATTTGTGTACCCAAAGTAGAAAAGATAGAAAGTCAATGATCCCACGGCTAAGCTGCCGTTCTAAATATATATCACACAAAAAGAGGGGGGATCTAGGAGCCAGAAAGGTCCAGTGTCCATGCTCCCTAAATTCAATATCTAAACCAAGAGGACACAGTTCCTATGGGCGGGTGCAAAAAGTCACCAAGCCCTAAAAAAGAAAAAAAGGAAAGCAGAGTGTGAAAATTTTCTAGATTGGAAACCCACTCATGAAACTGGAAGACCACTCTTTGTCCTCTATTGCCCTCACACACCCCGAAGGGTGTCATGCTTCATCATCGGGCGGTTGCTCCTCGTAGGGCCGGCGCTGCAATTCCCTACGGGCCCCGCGAAGGGTCTCTTTGTCGGAGATCTTTTGAGGACCGCCGGATGGTGCATGTGGGTGTGTGGGGAGTGGGTTGTTGATGGAGGGTAAATGAAGTGCGTGCTAGTTGGTGTGAAAAATATGTAAAAAAGGGTCATCATGCAGCAAATTTTATTAGATGTACCCTTAGCAGGCTTTGGACTGCTGAAAAGTTATGACCCTAGAGGCACGCTATGCCTAGGGGTCATAGGTCATTCATAGGTCAACATGTTTCGCGCTTCTTCCGCCTATAAGAGGTCGATGGCGCTTTGTCAGGACCAAATTGTTAAAATTAAGTGCACGTGAAGGTTGGTGAGACATAATAAAATACCCTCAATACCGCTCTGGGCCACAAACTGTGTTCCTCAGTGTGGTCACAGGTTGATGATGAAAAGTGGGCTCCAGGTCAGTATCTAGGAAAAAGAAAAATAAACAGCAGTAGGGATGTCTATCAGTAAAACTTGATACAACATATGTGTGCCACAGTCGTGTGCACATCTTACCCACGTTAAAGCAGGCACCCAAATCCATAATATACATGTGGGCACCACAACCGTACATGGCATTTTACACAATTCTTCACCTCTTCATGCTTCAGAACTTTATTAGTTCTTATATTTATATATATGGGCTGCAACTTCTGTTGAGCGTGGGCGAAATGGCGATAATTTTCGTCAAGGTTTTACGTTTTAGTGACGTGATTCTAGCTAGAAACGGGCTGCCCTGATTGGGGCATAGTAGTGTAGTAACTTCGACACACGCATGCGTACAACCAGAGGTGCCTCACGCATGCGCAGTCAAGCTGTGAGCCCAGATAAGGAAACCATCTATACACGAGTTCTAGCTACTTAGTTAAGAGGCGTATTTTGCCATGGGCAGTCCTTTACTGGCAGTCGCATGGATAGGGCAGGTACACTGGCGTGACCATCTGGGCTTAAACGTGAGTATCTGTGAGTAGAGGGGATTGACGACCCTAACAGCTCGAGACTAATGATATGCATCTTACTCCGTTTGTATACATTTATTGTTTCAGCCCATTAACGTACGGGTGGATCATGCGCCTAGCTGAAGGAGTATCTGTGTCCGACCAGTTAGGTAAGACTCCTGGGTAGCTAAGGTTTCCCCGTGCGGAGTAGTAATTTTTACGGGTGAGGTTCTCTGCCGATATTAGTGTTCTACACTCTAAGTGAGATTCCCTCGCACTAGCCCATCAGATAGGAACTCAGATACCACTTACAATATGGGTGCTGTGAGGTGAAGAATTGTGTAAAATGCCATGTACGGTTGTGGTGCCCACATGTATATTATGGATTTGGGTGCCTGCTTTAACGTGGGTAAGATGTGCACACGACTGTGGCACACATATGTTGTATCAAGTTTTACTGATAGACATCCCTACTGCTGTTTCTTTTTCCTAGATACTGACCTGGAGCCCACTTTTCATCATCAACCTGTGACCACACTGAGGAACACAGTTTGTGGCCCAGAGCGGTATTGAGGGTATTTTATTATGTCTCACCAACCTTCACGTGCACTTAATTTTAACAATTTGGTCCTGACGAAGCGCCATCGACCTCTTATAGGCGGAAGAAGCGCGAAACATGTTGACCTATGAATGACCTATGACCCCTAGGCATAGCGTGCCTCTAGGGTCATAACTTTTCAGCAGTCCAAAGCCTGCTAAGGGTACATCTAATAAAATTTGCTGCATGATGACCCTTTTTTACATATTTTTCACACCAACTAGCATGCACTTCATTTACCCTCCATCAATAACCCACTCCCCACACACCCACATGCACCATCCGGCGGTCCTCAAAAGATCTCCGACAAAGAGACCCTTCGCGGGGCCCGTAGGGAATTGCAGCGCCGGCCCTACGAGGAGCAACCGCCCGATGATGAAGCATGACACCCTTCGGGGTGTGTGAGGGCAATAGAGGACAAAGAGTGGTCTTCCAGTTTCATGAGTGGGTTTCCAATCTAGGAAATTTTCACACTCTGCTTTCCTTTTTTTCTTTTTTAGGGCTTGGTGACTTTTTGCACCCGCCCATAGGAACTGTGTCCTCTTGGTTTAGATATTGAATTTAGGGAGCATGGACACTGGACCTTTCTGGCTCCTAGATCCCCCCTCTTTTTGTGTGATATATATTTAGAACGGCAGCTTAGCCGTGGGATCATTGACTTTCTATTTTTTCTACTTTGGGTACACAAATCCTTAGTACTAATAACATGGGCACTGCATGAGGGCTCCACCTTTGTAATCTACCCCCCACTTTGCACTATATGGTTAGCGAACCGACATGGGCTGGGGCTTCAGAACTTTATTAGTTCTTATATTTATATATATGGGCTGCAACTTCTGTTGAGCGTGGGCGAAATGGCGATAATTTTCGTCAAGGTTTTACGTTTTAGTGACGTGATTCTAGCAAAAAACGGGCTGCCCTGATTGGGGCATAGTAGTGTAGTAACTTCGACACACGCACGTGTACAACCAGAGGTGCCTCACGCATGCGCAGTCAAGCTGTGAGCCCAGATAAGGAAACCATCTATACACGAGTTCTAGCTACTTAGTTAAGAGGCGTATTTTGCCATGGGCAGTCCTTTACTGGCAGTCGCATGGATAGGGCAGGTACACTGGCGTGACCATCTGGGCTTAAACGTGAGTATCTGTGAGTAGAGGGGATTGACGACCCTAACAGCTCGAGACTAATGATATGCATCTTACTCCGTTTGTATACATTTATTGTTTTAGCCCATTAACGTACGGGTGGATCATGCGCCTAGCCGAAGGAGTATCTGTGTCCGACCAGTTAGGTAAGACTCCTGGGTAGCTAAGGTTTCCCCGTGCGGAGTAGTAATTTTTACGGGTGAGGTTCTCTGCCGATATTAGTGTTCAACACTCTAAGTGAGATTCCCTCGCACTAGCCCATCAGATAGGAACTCAGATACCACTTACAATATGGGTGCTGTGAGGTGAAGAATTGTGTAAAATGCCATGTACGGTTGTGGTGCCCACATGTATATTATGGATTTGGGTGCCTGCTTTAACGTGGGTAAGATGTGCACACGACTGTGGCACACATATGTTGTATCAAGTTTTACTGATAGACATCCCTACTGCTGTTTCTTTTTCTTTTTCCTAGATACTGACCTGGAGCCCACTTTTCATCATCAACCTGTGACCACACTGAGGAACACAGTTTGTGGCCCAGAGCGGTATTGAGGGTATTTTATTATGTCTCACCAACCTTCACGTGCACTTAATTTTAACAATTTGGTCCTGACGAAGCGCCATCGACCTCTTATAGGCGGAAGAAGCGCGAAACATGTTGACCTATGAATGACCTATGACCCCTAGGCATAGCGTGCCTCTATGGTCATAACTTTTCAGCAGTCCAAAGCCTGCTAAGGGTACATCTAATAAAATTTGCTGCATGATGACCCTTTTTTACATATTTTTCACACCAACTAGCACGCACTTCATTTACCCTCCATCAACAACCCACTCCCCACACACCCACATGCACCATCCGGCGGTCCTCAAAAGATCTCCGACAAAGAGACCCTTTGCGGGGCCCGTAGGGAATTGCAGCGCCGGCCCTACGAGGAGCAACCGCCCGATGATGAAGCATGACACCGTTCGGGGTGTGTGAGGGCAATAGAGGACAAAGAGTGGTCTTCCAGTTTCATGAGTGGGTTTCCAATCTAGAAAATGTTCACACTCTGCTTTCCTTTTTTTCTTTTTTAGGGCTTGGTGACTTTTTGCACCCGCCCATAGGAACTGTGTCCTCTTGGTTTAGATATTGAATTAGGGAGCATGGACACTGGACCTTTCTGGCTCCTAGATCCCCCCTCTTTTTGTGTGATATACAGCTTACAAGTCACCAAAGCAGCATTGACTTTTTTCTCACCCTCTGGAAAACTAAAATACTCACATATAAAAGAGCTCTTCTGTTTCCTCTTTCTCTGCCTGATGGTGGTGCTGCTAGCCTCACTCTCAGCAGAAGAGTGCTGGTCTGCCATCGTATCCCAAAGACAACTCAGCTCCTTCTCCTAAGGGATCACAAGCAGAAATGAGGGGAATGGGTGTGGTGTAGGAGAGTTCTAGAACTGAAACTACTTTGAACCGATCAAAAGTTTTGTTTCATGATCACATGACCCACCGTGCGCGTACGTTACGCTTACGTTACGCTTACGTTACGCTTACGGTGCGCTTACGGTAAAAGTACGCATGCGCATAACAGGCACTCCCCAACACTTCCGCGTAACGTGTGCGTGTAGCGTACACGCTTACGCGCCCCATACGCAGTACGCACGGCTACGTAAATTGCGTAAGCATACGCAAAAAGAGTAAAAATATTACGAACATTACGCAAACCGTACGCTTACCGTAAGCTTACCGTACGCGCACATAAAAAAAAAATGTAAAAAAAAAAAAAAGGAAAAAAAGAATCTCTATGTTATACTAATATATCTTACCTGTTTGGAAAAAAAAAATGAGAAAAATTAATATATTGCAGAATTTTTTCAAATTAAGCATAGTGTTTTAAGAGAATATAAAGTAAAAAAAAAAAAAACACTTGCAAATAAAAAAAAAAAAACACGTTTAATATAAGAATTTGTAAAAAAAAAAAAGAAAAAATCAATGAAAAATCCATGGGAATCACACATATTATAGGTAAGAATTAGCATTTAAAAAAACGTACAAATTCACTGAAAAAACCATAGGTTTCACATACGTTATAGTTAGGAATTAGCATTTAAAAAACCTTGCAAATTCACTGAAAAAACCATAGGTTTCACACACGTTATAGTTAGGATTTAGCATTTAAAAAACCTTGCAAATTCAGTGAAAAAACCATAGGTTTCACACACGTTATAGTTAGAGGACATTTTACTCATAAAAAACCATTGAAATTCCCCCGTTATAGTTAGTTAAGCTAACTATAACTCGCGCACCCGCAATCCACTGCTGATGATGTAACATATTACATCACTCATGACATGGTCAGTGACATCACTCATGACATCACTGATGACATCTCAAATGACATCACTGATGACATCATCCTTGTGACAGAGTGGTAGACCTCCTCTCACCCTAATATAACCTTTGATACAAACATTCAAAAATAGAGACTGAAATTTTCAAAAAAATGGACATACCAATACCAGTTACAACAACCCCTTCAGTAATTCTTAGATCCACATACACATCCACTCATTCACCAACAGTCCTGTACAGTCACTCATACATGTACTCACTCATCATATGTACTCATACACCTTTACATCCTGTTACACATTGCCACTCATCCATAGAGTTACTCACACACATAGTCACTCATGCTAATAAAGAATCAAACATCCATTTACTTGCATATACAGTTATACACACACCACCACACTTACTTCTACGGAAACTTACACATACTTACTCTTTTAAACAATCACTTATAGAAACACATACTTATTCATACAGGAACTGTTTCAATCTCTCACTCTCACACATACTCACTTATATACACCAATATTCAAATATACTTCTTTAAAACATATTTAGTAACTCATAAAGACACTATTGAGACAGTCATTCACTCACTAACACACCCATACACACACTCATCCAACCATACAGACATGCACACATGCTGTCTTCAACACATACAACCAGAGAGTCAATCATTCATGCACCTATGCACTACGTAATAACCCCCACCGAACCATGCAGACAGTCAGACTGATACTCCAAAAACAACCTAAATTCCAATATAAACACCCATATAGCTACTCACCAACCCATGCAGACACTTATACACAAAGTGAGAGACTGATACAGATAATTACATATTTAAACATTACTCACTAAGCCATGTATTCACTAAGATACACTTAATCAGTCAGTTACACAATCAATTTTTCAAAAACAAATCATCCTTTTAGACACTTATATACCCATTTATTCTTCCATCGACCTTGAGATATACATATATAAAACATATTTAATTTTCAGAAAAACACACATTCACTGGATGATGTCATCAGTGATGTCATTTGAGATGTCATCAGTGATGTCATGAGTGATGTCACTGACCATGTCATGAGTGATGTAATATGTTACGTCATCAGCAGTGGATTGCGGGTGCGCGAGTTATAGTTAGCTTAACTAACTATAACGGGGTAATTTCAATGGTTTTTTATGAGTAAAATGTCCGCTAACTATAACGTGTGTGAAACCTATGGTTTTTTCACTGAATATATATATATATATTACAAGTATTCCTCCGCTGACTTTCACCAAACGGCTCTCCCGAAGGATGGACACAGACCCAGAAATTTGTGCAAATATATTCTTTTATTCCTTTGTCGCCATTACGCGTTTCGGCTCGCCTGAGCCTTGATCACATGACAGTGGCATAATGGAGGTAACTCCCTTTTAAAGTGAAAGTGCAAATGTGTTAATGACCACGTGACAGACATGACGTGTTGATTTCCAATGAACATAGAGAAAAGCTTGACCTTATTTACATTGTGCAAACTCCATGTAATGTCTAAATAATATTTAAACATTTAAACAATGAATACAATTTAGCTTGTCAAAGGTGCATGTTGATACCATTTTACTCGCTTTTGTTTTCAATTGGTCATCGCTATACAGTTCTGAACATCACGGTAAAATACCGTCATACAGTTCATAATGTCTTCTAGTTACCAATATTTGTCCAAGTATGAAAACCAAAGATTTTACTAAAGTGCTCAGTTGCATCCATCGTGGTACATTAGTTAAAAGCAAAAACGATAAAAACATATAATTATTGTTTCTGTAAAAGTGCAAAGTGTAATGTGCAATATGTGTGCAAATAAGCCTAATAAATAAATCAGGTTTCAGTTGTTCAAAGGGCCATTTGAATAAATTACATGAGTTCTTATACATAATATGTAGTATTTTCTGACTTATTCGTATTGTTTCAAGAGCTAATGTATCCACTGTACCTATGGCGGGAATCGGGCAATGCCTAAAGTGATCTCTTTTTCGTTCAAATGCTCATAAGAGTATGATTGTGAAATACCTGGACCTCCATTAATGTTGTAATAACATTGACCATTTACAATAGTATAATTTCAAGTCGCGATCCTATCTTTTATGTAGATCTTCTGTCTTGTATTGCTGATTGGTAGATTTCTAGATCTAATGCCGTATTTCATCTATACCCATTCAAAATAGACCGACCACACCTGTAAAGTGCATATGTGTCAGTGCATTTTAGTATGTGCAAACAAATGCCAATATATAAATTAAAAGGTAATTTGACCTTAAAATTATATCTATCAACCTATCTATATAGTATCTCATCAAGATAGGTACCACTAAAACTATATATGTACTAACCATATTAAATACAATAAGATTATAAATTATGAGATGTTGATAAAAACACCTGATAAAATAACTGAATAATAAAATATCATATTTTAAAAGACATAAGAGGATCTGTTGATAAAAGGTAATATGATCACGTGATTTAAAAATTAAAAATAATTGTAATAGGTATTAGAGGACTGAGATTGCGTATGATTGACACCCACTATCTTTTGGCACATGCAAGCTTGTTGTGTCAGATTAAACATGTGTACAAGTCCTCCGTAGCATTAAGACCTGAAGGGTGCTTAGTGTCTAGTTGTAGGATGTACCGTGTTTCAAGTTTCCTTAATTTGTTTTCACGGTCACCTCCTCTTCTGCTTGGTGGGATTGCATCTATGACATAGTATTTAAGGAAATGGTTGTCAGATTTGTGTTGTTCCCTAAAGTGCCGCGCAACGGGGTACATGTTGTCCTGATTCGTGATAGCTCTTGGATGCTGAAGGATACGTTTGAAGACAGGTAATTTAGTGCTGCCTATGTACCGTAAATTACAAGGGCATGAAAGCACATAAACAGGGTATTCTGTCTTGCATGTTAAGAATTTAGAGATAGTATGGTTGTAATCACTGAAAGGAGTTTTGTATGTGTTGGTATTAACTCCCTGAATGCATGCCTTGCACGTTTTACATCTAAAAAATCCTGTAACCGATTGTATCCAGCTGCTATTGTTGATCACCTCGGGACTTGTGTGAACTAGGGTATCTCTCATCGAGGGCGCCTTACTGTAAGTGATGGACACCCTCTGCGGTAGCAGGGGTCCTATCACCGGGTCACTTAGTGCCAATGGCCAATTTCGCTGAATGATTCTATTTAGACTTTTATGTTGTTGGCTATATTGAATGATCAGTCGAAATTCATCTCTCAGATTAGTACTGACAGTATTGTCCTGAGTCATATTATCAGGGTTGGCTTTCCTAACTTTTTCATGAGATTTCTTGTCCACTTTCTTATCTTTGATAGCTTGCTCCCTGCTCCAGGACATGGACTTGCTGATAGCTTTATTAATGACACTATTCTTGTACCCACGTTGCAAAAAGCGACACTTGCTTTCTTCCTGTGCCACCTTCAGGTCCTGATGATTACGACATATGCGCCTTATGCGCAACATTTCCCCATAGGGGATACTGTTGATAAGGTGTTTGGGATGCGCACTGGATGCATGAAGAGTAGAGTTACCCGCTGTCTTTTTTCTATAAAGTCGGGTTTCAATTTTATTATTGCTTATGTAGACTTGGGTATCTAGAAATTCAATCTGGGAATGACTGATTGTGGCGGTGAAATGTAAATTCATGTTATTAACATTGATATTCTGAATAAACTCATTAGCTTGATGTAGAGTACCGTGCCAAACAACAAACAGATGATCAATGTATCTGAGCCAAATTTTGACATTGTTCATGACATTGTCCTCAAAATTCTTTTTGAGGATCAGCTCCTCCCATCTGCCCATATGCAGACATGCGTAGCTTGGTGAAAAGCTGGCCCCCATAGCTATCCCTCTAGTTTGCTGATATAACTGGCTGTTAAACATGAAGGTGTTATTATGCAAACAGAATTCGATCATTTCTACCAGCATTTTACTGTGTTCTAGATGTTGTGTAGATCTCTGTGCAAGATAATGTTGTACTGCTTTTAAACCATCAATATGTTTAATACTGGTGTATAAAGAAGTTACATCCAATGCCATCAGTAAGTAATCTTCCTGCCACTCAAAATTCGAGATTTTCCTAAGAAAGTCGCTGGTGTCCTTTACATAGGAAGGTAAATTCTGTACATACTCCTGTAAATAATAGTCAATATATCTTGTTGTGTGTTCCATCAGACTATTTTTAGCACTGATTATTGGTCTTCCAGGGGGTTCGTTATAGTTCTTATGAGTTTTTGGGATAAAATAGATGGTCGGAGTCGTGGGATTGTCATGTTTTAAAAATTTGAGTTCATCATTACTGATCAGTTTAGAATTGTTCCATTTGATAAGCTTGAGATGGAATTCCTTGTGCGTGATTTTCATATTGCCAGTGGTAATCCTAGTGTAGCAATCACGATCATTGAGTTGTTTGTACGCTTCTTTATTATATAAGGTTATTGGCCATATTACAATGTTGCCACCCTTATCACTGTTGCGGATTACAATTTCCTAGTTTTTCTTCAATTTGGATGTTAATAATCGATATTGCTGATTGACTTTGTTATAATGTGATGTTTTGGATTGTGTCTTCTTATGCAGTTCCTTGATTTGTGTGGTTACTGCCTCATGAAAAATATCGATGGAATCACGAATCATTATTGGATTAAAGAAGGATTTAGGTTTGAATGGACTTACTTCCAACGTTTCATTTGTGCGATTGCTTTCGTTGTTCAGATCTTCCAAAATTTGTAACATGGGTGCGTCAGATTGTGTCAACATCGTTGCCCCTTGTCTGATATTAGTTGTGGGAGCTTGTTGATTGGTTACTCAGTTGGGTGTATTGACAAGAAAATGTTTTTTCAGCTTCAACTTTCGCACCCCTTTGTATAGATCCAGTCTAGTTGCTGCATAATCAAAGTTATTTTGTGGTGCATACGAAAGACCAAGTCTCAGTATATTTGTTTCTTGTTTCGTCAGCTCAACGTTGGACAGATTGATGATGGTATTTTCTACCTGTTCGTCCATTATTGTTTGTTTCTCCAATATCCCCGTCCTCTCTTTCTCATAGGTTTTTGCTCGTTTATTGCTGGCTTTGCGCCTCTGCCGCCGTTTGTAGTTGGAGATGCTTGATTTGTTGGAGGTCTTGGACGCAGTGTTTGTCTGCGCTCCTGACATAAAAAATTGAGTTCCTCTCCTGGGGATGGCTTGGATTTATGGCCTGCCGTTGTAAGGTGGCGCATCTCAGATTCGGATTCGCTGCTTCCCCCTGAGCTGACTTCTGATTGGGGGGTATTTATCCTTGGATTATATTGGCCCTCGTTGTGTTTAGCCGTTGTTGGTACTACATCCACATTGGAGAATTTGGATCTTCTCAGTGCATCATAGCGTTTGGCAAACGTAAAGATTTGGCCCATCTCATAATCTGTTCTATCTCTCTGGAATTTGAATGCTTTTCTGATTTTGATTTTTTCTTCCTCTTTTTGTAGACGAGTCATCATTTCATTCCTTAATTTATTTTGTTCCTCTTTTTGTTCATGTTTTTCCAACTCTTCATTTATTTCATCTATTTCACTCAAGAGCTTAGCTCTGTCAATGTCCGCGTATTTGATTAGAATAAGAGTCAGTTTCCTAGAAGATTCTAGGTTGCATTCCGCCCATTCTTTCATTAATTCAGGGTTAGGTTCGTCGTAGCTCGGTGCCATTAATATACGTAAGCCTCTTGGAATCCTGTTTACTTCAATGTACCCTTGTAACGACTTTGACTCCCACCATTTGCTCATTTCAGATTTCATTTTTTTCTCAAGTTTTCTAAATAAGTCCCTTACTTATTTATATTCGTTCTATCCGGTATATGCTCCGTTACATTGCTTGTAGATGCGAGGGTATCAGAGAACATCTCTGTTGCTGCCGCCTCCCGTGCTCTAGCCACGTCGGCCGACATTAAGGAAATTGTTCGTATTATTGAAACTTCAGTTAATGCAGAATTGAGTGTAGCTGCGTTGTCTGAAGAGTTGCACGCCACCTCACCCCACAATACCCACTTGTGTGCCTACCTGCTGTTCTTCTGTAATCCCCGGGTCCTCCGACTCAGCGTTTACTGAATTTCTTCAGGTTTTCCGGCTTCTTCTGGGTTGTGGGGGGTCCGGCGGTCGGTATCCTTTACGGGATGTAGGCAGGCTTCCAGGTTGCCCCGGAAGAGGAGTCTCACTGTTCCGTCGACCTATTCCAAGGAGGGGGTCCGTGAATGGTCGTGCGAGACAAGCAAACGACCAATGATATTACAAGTATTCCTCCGCTGACTTTCACCAAACGGCTCTCCCGAAGGATGGACACAGACCCAGAAATTTGTGCAAATATATTCTTTTATTCCTTTGTCGCCATTACGCGTTTCGGCTCGCCTGAGCCTTGATCACATGACTGTGGCATAATGGAGGTAACTCCCTTTTAAAGTGAAAGTGTAAATGTGTTAATGACCACGTGACAGACATGACGTGTTGATTTCCAATGAACATAGAGAAAAGCTTGACCTTATTTACATTGTGCAAACTCCATGTAGTGTCTAAATAATATTTAAACATTTAAACAATTAATACAATTTAGCTTGTCAAAGGTGCATGTTGATAACATTTTACTCGCTTTTGTTTTCAATTGGTCATCGCTATACAGTTCTGCACATATATATATATATATATATTTATATTATCTACTGGCAGTCGCCAGTAGATAGTTATAGTTAGGACCGTGTTTCCATAGGAAATCTGAAGATTATATTTTGAATAACTTTGGCGCCGGTTGACGAATCCTCGCAAAATTTTCAAAACTAATGGGGCGCTCTGCTCAGCACCTACCCTGAAAGTCTCGGGGTGATTCGTCAAGCGGGCGCTGAGAAAAAAGGGGGTCCCAAAATGCTTTTTCCCCATAGGACCTTTAGTCGAAGGTACAGCCCGAACGGCTGAACAGAATTTTTTTTTTTTTTTTTTTATTTTTAAAAACCTTTATTCGGATATTTCAGATACACAGCTATTCAGCCGACAACCCGGAGGTTCGGCAGCTCGTCAATCAACATATGTAGTCTTCTATAGCTGTCATGCAGGAGAGAAAAAAGGTTTCAATTTTTAAAGAAAAACATAACGAGCAAGGCAATATACATCATGTGTTCGCGTCAGATCCCACCGATGAGGCGGCCCCATATCCACCATCAGATCAGCCCTCAAGTGTGGAGGGGAGGGAGAGGCAGAGGCACTAACTTTCTATCAGATTTCATCCGCAAAACTCAAGTCGGAAGTGGGGCTAGGGGGAAAGGTGCTCCTCTGGTGGGTCAGTGGCAGGAGGCAGGCAGATGTACCCCCTATACTGGTTCCACCCCCCCCACACCTTGTGCCATTTCTTGGGCCTCCCCCGTGCACAATACACTGTTTTCTCCTGAAACATGCACCAGTCCATGTTGTTCTTCCATGCATCCAGGGTGGGCGGGCTAGGGGATCCCCACAATCGTGCAATATCCCGCTTGGCCACCATATTACCAAGGGTCACCCATTGAGTCTGCGCAGCATCGTAGTCTGTAGGGCCCCACACGTTCAAGAGACAGCGCCGCGCCTCTGAGTGCAACACAATACCCGTGACCTCCTGCATCACAACATGAATCTGCTTCCACAATTCCGCAATCACACCACACTCCCATATGATGTGCAGAAAGGTGCCCACCATCCCGCAGCCCCTCTTACACAGCCCGTCCTCGGAGAAACCCATGTGGACCAACCGGGGGCCAGTGACATAGACTCTGTGGAGTATCTTAAGCTGGACCAGCCGCAGCCTGGCGGGGATGGCAACCTCTTTCGGGGAGGAGACAGCGCACTGCCAGTCCTCATCGTCCAGCTCAAGACCGTCTCTAGTCCACTGGTCCCGCACCCCCAGGAGGAGATCGGTACGGACGTTCACCAGCTTCTTGTAAATGAGAGAGATTGTGCTCTCCGGCACATGGCCGTCCAAGATCCGGTCCTCCAACGGAGAGGATTCGGGCACCTTCTCCCCCTCAACGAGGACCGACCGCAGCGCATGACGTACCTGCGCGTACCGGAAGTATTCCGTGCCCTCTAGCGCATATTCCGTCTGCAGCTCTGTAAACGACTTAATCCGCCCCTTGGCCAGCATGTCCCCCACCCTGGAGATACCAATCAGGTCCCATTTGTCGAAACCCTTAGAGTTCCAGAGTTTCCCCAGCATGTCCGAGTCAAACAGCGGAGTGGCCAGTGTGAGTCTATCCTTCCACCCCAGGGAGTTCGTGACTGCCTTCCACACGTGCACCGCCACCCCGGTCGGCCCCGTGAGGGATCCAGCCGGGGCCCTTGAATAAAGTGCTCTATAGTAGCCACCACCCCGCAACAACCACCGGTCCATAGCGAAGCCGGGGCTAAGCGCAGGACCGTAGACTCCGTGGTTGACTGCGCTCAGTTGGGAGGCCCAATAGTATCTCCGGATGTCGGGAAGCGCGATACCCCCGTCATACCAAGGGAGAGTTAGTTTTGCTATCGCTATACGCGGGCGGCCGTCCCACAGCAGCGAACGCTGTAGACTCTCAACCTCCCGAAAGTAACTGGCCGGGACCGGCTCCTGGGTGTTCTGCAGGGCATAGAGAAAGCAGGGAAGCGACATCATTTTAAAGAGCGCCGCACGACCGAGGAGGGAAAGCGGCAGCCGCCTCCAGCCTGCCACGTCCCGCCGCAGGCGCGCCAACGGAGGGAGCAGGTTTCGCTCATACCGTACCGTGGGGTCGGCTGAAATATAGATCCCAAGATACTGAAAGCCCTCCCGGGCGATCTGGATCGGGCAATTCCGCGGGGGAACCGGAGCGTCTCCACACAGGGCGTACAGATATGACTTACCCCAGTTGATGGTGAGCCCCGAGTTCCTCCCGAAGGAAGTCAAGATGTCGCAGACAACTATAAGGGACTTCCGGGGTGAGGTAAGATAGAGCAGAATGTCGTCGGCATAGAGGGAAATGCGGTCCTCGTGATCGGGGGACCAGCGAATCCCCCTCACGTCTGGGTGCCACCGTATCCATGCCGCTAGCGGCTCAAGGGCGAGAGCGAACAACAGCGGCGAGAGGGGACAACCCTGCCTGGTACCCCTTCCCAAGTCGAAGGGATTGGAGGCCCTCCCGTTAACCGCAACTTTGGCGAGAGGTCCTTCGTATAAGAGCCTCACCCAGCCCACAAATCCGGGCCCGAAGCCGAACTTCGCGAGCGCGGCCCACAAATATGCCCACTCAACCGTGTCGAACGCCATCGTTGCGTCGAGCGCCGCCACCACGGCCGGTTCCCGCATCGTCCCGACCCTTGCGATCACACCATGAATGCGCCTAAGATTCAACGCAGTATTCCGATGTGGGATGAATCCAGATTGGTCGGGGTGGATCAGGTCACCGATCACCCTGACTAGCCGGTTTGCGAGGATTTTAGCAAGGATCTTCGGCTCAGCGTTAAGGAGCGAGATCGGCCGGTATGAACTGCACCTGTCTCTAGGCTTGCCATCTTTATGGATGACCACGATCATTGCCAGGCGCTGGTCGAGCGGGAGGGAACCCGTCGCCCGCGCCTCCACAAACATGGCTCGTAGATGCGGAGCGATCTTGTCCGGCTGGAGTTTGTAGAGCTCAATGGGCAGACCATTCGGACCCGAGGCCTTGCCCGGACGCAAAAAACGGATCGCCCCCGCAATCTCATCGACCGTGATGTCGCCATCAAGGTCGTCCCTGTCCACGTCGGAGAGGCAAGGCAGGGCGAGATCGCGCAGGAGTGCACATGAGTCCTCCACAGGCCTGTCCGACACGGATGTATAGACCGTGCGGAAGTAATCCGCAAAGCACTGGACTATGTCCTCCGGCTCCGTGACCAGGACGCCAGCCTCCGTCACTAGGTCCGGGACCACTCGATTGACCCTCTCCTTCTTGTCCAGCCACGCGATCAATTTCCCGGCCTTGTCCCCGACGTCGTACAGACGGCCCCGCTGTTCCCTACTCAGAGCCTTGGCTGCGTCAGTCACGAGGGCCCTGTACTCCGATTGCTTAAGGCTCAATTCGTGCAGCGCCTCCTCCGTGACCTCACCCTCCAGGGCCAGCCCTAGGTCTGCGATCACGGCTGAACAGAATTACTTGAAATTTGGCAAAGAGGTAGTCCTCAGGTCAGGCATGTGCCGTTTGCATATATGGTGTCAATCTGTTCATTAGTTCCTGAGAAAATTGCAGTTAAAAGCACATAAATATCTATAAGCGCACACCGTGCGTGCACCGTGCGTGCACCGTGCGCGAACCTTAACGTGCGCGAGCGTAATTCTGATTGGTGGATTCATGTCAGTCAACATTCGAATCGGTCGAAATCAGGAAGTGTCGGCCGCCATTTTGTGTGTTTTGTGTGTGACAGTGAAAAAGAACGGTGGAGAACGTGAAAAGGGGGGCAGGATAGAGAGTTCCTGACCCCCTAGCCTTTGTCAGGGGGTCCCTGAAGGACCCCGAAGGGTGAAAAAAAGATTTTATTTTTTTTTCAAAAAATCGCGGGGTGCGCGCACGGTGAAAATCCTTAAAAAAACATTTTAAACGAGCCATTCCATATTACAGGATACAGTCTATCTATAACTATATACATAGGTAGCTTATTGTAAAATAAATATATTAAAAACATAATAAAACATACATAACTTAGCATTTAAAAAACCTTACAAATTCACTTAAAAAACCATAGGTTTCACACATGTTATAGTTAGCTGGACATTTCACTCGTAAAAAACCATTGAAATTCCCCCGTTATAGTTAGTTCAGATAACTATAACTCGCGCGACCGCCAATCTATTACAAGGATGATGTCATCAGTGATGTCATGAGTGATGCCACTGACCATGTCATGAGTGATGTAATATGTGACGTCATCAGCAGTGGATTACGGACTCGCGAGTTATAGTTATCTGAACTAACTATAACGGGGGAATTTCAATGGTTTTTTACGAGTGAAATGCCCAGCTAACTATAACATGTGTGAAACCTATGGTTTTTTAAGTGAATATATATATATATATATATATCAGCTCCCAACTTGCATTCCCACGGGAAAACAAGACGGCCGCACACAATATCCAGGGGGTAAGTTCGGTTTTATTTTACCGATAAATAAAGCGGAACAGGACGCGTTTCGGCGTAGCACCTTTTTCCACTGTTATATATATATACATATATATATAATCCAACAAAACTTCCCCAATTTGAAGACGCTCTCAAAGAGCAGATGAATTAAAAGGAAACTGGCATTTTCTTTCAGAGGCATTTATCTGCCTTACGCCTTTCAAAGCACTCAGCTTCTTGATCACAGGCTTGATGATACTACACAGAAATGGTGAAAAGGCACTCCCCTCTGCATGTCCATTTAATTACTCCTCCGTGGGCCTCACAGGTGACATCAACTAAGTGTTGCATGATGCGATCAGCAGTGCACTTTCAAAATTCCTTTACCTTTAGTAGGACTAACACTTGGCGCTGGTTTCCTCAGTTACTGGTCCCCATCAGTATTGTATTTTCAATAATGGAGCACAATCATTAACTATGAAAACCAGAATTTAATTCTATTCTTCTGCTCTTGTTTTGCTAGTATATTGATGATATATATTGATACAACATTTTTCTTTGTAACAACCCTGAAGAAGCACGTTTGGGTACAAAAGTCGTGTTGGCTGAATGTTTGCGGCTAATTGCAGTATTGGAGTATGATTGCTGTATTGAATGAATACTTAAAGAAAGAATAAAAGAAAACTTGAGAAAAGATATATGAAATCATTGTTGTCTGTTGATTCGCAGTGCACAGCTGTGTATAAAAAATAAATAAATAAAATAATATTAAAATATATATATATATATATATATATATATATATATATATATATATATATATATATATATATATATATTGTCGCTCCCAAGGTGCCCACGTGGCAAGAAAGCACTCCAGAACCAGCGATGCCTCTCGACGTCCCAGCAGAGGAAAATGCGGCCAGACGCGTTTCGAGTTCATATCTCTTTTTCAATGGCCGTTCACCTGTATCCTGCGACCATGCCCCGCCTACAAATGCTGCTGCTGCCTCCTAATAGGCGAGTGTGTAACTGGCAGTCCCCACAGAATTGTGGTTCATGTAGTGCGGCACAAAAAATAAAACCCTGTATGGGTGCCGAAAGATAAGGATCCCTTATGCATGCCCTGGATGGGCTGACCCCTCTGTAGACATCTTCTCGGCGCTAGTTCCCTCGAAACACTGGGTTTTATTTTTTGTGCCGCACTACATTAACCACAATTCTGTTGGGACTGCCAGTTACACACTCGCCTATCAGGAGGCAGCAGCAACATTTGTAGGCGGGGCATGGTCGCAGGATACAGGTGAACGGCCATTGAAAAAGAGATATGAACTCGAAACGCGTCTGGCCGCATTTTCCTCTGCTGGGACGTCGAGAGGCATCGCTGGTTCTGGAGTGCTTTCTTGCCACGTAGGCACCTTGGGAGCGACAATTTACACGCGGCAGGTCCAGCCGCGAAGAGAGCACCACCGCACTAATACAAGCGGGTCGTAAGCTGGGGATCTCCCCAGTGTTTCGAGGGAACTAGCGCCGAGAAGATGTCTACAGAGGGGTCAGCCCATCCAGGGCATGCATTAGGGATCCTTATCTTTCGGCACCCATACAGGATTTTATTTTTTGTGCCGCACTACATTAACCACAATTCTGTGGGGACTGCCAGTTACACACTCGCCTATCAGGAGGCAGCAGCAGCATTTGTAGGCGGGGCATGGTCGCAGGATACAGGTGAACGGCCATTGAAAAAGAGATATGAACTCGAAACGCGTCTGGCCGCATTTTCCTCTGCTGGGACGTCGAGAGGCATCGCTGGTTCTGGAGTGCTTTCTTGCCACGTGGGCACCTTGGGAGCGACAATATATATATATATATATATATATAATATTTGTATTGATTTATTTACCATAAACCACACTAATGTATGACATCACACAGTTTCTTACAGCAATACTGATCAGGAGAAACAGTGCAATTAAAAAAAGACATCTCGTAGTGTCTGTCTGTGCAGGGGACACAGAAGTATAAGGGTCTGCACTGCTCTTGGTGCGCCCCATGGGTAGCTTGCTGAATATCGTCATCATGGCATAACTAGGGTGGAACTGTTGAATTGAAGTAATAGGTTGGTGAGGTGTCGAGATAACTGGATGTAGAGACCTTTGCATGTAGAGTAGTGGGGGCGGGTGTGCAGGTGCATTGGAGCACACTACATATGTGAGAATGAGTAAAGGAATACTATGAGAAAACGTCTGTGTGGGCAACTATGATTGAGGGGCTGTGTATGACATATGTGGGAGGTGCTTGTCATGTTCACGGCAATAGGTCATCATTTTCCACATCCTGTTGGAAGTGTGTGAGCTAGACTGCCCACTGGGGAGATTTAGGTTTCTTGTGCAGTTGTCGCACCTCCTCAAAATGGAGGGCATCTTCTTCTGCTGCGTCCCATTTGAGCATTGCTCCCTGCCAAGCCTCCACTTGGTAGGCTGTGGGGGAGCGCCAGTGAAGAGTGTGTTTTTGGCTAGTAGATGTTCCAGGGCCTCAAAGCAGGCGCGCACTGTCTGCTGTTTCCTGCGCTTGAATATACCATGCTTCCCATGAGTGAATGTCTGATATCTCTGTGACCTTGCACAGGTTGGTATGGAGCTCATGTCAGTAGCTTTGAAGGGTACGGCAGACCAAAGAATGTGTATGAGGTCCACATCTTGGGTCTGACAACATGGTCATTCGAACTGTGTCTTGGGGAAGAATCTGTATTGCTGACCCGGGATTAGGAAATCATTGTGAAGAATGAAGTATGTATATTTGAAGCAGAAGTTGCAGGAGACCTTTTTGGGGAGCTCAAGTGCCTGGTCCCATTCTTTGTCATGGAGTATCCTCCCAAATTCATCCTCACTCTTTTGCCACAGTGCTATGAGGTGGTGGCTCTCAGTTCACTGATGGTCTTATAAAGCCAGGTAATATGATGGTGGCCAGCTCCCATAGTTAGGATGCTCTGCAGTACTGGGTGTGTTTTGGGTTCCCCCCGGTGAGGTCCCAAAGGATGTGACATTTGTGACTAAGCTGTCTGTGCATGAGGAACTGTCCCAGTGGGAGGTCATTCTGCTTGGCAAGTTGGTTGAAGGGTAGGCAATGAACTTAGGCAAACAGGTCATCCATTGTATCAGGTGGTTCATCCAGACCTTTCGATTCCGGTCCGTAAATTATCCCGGGTCACAAGGGAGATCAACGAGGGGTTGGTTTGGGATGTATAGTGGGGTCCCCCGGGAGAGGTGGCTTATCTATGCCTTGCATGCCCTTGCCATCACCGCTTGAAGGTCCAGGGGGATGTAGGTTGAGCTTTCAGTAGAAGTTAGTCCTGGATCGTGGAGATCCTTAGGGGTCTAAGCTTGAAGCAGATGTCGTCCAGGGATCACTGACATAATATCGACTACCAAAATATAGACCTACCAAAATATCGATGACAAAATATAGAATGCAAAAATATCGAATTCCTATCTACAAACAGGTAAGTACAAAAATATTGATTAAAAAATATCGTTGTAAAAAAATATAGTTAGTCAAAATATCGAATTTTTTTAAATGTCTTAAAAGTAATGTAAAAATAATAAAATAATCAATATAATTAACTAAAACATATTTAAAAATACTTAAATAACCTTAAAAATAATAAATATTTAATGTAAGTTAAAAAAAATAAACTTATCTTTTTCTTTTTTAATAGATATATATTAACGTAATATTAATCAAAAAGAATCAATATTGTTACCATAGGATAGCGGCAGGGTAAAATGTACCATTACCACTCCAGTGAGTGCAACAGTAGGGAAAGCGTCAGATAGCGTAGGGGTAAAAATTACTATTCCCACTCCAAAGAGTGAAACAGTAGGGAAAGCATTGGATAGCGTAGGGGTAAAAATTATTATTCCCACTTCAGAGAGTGCAACAGTAGGGAAAGCTTTGGATAGCGGGAGGGTAAAATGTACTATTCCCACTCCAATGAGTGCAACAGTAGGGAAAACGTCAGATAGCGTAGGGGTAAAAATTACTATTCCCCCTCCAAAGAGTGCAACAGTAGGGAAAACGTTGGATAGCCTAGGGGTAAAAATTACTATTCCCACTCCAAAGAGTGCAACAGTAGGGAAAGCGTTGGATAGTGGGAGGGTAATATTTACTATTCCCACTCCAGTGAGTGCAACAATAGGGAAAGCGTTGGATAGCGTATGGGTAAAAATTACTATTCCCACTCCAAAGAGTGCAACAGTAGGGAAAGCGTTGGATAGCGGGAGGGTAAAATTTACTATTCCCACTCCAGTGAGTGCAACAATAGGGAAAACGTTGGATAGCGTAGGGGTAAAAATTACTATTCCCACTCCAAAGAGTGCAACAGTAGGGAAAGCGTTGGATAGCGGGAGGGTAACATTTACTATTCCCACTCCAGTGAGTGCAACAATAGGGAAAGCGTTGGATAGCGTATGGGTAAAAATTACTATTCTCACTCCAAAGAGTGCAACAGTAAGGATAGCGTTGGATAGCGTAGGGGTAAAAATTACTATTCCCACTCCAAAGAGTGCAACAGTAGGGAAAACGTTGGATAGCGGGAGGGTAAAATTTACTATTCCCACTCCAGTGAGTGCAACAGTAGGGAAAGCGTTAGATAGCGTATGGGTAAAAATTGCTATTCTCACTCCAAAGAATGCAACTGTAAGGATAGCGTTGGATAGTGTAGGGGTAAAAATTACTATTCCCACTCCAAACAGTGCAACAGTAGGGAAAGCGTTGGATAGCGGGAGGGTAAAATTTACTATTCCCACTCCAGTGAGTGCAACAATAGGGAAAACGTTGGATAGCGTAGGGGTAAAAATGACTATTCCCACTCCAAAGAGTGCAACAGTAGGTAAGCGTTGGATAGAGTAGGGGTAAAAATTACTATTCCCACTCCAATGAGTGCAGTAGTAGGGAAAATAATAATCTAATATTTTTTTTAAATAATTTAATTATTAATACCAATACAAAAATTATTGAAATTAATTACCAATCACAAAATATTTAATAATCAATTAATTATAAATACCAATAAATATTGATTTTTTAATGAATTACCTATTAATAATTAATTAACAGCCAATTAATTTTCAATACCAAAAATGAATAAATACAAATACCAATTAATAATTAATTCATAGTAAATTAATTATCAATATACAAAAATAAATTCAATAATTAATTATTTACAATTAAATTACTTCCCACCATATTCCCCCATAAACCCACAACCCACTACAAATACTAAATTAAAACAATTAACATAATTATCAATTAAACAATTAATTACCAATTAATACAAATTAATTACCAATTAATAATTAATCAACAACCAATTAATTTTCAATACCAAAAATTGATAAAAAATAAAAAATAGCAGTTAGTATTTAATTAACAGTAAATTAATTATCAATACACAAAAATATTTTCAGTAATTAATTAATTACAATTAAATTACTACCCACCATATTCCCCAATAAACCTACAACCCACTACAAATTATAAATTAAAACAATTAGCATAATTATCAATTAATAATTTAATACTATTTAATTACCAATTAATAATTTATTAATACATTAATTATCAATACCAATAAATAAAAATAAATATTTACTTAATTACTATTAAACTACTTCCCACCCTATTCCCCTATAAACCCACAACCCGCTACGGAATTAAATTACGCAAAAATGTAATAACATAAAATTCATTACTTTCAAAAAATTAAACATACATTACAAAAACTAATATACACTTTTAACACATATACTAACATGCAAAACACTTTAAAAAATCTATATATTAATAAAAATTCAATATTTTTTAATGCCTATATTATGTACTTCGATATTACTTACCTGCAATTCGATATTTTTAACAACTATATTATGTCCATTCGATATTATGTCCATTCTATATTTTAGACTCGATATTATGTCCATTCGATATTTTTTTTTCGATATTAAGACTGTTCACCGTCGTCCAGATGGCCCCAGGTGTGCAGGGGAATAACCACTTGTGCTGCAAGGAAATATGCCTTGAAAGAGGTGGCGCCCAGGCCTCACTGGTCCACCAGCAACTGTAGCTTGACAGGGACAACCCGTCTGCGCTTTGCTCCACAGATGAGTGCATAGGACAGAGACCAGTTCCTTAAATTAGGAGCGGGTGAAATTGCCAGGAGGTTCACAAAATAATATAAGAGTCGAGGCAGGAGAATCATCTTTGTTAGGGCAATCTTGCCTATGGGGGCTAACGGAAGGGGCTGCTAGAAGTGTACCTGGGTACAAATTCCTGCTAGGGCTTTGCAGAGATTTCCCCAGTATATTCTTGTGTGTCATGGTAGAGACTCCCAGGTATGCCAGTTGAGGTGGGTGGCACCAAGGTATATGTCCCATGGCTGTTGATCTGGGCAGAGTGAGTATACATCAATCAATTAATCAGATAATTGTAAGCATGCTACTCACCCGTGAGGGTCTCATGGCGCTAAGGGGGGGGTTGCCGCTCGGTTCAGCTGAAGAGCCAGGTCTTGAGGGTCTTCCTGAAGGTGTTCAGTGAGGGAGCGCGTCTGATGTTTGCCGGTAGCTCATTCCAGGTCTTGGCTGCGATGTAGGAGAACGGTCTTCTGCCTGATCTGGCTCGGTGGATGTGCGGGGTTTCAGCCAGTGCGAGGATGAATGATCGCAGGTTTATTTTGGGTACGTGGAAATTTATTCTGTCATTGAGGTATTTGGGTCCGTTTTTGTGCAGTCATTTGTAGGCATGAGTGAGGATTTTGAAGGTTGCACTCTTCTCCACGGGGAGCCAGTGGAGTCACCGCAGGTGTTGGCTGATGTGTTTGTGTCAGGGGATGCCGAGGACAAGTCTGGTTGCCGTGTTCTGTATTGTTTGCAGTTTGCGGAGTAGGGACTTGTTGATGCCGGCGTAGAGTGCGTTGCCATAGTCGAGTTTGCTGGTGATGAGTACGTGAGTCACTATTTTCCTTGATTCAGGGGGATTTATTTGAAGGTCTTTCGGAGGATGTGGAGGGTGTTGAAGCAGCTGGAGGTGACGGCATTGACCTGTCGATTCATGGCGAGTGATGAATCGAGTACGATGCTGGGGTTCTTGGCATGGTCCGAGGGGGTAGGTGGGCTTCTGAGGGTGGAGGGCCACCAGGTGTTGTCCCATGGTGAAGGGGTGGTTCCAAGGACAAGAACTTCTGTCTTCTCGGCGTTGAGTTTTAGGCAGCTGTTGGTCATCCAGACTGCCACTTTTTGCATTCCTCTCTGGAAGTTGAGTTTTGCGATGGTGGGGACTTTGGTGAGGGAGAGGATGAGCTGGGTGTCATTGGCGTAGGACACGATGTTGGGGCCATGTGGATGTTGAAGAGGGTCGGGCTCAGAGATGACCCCTGTGGGACTCCGCAGGTGATGTCTGTGGGGGTGGAGAGGAAGGGCGGTAGTCTGATCCTTTGGCTTCTTCTGGTGATGAACGAGCGGATCCAGTCTAGGGCAGTTCCTTGTATGCCGGCATCATGTAGTCTGGTGATAAGTTTGTGGTGAGAGACGGTGTCGAAGGCAGGTCGAGGAAGATGAGGGCAGTGGGGTGGCCCTGGTCCAGGAGGGTGCGGATGTTGTCAGTGGCAGCGAGTAGGGCAGTCTCGGTGCTGTGGTTGGCTCAAATCCAGATTGGGACAGGTCCAGGATGGCGTGCTCTTCGATAAATTGTGTCAGTTCCCTGTTGACTGTTTTCTCTGCCCTTTGACTGCGAAGTGGCGAAGAAGATGGGCCAGTAGTTTTTGAGGTCAGTGGGGTCGGCCTTGGACTTCTTGAGCAGGGAACTGACTTCGGCACGCATCCAGTCATCTGGGAAGGTGCCTGTTTTGAAGGTGGTGTTGATGGTGTGTTTCAGTTGGGGCGCAATGGTATCTGCGGCTCTGTGTAAGATGTGTAGGGGCAGGGGTCAGTGGGGGCCCGAGTGGATGCCTTGCATGGCCGCAGCGGTGTTCATGGTCGTGATTGGTGTCCAGTGGAGATGATGGGCTGGCTGGTGTCTTGGGGAAGCGGGACTGGCTGAGGTGTCTTGTGGGTAGTTGGTGAATTTGTCGCTGAGTGTTTTGATCTTGAGGTGGAAGTAGGTTCTGAGCTTGTCGCAGAGGTCTTTAGACGGGGTGATTTCTGCAGCTTCTCTGCGTGGGTTGGTGAATTCCTGGATGATGTTGAAGAGTTCCTTGGAGTTGGTGGAGTTGGTGAGTATTTTTTTGTGAATTAAGTTCCTTTTGGTTGTCCTGGTTTAGTTGTTAGTTGTGGTAGTCCATCATGGCATCCTTGTAGGTGGAGAAGCTGTTGGATGTCTCTGTGTTCCTACAGTTCTTATCCAGGCGTCTGCAGGTGCACCTGGCTTCTTGGAGGTTGGTGGTGAACCAGGCGGCTTTTGTGGGGCATTGTTTCCCGGGGTTGTGTAGCTGGGCAGGCTCGTCTGCACAGTTGGAGATCCATGTATGGAGTTCTCTGACTGCGATGTTTGCATCAGATGCCCAGGTGTAGTTGTCTCGGAAGAGGGTGGAGTTAAGTTGCTCGTTGGTGACCTTGCTCCAGTTCCTTCATGGCGGGCGTGGGGCTGGGTTAGGTGCTTTGGGTTTATCGACGGTGAAGTGGACGCAGTGGTGTTTGGTCCAAGGTGGTTGTGTTGTGTGGCTGAAGTGGACACTGTTTCCTGCAGCGAAGATGGGGTTGAGGGTGTGACCTGCCCTGTGAGTCGGTGTGTTGACGAGTCAGTTGAGTCCGATGTTGGTGAGGTTATCAAGAAGGATGGTGGAGTTGGGGTCACTGGGGTTGTCGAGGTGGAAGTTGAGGTCTCCGACGAGTTTGTAGTTTTTTGATGCGATAGCGTGGGGTGCGATGAAGTCGGTGATGTTGGTGGTGAATGGTGTCCGGGGCCCAGGGGGTCTGTAGATGAGTGTCCCATGGAGTGTGGTCTTAGGGCTGGTCTTGATCTGGAAATGCAGGTGTTCGGTGGAGGGGAAAGTTTCGCTGGAGGTGGTGAGGCGGAAGGTGCTTTTGTGGACTATGGCGAGGCCTCCTCCCACAACTGATTTTGCCCAATAGATTCGGAGTCCAGCTGCAGAGGCGTAGTCCGCCAGGGTGTCCCGGAGCAGTGTGAGGTCGACTGTGATGGCCCGGACATACAGGAGCAGGTCATCCATGTACAGGCAAAAAGCATTTGTCCTGCCCAAGAGCAGGATGCCCCACTCTCGACCCTCCCCTCCCTGTAGCTGCAGGGCCAGGGGTTCCGTGGCAAGTGAAAATAGCAAGAGGGAGAGTGAGCTTCCCTGTCTCATGCAATGGGCAACTGGGAAGGAGGCTGAGAGAAAGCATCCCAGGCGGATCTGGGAAGTTGGGCTAGAGAATAGCAATCTGGTGTAGGCTATTAGTTTGGGTCTGATACCCATGAGGGTGAGCACTGTGAAAAGGTCCTAGTCTAGAATAGGGCAGGCTGCCCATGGGAATTTCCCCCTCACCTGGTTGTTTTCCAGGAAAAGGCAGCGGATATTTTGGGAAGTGGTATGGCCCAGATCAAATCTGTTTTGGTTTGTATGTACCAATTCAGGGAGGATCTGGGCATAACTGTTGGCTAGGATCTGTCTGGTATGGAGAGGTAGATTAGGAGGGACTCTCAGGCGTATGTGGGAGTTCACATCTCCCCAGTACCACTTTGTAAATTTCTGCTAGGCAGGGTGCCAATGGCGCCAAATTGCTGCCAAAGTATTCCAGAGCCCAGCCATCTACGCCTGGGGTTTTGTTGCGGACAAGGTTGCGGATTGCCTGCAGCACATCTGTCAAGTGATATCCACATCCAGGCCTCCTCTAGTGGAGGTAGAGATGCATGGAAGGGCGATGTCCTATAGGAATGTGTTGGAATGGACGGCCGCTGTGGCAGGTGGTGCCCTGTAGATGGAGGAGTAGTAGTCATAAAAGGCCTGCAGTATTTCAGCCTGTGCACTGACGGTGTTGGATGCCAGATTGACCACTTCAGTGATAGTATGTGTCACTGACTCTTGTCAGAATAACCAGGCCAGGAGCCTGCAGGAATTATCGCCCTCTCTGTGAACTTTGGCCGCATGGGCCATGAAATTGTAACAGTGTAGATTTTCTAGGAAGAGTGGCATAAGAGGTTTTTGCTTCAGTGAGGAGTGAAGCAAATGCAGGGTTGGTGTCTGCTGCGTTGCTCAGGAAGCTATGCTTTTACCGGCCACCCCTATGTCCCTTTCTAGAGCCCTTTGGACTCACACTATTTGTTGGATCCAGGCTCCCCTCACCACTACTTTAAAAGTACTCTACTCTAGTGCTCTGGAGGAAGCTGTATTGTGGTTGTCATAAAAATGGCAATCAGATGTGTTTCCTCTGCTCTTCCAGGAACACAGGGTCTACTAAATAATCTCGTTGTAGCTTCCAAGTGGGGGTCAGGAGGAGCAAGGGCACCCACTTGAGGACCATGATGTGGGCAGTGTGGTTAGAAAATATTCACCCAAAGTAATCTGAGTGTTGAACTAGGGGTACCAACTGGGCAGAGCAAAGAAAGTGGTTAAGCTGTATGTGCAAGCTGTGTGGTATGGAGTGGAAGGAATAGAGCCGGGATCCAGAATATTGGGAGTGCCTTGCATCTGTGGAGATCAGTGGCATGCCTAGTTCAGTTCCAGAAGCAGTCCACTTGTGGGTGTGGGGGGAACAGGATAAAGGAGTGAGTGACACATCTTGGGTCAAGTTTAGTACGCGCTTGTAGTCTCCACCTAAGAACCATGGTAGTGTGATTTTATGGACAAGTGTGGTAGAGAGGATGTTGCAGAAGGCCCCTTGTTCAGCATTTAGTGCACAGATGCTACTGAGGAGTAAAGGCCTTTGAGGAGGACTTAGCGGCCTTCCCTGTCAACTGGTGTGCTGGTGTCCTAAAAGGGAATGCCAGGGCGTGCGCATATCAGGGCGCCCAGTGCATATGCCAAGTAGCTGGTGGTGCAAATGAGGCCTCTCTAGTATCTGTGCAATCAGTCTAATTCCATTAATGTTTCATGAGTAGCTGGCAGGAAAATGATTTGCGCTTGCTGCTGTTTATTATAAAAGCAGACACTGTATCACTTATGAGAAGTGCGCATGCCCTGAATGTTCAAGGTGAGGAAATGAATATCAGTGGAAGGTGCCATGTCAACGAGTGGGAAAAGTGTGTATCGTGCTGGAAGTAGGCTGCCCTAGTGCAGTGTCACCCTCTCACATCCCCAGGCCTAAGTCTAAAGAACCATTGGAGGCCTGCCTGACCTGGTGAAGCAAAAGTGAGGGTTTTGGTAGATGGGAGTAACTGCGCCAACTTGGGGATTATAGTATACCAATACTGGGGGTCTCCCACAACTGGTTGTATGCCCGTACAAGGTATGTTTGTCCTGCCCTAGTGTATCGTGGGGGTAGGGCTAAGTCTTATGTGAATGGAGTAGTAAAGCCATGTTGCCCTTAGGGTGTCCAAGGGTGAAATGCAACAGTGTCGGGGGGGACTCGGCAGCCTGTGCCAGGGCCCTGCACAGAATCTGCACCAGGGTGAGCACCTTACATAGAGGGGGGGTGAGGCACGGGAGCTTCTTTCAAGTGGGGTGGGCACGTGAAGGGAAATCCCTATATCGGCTACAGCGAGTGTGGTATTGGATTGCTACTGATGCAGCTCACCTGGACACAGTAGTCTGCCATGCTGTTCTGGGTGCATAAGGTTCTGATATGGGTGTCTGCCATTTGTGACCTCATGAGCGGAGGGGTTTGCAATCCAGTGCAAGAATCTTTGGATTGGAGAGTGTCATCTTCTGAGGAAAAGATGTGTGGGGCCCCTCTCATCATACATGGCTGTTTAGTAGGGCCCAGGTTAGCTGCAACCTGTAGAGCTTGCCAGAAGTCTGCAATGATCTGCTTCATATTAGGGGGGTTGGTTAAGGGTGAACGGTTGGCGGACTTGTGCATGGATTACCCCATCGCTGACCGTGCAGCTTAGGGAGTCCCCACACTGGTTCGGCCCATCCTCTGCAGGAGTTCCTTATTGCTGGTCGGCCCAGTCCCAGGGATCTTTAGGGTCAGTGGAGAAGAGGGTAGCGCCATTGGATATTATCTTGAGATGGACTGGGAACAGCAGCCGGTACTGCACTCCCTGTGGATGGAGGCACCACTTGACTTCCAGGGAAGAGTCGTATTGACGCTGGCCTTGCTGAATGTAGTCGGGTAACAGCATGATGGTCTTGTCTTCTACCAGGGGGGCCCTCGCTTAGCTGCTCGAAGGATGGCATTGCAGTCTCTGAAGTGCAAGAGGTTTGCCAGCATGGGAGGGGATCCCAGAGGTGGGCGAGTTGCTGAAACGCAGTGAGTCCCTTCCAAAGAATAAAAGGAGATGAGGTCCAATGTTTGGATGAAGGTTTTAAACCAAGTCTCTAGGTAGGAGAGGGGGTCTCTCCCCTCAATCCCCTCTGGGAGCCCCAGAATGTGGATTTTTCTCCTGCAGGAGGGCGCCTCTCGGTCATCCACCCTGCTCTTGAGGTGCTGGACTTGGTCCTGTAGGTACAGGAGCACTGATTGGTAATCAGGCCAAGCGCTCGCGGTGGTCCCCCGATACAGGTTGTGTCGGGCTGGTGGTCGCTCTTTTAGGGTGAGGGCGGCTGAACTCTGGAATTCCCTCCCAGCGGACTTGCGGCTACTGACTGACCTCCTGGCCTTTCGCAAAGCTCTGAAAACGTTTCTTTTTTAAATAGATCTTTTATCTGTGTTGTGTTTCTGTTATCTGTTGCACATTGCCTGCCATGCGCCAGGACGCCCCTTAGCTGGGGCAGCTGTGCGCAATACAAAAGTGCTTAACATAACATAACATAACATCTGTCGTAAGTGATTGTAGAGTGGCTGGGTTTCCTCATCTTCGGAGACCTTCTCTGCAAGCTTGTGATGGTCGTTGCTCTGTCTGTTCAAATTGGCTGGTTGGGGGCCAATGAGGTAGCAGGAGTAGGCTTCAGATTTTGGAAAGGACACTGTTGCATGGCAGGTGTCTAGTGTTCACCTCAATGTTGGTGCTGATGGGTAGAGGCAAGATGTAGGAGAGGGGAACCCCCCCAGGTCAAATATAGAACTGCTGTGCAGTGTTGTTTATTGGGGTGCAAGGATTGCCGATAGGATCGATCTGGAGCAGTTACTGGGATTCAAGTTGCTTGTTGAATCATCGCAGGTGCCTTGAACATGGCAATGATTTGCAGTTGGTAATGAACACAGCAATGAAGAGAGACCTCAACGTCCCACTATATGTAGCTGTGGCTCCCTCTGTGCCCCAATTGTGGTGCTGATGCGAGTGACAGAGAGGTGGGGGCTAAGGCATGGATGTGTCATTTCCACCTGCACCTCGATGTAGGTGCCGATGGGAGAACTCTAGGAATCCCCCCAATGGAGGACCTGAGGAACTACAGGGCTATTTTTTACCTCGGTCATCTGATGGGGTGCAAGAGCAATGATATCAAGAAGGTAATTAACAAATATTAGAATCTTGTGACAGACATCAATATGCCAGAAAAACTAATGTTTGCCTTAAGAGAGGTAGAAACATTAGCGACTCCGTGGTGAGCTACTTTTTGGAAAGTGATCCCACTCCAGACATTAGATCCCAATGAAATCTTTCACCACTTTACTGCCAATTTAAATATGGTCACTGTAAAGCCTGTGATCTTACTGTGGAAAGAAAAGAATATCTGCACAACAATGGCACCTACACATTAAGACACCATACCAAAACTGCAACACATCGAGAGTGATATGTGCCATTATATGCCCTTGTGAAAAGATTTATATGGGCCAAAGCACACAAAAGGCCAAAGTAAAGATCTGACAGCACTGCAGCAGGATCTGGTTTACGACAATAGGGGCCCCCTTAGTGGAACACTTCCAGACCAAAGGTCATAATATAGAAAACATAAAATGGTGGATTTTGGAGAATATCGGCCAGAGCCCAAGGGGAGGGGACATACAATTAAGACTAAACACAAGCGAGTCCAGATGGATACACACTCTAGACGCAGTTGCACAAGGCCTGAACGAGTTTGAAGGGATCATTACACAAATTGCTCTTCTAGGGCGCTCATATCTGTTTCACTTTAGATAGGGTGCCCCCATGCTCATCTATTGGTACCTATACTGATGAGTAGTTATTCTGAGATCAATCGACAAATTGCTCCTCTAGGGCGCTAATAACGGTTTCACTTTAGTTAGGGTGCCCCCACATTTATCTATTGGTACCTACATCGATGTATAGTTTTCTGAAATCTTCAAGTAGGATGTCACTGAAGTCACTTTTTGACTAGGTAAATTATACCAATGATGTCACACAAGTCACTTTTGAACAAGCAAGGTATAGACACCTATATATGATTGGGTGTCATTTTGTAGTTTTTCAAGTACAATCGAAATTATTTAAGTAGGATGTCACTTGAGTTACCTTTAGAGTAAGAAATGTGATCATACCAATGTTGTCACACAAGTCACTTTTCAGAATGTAGGTCATAGATATCAACTTAATATTGAATCTCCTGTGATTTAAATGAAAAAATGATTCCTTTATGCGTCAATAATTGTGGTTTAAGCACTTTCAAATCGTTTTAGCTATTCAGAATACTATTTTAGATACACCGTGTGAAATAGAGTAGCCCCTTCATTGGGATCACAATGAGCAATTGATTTATGTACTCGTCACCGTGAATCGTTGTTTTGATACTTCATATGCCATTGATGTACAAATTGGTACATAATGTCGGTATAAAGTAACTCTCAATTATTGCAACAGTGCAATACACTATGTTCACCCTCCAATAGAATCCATTGCATTGACTCTTTTCATCAGGAACCGGCTTTTCATAACTTCATATATTATATTGATTCAGCACTATCCAAGCTAAGTGTATTGTTTACAATTTTGATTAGTGCACCTCTGATCTACTGTTTACTAATCCATCTGTCATAAAAACACTGTGGTGCCGATCACGATCCGGTAAAAAATTCCCCCGTGCGACTCGTATCGGGTCTTCTTACCGTACGAATCGTACAAGTGCCGTACGAACTGGCAATCACGATTCGCATGGTAAAAAGTCCATACGAACCGCACTGGGAATCATTCCCCACACGTCCCCGGGTCGGAAAATGTGTCCGACACGTCCTCGGACGATTTACCTTACAAACGTGAAAAACAAAGTCCGACCTAGGAATCACGATCCATCCCGTGCGTCCGAGGTTACAACCGTATGGAAAAAACACCGTCCGCACCGAACTCCTACAGCAACCATGGAGACATGTGCCCGCATACGCGCCCAACACTCCCCCCAGCCCCCGTACGTCCGACACGTACCCCCGTATATGTATACCCCCACCCGTCTAGGTACACCCCAGTACGTTCCAGTCGAACCCCCACCCCAGGACGTGTCATAGCCCCGTCTACCCACACCCCAGTACGTTCCAGTCGTACCCCCACCCCAGTACGTGTCGTACCACCGTCAATGTACACCCCCCCACCCCAGTACGTGTCGTACCACCGTCCATGTACACCCCAGTACGTTCCAGTCGTACCCCCACCCCAGTACGTGTCGTACCACCGTCAATGTACACCCCCCCACCCCAGTACGTGTCGTACCACCGTCAATGTACACCCCCCACCCCTGGACGTGTCGTACCCCCCTGTACCTACACCCCAGTACGTTCCAGTCGTACCCCCACCCCTGGACGTGTCGTACCACCGTGAACCTACACCCCAGTACGTTCGAGTCGTACCCCCACTCCAGTACGTGTCGTACCACCGTCAATGTACACCCCCCCACCCCAGTACGTGTCGTACCACCGTCAATGTACACCCCCCACCCCTGGACGTGTCGTACCCCCCTGTACCTACACCCCAGTACGTTCCAGTCGTACCCCCACTCCAGTACGTGTCGTACCACCGTCAATGTACACCCCCCACCCCTGGACGTGTCGTACCCCCCTGTACCTACACCCCAGTACGTTCCAGTCGTACCCCCACTCCAGTACGTGTCGTACCACCGTCAATGTACACCCCCCCACCCCAGTACGTGTCGTACCACCGTCAATGTACACCCCCCACCCCTGGACGTGTCGTACCCCCCTGTACCTACACCCCAGTACGTTCCAGTCGTACCCCCACCCCTGGACGTGTCGTACCACCGTGAACCTACACCCCAGTACGTTCGAGTCGTACCCCCACTCCAGTACGTGTCGTACCACCGTCAATGTACACCCCCCCACCCCAGTACGTGTCGTACCACCGTCAATGTACACCCCCCACCCCTGGACGTGTCGTACCCCCCTGTACCTACACCCCAGTACGTTCCAGTCGTACCCCCACTCCAGTACGTGTCGTACCACCGTCAATGTACACCCCCCACCCCTGGACGTGTCGTACCCCCCTGTACCTACACCCCAGTACGTTCCAGTCGTACCCCCACTCCAGTACGTGTCGTACCACCGTCAATGTACACCCCCCCACCCCAGTACGTGTCGTACCACCGTCAATGTACACCCCCCACCCCTGGACGTGTCGTACCCCCCTGTACCTACACCCCAGTACGTTCCAGTCGTACCCCCACTCCAGTACGTGTCATACCACCGTCAATGTACACCCCCCACCCCTGGACGTGTCGTACCCCCCTGTACCTACACCCCAGTACGTTCCAGTCGTACCCCCACTCCAGTACGTGTCGTACCACCGTCAATGTACACCCCCCCACCCCAGTACGTGTCGTACCACCGTCAATGTACACCCCCCACCCCTGTACGTGTCGTACCACCGTCCATGTACACCCCAGTACGTTCCAGTCGTACCCCCACCCCAGTACGTTCCTGGCGCACCCCCAACACAACCTCCTAAGTACGGAGCGCACCCCATGCCCCAACATCACAACCGCATGTACGAGTCTTACAAAGCCACACACAAGGACAAAATCGTACAACCAAATGGCCCATGTACACACCGTACACACGCTCAAAACGCACGTACACAACCAGGACAAAATAAAACAACACAAGAATACACCATTCGAAAGGCACACAGCCACTAAACATGGCCAACAACCACTAAAATAACACAATCACTGACCTGCAACTGCCAAAAACAAACAGAGGCCCAATACACCACCACTCCTTATAACACACCCACCCAAAATTCAAAAACTGCCACACCCACCTATGGACCAATAAAAAGGGCCCACACACACAAACCATGAGCCTTTGCAACAGACTCACTGCTGCCAGACACCACAGAACCAGACTACAAGCTACACCACACCTTACACTTGCACACCTTCACACGACCACCCTCACAAACACCCTCTCATCACATTCACACACACACAACCATCCACACCCCCCCCCCAACATCCACACCCCCCCCCACACCCACACCATCCCCACCCACACCCCTCACCATGCCCACTACCAAGAATCCAAAGTTCAGTCACCGAGAGTTGGAGGTCCTTGTTGATCAAATCCTCAGAGTCGAGCCACAGATCTTTGGAACATTGGTCAGAAGCACCAGCCAGGCAGCCAAAACAGCCATGTGGCAGACCATCGTCGATGCTGTGAATGCTGTTGCGGACACCAGGAGGACCAAGCAGGATTGCCAGAACAGGTGGTACGATCTGCGGAGGAGGGTCAGAGCCAAGAGACAGGAGGAACACGACCAGGCCAACGCCACCGGAGGAGGGCCCTCCCGCAGAGCCGTACAGTACCATCCCTGGGAGGAGAGGGTGATGGCCATACTGCCGGTGGAGGCAGTTGAAGGAGTAGAAGGACTCCGAGACCCGGGTGAGTACACAAACAACGCACCTCACATGGGGGGAACTGCAACCACAACCAAAATTAATAACAGGCACGCAACCACCACAAGCCATCGCATTACTCAACCACACTCCATGAGCAGGCACATGCCACTGCTGCCACCATGCCCCATGCACCCAGCTGGACAATGTCAAGTCACAGGCCACAGAAGACAACAACACATGACACGGTAACCCGGATGGCGGGAGTGTGGGCACCAAGAATCACATAGTGCGACTCCAAAGCAGACAACAATGCCCTCTGCCCATATGGCCTAGGTCACAGCCAGACAAACACTGTGTCCCAACACAGGAATGACTTGCCAGCAAATGGCGGACGCCTTGCATCAACACATGGGGGTGAAGGCACTGTTTTGCACATGCCAGCAGCTAATGAACAGCCAACAGTGTGAAAGAGTGGCAGCACACACCACCACAGCAGCAGCGCACAGACACACAGCAGACAAAATGGGTGCCTGGAGATCAGAAACAAACTCACATCAACAGGCCAAGGGCCACTCAAAGATCTGCTAACAGTGTGTGCCCAGGAAGCTGGGCCAAGGTGACAGAGGGTGACACACGGAGGGAGGGAGAGGGGGACAGAGAGGGAGGGAGAGGGGGACAGAGAGGGAGGGAGAGGGGGACTGAGAGGGAGGGAGACGGACAGAGGGAGGAGGCTGACACACGGAGGGAGGGAGAGGGGGACACAGAGGGTGGGAGAGGGGGACAGGGAGGGAGGGAGAGGGGGACTGAGAGGGAGGGAGACGGACAGAGGGAGGAGGCTGACACACGGAGGGAGGGAGAGGGGGACACAGAGGGTGGGCGAGGGGGACAGAGAGGGAGGGAGAGGGGGACTGAGAGGGAGGGAGACGGACAGAGGGAGGAGGCTGACACACAGAGGGAGGGAGAGGGGGACAGAGAGGGAGGGAGAGGGGGACAGAGAGAGAGGGAGACACAGGAAGATGGACACAGGGAGGAGGCTGGCACACAGAGGGAGGGAGAGGGGGACAGAGAGGGAGGGAGAGGGGGACAGAGAAGGAGGGAGACACAGGGAGAGCAAATCAGTCCTTTGGTGTGTGGGAATGTCTGCTCGTCAGCAGGTGGACTGCGTGCATGTAGACAAGGGTGGCCAGTGCCAGAACCCCCCCTCTTCATCATGGCAAAACGCAGGGCCATGTTACAACCTGTACACGAGCACAAGGACAGCCACCTGCATCATATAAGTGTGTGGATCCACTCCATGTGCACATGTACAGTGCTACAAGGAAGGCGCAAATGCATAGCTCGGCACACATGCACACTCCACTGCTGACTGCAGTCACACTTGACGCAGCAAGTAAGACTGTGCCACACATAGTTAAAGGGGCCAAATTGGTGCCCAAGGGACACACACATGCACAAGTGCACTGTGAGTGGAATGCAAGACAGATCCTAATTCCAAGAGGAAATGTGCCAACTTTGTAACGGATGAAACATGGATGTTGCATGGATCAAAATTAACATTGTCTCTCTCACACACAGGTCAACGTCGTGCTGCACCCCCCAACACTGGGGGGGAACACTCACAGGACCCGGATCTGCAGGAGACCGATCCCACCGGCAGCGACCACTCTCACCACTCTGCGGACGACCCCGACCGACCTGGCCCCTCTGGTGTCCAACCACCTGCAGCACCTGCGTCAGGTACAACCGTGCCAACCACCACCCTCACTCCTGCCACATCCCAGGAGACACCCAGGATCCCTGCCCCAACACCACAATGCAGCCAGGCTCGCCAGGAGGGACACGGTGTCCCGGGCACCCAGGAGGAGGCAGGCGACAACGCCAATGCCACCCCTCAGGGGTCCCGGAGACCCGATGTGCCCACAAGTGCAGGCCAGACGCAAGTGGGCAGGGGTGGTGGGAGTGGAGGACGGCGGAGGCGCGAGCCTGACCAGTTGGCTGGGGATCCGGTATTTTCCCATGTCCGTAACATCCTGGACTCATACCGGCAGGACACCACGGGCATGGCCCAGGTTGTGTCCGTCCTCGAGGGGATTAAGGTCCAGCAGGCCCAGCAACATGCGGAGCTAATAGCCTGTCTACAGCTACACCAACGGAGGATGGAGGACAGACAGGCTCAGCAAGTGACGGCGTCCCAGGGGATTCACGCTGAACTCCGTCGGATGGCCGACACCATGGCCGACCCTCCCTGTGCCAGAAGGCGGAGAACATCACCACCCACAGGGAGGGATCATGAGGAGGAGGAGGAAACATCCGACGGAGCATCCCAGACGTCGTCACGGCCTGCTGCTGAGGTTCCCCGCAGGAAGCCCGGTCGTCCACGGAAAGGACCGTGAGGGTGGCTGCTACATCACCATCTCCCAGGACACCTGGCCTGGCACCTGGCCCACTGGAGCAACAGCATCACAGCATCAAGAGACATTCTCTGCCACATGGCCCTGCTGGTCACTGGCTGACCAATGTTGACAAAGACTGTGGCATGGACTCTGAGGATTTCCAATGGCAAGGACACCAACTCCCCTACTGAACTTTGGATTCCCTAATCCCGGAAAGCCCCTCACTTTGTCCCCCCCCCCACCAATAATAAATCACACTATTAAGAGTAGATGCCTGCTGGTAGCATTATTACCTAACATGTGTCTTGTACAGTCTAAACATGCCTGAGTCATCTGTTCACTTCAACCATCCACACCCTGGGGCCTGAGTCTGGCACAGGACACATGGGTCACAGTTTTTTAGGCAAGACAGACATGGAGCACCATACACACCCGTGATGGTCAGAACCAGCTGAGGGGGTGGCCGAACAACCGTGCTGACAGACACATTGAGTACAGCAACAGTCATGCGCAGAGGTCAGGGATCCTGGCCCGTGTCCTGGGGGGCACCCAGGTACGTGTAGACAGGTGGCAGAACCATGTCCTGCAAGCTTGAGTCCGGTGGATGCAGAGAATGGGGTCATGGACAACGTTGGATGCATGGGGATGGCACATGTCACAATACCCACACAGTCATGGACATCATGCCCAATACACAGTCTCAGCACACACACACAGCTTGCATCTTGCCACTCGACACATTGACACATAGCCACAATCAGGGAATACCATGCCAGACATGCAGGATGCACCGTGCCAACACACCAGCATTGACTGAGAAGAGGCACCTTGGAGGCATAGGGACACCTTTAATAGTCATGTTTTTGGGATTGCAGAGGCAACTTGAAGTACACATGAACACATCATGTGGAGTAACATGTGGCTCCAACACTGGCACCCCCCTTCTGCAGCACAAATGCGTGATAGCCATGGAACTGGCACACAAGTGTCGGCTAACAGCTAAATACCCACAGCTGCTCACGGAGAGACTGCCATACACCATACATCCGCTGATGTGGAAGTCCCTCGCCATGTCAAGACAATGTTAACCGTATGTGTCCGAGGGCAGTGTCACACACATTGATGCCTTCATCACAATCCACTATCCCATCACTGATGACTGACAACCAGGCAGCCCATCTATTCAGGTGTACCCAGCTGCATGTCGTGTCCCATGGGGATGCCACATGTCTGCAGAGGAACCAAACCCCGACCGGGGCAGTGTGCACACATCGTGAACAACTGCCACACCCAATACACCCCAGATGCATCCCTTACCCCATGGAGACTTCCAAACGTGTCCGTGCCTGTAACGCTGAGTCAGCCCACGATGCCATGTCCATGAGGAATAGCAGTGCCACAACAATGCAACCAGAAGACGGCATGCGCAGGTACCTGGGGAAGAGAGACACACAAGAAGTCAGCCACAAAAAGCACAGCCACTTGCATGTGCATTGACTCGACACATGTATGGATGACAACATGCTAGGTCACAATTATGAGTGGGGAAATACTACCATCACTGCCACCATCACTCCAGTGACACACCCACACACACCTCTGACTCGCGTGCCATACATGCAGGTGGAGACACGCATCACAACACATGCCACACGGGGACCAAGGCGTGCACACTCAGACACTGGTACTCACCACTAAGCAAAGAAGTCGCGTATGAGCCGAGTTCAGATGTCCTCTTGCGGCTCCACATCCTCCACATCACTAGCCCCATTGCCAAGCCCTTCGTCCTCCACGGGTGGATGGTCCTCGTCATGTTGATTCAGGATGAGTGGCACAGCTCTTTCAACTGCCATGTTGTGCAGCATGCAGCAGACCATGAAGATCTTGCAGACCTTCGCCGGGGCATATGGGAGTGCGCCGCCGGTCTTGTGGAGGCACCTGAATCGGCTCTTCAGCATGCCAAACGTCCTCTCTATCACTCGCCTTGTCCGGCCATGGGCGGTGTTGTAGCGGAGCTGGGCCGGCGTGATGGGGTTGCGGAGAGGTGTCAGCAGCCAAGGCATGTTGGGATAGCCAGCGTCCCCTAAATGGAAAGCACATGGATATCGTTAGAACTGGCGAAGCGGTAGTGCTGCTCGGCCAAACAGAATACAGGACAGACAGACTGTACCCACCAACAACACATGCCCGTTCGTTGCGCAGCTGCATCATCATATCAGGCATCCCGCTACGCCTCATGATGTAGGCATCGTGTGCTGATCCTGGAAAACGAGCACAGACATGTGAAATCACCATGTTGGACAGACACACCACAAGGGCATTGATGGAGTGGTAGTGCTTCCGATTGCGGTACGCCACCTCCCGTGCGTGTGGTGGTACCAAACCTACATGTGTCCCATCTATGGACCCAATGACATGGGGCATCCCTCCCAGGGCATAGAAACCACGCTTGACCTCAGTCATCTGTTCAGGGGTTGGGAACTTGATGAAGTCATCCAGGTGAATCAACATGGCCTCCAAGAAATCATGCAGCACACCGCTGAACATGCTCTGGGACATGCCACCAACATGAGCTATGGTATATTGGAAGGTACCCGTGGCAAGGAAATGTAGGGCAGCCATTACCTTCAGCTGGGGTGTCAGTGCCGTAGGATACCTGTGCTGCGGTTGCAGGTGTGGTGCCAGTCTCGCCGTCAGCTCCAGAATCAACGGTTGGGTGAAGCGGTAGAGCCGGATCGTGTCATTCTCCTGCATGGTGGCCAAGTCTGGAATTCTTCGGGCAACAGGAGGCGCTCTGCAGTAATTTTGAAGTGACAAGGAAGAGTGAGTGCACTACGAGAACAACTCATGTCTACTGAGCACATGTAAATCTGGCAATACACACATGCCACATAGGGAGTCAGGCATGTGCTACATGCCCAGGACACGTATGGATGCAAGGTGACACTCCTTCCAAGACCCAGCTACACACGGTGATTGAGAACCTCCCCATGCCACGCCATGAAAATAGCTGTGTCCCAGTGCAAGTGCACTGCCCGACGCAAGACAGGAGTGACATACACCCACACATCAGCAGAAGTGTGATGCCGATTGCAGAGACTGGCAGCGGAACACTTGAGCCACAGGTCACATGACATTACACTAGTCCAGCCCACACACCTTGCCATGAAGGTGCACATGTCATGACTCCCCACACATTCCTTGTGAGTTTGCTGACATGGCCTTGTCACGCTACTCCGTGTCCCTTGCATACATGTGCACCTCACATCCGATAACACATGTGGCATGGTGTTGGGAACAGTGTGCAATGACAATCTACACACAGCCACATGTTGGTTGCTGCAACGGCTGCAGCTTTTGAGGGTGCTACAACATCAACCCGATGTAAATCCCGGACACATATATGGCATAGTCACATTGTGCACTGTGGGTAGTGATGAGTCATGTGTCATGACCCCTGTACCGGGCATCATGGGACACTTCCGTGTGTTGGTGTCCGTGCCATGCCAGTGACGCTCACCCCAAGTGCGCAGTCCCACATGCACACATGTCAAAGGAGTCAAGGGCATGGCTGGCACACATTGCACCCTCACACAGTACACATGTACACATCTCATCATACATCTGGTGCCTTCTCCACTCAGGAGGCATGTTCCACATCACAGCCTGTGACACCTGTGCCCCACACATGTGGTAATGCACAGACGATGCCTTGATGTCCATTCCTGGACAAGTATGTCCATCCATGGACAAGTATGTCCGCCCTATTCCTACATGTGTGTCGCCTATCACCACAGTGATGTGTAAAATCCGCCGTACTGCTGCTGAGAGGGCCTGTGCATGTTCCCAAATCACTGTGGGAGTGCTGCCGTATGTGTACCCATCGTGATGGCGAGCGTAGATGCGAGTGTACGGTCCGTACCACTACGAGTACGCATACGCGTGCAGACCCATAGTGATAGAGAGCGTAGATGCGAGTGTTCGGTCCGTACCACTACGGGTACGCATACGAGTGCAGACCCATAGTGATAGGGCCGTACACTCGCATCTACGCTCACTATCACTATGGGTCTGCACGCGTATGCGTACTCGTAGTGATAGTGAGCGTAGATGCGAGTGTACGGTCCGTACCACTACGGGTACGCATACGCGTGCAGACCAAAAGTGATGGAGAGCGTAGGCATGCATGTACGGGCCGTTGCCATGCATTTGGGGTGCCCTAGGGCCCCCACACGCACCGTACCTGTGTGTGATGCTCCAAATTACATAGGGGACAAGTATTAAGGCCTACATGCATGCTGGTTGTCATGGAGACCAAGTTCAAAATTCGAAATTGTTCTGGAAGGTGCACAGCAGAAGTCAGTTGGGATTTATCTACTTTGTTGCAATGTGTTTGTGGGGCTGACATCATGCAGGAGAATGAAACCGATCGAGAACCCACAGACTGCTAGGTTTGAAGGGATTGGTGGAAACATAGGATGCAAATGTGAGTGACCAATCTCTCTGTACTCCTGTGCATGAGACTGGGCAGAAGGGCACATATAAGGCAGCCAGGTCCCATGAGGGAGCACTTGCCTGCACATCTTTGCATTCGTCGACCCAGCTGCTGCTACTGATTCCCTGGAACCATGTCAAGGGCTGTGGAGAGGACACAGCCATTCACCCTGGAGGAGAACATGGCTCTGCTGGATGTGATCCTCCCACAGTACTCCATGCTGTATGGGCGACCAGGTTATCAGGTGAGTGCATAGGCCACTGCCACAGACTGTACCTATGTGGTGACTGTGACTTCTGCCATTGCGTCCAGGTGTAACACACATGCCATGTACTGTCGGGGGGGTCCCAGGGGGGGGGTGCCTGATGTCTCCCAGCAGTGCCCTGAGACAGGAGGGGTGGGTGTGGAGTCCTCCCAGCAGTGCCCTGACACAGGAGGGGTGGGTGCAGAGTCCTCCCAGCAGTGCCCTGAGACAGGAGGGGTGGGTGTGGAGTCCTCCCAGCAGTGCCCTGACACAGGAGGGGTGGGTGCAGAGTCCTCCCAGCAGTGCCCTGAGACAGGAGGGGTGGGTGTGGAGTCCACCCAGCAGTGCCCTGACACAGGAGGGGTGGGTGCAGAGTCCTCCCAGCAGTTCCCTGAGACAGGAGGGGTGGGTGTGATGCACAGTGTGAGCCTTGATCATTGATTGTGACATTGCCATCATTCCACCTGTGTACCCACTGTGGCACGTAGTGCTTTTTCCCTCACCAGGGGATGATGTCCCTATGACAAAGGTGCAATGCGTTGGCTGCATGACATGCCTTGTTGTTACCAGCTAATTTGTACCCATATGTCTCTCTGTGACATGTGGCTGGTGTATTGATGTGGTGTCACTTGTTCCTCCTCACAGGTAGGCGCCACTGCCAAGGAGCAGATCTGGCTGACCGCCGTCAGTGCCGTGAGGGGTGTGGATGGTCGGAGGCGGCGCCTGGCCCAGGTGAGGAAACGCTGGCAGGATATCCGGTGCTGGACGCGGAGGATTGCACGGCTCCTGCTGGGGGACTCACCTGAGAGCCACAAGAACCGCGGCGGCCGCCGTCTGAGCCACCTCCACAGGCGTGTGCTGCTGGTGGTCTTTCCAGACCTTGAGAGGCGCTTACAGGCGATGCAGCAGCCGGAAGGGGGTAGGTACATGTGTGTTTGTTGTGTGTCACCGGCATTTGTAAGGGCACAGTAGCATGAATCCACTGGCAGGGTTTAAAGGTGCTGTGCAGATCCTGTTTGCCCCAGTATAGCGCTGTGCCCCTGCCACCCTTCCCCTCCTTGCAATGTGTTCCCTGGTCTGTGTGTAGTCACTCCTTCACAGGGTAATGTAGGCTGGCGCTTTGTCCACGGGAACAATGTCTGTAGCATCATGTGTGGGGGTGGTGTGTAACAGGTTGTGGGACCTTGCCTGTGCACTGTCAAGTTCACTGCATGTGGGTTCCATGTCAGTTGGCACTGATGCTGACTCCAGACATGGGAGTTGGTCTCTCATGTGTCATGCCTTACAGCGCGCATGTCCTATGTAGTGGCCTGTGACATGATGTGCATGAGTGTGCGATACACATAGTGCAGGGATGGTGACGTGTGTTGCAGTCATTACCATTCAGTAGCATGTAGTTGCGTGCCCACTACTGTCCCCTGGGGCACCTTTTCCTCAGTGGTGTATGTGTCATCATAAACGTGGCCACTGTCAGTGTCTACAGCGTAAGTTGTGCTCTGTGCCATTGTCCCCTGTCACCATGTATATAGACGTGCTAAATTGTACAGGTGTCCACTGTGCAGCCTGACCTGATTGTCCTTCTTCATACTCACAGTTGCCAGTGCCTGTGTGTCTTGTTATACTCATCTGAGGATGGGCACTGGTACCTCATTATTTGTACAGGCGCACCTTGGCTGTTTGGCGTCCAATCTTGCTTTTTGCCTGCCCCTGTGTGTATCACCCAGACCATGAGATGTTGGTGCCACCTGTGTCTCCACAATTTGCCTCGTGTAGGGTCTTGTTGGGGCGGGCAATGCCTATGTGTTAAATCCTGATTACCACTTGCTGGGTCTGGGCAGTGTGTGATGTGCCTGGACACACACGCAATGTGCAGTGACCGAGTCATGTTGTGCATGTTTTCAGCATTACCTATGCAGCATGTGTCTCAAGTTCATGGATATGGTCCCTGGTCATCGGTATTTTCGCCAACGCTGTGTGGTGCAGATGCAGTGCTGGATTGTCCCCAGGGCCTGGGTGCTATGTCAGACTCCTTTTCCTGTGTTTAGCTATTGTCTCATGCTCTCCATGGTATTTCAGTGGCATGGTGGCTCAACCAACTGTGTGTTTCATGCCCTACATCGGTACCCTGTTCAGTAGATGTTAGGGATCTTCCTTTTCAGGCCATGCAATGTTACCTATGTAGATTGGACTCATGTGACAGATGTGTACAGGTGTCTGAATAATTTCTGTCTCTCCACCCTGCCCACAGCATCGTCGGGGGACACAGAGGGAGACATGGACACAGACCAGGCGGAGGGACCGAGCACCAGTGCCAGCCGTGACATCGGGTCTGGCACATCGAGTGGGACAGAGGCGGAGGAGAGTGTGGCCGAGGACCTGTCGACTGGCACATCAGACTACGAAGCTGACAGGTCCGGGGACGATGTCTCCGAGTGGGCGGAGGCTGCACCAGCAGCTGACAGCGGAACAACACCTCGCACCGCCCCCTCAGTTTCCACCAGCCGCCTCCCACTTGCTCGTGTCCCTTCCCAGCGTGCCCGGTCACAGCATGTCTCCTTCTTGCCAGGCACCGCACCCCCTGCCCCTGTCTCCACTGCTGCCGCCAATGCTGAGTCTGTGGACATCCAGCGGCAACTGCAGGTTGGTCAGGCTGCGATCCTTAATGTCCTCCATGCCCACGGCAAAACCCTCACCAACATCAAGGCTTTCTTGGAGGGCATTCATTCATCACAGGCTGACCAACGCAACTTGCTGAGGTCCATCGACTCCACACTGACTGCAGCAGTGGGTCTCCTGCAGCGCGACCTCCCCCCACCTACCCCTGCCCCATCCACACTTCCCACTCCCATGCCTGTCACACGTACACCCAGACGTCGGCATGCACCCACATCAACGGACACGGGCACCACACCAGCAGGGAAGGTCCACCGCACTCCTCCTGACACGCACACACAGGGTGAGGTAGGCACACCCACTGGGTCGGGGGGCAAACGTGTGACACGCAGCCATAGTGGGAGTCCGCATTCCACCCAGTCCACTCCCTCCAAATCCCCTCCCCTCAGCTCTCCTGGCCACATCTCCCCCAAGGACTCCTTCATGGCCGCTCTGTCCCTGAGCCCCACAGTTACACCACCACGCAAGCGGTCAAGGAGGTCCCCGGTCAGGGTGGTTGAGTCTCCCCCCCTGTCTCCACCCTCCCCCGGTGGCGCTGCGACCCATCCCTCTGACCCCCCCCCTCCTTGGGGCCTGAGGTCCCTTCGGGTGCAGGGGACTCCCTGGAGGACCTTGCAAAGGTGTGTAGTGCCATCCTGGCCTCCACCTTTGGCACTGACCCACCCCCTGTGGTGGACTCCTCCATCCCTGCACCCACAACGCCGCCCCTTTGCTCTGATGTCCCTGCGGTGCCTGTTGCTCCCCCCCCCCCTGATGCCCTCACCAGTGTGGAAGACGATGCCATTTGACTGTGCAGGCAAGGTAGGGGACACGCATCCCACTGTGTCCCCCATCCAGCTGAGAATCATTGACTGCCCTATGGGCTTTGTGAAGATTGAACTGCCTGCGATCCACGGACATTGTGCTCCTGCTGAATAAAGCTTAATTTTGTTTTCATTATCACACTACTGCTATGCTGGTATTGGTGTTGGTGGGGCTGCTACATGGTTTTGGGTGGTGTGTAAGGGTTTGGGTGTGTGGGATATGTAGTAGTGTACTGCTCATTGGTGGGACCCTGTGATCTGTGTGCCATCACAAGGTGTTGGCTAACTTTCTTTGTTCATGTAGGCAGTTACTGCATGGTGCACTTGTCCAAGGGTGTATTCCTTCCTCTGTGTACCCAGCTTTCTTCCCTGCAGGGTGTTCCCAATGTTTAGCGCAGAGCTGTGTCTACATGAGCTGTGTGTGTGACGGAGCCCTTCTACTTTGGCCATGCATGCAGGGCCATGTCTCCACCTGCGACAATCGTGGCATCCTTGGTGATCACTGTACTTGTGTGTGGAGTCTGTTGACATGAGTTCATGGGGACATGTTCCCTTGTAGCCAGTATGCATGTGGATAATTCTGGCCTCACACACATGTGTTACACCCCTCCAGTCTCAGGGCACTGCTGGGAGTGATGGGCACCCACCCCTCCTGTCTCAGGGCACTGCTGGGAGGACTCTGCACACACCCCTCCTGTCTCTGGGCACTGCTGGGAGTGATAGGCACCCACCCCTCCTGTCTCAGGGCACTGCTGGGAGGACTCTGCACACACCCCTCCTGTCTCTGGGCACTGCTGGGAGTGATAGGCACCCACCCCTCCTGTCTCAGGGCACTGCTGGGAGGACTCTGCACACACCCCTCCTGTCTCTGGGCACTGCTGGGAGGACTCCACACCCACCCCTCCTGTCTCAGGGCACTGCTGGGAGGACTCCACACCCACCCCTCCTGTGTCTGGGCACTGCTGGGAGGACTCCACACCCACCCCTCCTGTCTCAGGGCACTGCTGGGAGGACTCTGCACCCACCCCTCCTGTCTCAGGGCACTGCTGGGAGGACTCCACACCCACCCCTCCTGTGTCTGGGCACTGCTGGGAGGACTCCACACCCACCCCTCCTGTCTCAGGGCACTGCTGGGTGGACTCTGCACACACACCTCCGATTTCTGGATATGTGCGCTTGGCACATACACGGTGGGGGTACGCACAATGCATTCGAGGTGAGGGTACGAGTCTACTGACACTGGTGTGGTGGGGGTACGCTCCGTACGTCCGCGGGTGGGGGTACGGGTCGTTCTTACACTGTTGGGGTGGGGGGTACGCTCCTTGCATTCGTGGGTGGGGGTTCGAGTCGTACTTACACTGTTGGCATGGGGGGTACGCTCCATGCATACGCGGGTGGGGGTACGGGTCGTTCTTACACTGTTGGCATGGGGGGTACGCTCCGTACGTCCGCGGGTGGGGGTACGTGTCGTTCTTACACTGTTGGGGTGGGGGGTACGCTCCTTGCATTCGTGGGTGGGGGTTCGAGTCGTACTTACACTGTTGGCATGGGGGGTATGCTCCATGCATACGCGGGTGGGGGTACGGGTCGTACTTACACTGTTGGGCTGGGGGTACGCTCCGTACGTCCGCGGGTGGGGGTACGGGTCGTTCTTACACTGTTGGCATGGGGGGTACGCTCCGTACGTCCGCGGGTGGGGGTACGGGTCGTACTTACACTGTTGGGGTGGGGGGTACGCTCCTTGCATTCGTGGGTGGGGGTTCGAGTCGTACTTACACTGTTGGCATGGGGGGTACGCTCCATGCATACGCGGGTGGGGGTACGGGTCGTTCTTACACTGTTGGCATGGGGGGTACGCTCCGTACGTCCGCGGGTGGGGGTACGGGTCGTTCTTACACTGTTGGCATGGGGGGTACGCTCCGTACGTCCGCGGGTGGGGGTACGGGTCGTTCTTACACTGTTGGGGTGGGGGGTACGCTCCTTGCATTCGTGGGTGGGGGTTCGAGTCGTACTTACACTGTTGGCATGGGGGGTACGCTCCATGCATACGCGGGTGGGGGTACGGGTCGTACTTACACTGTTGGCATGGGGGGTACGCTGCATGCATACGCGGGTGGGGGTACGGGTCGTACTTACACTGTTGGGGTGGGGGGTACGCTCCTTGCATACGGGGTGGGGGTAGGGTCCATACATATCCGTCCCCACGCTATGTGATGTTTGTGCGGCCCGTACCCAGGCCTTTGCCACGTGGGTGCGATCCGTCCCGCCATTGTTGGGGTGACGTGTGTGGGCGTGGTCCGACTCGTACCCACGCTCTTCAGGCGTGGGTACGGGACGTACCTGTCTGGTTGTGTTGCCGGTTTGCGTGGTGACGGACTTCCGTTGTGGCGGTCGCTGGCTTATCAGGACACGCCCCCACCCCCTCGTGGTGACCAGGGCATGGGAGTCAGGTATGTCCAGGCCATGTGTGGTGTGTGACTCATGTGGTTGTTTTGTGGCCTGCCCTGGTCGTGCCACCCCCACCCCACCCCACTTTCCCCCCTCCCTTAGTTATTCTGACCTTCTGCGGCGTCTGCGTCGTAACCTGTAGAGGAGGTGGACTGCTATGAGGGCAGGGATGACTCGTAGGTTCGGGTCCATGTCTGTCCGTCGCGTACTGGTCCTCCTTGTTCGCGGCGTCGTCTGTCCGTCGCGTACTGGTGGTCCTTGTTCGCGTCGTCCTGATTTCCCGGCAGTTTTTGGCTGCCGCAAAATATTCACCGTGCGGGGTGACGTCGGTGCGAATCGTGATTCCTGGGTCGTGAATGGCTGGCTGCGTGCGTCCCGACGTCAGGTCGGCGCTTTTCCGGATCGCATTGGTAGGTGTTTTTTGTTCGGTCGGGCTTTTTTACGAATCGTACGGTAATGGTGTACCCGTGCGAATCGTAATTTCTTGTTTGTAAAATTTGACGACCGGGTACGCGTCGGGCGGAGATTATGCTCCGTCCGACGGTTCGTACCCGGTTTTTGCCGGATCGTGATCGGCACCTTTGTGTCTTCCTTGCCACATGATAGACACACTAAAAAGTAGTAGACTGACTCATCCACTGGTAAGTGACGGCTATGAGGCAAGGTGACATAATCCTCCGTGTTTCCCATGATGGCCGCTCATACAATTTACAATCCTTGGACTCCATCTTCCCTATCAGTGCTTCAGTATACGATGGGTTGTTTTGCCCGCAGCTCCTTTCACTTCTTTATATTCAGTTTTGACGGGCTATGGAGTTAATTCAATCTCTGCCCTATTGTTTGAACAGCTCACACGGAAGCTGATTGAGTGACCCAGGACCATCCACGAACCGCTAATTCAGCTAAGAGTGAGTCGCGTTGCCATTACTATGACCCCAACAATCTAGTTAGTTCTGTGCCCTTTTTTATCCATTTTTATTATTTGTCATATGATAAAACTGTACAACAGCCATATACTCCATGAATTAATGAATATAGAAATGTCTAAACATATTAACTAAGTTATCTTGTCTTATTGTCCTTGACACTAAGCAATTGTTTGACCCGACAGAACACATTGTACTACTTATCCTAATTGCCCAGGTTCTGAGGTATACTGGGTTACCCCATTATATTTACCGGGGAGCAGGAGCAGGCGCAAAATGGGACCACCAGAGACCCCTGCCCCTGGGCTGCTACAGTGGGTGTCCAGGGGGCAAGGTACCCAGAGAGGCTGCAGGACGACCGGGGTAGAGCTGAAGAGTGGAGATTAGGACTTTTCCTGACCCCCAAACATCAGCAGTGCCCCAACATGCCTCGACCATGGCACCAAATTGGGGATAAGATAAGTGGGTGAATAGGCTTCTGCTGTTTGTTGCCCCCGCTTGCCACATGGGGTCCCGGTGGGAAGCTAGGCAATGTATGTGGTTGGGGCTCCATTTCAGAGGCCACAGTTGGTCGAGCACCGGTGGTCTCCCCTGGAATTGGCAGCTTTTCCCTGCATCTCAAGTTTGGTGCCGATATGTGGGGAATTTGGATGGTGGGCCCCTGTTGCCACTTAATCTCATCTAGGGGTCTGGAGAGGGAAACAGCATTTACAACGCTGTTTTCCACAACACACTTCTATTACAATGCATTTGTTACAACACCTTCCCTACTGTTGCACACACTGGAGTTGGAATAGTAAATTATACTATTCCTAAGTCCAGCGCGCCCCCTATAGCAAGTCGTTGAATAACTTGTGATGTAATGAATCGTGTAAAAACAACGCGGTCATTGTAATGACTGCATTGTAATGGAACACGTTGTGAAAGCATTCATTGTAAAGACGCATATTCATCTAGAGGGGAAGCTGGGCAATGCTGATAGCTGGGGCTTGCAGGAGACAGCTGATGGGGCCTTAGTGCTCTGCCTGGCCCATAAGCGGTACCAGCACCTCCCTTGCACCTTAATTATGTCACCAATCGGGGAGAATTCAGTGTGGAGGCCGCTTCTTACCTGGGGCCCCTGATGGGGGGGCCCCGATACCACCTGAGGCCAGGGCTTCTGTACGAAGGATTAAGCACTTTTCACCCCCGATGTAAGCCAGCATTGGCTCCTCTGCCCAGCATTATGGAGGCTGGCAGGTGGAGTTGTAGAACCTCTCCACATGTCTTGGTGATGGCTCTGGCATGGGGTATCAAGCAGCAGGCAGGCACAGTTGGTGCTGGGGTTTATTTGTGTGGGTGAGGGAGTTCCAGGTCACCCATTTCAGCCACAGCAAGGTGGCTCCATCAAGTGGTGAGCAATTGCAGCTGCAAAGTAGTCACCAGATTCCTGCTTTCCAAGCAGCCCTCCCAGGCTACCTCCGTTGATGGAGACGGACCCTGTGCCCCCTCACTCCCAGGCATCTCCAGGGTGGATCTAGGGGTCCAGCATGTGATTGGTAGAGTGCAAGGGGGAAGGTCTTTCTTCGGTGTTCCCCCTGCCAAGGTACCTGCCCAGATGGTGCGTGAGGATAGTGTCTGCCATCTTGGCTGGCTTTGCTCCGCCCCTCACCTCTGTCCTACTTAAGGAGCATTGCGACCACGATTATAGGACATGATCCCTGTTTCTTTTACCTAATGCAGTACAATGACTGCTCAAATGATCTGGTAATTTTATATTTATAATAATACATCACCTGAACAAATGACAGGTTACTTAATGTTTATAATAATACTTTCCACGTGTGTTCACTTGCCTGCATATGTATGTATGTGTGTATGTTTTTTATATGTGTTTTCAAACATGCATATCTACACAGTAAGGTGATAATTTTCCCACATCATGTGTGCACTGGAGGGGGTGTGGCAAAATAGCCAAACATGGCGGACGTGCTTCACTAGAGCTCCGTCCTGCTTCCCCTTATTATCCTACACAGTTCCAACATCCCCTGCCATCCTGGCGTGTTTGACCACCATGGAAGCATCTGAGCAGTGGCGGCTCAGGTCTGGGAGCGGAACGAGAGAGGCAAACAGCGGTGTGGCTGCGACTCAGTGGGCCCTAATGTCGGGAGAGCCGCACTGCTGAGCGGCCCCTCTGTGGATGTGACTGGCGGAGACAGGACGCCTGACCCCCCCGGGCTGGCGAGTGTGACATGGAGGATTACACCGGGGGAGACTCTAAGTGCCTGCTGCCTGTGTGCGGCGCTCCCAGCGGGACCTGCGGACTGTGAGGAAAATGGCGTCCCCCACTACGGTCTAGCTGCGAGACACGTGCGGAAATTGTATTGCTGCGGCCTACCACAGCGGCCTGCAGGGCCTGTGCAAGCATGGGCCCATCGATCCAGCCTGAAAGCAACGAAGACCTGCCGCGGAAGCCTCCCGCTGCTCTGGAGCCCCAGGCGCTCTGCTGTTGAAGCGCACCAGGGAACAAATATGTGGGCAGTCAATCGGCAAAGTAACCAACCTGATCTAGCAGCCTGGTGACCTTCTGTGTTGCTTCGGGAGGCGAGCCGGTGAGAGGCGCCCGGGGGTGAGCAATCTGAGCTAATGGCTTGAAGCCATCCAGCTGAAACGTCTGTTGTTCCCGAGGTACTGGTGATGCCCTGAGTTGCGCTGCCGCTGCGGGGAGGTATCAGAAGCGCGAGTGGCACCGCAGAGAGGAGGGGGCCTGCGGCTGCGGCTTGTGCTGCATGGACCTACGCCTTTCCCGGACTGCTGAATTACCAGCGTGTGCCTGCGCCGGGTTGCCCCTCCTGATTCGGCCGCTGAGGTGCCTGTACCGCTGTAGTGAATTGGGGGCCGCAGCTGTGAGACTGGGCCGTGCACCCGCTGCGGTGACAGTGTATGAAGAGGGTGGTGCGGATGGTCCAGTGGCCCCCCGTGAGACACGCCGCATGTATTGTCCCTGAATTGTGCTGCCGGGGAGGGAGACTGCCCTCCTAGATGTTGAGAGGGTAGCCTTCCCTCGCTCCTTGCCTGATGTGATGCTGCGCTAGGGTGCTTGATTCACCTGCTCAACTGGACCTACTCAGTGACGGCGACGAGAAGTGCAGCGGGAGTGGACTATCACCATCTGGACAGGGCCATGGGGCTGTGGGGCTGGCCTGGACCCTTCTTGCATCAATAGGACGGAGAGCAATGAAGCGCGTCCCGCCCATGTGTCCATTAGCCCGAAGGTCGGATCGGACCTAGGCTGTCTGCTCAAACCACACTGTGGAGACTAAACGCAGGTGTGGGGGGGGGGTCGTGGTGCACCCATTCCGTGCTGCACTATGCCACAACTTCAGAAGGTCAATGGGGCATGGGCACGGTGGGACTACCCTTCCCCCCATACTCAGCCGCAGACTACCAGTCGACTAGCACCCATAGACCATTGGGCCCTTCACTGAAACACATGCGACTTGAGGGTCCTACCCCTACCCACCTAACTTCTTACAAGCAGCAGACTTGTTCAGGTCTCCCTACATCCATCAAGAGCAGCAGTGAAAACTAGACAGTAACACACAGGCGTGTGGGTGGACTCCCCCGCGTCCTGGTGGCTAGTGGCTTTGCATTCTATGTAAGCGGCTGAAGTACTTGAACAAAAATCCCAAGGGCTACACTTACCAGTGGCCCGCAATATCTTTCCAAATAATAGTCAGTTGGCAACGGAGAAGGTTCAAACTCTTTATTGGCCAGAACAAAACACTATATAGAGGAGCCTCATCGATCCTCACCCATCAGGTGCGCCGAGGAAGACTGCTGGCTCATATTCAAACATGAGGTTATATACTTTTCAGTTCAACACATATAATACAGTAAATGGAAAAACACCAGTTGGCCCTGGAGTTCCAGGAAAGGACCATATATGGCACAGCTTGGATAAGAACAAAGGCACAGCTATCTATTACTGGGGAGGGCAGGAGGGGTGACTCCCTTTCGTCTCTGTGCTTGGGAAAGAAGAGGCGGCGCCTTCAGGAATGCTCTAATCACTCCCAAAGCCAGATGCAACCTTGAGTCTAAAACAGTAAAGTGAACAGGATACCTTCAGCTGCTACCAATAACTCAGATGAACAGGGAGCTTGAAAACAGCACATGATCAGCACGTGATCAGCACATGTTAAGAAAATGGCGGTGGTATGGTTCTTGGCCTATTCGTCTGGCAGCAGATTTACATGGAGGGAAAGGAGGGTTTCTTCCTAGCAAAAGACATGTATATCAAGCAGAAAGTATACATATAGATGCATCATGCTAACATAACATAGGTTCAATACCACTTGTGCACGGGAGATCTAATTTTCATCCCTCAGAACGGCCCTTTTAGCATGATGTAGCTAACTAAAGCAGTTCAGTCTTCAAATATCTCTCTATCAGTTTCATTACCTGCAGAGGGGTGAGATCACAATTACCTTGCACAAAATCATTATTCATTTAATTAATTATTTCACTGAAAGCCAAGGAGATTTCATGAGGAAAATACTAATTGAGGCCTAAGGCCTAGGTCAACTTATACTGTTGGATGACATGTATGAAATAATATTGTTCTGCTTGATTATATGCAGATATCTGGATACATATTCAAATAATGACATTTTGCATTATATATGTCTAATTGATTCAACTGAATACACACGCTATTACACAAAAACACTGCATACCTGTTATGATTAAAGGTAGATGCCTGAAGATCATGAATATGAGGCACCTATACAAATAGAGTGCGGAACGCGCTCTGTCAGTTCCCCCCCTAATGACTTGTGTCATAACACCAACACTCTTTTACTTTAGTGTACTTCTCTCTGTAGAACTGACCGACCTAAACAGAGGATGTAGCTTACTGTCCCTGTCTAAATCTCTCTAACCCTTTCAGATGCTGGTAATGACTGTTCTGTAGTCTTTCCATTTGCTATTCTCGTTTCTTCAAGACATTTTCTTGATGTCTGGCTCTTCGCCATTTACATGCTTTGATGACTCCCAACAAAAGAATTGACAAGTATGATAATTGGATGGGGGTAAATAAACTGAGGGTGGGAGAAATTAAACATAGCACAACCTGAGCAATCTACTGAAAACGTGACATCAACATGGGCATTTCAGGCAATATGCATTCAGGGTGTGTGAACAAGGATGGGCTATTTATCATTACTTCTTCCTACAGAAATACTCCCAACCTCTTCTGCACAGAACAGGGTTGCTGTATCCATTACTAGGATAGGTATGACTTTTCTCATGGGAAACACTCTGCTCATGTAATGACCTGAAGTACTGAGTGATGTTGAACCACTGGAAACCCTACACTTCATTTTCTTATCTAGCCAGGAAACATTCATGCTTCCCTCATTACATTCAGGCAAGCACTTAGTTGCACGATACCCTTTTCTCCGTCCTTCTTTCAGGATCTAACTCTAATGCAATTTACTTAACTTAGAGTGTAATAAATACATACCACCATAACTAGGCCTCTCAACCTACTCATATATAGCAAGAATAGGGACAAAACCAGATCATCTTTTGCTAATCAGAATGGGAAGCAATCCATGGGCCCTACAGCTAGTAGATACTATCATCACCCCATCTGTGTCCGTCCTTGTGCGGAATCAAACGTGTGATAGATATACTCAGGTAAAACAGTGGCGATCCTTATCAATGCTCTCAGGTGAAATGGAGATACTCTTTATCAGAGTACGGACTTGATGCGTTCCTACTAAATAGAACACTACTCTAAAACAGTGCCAGCAGAACAGTAAGAACGGTCACACAAATTCACTTCTGGGGGATCATTTTGGATGCTAGGGGCGGAGCTACTAGAGGCCATTCCCCTTCCATGGCCATTCAGTCAAATGAGAACATCTTTAACACCTATTTTATACAATTGCATTGGAATCACTTGTGCAACGTTGCCCAAAGTCCGTTCTAAGCCTCTTTGGTAGGCTTCTATCGTCCATCAAATCTGCTTCCATTGTCTTCTTCCACGCTGGGCCTCTCGATCCAGGCCTTTCCATGAAAATAGTGCTTCTTAGTATCTGTTGGAGTGCCCTCCTGGCAAACACTCACAGCTCACTCGAAAGTCTCAATGTCTCAATGCAGTGCACCAGTATCTCTCCTCTTGTGGCAAGCACTACAGATATTTGTGCTTTTCGTTGGTCCTGGGCACATATCATACCAGGTACTGCTTAAACAGCAAAAAGCAATAAAGTTTCAGGTTCAGCTACACCCTCAGACTCCAAAACTCGTTATTCAGTGTCAGAGGACACTCGGGCTGCTCTTTTACTTTATTGTTCCTTTCAACATGGGTACCAAAATTTAGTGCCTTTTGCCAATCTTGGATCCTCCAGTGCACTGCCCTCCCATTGGTGCTAAGGGAAAAGGGGGGGGTGGCCAAACCTAGGCCAAGGGACTCAATGTACTACGCTCTGTCAGAGGTTACCAGCACATGACAGATGGAAAAACTGAAGCCTCAAACCAGCCCTGCCGTCAACAACAGGGATCCTTCTCTTTCACTCTTTTGCACTGAAATTCTGGTTCTGTGGCAAACAGGGAGCCAGCCCCTTCTTCTTCTCTGATGTCCAATGCCGTCTGGTGGAGCAAGCACGATGCTTTGGAGATGCCGTTGCTGGTGCACTGGCGATCGCTGTCCAGACTTGCTACTTTCTGGGTGCTGGGACTGTAGGTCAAAGACATCCGCCCTTCATATGTGGCTGACACTGATGGGAACTAGGACTCATCTTAATCATCGTTCTGCAGGATATTATGACTCTTCCTTTTACTCTGGAAGATCCTGCAGAACCTGGTGATATAAGAACGTGACACAGTTGTTAGTTTCCTTCAAATTAGTACAACAATAATTCATTGTATTTAACAATAGGACTGCAAGCAGGTGGCCTGCAATCTTCAAGGGAGTGGCCAGAAGCCATGGGACAACTCTGGTTTAGAATGCACAGTCACTCTCATAGGATGCAAGGGCAAAAACAGTACTTCTAGTCCGGGGGTCTCCAACGAGTAGCTCGGGAGCCACTGGTAGCTCGGCCTTATCTTCAAAGTAGCACTCTGAGGTGAAGTCAAGCACATAATCAATTTCAGAGTAGGTGCCTATTAAAGAAAGCTCAAAGTCTGAGGAGAACAGGGTATGATACACACCAGAGAAAATGAAGAGACTTTTGGAACAGATCACCACATTAAATGCTTCCAAATAGAGAAAAAGGTTGCTCCAAGGGGAGTGTGAAAAAGGAAAGTGCTCATGAGGTAGGACAGATATAAAGGAGGGGAATCCAAAAGGCAAATTCAATAACCAATCAATTAAACATTCTGGTATCATTAGTAAAACTGGACGTGGCTCACAGTGGCACCAGTTTTACAGATAGGCCAGTCCCTTATGGATTTACAAATATTAATTTCATGATTTGCTGATGGGCACAGAGAACATTCATCTGTGAAAAGGTAGGCTGTGATGATATCGGGTACAAGCCCACTGGGGGAGACCCTGGTGCAATGAGGGTAATTTATATCCCATTTATATCCCCTGCAGGCGGGTCTTCCCCAGGGGCTGTAACCTGACTGTACCTCACACACATAACAACATTATCTAATGGGATAAACATCTCTTAAATTACTACATCTGTGTGTTTATACATTCCTTATCCAGAACACCTCAAAAGGGGGAAACGCATGATACAAATTATCAGGGGCATGCAGATACCTCCCTTGAATAATTGTGCATCAAGTGCACTATGCAATACACAGGCTAAACAATGTCTCCTCATGATCACTGAGAATACCTGTCACCCTGGTCTAATAATTCTCAGGTCTCTGGTGTCTGATCTACAATTTATCCTTTCCCTAGTCACCTGTCCGGAGGGGGAACTATACCCACTTAAAATCACAGTCCTGCTACTCAGGACAGCAAATAATAAACTCTTGGTGTCTCTTATGACTACATGTAGAAGTGCAATATCATAAGGAAAGTTAGGTCACCTTTAGCAAGAGCCACAGATTTATAGTTCATCCTTAGGGTCCAATCAGGGAACATCAATCCAGGCTGCTCGTCCCTTAAAGGAAGGAGCAGTAACATGACTAACTGCAGGTGACACACCTTTAATCCTGTATATCTCTTTTGTTTATTTTTCAATACCATTATGGCCAAATAGACATGCACTGGTGAAGTGTTGTCTGTCATGTTCACAGCATGAAATATCATATCTGTGGAATTTAGTAACCAGAACAAGTCCAACCAACAGTTGCGTAGCGATGGGCATCGTCATGACCATCCCCTCACAACACAGGGGAGCTTGTAATAGTATTAAAAGCAAAAAGCGTAAAAACAACGCAAAAACAAAAAACGTGCATAAAATAAAAACACACATGCTAAGCCATCAGGTATACTTGCTGTATACCAAGCACAGAAAGCATAGACAAATTTCAATATAATATGTAAATGAGCGGCGATGCACAACACTATGGCATGCACCTCATGCACAATGAACCTGCAACCCAACAACTAATTTTCTTGTCTACTTAATTTGTCAGGCTCAAAAATAATATTCCATTTCCTTATTCCCCACTTTGACAACAGGTCACCAAAATGGTGACCGGCTGTCACCACAACTTACTGTGTCGCTTCTGACACACAGGACCAGCAGGAACAATTCATAGAAAGACACAATGCACAAAAATAAACACAAACATTTCTTTCCAAAGAAGTTATGCAAAAAACACATCTGTTTCAACACACAGCTGACAGCACCCTCCTTTTTGCAATTTGCACATTGATTAGGTCCCACAGGTACATATGGAACACTCGTTCCACCACCTCATGGTATGGACCATCGCTGTTGCGTTTGCTATTGACACCTGCTTTTTTCTCACTACTCCTCTGCACCTACTGTAACATTCTCAGTCTGTTCTAGACTTCTCTCACCCTGATTTCCTGCCTATAGCCATTCAGGGCGCTCATTTCACCATTATCCTTTCACAACTATGACGTCTTCGTCAAACCCACTCACGTGTCCAACTGTAGTCTTGCCAGGCCTAGAACCACCCAGAACAATCCATGAATGATCTGAGGGCAGATGTAAAAAAGAAAAAAAACACAACACACAAAAGAAAAACACTTCACATAACACACCAAAAATATCAACTGTAACTTTTAATCAGAAGACACACATAACACACATTAACAAAACACAAAATAGAAAATACAAACCTAGTGGTACTTAACTGTAACCATCTTGTCAATTTTGCAATGACTAAAACATGTAAGCATGTTAAGCCACCTTAATTTTGACTGTCTTAAAGGAAAGCATTTTTACAGACACTCTGTGTTCCCTTGCGCCACAATTCCTCCTGTGAAAAATGAATCTTAATTTGCTGATGGTTTTTACCTAGGCATGTAGCCCACAAAATTCTAAGAAAGAGCTTCATCTTACTTTTTGTCTAAGGATAATGCCACATTTGTTAAATGAAGGCAACTAGTGGACATTATTTTTCAAAAGCAGAAATACGAATGTATCTTCTTCTTCTCAGCACCCTTTTTTTAATTTGTCTTGAAAAATATGGGAACAGACAGGGCTCCGTAAGTTTCGATTCTCTGCTGTCGTATCTTATCAGAAAAGCTAAAAATAGCACTTCAGCACGGAACTTTCTGGGCTGTTAGCCATCCACTGCAAGCACTCCTGGCCCCCACCTCTTTCCAAGGCTCTCCTGCTGCAAGCATTACACATTTCCATGTCAGAGAAGCTTTTTAAGCAATGATTTCACCTCCTGGTTTACTCGCTCCTATTTCTAGCCCCCACCTTACAGACTACAAGGTCAGAATCTGCCTCCTATTTCTGCATCGCATTCTGCGCTCTTTAGCCCCCACCTTCTCCTCACTCTGAAGCTGTCAAAGACAAAAAGCCTTCATAATTCTTTCTAACCTTCAATAATTAACCCTATTTAAAAATACACTTTTTCTTATTTTATTTTTTATATACTGTCTCCTTTTAAGGGCCTCAACTTATTTCTATCCTCAAATTATGAAAACACTTACTGTGAATAATTCACAGAACATAATAACATAACATACCAGCATAGAATAGATGTTTGTTACTACCCCACGCAATGATACTCATTTTATCAACCTCACATTGATGAAAGTCTCAGTAGGTCCAGCTAGAATTAGGACCTACAACCATGATGTTAAACACAAACCTCCGCACCAGGCACGTTGGCTCACTGAGCCACCAAATAGAAAACAACACCAGATGGGAACAACATGCAAATTCCAAATGCACACATTTTTTTTCTTAAACTGAACTTTTGATCTGTCCATATTTACTTTTCATTAGCACTTTTTGTACATCAAGGCTATCCTCAAGTCACAGGGGGTGCTCTTTTCCTAGCTACACCCCTTTCAATTACCTTTTGCGACGCATTGATGCCGATGAGGCCAAATTAAACTCACTCCTTGACAATTTCACTTCTCCAATTCTCTCACACATTCACAGCCACAATGCATTAAACAAAAGGAGATATTTCATGTTTTATGTACATATAATGGCTAGGACTGCCTTCCGACGGGGCAGGCTGGCTTTTGGCCAGACGAGAGCCACTAGTCCGACAACAGCAACCAAAACAATTCAATTTACTGAAGCATGGCATGTTAGTTAGCAGACAAACACCAACAACATACAAACAAATTCTTGTATCACATATAACACATATTGATTGTTCCTATATAACGTTTTCTGCAGTTCAACCTCAACCTACTTATTCAAACTTGATGCATCCAAACAAACGAACCGAGCCCGTCGACTCCCATTCGTGGAGAATTATTCAAAATACCGGACCGACAGAATTACAACGAGCAGTCTACAAAAAGACTGGCAAGAGGCAGTCAGACAGGTGCGACCACGGACTGGACTACAGACCATCCCATGACCTCCTTGGTTCACCACTGAGACCGTTCTGATGTGGTGCGAGCCTCACCTCAGGTATTTCTCATGGCTACCCAATTACAGCCACAGGCTTTCCGAATACAATCCGGCCGTGTGTTACACACAGGTAACAACTAGGCTTCTGATCAGTGTCTCTAAATCACAAAAGATCCGTGGAGTCTCTACAGACAGTCCTTACCGGACCACCCTGCAAGACCTCCGTAATTCTCCTAGGGTACTCATGACCCCCAAATCAAAATACAGTTAACTGTTCCAAATGCACCGCTCAAGTAGCGCGCGCCAAAACAAACAAATTACTCACCGGGTGCACCCAGGTACGGATGTTCGATCTCCGCTGCCAACTTCTTGGGACCAACACAGTCAGGGAGAAGGGAAAAAATTAAATCCCTCTCCCCCACCCGCCCGATCAGAACACCCTCAATCCTACCACCCGAATACGGGGGAGGAAGAGACCCTATCACGGGGTCCCGGCGGAGTCGCCAACTGAAGTACTTAAACAAAAATCCCAAGGGCCTCACTTACCAGTGGCCCGCAATATCTTTCCAAATAATAGTCAGCTGGCAACGGAGAAGGTTCAAACTCTTTATTGGCCAGAACAAAACTCTATATCGAGGAGCCTCGTCGATCCTCACCCATCAGGTGCGCCGAGGAAGACTGCTGGCTCATATTCAAACATGAGGTTATATACTTTTCAGTTCAACACATATAATACAGTAAATGGAAAAATACCAGTTGGCCCTAGAGCTCCAGGAAAGGACCATATATGGCACAGCTTGGATAAGAACAAAGGCACAGCTATCTATTACTGGGGAGGGCAGGAGGGGTGACTCCCTTTCGTCTCTGTGCTTGGGAAAGAAGAGGCGGCGCCTTCAGGAATGCTCTAATCACTCCCAAAGCCAGATGCAACCTTGAGTCTAAAACAGTAAAGTGAACAGGATACCTTCAGCTGCTACCAATAACTCAGATGAACAGGGAGCTTGAAAACAGCACGTGATCAGCACGTGATCAGCACATGTTAAGAAAATGGCGTTGGTATGGTTCTTGGCCTATTCGTCTGGAAGCAGATTTACATGGAGGGAAAGGAGGGTTTCTTCCTAGCAAAAGACATGTATATCAAGCAGAAAGTATACATATAGATGCATCATGCTAACATAACATAGGTTCAATACCACTTGTGCACGGGAAATCTAATTTTCATCCCTCACGGCTCCTCCCTGTCGTGGGATCTACTGCACCAGTGCAGTCCCTCACTACCCTGGTGCCATTGCTGCAATCCTGTAACGAATGCCGACGGCGCAACAATTAGCAATGGGCCGCCTACGCACCAATACCCATCAACTGAATGCGCGACCTGGCAGCACGGAGCAGACAGTGGAGGAGAGCAGCACAAGCAAAGACCTGCCGCAAGCAGTACTCACAGCCAAACTGGACTCTGTGTTGGCAGCTGTGGAGAAGATAGGGTCGGCACTGGACCAAACCCGCTCCTCATTGGAGTCTCAAATCGACAAAGTCACCTCCGATTTCACTCTCCTGAGAGCAGCCCATCACAAGCTTGGTGACAAAGTACACCACCAGGAACAGGTGCTAGCGGAGTTCAAGCCAGTCACCCACAGTCACACTGCGGCCCTCCAAGACCTGATAGACCGGGTGCACGAGCTTGAAGACAAAGTAGAAGATACAGAGGGACATTCTCACTGTCCCCTCACTTTGTGATTGAGAGAGGGCACCTCGTTCCAGTGCAAAAACCACCACCGGGAGCCCACCAGCACCCATTCCTGTTTAAGTTCCTCAACTACAGGGACCGGGACTCTATGCTCCGCGAAACCCGCAAGCTGGCAAGCATAAAGGTGGGAAACAGCCAAGTCATGGTCTTTCCAGACTATACGGTGCAGGTCCAGCGCCGCCGAAGTGCATATACAAGTGTGAAAAAGCGACTACGTGACCTTGGTCTAAACTACTCATTGCTGTTTCAGGCTCGACTCTGAGTTGTGGCAGGCAGATCGACGCGCTTCTTCGACTCACCCACTGAGGTCTGGGACTGGCTCGAAGAGTCAGGGACATTGACGGGTCCCATGCCGCCGGCAGAAGATGAACCTAGAAACCGTCGGAACAGGCGCGGCGGATGTCGCCTGGACTATCTCTACAGCACCTGACCTGGCGCAGCAGACGGCAAAACAACAAGAGGTGCTGCACGTGGCCGTGATGCTGGGAACTGCGCCGCTCCACTCAGACCGCCACTCCAGCCTGACCAGGTCCTAAGTCACCGGAGACTACACGCCGTCCAGACTTGTGGACAGGAAGAGTTCGCAATGCCGGTAGTTATGCCGCAAATGGCTGATGACATTATATGACACTTCCCAAGGCCTCCTGCGGACTGGTAACCATCATGCACACAAGCATCTGTCATGTAGACAGAATAGTGTGTTACTTACTATGTTGAATATTTCATTATTTCACTATGCGGCGCGGCGCTCCCCTGCACACAGCTGTGCCCAATCCATGACTGCCGCTGCACTGGGGGACCAGCACTATCCATGGCTCCCTCTCTCGTGCCTCGGATAGTTGGAGGGGATACATAGCCACAATATCACAACAAGGGGCGAGCCAGTCTCTACCATAGACGCAGCGCACACACCCGCGCCACACGTCAGTTTGACAGAACGTTTTCAGCCCTCAGTTGGGCACCACAATTTGGACGAACTTCCACTTGGAACTCGCCCTTATGGTATTACACAGTTTCGTTCAAATGTTTCCCCCCCTGTTTTTCATTGTAATGAACTGGAGCACACCCCTGCAGGTTGGGAGCTGCAACACCTTGCCCTCCCAACGCTAGACTGGTCAATGTAAATTGGACACATGGCACGGGTAAACAGTCACATGGAATGTGCGTGGTATACACACACCGTCACACAGGTACTCAATCTATGCTTATCTAGGGCGCAGAGCCACCGACGTAGCACTGCTCCAAGCAACGCACATGACCCAAGTGGAACTGGGGGCCCTCTGTCATCGATGGAGAAGCCAAATCCATGGCACTCACTGTTCTGCACAAGCGTGGGGTGCCCTAATATGGGTGAGAGCAGGGGCCCCGTTTGCATGCGAGGAGGTGCTAATCGACCCTGAGGACAGATATACGCTTGCCAGCGGGAGGCTTAATGGTCAGCCAATCCTAATCGGGTCCATTTATGCCCCGAACGTTAGTCAGCCTGGTTTTCTGGAAGGCCTCACAAAAACACTGGCAGGGTGGAGTGGGATCCCCTGGCTACTGGGAGGCGACTTAAATACTGTACTTAGCGTTTCCACCCTTATCCAGGACTATAGCAATGTCCAATGCGTGGGTCCTCGTGGATTGGCTGGCACACTGGGGGTTATTAGGTATATGACGCTATTAACTCAGAGTGCTTCGGATTTATTCACACTACTCAGCGATGCATCAGCTGCACGTGCGTCTGGACAGGATAGTGGGGTCCTCTGTGCTGCTTCCTTTAGTTCATCACATAGATTACCTGGGACGGACACACTCTGACCACAACCCCCAGCTGCTTACGCTCACCTGGGAGCCTGAGCGCCCCCGGCTCCCACGTGTAGGCTCCAAACAGCTGCACTCGAAGACCCACCTTTTTGTGCCTCCCTAGGCACGGTGATCCTCAAATATTTTGAACTAAATGAGGGCACAGCAGCAGATGTGCTAATAGAGTGGGAAGCTTTTAAGGCCATGATAAGGGAGCACTGCATGGGCGTGACATGGTGCATGTGTAAAACGCTCAACTACAGCTACTGTGCCACGAGGTAGCAGAAGAAGGGGAGGGTGGAGCTGGTAGTCACCTGGAGACATTGCGCACAAAGCATGCAGAGTTGATAGAACTCCTCTGCTGTCACAATTATGCCGCGCACACGGCCCGCACACACGCCACCGCTGATCATGCAGGTCGACTCCTTGCTTGGTTGTTCCATCAGGAGCATGCCCGCACACCGATAGTTGCACTGGGCGATGACACGGGGCTCTGGGTGCATACGCAGCGTGCCTTACATGAGGCCCTGACGTGCCACTATCAGTGACTATATCAATCGTACAGCCGCTACGTGCAGCACTCCCTCCGTACTTTCCTAGAACAAGTGCAACTGCCTGAGGCGTCATGACCACACAATGAAATGTTAGATGCTCCGATTTCAGCGGAGGAGATCAGTGACACAATTAGGTCCCTGGCTACAGGGAAGACCCCGGGACCGGATGGGATCCCGGCGGAATTTTACAAGGCATATCAAGTGTCCCTGGTACTGCAGCTGCATGCCCTATATGACGCAGCTGTGGATGCGGGGCGGCTCCATTCCACTCTATGTGAAGTGCATCTGATATCGTTGCCCAAGCCCAACAGGAACCTAGAAGACGTGGGCTCATGCCAACCTCTCGCCCTACTCAATACCGACTATAAAATCCTTACAGACCAGCTGGCGCAGGTAGTCCCTTCTCTGGTGCATGTGGACCAAAACGACTTTGTACCATCCCGCAGTACCCCGCTTAATCTACACAGCTTTTTCCGAGTGGCAACCTACTCTGTAAGTGACTGGCCGAGAGCAGGGTGTCTTGTGCTCGATCTCGAGAAAGCATTTGATTCCCTTGAATGGAATTATATGTTTGCAACTCTCGAAAAATATATATTAGGCCCCGATTTTTTACAGTTGACCCGCTTGCTCTATGCAAATCCGGTGGTGAGAGTGAAGTCGGAACCATACGTTTCAGCTGTGATCCCTGTGCGACGTGGGACGAGACAGGGCTTCCCATTGTCCCCTCTCCTTTTTGCGCTCGTATTGAGCCGCTGGCGGAGTCACTAAGAACACAACTGCACGATGGTATACCACTGTGCGATGGCACGAACGTGGTGTCATTGTATGCGGGGGATCTATTGATCTATCTGCGAGATATCACTCGGGTGCCAGAACGTCTAGCTCAACTCCTTCGGGAATTTGCAGAGATGTTAGGGCTGAAGGTAAATGTGGCCAAGTCCAAATTGTATGCCTTTCACGGTGATCATCGTGACCCGGGCCTCCTACTCAACGAGGTGCGAGTGCTCTGGAGAGCTGAGACCTACCGATACCAGGGTATATGCATGTACCGCCAGCCACTAGAACTTTTCGATCGCAACTTGGGCAGGGTACTGATATCAGTGAGATCCCAGATGCAATTCTGGGGTATGCTCCCTCTCGCAGTCACCGGCAGAGTGGCACTGCTCAAAATGGTGGCCTTGCCGAGACTCCTGTACTACTTCACCAGTCTACCCATTTATGTTCCCACCTCCTTTTTTGCTACGCTGGAGCAGACGGCCAGGGAGTTTATTTGGGGTCCCAACCGTCATAGAGTAGCGATTAAAAAGCTGTATCTGCCTGTCGATCAGGGCAGTTTGGCTGCGCCTTGCTTTGAGCATTACTATCTGGAGGCCCAACTTCAATGGATTGCCAGATTAATGGCAGGTCATCAACTTGACGACACGTCGACCATGCACCCCCCTTATACACTCCCTCAGATCCTAGCGCTCTTTCACCCGGCATGCGAGTGCGACCTCCTGAACCCCGCTTCCTAAATGTAGCGTACAGGTGCTACCATAGAAGTCTCTACCTCACTCGAGGCATAACGCCCTACGTCCCCTGCACTCCCCCTAGAAGGTGCTTCCACAGGCAGGGTGGCACTTACAGCTGCTGAACTACAGTACTGGCTCGTTTATACCTTACACTACGTTGGTGTCCGACGATGGACTACCTGCAGGACAATTCCTCCCGCTCCGCTCATTAATGGCGACACTCTCTGAGAAATGGGGAGACCTCAAAACGGAGCCGGCAAGACATCTCACTGTGGAGTATATGCATGTCATGGGACGTAGTAGGCACCTGATGCGATGGTTTGCGGCCTCGCTACGTCTGCATGCAGCAGTAAGCCTAAATTCCCTCCGCCAAAAGTGTGAACACGACTTGGGCAGGCGGTTCACAGATAAGGAGTGGGACCAAGTGTTGGTCAGCCCAGTTCAGATCCCCTGGAATGCCAGATTTCGACAAATTCAATACTACATTACACAGAGGGCGTACCTCACGCCAGCTAACATCAACATATATTTTCACCGTGCTGACTCAGCCTGCCCCACGTGTGCCACTGTTGATGCGGACCTGGTCCACATGGTTTGGGGCTGCGCCAGGTTGGGTGGGTACTGGGAGGGGGTGGCAGCTACACTCTGCGCCTGCACTGGTAGAGAGGTGCCCTTTGATTGGCCGACCTACTTGCTGCATATATTTTGCAGGACATGCAACACTAAAGTTACATCAAGATTCTTGGATTTAGGCATGGTGACCGCCAAACAGCTAATTACCAAAAGATGGAAGGCACCTGATCCCCCGCATATGCAGGCATGGAAGCACTCTACACTTGCCTGGGCCAGGGCTGAGGGTTTAGAGATTAGACATGAGGAAACCCTGGGTCTCAGGAAGATACCTATCCCCACAAACTGGGAAGCAATCCTTGTGGCACTTCAGCAATGCAGGGATCAATCAGATTAGCCCATGCAGGTGCCTAACCCGGCGAGGTGATCCAGCGCATGCGTCCAGCACTCTTACACCATCCATAAGCATCAGGCCTGTTGTCCTACGCCATGCACTGGCAGATTGATACACATTCAAACCAGACGTTAATCACCAGGGTACGCAATGGGGCTGTACACAGCGACACACACTCGTACAGTCACCAGCAGTTAAACGGGCTGCTCCAGCTCCCCCTTTATAATGTTGTACCCCACCTCCCTTGTTCATTCTCCCTTCATTATTAATGCACAATGTATTACTGGAGTCTAAGTTGTACTAGACCCGATGCGATATGCATAATGTCACACCCCTGTAACAACTGCAAGATTTAAAGGTCCATATATGTAACGGCTAGACAAATGTAAGACCATATGGACAATTCACAAATGCGTTCTGCACTGGACATTTCACAAATGCGTTCTGCAGTGCTATAAGATGTGTCGCTACATGTTGTAGCAAATATTTTCACTGTTAAAGATGGAATGTGACACTCAAAACTTAGTAAAGATATTTTTTTTTTAAATCATGTTGTGTACTGGAGGGCTAAACCTCTCTCTTAGTGCATTTCTAGATGTCACAATGTACATCGTAAGTGAAGCAGTCACTCATCAAACAAGTGGTGACCCCCCTTAAAAAGCGGTCACCCTGCATTTGTTCCCAACAGCTCACAACTCGATTGTCCTGTACCACAGCAGGTACAGTAGACATTTTGTGATTGGGCATCTTAATTGCACTCTCTCTATTTCCAATCAGTTGGAGGGTAGGTACACATATCCGGTCCTGATGAAATGCCGTAAGCTCTGCTGGCCAAACAGGAATGCAACATTTTGACCCTACACTACTCTATCAAGGATTATTATTTCCTCCGACAGCTCCCTTGTTTTTACTACATTGCTACCATGTAGCCTATTTTAATCACCTAGTACACCACCCTAAACCTACATCCTCACTTGCACTTATCTTTACCGCTAGGATCAGAAGATCCCTGACAAAGAGCCCACACTGAGGGGCCCGTCAGGCATTGCAGTGTCAGGCTGATGAGGAGCAGCCCTATGATGAAGCATGACACCCATCTGGGTGTGTGAGGGCTTTCAGGTCTATTACTCAAATCCCTATGGATCCCTCTGGTTAACCCTCTAGTCCCGACAGACAGATTTATATCTTACCTTTTCCCTTTGATGAACAGCACACTCCTTTCTTGTTACATTTCTCATGTAGGAGCATGGATGCTGGACCTAATTATACAGCTCCTTGTCCCTCTCTTGATTTATTGAATTTATTTCTTTGCCATTATGGTTGTCAGCGGGGTATGGCTAGGTCTTGGCTTCAAAGGGAACCACCCCATCCCAAAGCCTGTTGGCTTGAGTTTTATTTTTGTCTATAGGCTGGAAGACACATTCTAATCTGGTTACATTGAACAAGCTATGGCTTCTGGTAAGGGAAAGGTTGGCGTTCATTCCGCCTGGTGACTCCATGAAATTGTATAAGGTTTTAGTTCTCTGTTGTGTGATTTATCTTTTAAAAGGTTAACTTTGCATCTCTATGTATCTGATGACAATAGTATGAGCTGCTTTGCTGGTTTGTTGGGTATCTGTTTATTCTGTATAACATTGTAAGAATTCAGACTTGGGATTTCTTCTTTCATATGTCCTTTGTTGCCTTTATTTGATAGTTAGCCACAGAAGTTTGTGAGACCTTTCTGTAGAGACTTTCTCCAGGACTGATGTAATGATACACATGATCAACACCAGAACCAGGATACCATCTGTAAATAAACAATGGATCCAATATTTTGCTTTGTTTATTCTCAAATGTACATAATAATATCAGCAAACTCATTGAAAGTCCAGATGGCACAGTGTTCAAAAGGTGCTGTGGCGTACAGTATTTATGATAATGCATATATACATTGGGATATCTTAGAATTTCAGCTAAACTAGGAATGCTCCAAGATACATTCAAAGGTTTCCAACTTAATTGGGACAACAGACAATCCCACTTAAACTGTTGATGTGTCGACCCTCTTGTTAATTCATAAGGGTCTCCTCAGGACAAACCTACTGTCTGGCATTTCACCTCCAAACCGTGTACATATCTTGTATGCTGGGATATTGTCAAAGTTGATGTCTGCATCAATGCTCTTAATGTGCAATAATTGCCCTATCCTCTGGCCTCACCGGTTCATGTTCACATGAATGCCCGCATCTTCCTCTGACTGCTAGAGAGTTGGGTTGTGTGCATACATAGAAAAAAAGAGTCCCACTGAACCAGTGTTGTTTATTCTTCATGAATAAAACCCCATTGTGGTCTCTGCCTTCCCCCATCTGTCTGATTACTCATTATGTCCTACAGCTATGCTGCAGATGAACACATTTGGTTCATCTGACCCCATTCGGACCATCCCAGGCCTCTTTGCCTTCAGTCGTGGAGAGCACTATGGACTTTTGTTCTTCTGTTCATTCTGGACTATCTAAGAGACTCTGAAGGAAACATCTACTCCTGAGTTCTGAATGACCACTTTTAACATTTGGAATTGATTGTGTCACGTACAGTAGGAGAATGAAGCGCCTTTCACTTGCTGCTTCCTGACTTGTGGAAAACTCAAAAAGCCCTTCAGCTAGTAAGGCATTTTTGTCGAATCATGCTACCAGGGTTAATTGATGCAAGGAAGGAAGCATGGATCACCTTATTGGATATTTCCAAATCTTAGCTAACTTCCTTGCCTCCTTAGGGCCTTTCTCATAAGACCATTAAAAAATTTTGCTCAGCAGTTTATTGCTGGATCTCCTCATTTAGAATCCTATACATTTAGTAAGAGTCCCCTCATTTATAGAATTTTATGGGGCCCATTTACCATGTTCTAATTACTCCTCTGCAAGGTACATGAAAGTAGTAATTCTTGGCCTCTCTGCCTGATCTCTTAGACCAGACTAATGTATTCACCTTCAAGCGTGTCTGACATCAAGGTTCTTTCCTAGCCATGAATGATCCTTCACTCCCAATGGAGTTCCCGTCATCATCTAGGGGAGGGCTAAAATGAGTTGTTTTTCCATTCTCATCCCTGCTTCCCAAAACACGCCTCAACTTTGAATTGCCAGCATTCTTAAGGAGTATGAGAAGTATACAAGCTCCTTTAGACTTCACTCTGCTTCCCAGATCATCATCTCATTCAGAAAACCATGCACTAAGCATTCACATGTGTGCCAAATGGGAGTGTATCTGAAATGGGCTTTTAGTTGATATCTAGAATGATGAAGTTTGCACCAATGCACCTACCAACTGCTTCTTCTACTTCTGATCAATTGGGCATGCAGCAAATGTTGTAATTGGTAGACTCTGACTATGCATATAATGATGCATTCATGTAATTGCCATTATATAGAGATTTCCTTAGCTTTAAAGACCGTTGGCAGAAATTATATGCCCCTCCTCTCTCACTCGGGATTTGTCCTATCAGGTAGCATATTGGCCTCTCCCAGTTATCAATGTTTGCCTAATGCTTTTCCAATAATGTCCTTTGTGCAATGTAATTTATTTTAAGAACCTATTTTCATACTTTCTTTCTCGACATAGGATTTTTACAGACTTTTTACTTAATTGTGCTTTATCATCTTTCTACAAAACAAGTGAGAGAGAAAAGGGAATTGCCATACAAATGGAGAGAAATACTCCTAGTCCCCTTGAGATAATTTAAACAAACAATAGAAGGAGTACATCCGGGAGACAGATCAATGTCTCCAGAATACTGGGAAAGGCGCACTAGGAAAGAAAATTTTTCTTTTCTTGGGAAGACCCCTCACTCACCAACCTAGTTGGTGACAAGCTTCATAATCAGGGTCCCACCCGGATAGCCGAGTGCCATCCAGGTGTGCTTCGATACCTGATTACAGTGGAGCAGGAAGTTTTTTAGTGCAAGTGAGTGAACAGTGTATTAAAAATTAGCCAGATATAACTCACTAAGAAGTTTTATTCTGCAGCGACTGGACAATACTAAAAACGTTGCTTGGATACCTTGCTTGGTTAAATTGACCAGTGGTATCTAAAGGTGAAGATTAGTGCTGATAAGTGCAAAAAAACGGTCTACATGTTTCAACCTGTGTGATGGTATTGCTAGGTTTTCGAAGCACACCCGGATGGCACTCGGCTATCCGGGTGGGACCCCGATGATGAAGCATGTCAACAACTAGGTTGGTGAGTGAGGGGTCTTCTCAAGAAAAGAAAAATGTTCTTTCCTAGTGTGCCTTTCCCTTTATCATCATTCAACATAATGAGTAAAACTCTTCCTTGGCTCTGAACTGCACCAGAAAAACTCAGTATGATTCAGCCCTTCTTGTTTTTTTTGCTTCTAGTTTACTTGTCTGTGTTCATGCTTATGTCTTAGGTATGCTTGAATTCTGTCTGAATTAGGTTCAGTAATCCTGTCAGTTGCTAGTTGTATGTAAGACCAAAACAAATTAAAGGTCAACCAGTGGAATTGATCACTGCACAATGTATGTATTCAAGCGCAAGTACATTAAATTAGCTGTGTCCAATAAACTTGAGATTGCTTCATAATGTGGAAACAGTGTGACATCAGTACTTGAGCAAAGTGAATGGGTGAAGGGTAAAGTGAATGCACACATAAAATACATTAAAATATAGAAGAGCCCAGTGCTTTAGGTAGCCTGCAAGCTAACTGTCCAAACCAAAATAAACAAAACCTTATCCAGAGGGGCATCTAGAAAGTTCTTGGGGGTCCAGGGGGATTTTTTGCTTTAGTTCAGACAATAAATATTGTTTCGATCCAGAAAATCACAGTTTCTTGGAACCATCACAGGGGGTCTTCATCAGGACGTAGGAAGGGGAAAACTGTGTAGCATTGACAGGGCGTGATTAGAAAAACTATGGCTGGTATGCTTTCTAGGAACAGTGCTAGTTTCATGCAAAAGCTCACCTTGAGTTGAATGAAAACTTCCTTCCATGGAGGAGGTCCTATGGAGGGTGGAAAGACAGCAAGCTGCACATCTTGGCTGAGTTCTAAACAAAAAATCGAAGGAACCAATGAGTAAGGCCCCTCAAAGATGACCTGACGTGAGAGGGAATAGAACAATAAAACACTCACCTAGGACAATAAATTGGTTTCCTAAACTCGATGTGGGACCTTCATCAAAGGTATGCACAAAAATAGGCTGGGAACATTATTAGCAAAGAAATATCTGAAACATAACTGAAATTAGCCTCCAGCAAGTTTACCTTATAGCAAATATGAAATGCCAACTTAACCAATAGGGGATGCAGTGGCCCTTCCCAAATAAATGAGAGGAATGAGCTGTAAAAAGATAAAAACCCGAACGTCAGACTCAATAATCTCCCAAAATGTCAAATATATGGTGGAGAAAGTTTCAAGTTTAAAGTTCCAAATTGTGCTCAAGGAAACCTGTAACGATGCTTTTCGATTGCCGGGTGGATTGACGCTACAACTGAAAGCAACCAGGCTGCATCCGGCAGTAAAAGATAAGAAGATGCCACAGCGTTGTGTGAGCCTGCACACCAGCGAATTTGAGGAATAGGCCTACTGCCAAAATGGCCGCCTACTTCCTGCGCTGTCTGTGCAGAGCAGATTTTGCGGTAGTCCAACACTAGATTGACAGGACAGAGGCTCACGAATGTGGTAAATGCTCCAGCAAGCATTACTTGTGGCCGGGAGTTGCAGTGTGTGTTAAGGTGTCCAGATTTGCAAATTGTATTATTAAAATGTCATTAATCAAGTACAAAGATTAGCAATCAAACAAAGTAGCTCACACTGTAAAATCATTTGTCTCACCATAAGATGGTTGTGTGTTAAGCAGATGTATATATTCAGGAATAATTATACCCTGGGGCAATGCTCAACCCATACAATTTTAATAGGGAACATGTTTACAAGCCCCTCTATACGCATGGCAGCACGGGCAGTTAGCTAGACATTGTCAATAATCCTGTAAAGTTACAATTATACATGTTCACTGCAATTAGGTTACACATAGAAGAAAAGCTACAATCCTTTCATTCCACTTAGGAAATTGTTGTTAAAACGTGAGCACCCATACCCACAAAGAGGGCCCTCAGCCATTACTCAGTGTTGCTACCAGTCTTGCAATTTCATCAAACTCATTCAACCCATTTGCCCCAGTATCAAGTAGATGAATCCATTTGCATTCTCACAAATTGAGGGTATTGGAAATGTCTATCCCCTTGGGTTTAGTATGATCTTTTTACTCCCAAACCATTTGAGACTCTCCACAGGGTGGTTGAGTGCCATAAAGTGCTCAACAAGGGGTGTACTTCACTGTGTATCCAGTTGCAGTGCTGTAGGATTCTGACCTTGATTTTCTGTCATGTCTGCACTGCATACCGTTGATCACAGGCCATTGGATGACATCATTCACATTCATGCTATTGCAGTTCAGGTGCCTTTTAAGGACAAAGCTATGGTTGTTATGAGAAAAGTATTTCATGATGAGTGTAAGCATGCAGGCTTTACACCGTCTGCAGCCAAAATGGCCTGGGAGGTAGGTTCTTGTGGGACAATAAACCAGTATAGGATTGTGATTTTAGAAGGGTGCTTACCACATGTCCAGAGCAGCATATGCTTGAAGTTAGCTGGCACCACTCTTTATCACTGGAACGTTTTTGTGGTAATAAACCGATTTACTTTAATCCACACGTGTGAGCGGATGACATATGATCAAGTACTAAGAGATCAATTATTGATGAAAAACAAATCCAAGACATTCCAGGAGAAACTATGGTCATCAGGGAAATTGTCATTATTGGCAGCAGTTGAAGTTCCTAGAAGTATTAAGGTGACCAAACATGTTATACAGATGGTGAGGAAGTACAATAAGAGTGATTGAGTTGTATGTGTTGTTGGTGGTGAAAAAAAGAGTAAGGAGAAAGGAAAAAATTGGGATGTGATGTATGCGAGTAGGCTGAATAATAAGAATGGACCGAATAGTAATCTTAAACTGATGCCATGCTACAGGTGCAGATCTAGAAATAATATGACTATTTCCAAAACATGTCCAGCTGTAAGCAAGGTATGCAGCACATGTAGGAAAAAACAGCACTTCAGTCAGGTATGTAAGAGTATGGGGAGGAATGTTAATTATGTCACTGAAGATCCACGGGATGTTAAGCAAAGTACGTACATTTTATTTTTAAGCATCCAGAATGAGGATGGTGAGAATCGAGGAGTAAAATTGCCCAGTTGTCACCATAACAGGCAAGAAATTGTTTGAGCAGTTGTGGCTGGGAAGCGAATAGGATGCTACCAGTGTAAAATCGGGTATTTATTCTTGCCATAGATTTCCGATGTATGGGGTAATACGAGCCAAATTGGGATCTGGCACCAGGAAATGTTTCAGAGAAGTGTTTGTGGATGACAAGGGTGCTATGATCCTGTGTTGGCCTCATATCTCGGAACTCACAATCAAAGTGGACCCGAGTGTGATCCCTCCTGTGCATTCTGGGAATGATGGACAAAATGTGTCCAATATGAGTAACGTTGGAGTATGTAAAGTTGAAGGAAGAATTTCCTAGTGTGTTTGAGAATCAGTTGGTAAAATGAAATGTGCCTTTTGAATTATAGAATGAAATTGAAGGGCATTCTTTGTTATTTATGCCAGAAGGATATTATTGAACCTATCGAGAGCTCAGCCTGGGTATCTTTGGTCTTGATTTCACTCAAAAGCAATGGGGATTTAAGACTGTGTGTGGACCTTAAATGTCTTAATGAGGCCATTTGGTGGATGCATTTCCATTACCGAATCTGTATGAATTAATGCCATCCATTGGCAAGACTACTGTATTTACTGCAATCGATTTGGCCAGTGTGTATCACCAAATTAAATTGTATGGTGAATCTAGGCATTGTGCATCATTCATAACATCCAAGGGAATGTTTCAGTAAAAGAGAATGCCATTTGGTCTGGCAAGTGCAGCTGCTGTTTGTCAGAGGGAAATGTCTATGATCCTTCAAGGGATAGCAGGGGCAAATGCATTTCAGGGTGGCATCTTGATATTAAGGAAGGAGAAAGATGAGCATGATGGGAACTTTAAAAAGGTTTGTCATGCCCTTATGCAAAATTATTTAACTGTAAAGGAAGAGAAATATGACTTTGGGAAACAGCAGGTGGAATGCTTGGAGCATTTTATATCAGAGAAAGGTATGCATCCAAATATCAGCTGTGCTGAAGTCATTGCCAATGGTCCAGAACCTAAATGTATGGAACAATTGATGCCTATCTAGGGCTGATGGAATTTTATTCTTGATTCATGGAGAAGTATGCTACCAAGGTAGAGAATTTACGATCATTGTTACAAAAAATGTGGCATTTTTTGGGGGTCAGAAACAAAATGAGGAGTTTACTGCAATCAAGAATGAGGTATTATGTGCACCATGTTTGAAATCATTTGTGGTGGGGTGAATTGCATAATATCAGTGGATACGGTGTTGGCGCAGTACTATAACTAAGAAAGGACGCCACTGAGTTGGAGGTTGCATATGCATGTTTAACACAAGCAGCAAGGAAATACTGCAGAATAGAAGAGGAGTTATTGGCTGCAACATGGGCTGTAGAGTGTTTCAGGATGTATGTGCGGTGGAGAAAGTTTTACATTTAATGGACTATAAGTCTTTGGTAAACATTTTGAAGCCAGGAGATGGAAAAAACCTCACACCATGGCTGGTATGGCTAGCTTCATAATTGCAAATGTACCATCATGGTATTGTATATGTTCCAAGCAAGGATAATTGTGTTGCTGATGGGTTGTCATGTTTACCAGCGGGAATGTGCATTGAGTATGAAATGGATAAGAGTGGATATGATGTAGCACTCACCGATGAAGAAGTAATGTGTGGCAGGGATATAGAGGTGAAAAAAGGTCTGGAGTTGTCAGAGGTGAAATTGATGCAGGAGATGAAGAAAGATGTGGTTTTGCTGGCGATAAAGAATTACATTATTTTGAGAGGAAGTAAAATTGTACCTCCTATTGGAATACACGAGAATATTGTCAAGTTGGGACATGAAGGCCATGGAGGGATATCGAGTATGAGAAGAAAAATCAAAGAAAAGGTTTGGTGGCCAGGTCTGAATGGTATGGTGGATCGATGTGTAAAGGAAAGTAGTGCATGTAGGTTGATGGATAAGGTGGTTAAATCTGTGGTGGTGCCTTTACAAACTGTAGAATTGCCAGATGGATCATGGTGGAAATTGGCTATTGATTTCATGGTGCCTTTTGCCACAATATTGTCCAAGGAGGCAGATGCGATTGTGCTCATTGATGACTATTTCAGATGAGGTATGTATGTTTGGTAATGTTACTACAGAGCTGGCTGTTGACTTCTTGGAGGATATTTTTCCTAGAGAAGGTGTTCTGGAAACATTGGTTTCTTGTAACGGGCTGCAACTTACATCTATCAAGATGCAGTCTTTTTTTTAAATGTGTGGTGTCGACCATGTGAGGGTGTCTTTATAGAATCCTGAGGGAAATGGCCAGGTTGAGCTCTTCAATAGAGTCCGAAAGGAGGCTATTCAATTGGCATTAAAGTCGGAGTTTCCCTGGAAGAAGGGCCTTCAAAGTATGCTGTTATCATACAGGATTACCCTCCGTCAGTGACTGTCAGAGTGCTGTTTGAAGTCTTAAGGGGAAGAAAGCCCTCTTTAAAACTTGTACCATGGTAGTTGAAGAAAAAGAAGGAAGTATTGTGCAGGTTGGAGATTGAAATCCAGATGAGAAAAAGGAGGAAGGTTATCAGGCACAGGTTATGAACAGGTTTAACAATGGTAAGAAGATGCCTGATATATCTGTTGGTCATTATGTGTGTGTGTGGAAGCCTGGCTTTTTGGAGAAGGGTGCATCTCATTGGTCTGATCCATTAAGGATTGTGAGAGTTTTTGCAGGGGCTGTCACACTTGAGGATGGAAGGATGTGGAATTCGCGCCATGTATGTTTGTGAAATGTTGTTGGCATTGGAAGCGAACATTAGTTTAGAGTGCATGGTGATGTAAGTATACACTTGATGGGAAAAGATGTGTGTCCAAGGATTGAACCAAACTCTGGAGTAAGCAAGATGACTGGGAATTGCGGTGTGGATGGGGGGAGTTCAAAGAGCTCCAGAATTTCAAGTACGTCAGGGTGCGAGGGAGAAACAATTACTGGGTCATCTTAAGCAATTCATGATGGGATGAAATCACCAGATCATCTTTAAAAATTATACGGAATGAAGTGTCATTCTTTGTTCATGTTTACTTTGGGTTCTTACTATGTTCATATTCTTACTTGTTCTTATAATTTGATTCATATATAATTTTTGTGTCTTTATTTATGAGCATGCAATATGTATCCATGGTATTTTGTGTTTTTGTTATTGGTCGAAAGGTGTGTGGGATATCAGGAACGATAGTAATGGAATGGTTCAGTAGGCCAGAATTTAGGTATAGAATGTGAACCTTGGGGGGATTTTGGTAATGACAGTTGGCCAGTAGCAGCAGTTATGCTGGGAGCTAACTGGCACCGCTCTGGAACGTATTTTGTGGTAAGAAACCAATTTACCTCAATCCACACGTTGTGATCCCATTTTCAACAATATCTATATACATCTGCTGACACTCAGAATTCTTATGGATATACAAATGATTTTATGATGTGAGCTACTTAGTTTGATTGTTAAACTTTTTTCCTTGATAAAGGCATTTTCATAATGCAATTTGCATATCCAGACACCTTAACACAAACTGCACTTCTGCGGCACAAGCAATGCTCAATAGAGCTTTTACCAAGATTGTGAGCCTCTGTCCGGATGATCTAGTGTCAGACTCCCGCGAGATCAAATCGGCATAGACCGCACAGGAGCTAGGTGGCCTGCTTGGCAGTATGCCTATGCCCCAGATGTGCTGGTGTGCACGCTCAAGCAGTACATCCATTTTACCCTTCACCTGTTTAATTTACAGAAGCACTTATTTCACACTGTTTTCACTTTTTGGAGCAACCTTACGTTTATTGTGCATAGATAATTTTGCTTACTTGTGCTTGAATATATGTATTGTGCAGTAATCATTTCCACTGGTTGTGTTTATTGTTTCCCCATGTCGTCGATTAATGCTTCTCGTTGACCTTTCATTTATATTGGTGTTACATACAATTAGCAACCAACAGGTTTTTTGTTGCTTGTACCATATAATCCCGAGATCCTGAGGTTTACTGGGTCACCTCATTAGATTGTAACGGTGAATTGGGTTCTGGACCCATCTGCTCTGTCTTATCACATAGTCTCACTCACAGTGTGTTTTCAGGCCCAGAGTCTCATTGCAGGAGCAAGAAGTGAGGAGACCCAGTAAAAGAGGGAAGCACTGGTGGAATGAGATGAGGGCCTCATGAGGCACTGCCACATCACTAGCTCCATCATCAGAGTCCACTTATTACCACACTACAAGATTGGTGTTTGTCCATTTCTGCCATCCATCCCTCATTTCTGCTTTCTGTATCACAAAATATATTTACCATATTGCATTAGTCTAAGAGTAACATACCAACAGAGCCACCTCATTGATCTAGCTTATTCTACCTACAGTCTGCAATTCATGCAGGATATTTTCACAGTGGGAGGAGCTTGTTCTGGGGGCGGTTGATTATTTCCGGCTGTGTTATGCTTTCATGCCTCTCTACATGCCTAGATGTTTTTGAATGCTTTCAAGTTGTGAAATGTGTTAAAAGTCAGAAATGCTAGACGGGCACAAAGAATGCACCTCCAAGACCCTTCTAAGGGGTCGATACTGCAACGACAGCATCCTACACTTTTTTCGCCCATGCAATGGACACTTGAAAACATTGGGGTTCAGTCTTATTGATTCCAAAACACGGTCTATGGTCCTTATTTTACATATTTCAAGGCAAATTTGCATCATTTTCGCGCCGCCTTCGCGTCACTTTTTGTGACTCAACAGTGGCGTAAAAATGCACCCCATTTACAACAAAACGCATCTAGGGAGATGATTCACGTTGTAAAGCCCTGCCTCACATTATACCTGCGTCCGGTATAATGTATGCAGGATGGGCGTTCCAATGCAAAAATGCCTCGTAGAAGTGACGCAGTGAAATCTACAAGATTTCACTGGACCACTTCCAGGACGCCACTGCGTCAAAACCTTACACCTGCTTGGAGTAGGCGTAAGGAGTGACGCAGCACAATGAAGATAGGCATCCCAATGCATTGCTGGAGTTGCGACATGACTCCAGCAATGTGTGAGTTTTGCGCCAACAGATGTGTCAGAATATCAGACGCATCTGTCAATCCTTGCGCCATGGTGCGCCGTATTGTATTGTAACTACAGCACATCCATGGTTGCGCAAGGGTTTCTCAGGGTGGCACAGGGAAGGTCTACAGATGCGTGACGTATTTCTAGTATATCTGCCCCTTCGAATTGTGTGCGTGTTCCTGTGTAACCTGTGCCCGTTGTAGGTTGACCAACCGTCCGTAAATATCACAGATTGTCCGTAATTTGGGCCTCTTGGCCGTGAAGAATTCTTTCACGGATGCCTTTTGTCCGTAATTTTGGACTTTAGAGCGAGCTGCCCTCTGCAAGCAGCATGAGAGTCCTGTCACTCTCACTGCATGTGCCTGCTCGGCTCCTGCTGGGATCAGTGGCCTGCAGCAGCCCCTCCCCGACCTGGCACAAGCTGCTATCGGCCCACTATCATTCTAATTATCACATACAGAATGATAATGGGCCAGTGACAGCATTTGCTGGGCCTCTTCCTGCCAGAGCCCATGGCACCCATTTAAAAAAATGGGGTTACCCAATTGTGGTCTGGGACCTGGGTGCAGTATGATTAAAAAAACAGTGGTTCTGGACCTTAATCTGACAAGATATAAATCAAAGTTCCTGTTGGGTATATGAAGTCAATGATTTCATGAGCTGTATTGGAAGCAATTTATGGGCTCATAGTACTTAATACGTTATTCATGAATATACAAAAAAGGAGTTCAACAAACCATGATAACATTCACCATACATTTTATTTTCAAAATAATTGGTGAACCAAGGTCAAGAATTTTTGACGATGCGGATTCTTAAGGTTGCTCCAGAAGGAACGTGCATGAAAGAGGGGTGCTCAAGTGAAAAAGTGTTGAAAAGAATACAAGATAGTGATATAGAGAAAGACTTTATACATTTATATTTGGGACTGATTGTAAATCGCCATCCTATTAGGCCTGGCCGCACTTATAGTAAAAAAACTCAGTTTATCACAATTTCAATTTACACAGAACTGTATTCCTGTGTGGCACTGTGGGGGTGCATAAGGGGTCCAGGCCCATTCAGGGGCGTCGACGTTTCGACCTGACTTATGGCCGTAAGGGTGGTTTGAACCTCGGCCTTGCGGGTCTTCTTCAGGACTGGGGCGGGTGGAAGGGTGGGGCAACCTGGGTCGTTAAGCGGCCTAGTCACAACCCGCCGAGATGCGCGGGATGTTGTGGCCTTATGATGGGTGATGCGTGTGTCCACACTCTGAGTGAGGCCGTCTGCGCAATTCCTAGTAATTGCGCATGAACTGAAGACCGCTATGCTGGTGTCAAAGCGGTGCGTGAAAACTGCCACGTCGGTGTTAATCCGATTCGTGGTTGACTCTCAGTGAAAATAGTTAATTTGGAGCTTTGGAAAAAGCCACTCAGTCGCCGTCCGAGTTCCGCCTAGCCGGCTGGATACTGCTTTTGTTTAGGGGCTCCTGTCACCTCACCAGGGGCCAAGCTCTGGGGTGGGTGGAGGTTTTATTTTGGCGCATGTTACCCAGGTGCATCCAATATGCAAACACAGGTATTTTCACTCAGGCACACAACAGGTGCAGTGCAAGGTTCTCTCAGCCTAATATAAACTTATGTTGACTTGTGCTTGTGGTGGTTGTCTATTTACTTATGTAATATTACGCGACCTCCTCTGATGTGTCTGTAAAATGTACCTTTTGTCCCAAATTTTTGTCCTGACTTCTGACTTTCTGTCCTGAATTTTGACCCTTTGTCCTGAATTTATACACTCACCGTCCTGAATTTGCACCCATGCCAGTTTGTCACCCTAGCCCATTGTTCCTTTCCCTCGGCCTGCAAACCACACAATGTTGGGTTGCGTATATAGTTTTAGTGTTAAAAGCTCCATTCCACGGC